>NW_026251714.1:0-699064 GCF_025024155.1 Gamsiella multidivaricata
CGAGTAACGCATCCAGGTCATCCTCTATTCCAATGGCACGATTGATTTTTTTTTTTTTTTTTAAAAAAAAAAAGGTTATGAAAATGCTTCATTGATTTACGCTCACATAACCCGAACTTTTGGATTATAACAAACATTCAACTTACTGGATCCCCACATCATAACTAGGATATCCATAATGTACTCCTTGGCAGGTAAGATCTCACTAGCCGCCTTCAGAGGTTTCCGGGATACAGAAGAGAGACCGATGTTGATGACTTGTGCAAACGCTCCAGAGTCAATAAACTGCCGGCGCCATTGCGGGTGCAGTACGAACTCGTGGGCCACGCCGAGTGCCCAATATTTCACATCGTCGTCCTTAGATGCGAGACATTTTGCAAGTCTGAGTCCAATCCCCGCACTGAGCGCCTGCAGTTGAAACAAAGCTGTAATGCAAAAGGCGGTCAGCACCATACCGTGAACGAAATTCGCGAGCCAAAAATGCTAGTACCATTTTTCATATTCATTTTCCTTACGGTCTTGCAGCATCAGAAACTTAAGTGTTCTCAGCACGATTCGTGAAATGTATGATTCCTCCGCTGCCAGCAGCATATTAATGGATCGACAAAGACCTCGCGTTTCCTTGAAATCATCCAACGCAACTCCTTTGATGGCAAATTCATGCATCAGTCCTAGCGCCCAATACACTAGTTCAAAGTCATCTATGTTTGAATAAACATCGTTAATGCTTCCGCCGTTTAAATGTTTATATCAATAAAAATTCGCTTAACCTATCCCTTCTTACCGCTACGGATATAGGTCGCAAGGAGGGGTACAATATCGTAGTCGAGAAGTTCTGATAGGTGCCAGCGTACCTCCGCGTCGTCCTCCATTGTCACGATCAGTCGAACCAGCGACTGTAGACATATTTTTGGCATGTTCGCATTGCCAAAGGCCAGCCTTGACATTTCTGCTAGCGTTGGTATAAGTCCCACTCTAATTAGATCATGATGTAGAGCCTCTATTTCCGAGAAATATGCAACGAGAGATGCAAGGTTACAATACTGACATTTATGATGGATACAGTTTTCAAGTAGGTTATACATACCGCATGCAGCCAACTGATGCACTGCCATTAGTGACCAGTATTGGAGCTCATTAGCCGGTTCGACCTTGGCCAGAAAGAGTGAAAGAGGCTCCAAAATCCCGTATTCCACAACCATTTTCCGCCGCGATTCTATCACAGACAAGAGAAAGACATATTGAATGGGTCAAGGTAAGGTTGATGGCGAGAAGATTTAGAAGCCGTACAGTTGACAGTGGCGCCTTGTACCTGAACCAGAAATCAATTCGCATATCGATACAGCGGCGTATCGATGTGATTTTTCCCGGTTCTCTGGGTCTTTCAAGACATTGACAAGAATCTCCAGCGCTCCGGCTTCAACAAGAGTCGCCCTGTTACTTTCTAGAATGATTGTGATGAGGTACCATGTGGTCAATTGGAGTATTGGTGAGCGCTCGCAGTTGTTGGTTATATCTACCCATTGGCAACAACAAGCCATACCATTTCGAGTCAATAGCTGCAAGGTCGTAACGCCTTTCCACCTCTCCTCTTCGATATCGGATTCCGCTACTGTGTCTAGAATATATCGCAGGTTCGGTTCTAACTGCCACAACATGCTTTAGGAGTGAGTGATAATGCCTAAGAGCTGCATTTCAAGTGCAATTGACGCCTTCGATGGATGCATACCACGCATTGCCCGACTCAGAAGGATGCGAACGGAGCTATTGGTAGTTGAGAGAACACGTTTAGAACTGCCGACTCATAGTCATACTGCCCAGGACGCTCGTAACACTAGCAAGGTTCCCAGCATACCTTCCTTGAAGCACAATGCTATCTGAACGTGCCAGTTTTGCCAATGCATCCATGCTAATTTCTGTGTCAAATACGTGAACGTGTAAGCGAAGTCCGTATGAAAGTGAAACAGGCATGCAGTAGGCCATGCGCACGTACTGTCTTCCACCATGCCGAGAATATTACGCGACTCTGGTGGTTCGCTGTCAAAGAGTGCTGTGGCATGGCGCACTACCGAGTACATCATGAACACGAGCGAGACACCCGCCGCAAAGTAGACTATCCTGTCGCCATTCAGGTTGGACGCCATGAAAAATGTTGCTGAAAGTGGTGAAAAGGCGGACTCCGAGTCCCTGGAGGAGGTGTCACAAAGGAGTGCAACCAACCAAAAGCCACCCTTGGAAGTACTTTTTCAAAGGGCAAACGAACCCATCCCTCGGCCTCTGCATTGCCAACTACAAGACATCCTTCACATCGCTGTCGCACCGACTCACTAGACACAATACGGGATCACGGAACCGTGGGAAGCACTGATTCATCGGGATACACATTCAATTGTACTCTCAGTTGACAACGCGTTCTTACCTTTGAATGATGTCTTCAGTGGAGATCACACGAAAGAAGCGCGCCCACCGGCCGCTTCACTCGCTTACTTACCGACTTGCCGCACGAAAGGTCCTGCATGAACGGAGCATCGCAAGCCTCGTATTTGTTCTGGGCTTCTCATACATCGGAGCCTTGTCCTCACAGTTCTCGCAGCTTGGAGTTTTTGGTAAGAGCCGCGCCCTATCCTGTTACAGATCAACGATATTCAGGAACGCGGCAACATGGATCTGCTTTACTAATCCATTCCCCTCTGTGTATAGGCTTGTACAGAGGCTTGTTCTCATTGTATACCTTCGCATTGACTAGCGCTTACTTTGTCTTTGGATCCATCCTTGTGGGCGTAAGGAACGCACGCGTACAAGGCAAGTGGGCACGCTGTACTCATGCTTGGAATAGCAACACGCTGCTGACTGGAGCAACATAAACTGACTATCATGATCGTTGTCCGCCATACAGTCAACCCTAGAATGTCGCCCACATACTTTCACGACATCCTGTCAATATTTTCAGATCCACTGTCGTGGGCGCTTCTCAGCTTTTATGTGATCATGGCAAGCAGTCTCCACGCCTTGATCCTGATTCCCGCCAACATCGCGTTAAAGAACTACAGCGAGATCGTTGTACACATCAGGTGAGGATTACACCCAACTTTTGATACAGATTGGAAGACCCATGGTGACCTAGCGATTAACTCTCTATCAACGCTATCTTGTGAAACCCTGGAAAATAGCGAAAAGGGCATCACACAGGTCAACGAGCGATACATCTTGACCCGGTCTTTTTCCATTGTCCTTGGACTCGCCTACGGAATCAACCATCTGCTATATCAGAAGGATTGGCTGTCATTCACAGAAGTCCAAGTATGTTTGGTCATGGTAGACAACAGATATCATTGTAAAGTTGACTGGACTACAGAGACAGCTAACACATTGTCCAACTAATTTTTTTATACTGCAGTTGAGCACTGTGGAATACATTTTCAGCCACTACTGGAAGGGCGCTGTCAAAAAGTCAGCAAGGTTCGCCTTCAAGCTCACAAGCGCATTCTGGTTCGGCTACAACATTTTTCTGAGTCGATTTCTGGTGAACAGTGCTATGCGGCTTGTGGCGGAAGATATTCTCTATCACGCTCCTCAGTACGGGCCCCGCTGGTACAGTATTGGGCTAGCCACGCGGCTATATTTCACCTCGTTTTCAATTGCCGTTTTCATGGAATCTATCCACATCCTGTGCGACCAATTCTTGGCCAAGGTATTCGCATTTTGGAGCGCATGCATCAAATGCAGGCGAGGCTACTTGACGCTAATACTAATATACTGTCGCTTCTCCTCATTGCGCCTAATAGAAAATGAATATCACGTCAACATCTGTGGATCCAACTGCCTGCATCGTTACTGGCTTGAAAGTGGACGGGTCCAGCACAACACCAGAATCACTCCTGACTTACCATGCGTACCAAGAGTTGAATCATATGGCTGGAAATGACCCCGCACGACGATCAGAGATCTTTGCTGAGGCAGCAATGGTGCCATCCGGATGGAAACAGATATCGTCACATTGCATGGACCTCTTGGCTAAGGCTACCAACCGGATCGACAAATCGTCTTCCAATGCACCTCCTGCTGCTGCTGCGGTGCCGCAGACACTTAACACATCAGTTCGACGACGTCTCCCAGCGGATAAAGGCGGCGCTTTCGAAACGAACATTTTCCGACCTAGCAAGCACGATCATTTCTTTGACAGTTTCAAGGGGCCAAGCACGGAGGAAATCCTGGCTCACTCGAGAATTGAGGCTGACAAGTCGCTGGCAGACGCAAATTCGAGCAAGAGGCCGAACTTGGGAGGATCCAGGGATAGAGTCGAGCTTGTGGCTTTCCGCTGGATAAGCAAGAGCCTCCAGGATCAGGTGTTCAAATATCCAGAATTGCAAAAACAGCTCAGCAGTATTCCCAACCCAGCACTCTTTTACGCGACCGAGGACTTTCAGCTGACAGTTTGGTCATTCCAGAGTAAGCGACTTTTGATGTCTGCCGTATACAGCAGCCGTGATAACCGATCTTACGCACGGAGGTTAACATGCTGAATTTCTTTGCTTAGGCCTGGCTCGGTTAGTGGTAGCTTCTTACAGCGAGGATCGTTGCGGGGTCGTGCAGAAGGATATTCCCAAGGTTCTGGAGACGATGCTTGGACTGCTGATGTCGCTGGAGTTCTTTCTGGTGACAGAAGGAAGATTGGAGAAGTTCGTGTCTGGTCCTTATTCTGCACATGTGGATGCTCAGAAAGTGGTCAACAGCCGTTCTATTGCTTTAGTCCAAGGTATGTCTGACATGCCATTGTCAAGCCATTTTTATGGAGTATTAGCCAGCGTAGGAACTGACAATTGATATTTCTTAATTGATTTTGCTATGTTCTATCCAGCCCTCAAGGTATCGATTTACCAGATCGTGATCACATTCAGGGAGCATCTGGGCGAATTCGTACTGGCGGCAGCATATGCAGACCGCTTGAAGCACTTTATCGAGTTTGATGACTAGCGTGCTAGAGAGCGCCTTTAATAAACCATTTTACTAGACAACAAATAAAGGCTGTAGGCTGTGGCCTGTGGACTATGCTGGTAGAATAAAATAGAGTTCATGTGGGTCCATGAATGTAGGCTCTCATCATTATCCTTCGGAGATGCGATCCCTCTTCTTTTCTTGGCATCGACAGATTTGTTTGCTCTCGACTTTGCTCTCTATTTTTCTTCCTCTCTTTTCTTCCTTCTTTCCACATCTACTGTTCGACTCTACATCGCCACATCGCCCTCGCCAGCACACTTCTCGTCTCATCCCGTCAAGGAACCGCTTCAGGAACAGGATTTTGGGCATTTCAGGGATTGACGTTTCACAAGAAGACCGTTACCCCCACAAAAAGAAGACTCCTTTGTGTCCCATTCTCCCCTCTTTCATTTCATTTCGTTCTTTTTTTACTCTCCTCCTCCTTTGCGTCTCCTTCTTCTTGTGAGGAACCGATTTCATCTCTCGACTCCATCTGTAATACAACCATGGGATACCCAGACGAAAAGAAAAAGAGCTCAGGATCCTACACCAGTGGATACCCCAGGGCGGACCACGACAACGAGTCCTCCCATGACAATTACCAGGACGACCTAAGGAGACATTCCTCACGACCCTCCTCTGCAGGATACAGTGCTGGCTCGCCCATGTTGAACAGGGCATCGACCTCCTCCAGTGCGGGGCCTCCTCTGCCCTCAAGGCAGCCATCGACCATTCATCGCAGTGTCACCAGTAACAAATCCTCTATTGGCATCAGTCGAAACTTTGCGACAATCAAGGATGATTATAGAGAGGTCTATAGGGATCTGACACAGATCTACAAGCGCAAAATTCGACCATTGGAGACGACCTACAACTTTGAGGGCTTTCATTCTGCACCATTGACGGACAGCGATATTCTGGCGAAGCCCATGGTACTCTTGCTGGGGCAATACAGCACAGTAAGTTGTGTCGCAGAACAGTGACAATATACCTCACAGCGAAGCTGTGTGTGACCAAGGACACAAGGATTCTAACGGCTTGTCTCCTTGTATATCATTTTAGGGCAAGACAACGTTTATCAAACATCTGATTGAGTCCGACTATCCTGGATCTCATATTGGAGTGGAGCCAACGGTAAGAGATAGCTACAACTTACGGACTGTTACTCGAAAGTCTCCATCGTATTGCTTGGTCCGATTTCTCACTCGCCATCTTCCTCTTGACACCCACAACTAGACTGATCGATTCGTGGCGGTGATGAATGGGTCAGAACCTCGAGTGATCCCGGGAAATGCGGCAGCAGTGTCCGCAGACCTACCTTTCCGAGGACTCGACCGATTTGGACAAGCATTCCTGACCCGCTTTCAGGTCTCACAGTGCCCCAACACCTTGCTCGAGAACATGACCCTGATCGACACTCCCGGTATTTTGGCCGGTGACAAGCAGAGAGTCGAGCGTGGCTACGATTTCACAAAGACGATCGAGTGGTTTGCACAACGGTCGGATCTGATCCTCCTATTCTTTGACTCCCACAAGCTGGATATTTCGGACGAGTTTAAGAGCTCGATCTTTGCGCTTAAAGGACAGGAGGAGAAAGTCCGTGTCATCCTCAACAAGAGCGACATGGTAGATCAACAGCAGTTGATGAGGGTCTACGGCGCACTAATGTGGTCCCTGGGCAAGGTGATCCAGACGCCCGAAGTCATGAGGGTGTATCTGGGATCGTTTTGGTTGATTAAACCTCCCAACGTGTTCGAGGACTGCCGAGCGCTTTTGGAGAAGGAACAAGCGGATCTGCTCAAGGACCTCAGAGAGCTGCCACGGAACGCCGCTGTACGAAAGGTTAATGAAATAGTGAAGCGTGCAAGACTGGCAAGAGTCCATGCCTATATTATTGGACACCTTCGTAAGGAGATGCCGGCGGTCTTTGGCAAGAAGTCGCGTCAACGTGAGCTCATCAATGGTCTGCAGGGCGAGTTCTTGAAGGTCCAACAGATCTATAGCGTTCCAGTTGGCGATTTTCCCAACGTCGCAGCATTCCGACAGTGTCTCGAGGCCTACAAGTTTGAGAACTTTGCCAAGATAAGTTCACCGATACTCACTGTGGCCGAGGAAGCTCTTTCGGTTGATCTGCCAAAGATCATGTCACGGTTCCCGCATCAGGTGAACCCAGTGTTGGAGCTGTCGCAGAAGAACCCATTCCTGGGCCCACAAGAGCCCTTTAATGGGCTTAATACCAACGCCAACAGTGACATCCCTCCCGGCTACTGGCATTTCTCCTCAGTTGATAAGGCGAGTGCTTGTCCCGTCTTCCAGTCCCTGAACCCGATCGAGGGCAAGATCAACGGCTCGACAGCCAAACCGTATTTGATGGGCACAGGTTTATCTGTGGAGGCGTTGGCCAAGATCTGGACACTAGCGGATTGGACGTGCGATGGCTATCTGAGCGAGGACGAATTTGCAGTGGCACTGCATTTGGTCCGCGCAGTCGAAAGCGGAGGCGAAAGTATTTTGCCTGCTTCGCTACCCGAAACTATGCTCCCTTAATCCATATTACAAGACCGTTAATAATAAAGACACATCCGTATTGCATCTCGTTAACATATATACCGTTGTCTTTTGTCAACAGATACATATAGTATTGATTGTCTTTTGTTAAAAAGGAATTTAACTCTTTCGGATTTTTATTACACGATAAATACACTCATTTCCTCACAGCTTGGGAGCGGCAACGCCATTGAGGCGGCGGCCTTCGGCAAGGACGTCCTTCATGACCTCATCAAATCCCAAGACACCTCCGTTCTTGCCCTTCTCCGCGATGGTCATTCCATACTTTGCCCATTCGTACAAGGACTCGTACACGCGTCCGTCATACCGACCGATGGCCGAGTTGAGCTGGTTGTCCGAGATATCGAATGCATCGACCAATCCAATCAGCTCATATCTCAACAAGTCGATCAACTGAGCACGACGCTCTCTGCACCAAACGAGCTGCTCTCTCGAGACATATCCGTCCTCGACAAAATCGCCTGCCTGCTCCAAAAGACGATGGATACCGTGAAGTTCGCAAAGCATCTTCAGGACAGGAAGGTAACCCTTGCTGGAATCACCGCCCTGCTCACGAATGGCCTGCTCCCCCTTTTGGATGGCCTCGTAAAAGTTGCGGACCAACATGCCTTCGCCGTGCGTCCTGGACAGCTCGACCATGCGGACCTGGGACTTTGCCATCGCCTCCTCTCCGCCACCATCCTTGAGGATACGCGCGACGACCTCCTGAAGAACACGCGCCTCACGGTGCCAGAAGGCGGTAATTAAGGCATCACCAGTAACGGGCTTTCCTGGCGCGATTGTCGAGGACTCCTGGTCGAGGACACGTTCGCCGCCTTGAAGAGCGTTCCTTAATCCAGCAGGGACAGCAGATAAGTCCTTGGTCTTAAGAGTTTGGAGGACAGTTTTGAGTAACCAGCGAGATGTCTGGAGGTGAAGAATGGTGTTCTCACCTACATGCATAAATACAGAGCGATTCATATGTCAGTTAATAAGACAAATAAAATGGTTAGTGCCATAGCATGTCATTGGATTGTCATCGTACGCGTGCGCTTTACCTTCCACAGTGACATCCTGAAGTGTTGTTGTCAAGATGTCGACGATACCGCCGCACCATGCAAAGCCATGTCCTCCGCAGGCACGTCTAGTGTCCTCCATCTGAGCTGTGGCCAAATCGGAAGTCAGGGCCTTCAATCCTGAGGAGGTCGCATGCACCTCAGCCATAAGACCGACCTCGCCCTGGATCACATTCTTCAAGTTGCGACGGTGAAGCTCTGTCATGACACGACCGGTCATCAACATAGCGTAGCTAAGGGCCAATGAGGTTGTCAAACGGAAGCGCTGCATTCCATGATCAATAACCTTGACCTCCTGTCCCTGCTGTGATGGGAGTCGATCACCGCCCTGGAGTCGGACCATCGAGTAGCGGATAGCGATCGTCAAGGTCTGACCCAGCGCAAATCCAGCATTCCTAACAATATTGGCACGAATCGCCACCATGGTCGAATAGTTCATCTTGGCGTTCTTGGCGGGTTCGTACTTGCCCTCCCGAGTGACCCTGGAGTTTCGCATCATCATCTGGTCCCTAGGGATACGGACCTTGTGGACCCTCATGAAGCCGTTGTCGATCGTGTTGAATCCAATCTTGCTACCGAGGTTACCCAGTTCGATACCGGGCATAGAATCATGGGTACCGGGAGCACGGATCTGGAGCAAGAATGGATGGACACCATAGTCCTTTCCGTGAAGAATCAGACGCGCGTAGATGGCGCAGTGCGTGCTTGTCTGGGCCAGAGCACCAGGCCACCACTTCATCGAGTTGATGGTGGGGGTATCGATCTCGAACTCGTCAGTCTCAGGAATGAACGTGGCCGTGGTCTCCAGCTTTCTCAAGTTGCTTCCGTGGGCCAACTCCGTCTGGGCATAGCTATCCGACCAATGAAGAGGGATGAGGTATTTGTCAATACAATTTGATTCAAAGAGTAACAAGACCATATCCTGCCATGTGTTGTATTCGTAGACATACCATCCAAAGATCTCATAGTTCTCAGCTCTGTGATGCATGTATGGAGACGACGGATTGGGTTAGTTGTGTCGGCAAACCACTTTAGTGGGGCATTGGATTCCACTGGGACACTGGAAAGATTTGTACCTTGGGAGCCAGACCTTTTGCTGTTCATCCGTAAGCTGTGTTCTGAGCGTGGGGATAAACAGGGCTTCATGCTGCATATATATATTGAGATACATGATCATGAAGAGAGGGAACATGCCTTGTCAGCAACAATGGTGGTGCACACAAGAGATCGTACGATCAGATTCAGATAGCGGCTGGACAGGATTAGACTTACCAGGAACTGAGGAGTTGAGTCGCCGACCATCATCATGGCGATCAACATATCTTCTTCAGACCACTTGTTCTTCTTTCGCATCTCGACCAGCTTGGCAGCCTTTTCGAGTGAGCGCACGTAGAGGCGCTCGCGGCTCAGGAAGGGTTTGTCGGCATTGGAGAAGACGGGGTCCTGCTCAATTTGCGCACGGATGTGACGCTGTTTGTCGAGGTTGGCACCGTGCAGGAACTGGGTCAGGGTCTCGACGTTGAAGGAGACCAAGGCACGCTCGGCGCTCAGGCTCGGGTTGACCTTTGAGGGGTCGGCCAGGGGAGGGACGAAAGGAGGCATGACGAGTTGAACCTAGTTTGTGAGTTTGGATGAAGGGATGAAGGAGGGGATGAATGGAAGATTCGGATGGGGAGAGGTGATGTGGAGAGGCGATGAGGAGAGGCAATGGGGTGGAGAGGAAAGAAAGAGGGGAGGACAAGGTGCCGGATGGGATATGTGATATGTGATATGTCTGTGTCCACTCGAACGAGTTCGCACTTCGCAGGAACGAGCTCACACTTCCAGGAACGTGTGGAGAGACTGAGAGGACCGATCCTCTTCCCCGCACGATCGATCACGGGCCAATGGGGAAATCTGCTTCCGCCTGCCCGGTCGGGGATCTGAGTGGTGGAGGCAATCCGGAGGATGTCAATAATTTCAATTGGGTCATCGCAGCTTACAACCACTGAGGAAACTTCGATCGCAGCAACCGCACAGCGAGTGTAAGATGCAATAAACATCCGTACGAAGGATATGGTAGATCATTAGAGATGTCCAAATCGGGAAGACTACAGCCTACGCGACGCGACGCGACGTGAACTCGCAAAAAAAAAGCGGACAGGGAACGTCGCTGTGCTGATAGTGCTAATGCTGATTCACTGTTTATTTACGCGTCATATGGTGAAAACCACATGGCGGGTGCGACACGACTCTTTACCGCCGACCATTGATTATCTTTGTGTGAAAAAGCGGTGGATCTATAATGGAATGTGCATCATAGCTTGTAAGAATGGCAATGTCCACATCCAGCCGCTACAGCGAACATACGAAGAGCCTCCCCTTTTTTTTCTTACTTTCAAGTGCTCTACTTTGTCCACTATCCTTTCAAAAAGCACTCTCACCTTCATCACATACGGGAGAGCTGTGTGTACCGCATTATTATATTCTCTGCCCCTCCAACATAGAGACACGTCGAACATAGTATTCTTTTTTTTTATTCATCAAAGTATCCGTCACTGCCACTTCTACTGCCAACGAAAACGCGCCAAGGATGACACAAGAAGCGACTGGCGCTCCTATCGAGAGTTACCAAGAAGCGCTCACTAGCACAGCCCAAGAAGCATCCTCTGCCGTAGTCCGAGAACCTTGAGAGAGCCGCGCTGCCGTGGGCCTTACCGAGAATCCGATCTCCTCTGCACGCGAACAGAAGAAGAGGGCGCACCCTACCGATAGAAGGTATGCGTACATCAAAATAAGTTGAGTATGCAATGTGTCCTCAAAGAGATATTCATATTCGCTGCATTTTGTTAGAATGGTGTCAGCAAAAAACAAGGGTCCTAGGCGGGGGATCATCCACAGCGTACCGTCAACTTGAACGCAGGCAAAAGCGCCAGCCTAGTTATTCAGATATTGATCAGGACTTTCAGCGCACAACAACACGCTATCAGACTAATGCCCTGGATGCGCTACTAGACCGTAGTAAGGCGTGGCATTCCCTTGTTCCCTTGGTAAAGCCAGGACGCCTCCTTCCTTCCTTCCTTCCTTAACCCCCCATCCCTGACAACAAAGAAGTTGCCAAAACAAGAAGATATAGAAGACAATGTATAGAAATCAATCGGGCCTTCTTGAGTGGGACTGATGGTTGCGTCGCTGTGAAGCAGCCTCAGTGCCACTACCTTCACCAAGCTTTATGGTCATCAGAGCTGGTTGTCGTGCAGCAGCGACGTCCTGTCTCTAACTGGTAATAGGCACAAATGCGTCTGCATGCCATGTAACAAATGCTAGAAGACATGTTGCTTCGTACGCGCCGCTGCTCGATACTCTTTTCATCAGCAGAGAGACTAGCTGCTTAAGCGATTCAAGTCCACTAACGGTTACAGACCGAAGAAAAAAGCCAGGAGAGTGCAGTTTAATGTTGAATCGCTACCATTTCCACTCAGGTTGACCTTCGTTGAGTCTAAAGACTGCCCAAAGGGGTCGGAGACCATTGATATTTTGGGTTATCAAATATTCACAATGGCAATGGCATGTGTGCGGAAAAGAAAAGGAAAACGCCACTCCTTTTTCTGCGGTTGACACAGCTCCACCACTCATTTCTCTTTTCTTCCCTGTTCACATTCCTTACATACACACGCATATCTGCACATACCACTTGGCAACAGCAACTCAGCATCAACATTGCCCAGTACTTTCCTACACTTCCTTTGCATTGTCCCCTCCACTACGACCGATGAACTCCGTCCAAAACATCTTTTTCGGCATTCGCGAGTACCTGAGCCCTGTCCTCAAAAACTCAAAGTTCAAAGAGACAGGATGCATCACCCCCGAGGAGGCAAGTCTCTTGCAGTGGGAAAGCAACGAATGAACCCATCAGCTGTACTAGGATGCCATCCTTGAACACAACGTTGTGTTGGACATTGTCGCCTGTACACGCACGCACCGTGCTCGGGACATAAAAGTGTACACACTGCTCATGCAAAATGCTGCCTTCCTCTATTTGCTGCAAACTAGTTTGAGGCCGCGGGCGACTTTTTGGTTTACAAATGCCCCACATGGAACTGGTAAGCAAGCAGCCATGGCATCTTTGCAACAGATGAGCTATAGGCCCTGAGCAATGCATCCGCGTCCGTGTCACACAGCACCTAACGATTCCCTTGTTCCCTTTTGTGTGTACATAGGGAGGGCGGCGAAGTCAGCAAGCGTCGCGACTACTTGCCGGCCGAAAAGCAGTTCTTGATTACTCGCAACGGTATGTTGGTTCTGTCTGCGTTCTTCTCTTTTATTCTTAAGTGCTGTGCCATACTGCGAACCACAAGTGGGGACCCATGCATTTTTCATGGAACTCAGCGTGATAAATCGCAATGGACCCGTGACCCCTCCCCCACAGGAGAGACTTGAAAAGGAGCGAGCCCTCCTAAGGGATGAGGAGCGAGTAGTTGACAGCCAGTAATGCTGAAAGGACTGAATACTAATATCGACGTTATATTTCCTCTATACTATCACTGGATTCGGCCTAAAAAGTGCCATGCTTGCGCCGGGTCAAGCAGATGGAGTACACAGACGAGGACGCAGAGACCCAGATTGAGAGCGACGGCGGTGATTCCTGGGTTATGTCCCATAGCTCACGTGTATCGGGCGGGCCAATTGAAGAGATCGCAGGCATCATGGATGAGGACGAGGACGAGGACGCTGAGGCTGAAGCCGAGGCTCAGGCTGCCATCAAGGCTATGGAACGATTGCAACTGCAGGATCAGCTCCGATCTGCTGCAGAGGAAGATGACGACGACGGAGAGATCCCCGATATGGATGATATTCCCGACATGGAAGATTTTGACGACATGGAGGAGGAGGCAGATCCTGTAGGTGCATCACTTGCATACCTCTTATTCATTGATTGTGGCTATACAGCATCGAATGGAACATTGACCGAACTGAATCATGACAAATAGGCAACACTCGCTCCAACAGTTCCCACAGAGGTTGATCCTGGGTAAGCTGGCAGCGTCCTCAGTTGAAACTCAATACAGCGCCCTTTTTTGAATACAATCCATTGAACTAACCAGGGCTTTTTGCATGATCTCTCGACACAGTGACAAGATCTTGAGCGTTCGTACATACGACGTATTCATCACATACGACAAGTACTACCAAACCCCCAGAATGTGGCTCTTTGGCTACGATGAGGTATGGTGCCATTGGGCGCTCTTCACCATCTGAAAATCACATAACCATGTGGCCATGTTGTCTCTAAGTATGTTGCATATACTGATTTAATGTGTCTCTTTTTAATTCCGAACACATTTTAGCATCGACGGCCCCTGGTGTCCTCGCAAATCTTTGAGGATGTCTCCCAAGACTATGCTAAAAAGACTGTTACAATCGAGACCCACCCTCATCTGAACATGTCTCTTGCCAGTATCCACCCCTGCAGACATGGAGCTGTGATGAAGAAGATCATCGAAAAGGTTGCAAACGACGAGGGCAAGGAGGAACCAGTCAGGGTCGATCAGTAAGTGATGTTGAGCTTGACATTTCTACTGCTTGTACATAAAGAGAGGGGTTATACTGCTTGCTAACATGAGTAATTGCTTGTTTCTAGATACCTTATTATCTTTTTGAAGTTTATGTCCTCGGTTGTGCCAACTATCGACTATGATAACACCATCTCTGCCTAAGACCAAGCACAGGACACACCGGGCCAACAATCCAGGACCATGGGATAGTCATCTCGCTCTAGGACTTGCAGTTACCCATTGTTATCTCTCCTTTTTTTTTTTTTTTTTTTTTTTCTGTCTTTCTTTGATTCATAAAGCACACTATACATAACGAACTACTCTACTATGCTCCTCATGTGTGCTGTTAGACCCATATTTTTTGTTTACGCTGCGCTCTTGGTGCTCTGCCAAGATTTTACCACGTTTTCTTTTTTGAAAGGGCGGGCCGTCACTTGGTGTGAGCGCAAGTGGACAGCCTGTGCCTGGTGCTGTCATCGCTTTTAGCTTCGCATCAACCTTCTTACTCACCACTACTCTTAACATTCAACATGCATCGTCTCTTCGGCTCAGGCAAAAAGGCTCCAAAAGCAAGTCTAACGGACGCCATCACTGCTGTAAGTTCAGGAGCAGGTTGAATCGACATGGAGGACATCACGACCCAGCTTTGCAACACGGTCCTGTGACATCATAGTAGAAGGAGGCAGGAAAGTGATGAACCTCAGTACAGGACACTTTGTCGCCTTCCTTTGAACCCGTCATTCCTAATGAAAGCAACGCTAGGAGTCAAGAGTGCACAGAGAACTGCTGACACGTCCACTTTTCTATGCGCAAACTTATCCTACACTGTTTTAGACAGATCTGCGCGTGGACGCAGTTGAGGTCAAGATTCGTAAGCTGGATGCGGAACTTATCAAGTACAAAGACCAGATGAAAAAGATGCGTGATGGACCAGCCAAGGTAAGGCTATGGTTTCATCCGCGTGATGGTTCCGCCTTTATGAGATATGAGATGCTCAGAGTTTTTGCTTTCTTCGCAAGATATTGTTGCGCTCACACATCCTGGTCTTCACTCGTCCGTAATCCAACGATAGAACTCTGTAAAAGCAAAGGCGATGCGCATCTTAAAGGAAAGAAAACTCTATGAGGGACAACGGGAGCAGCTTCAGCAGCAATCTTTCAACATGGAGCAGGCAGCTTTCACAACAGAAAACTTGAAGAACGTCATGACGACCGTGGATGCCATGAAGACCGCCAATCAGACCATGAAGCAGCAATATAAGAAGGTCAACCTTGACAAAATCGAGGTAACGACAAACAGCTCGGGACTTGACTATGGCGTTTCAAGTGATCATGATGTTAATGTCACAAGAGACCTCGATAACAAAAAAAAAATAATGTTTCTGACAATGAACTCTTAATTTGAATATTTGCAATGGCTATAGCAAATGCAAGACGAAATGGAGGATATCATGGAACAGGCGAACGAGATTCAGGAGACATTAGGTCGGTCCTATGGCGTACCCGATGACATTGATGAAGATGAGCTTGAAGCTGAATTGGATGCTCTGGGCGATGAACTATATGAGGAAGAGGAGCCCTCATACCTCGAGGACGAAACGCTTGACCTTCCAACTGCAGAAACAGCAGAGCCACAAACTGAGGTAAGGGTTCAAGATCATGATGAACTTGATGATATTCAAGGACCAGACTATTGCTCATCGGGGGGGGGGTTTCGAAGATTTGCATACTAACGATTCTATGGTTCTATCTTCTGCTTCACCTTTCTTCACTTTTTTTTATTTATTTTTTTTATTTTTTTTATTTAAGCGTCTGGATGAGTTTGGACTACCAGAAGGACCTTTGAAGGCGTAGAATCGTCAGCTACATTTCTCTCAAGAGAATACAGGACACGGAGAGCTGGAGCATCGGGAAAATCTTGCAGCAGCAACAACAGCAGCAGCTTTGCAGCAAAAACTCACAGGAACGCGCATTGTAATAAAGGACAGAAACAATACGGGTTCATTCAATTTCTACAAATGAAGAAGGACAAGGTGGTTTGGAGTCAGCATTAAAAAAAAAAGAAAAAAAGAAAAAAAGAAAAAAAAAAGAAAAAAGAAAAAAGAGAAAAAGAAAAGAAAAGGGCGCAGCGCTTCATGACTAGAGAGCACGGACCAAAAGCAGCACAAACTTATCCATCCATTCGCCGATTTTTTTTTTTTTTTTTTTTTTTCATCGCATCCCCTCCGAGCCACGTATACGCATGCGTATGCAGCTATAGACTTGGGGGACCGCAGCTAATCCACCTAACGCGTCATGCGACTGCGCGTCTTTTACAAAAGACAACGCGATCATATGCAAAAATTATAGGCAGAACATTCCATCCCCATAGAAAGGAGTCTCAGCCCTTGCGCTCCGTCATTTGGAAGACGTTCCGGGGGGGGGGCTTATTTCGACAACCTCCGGTTCTCGACCTCCTGCGTTATGGGACGAGCGTTTTTGGAATTTCTCTGTAGTTTCTGTAGTATCGGTCTACGACGTTGAACTCTTATGATGATGTCGCCACGGTTTTAAGCATCTCCACTGGGAAGCCGGGAAAATACGCCTCATGAGTTTTTGTTCGCTTTGGTGACGACCTCAGACCCTGGCATGGTGGTGAGGACCCGTGCCTCGAACCTATATACTGGATATGTTGGCCATGATGGAGAATGGAAGGGGAGAGTGAATGAGTGCAGACTAAGCCCTCGAGGAAAAAGTAGGCGCTAGTTTGGTAGGGAGTGGACGCTGTATGGAGAGTGGATGTTTCAGGTGGCTCAAACATAGTAAGAGGGATAGAAAAAAGCCATGAAAAAGCTTTAAGCAGTCTGCAGTATCTGCCCTAACCGCTGCACTGGCTTGATGTGAAGCGGAACGGGGGGGAGTCTATTAGTGAGAGACATTCTCGCCAACAGCCTTGGCCGTGACGAGAAATTGCCGTGGAGATGTTGTTTACGTCAAGTATAGCTGCGTTTCATCTGTCGCACAGCAGCAGCAAAAGTGTATCGTCTGGTGTGCTCCGTCGGATGAATGAAATGACAGCGCCCTAGTCAAGTCAAGTCAAAAAAAAAAACTATGTGCGCTGTTCTCCAAGTATTACGTGCTGTACAAGAGGTTTATTAGGTATCGTTTGCATGCACCTGCAAGAGTGTGGTGGCTAATAGACATTGCTCAGAAAATGTACATGCTCTGCGCAAGTGGTAGAGTTTCTGCGGGTTTGACCATGTCGCTAATCATAACATCCTCCACGCTGACTTCAAACGATTCGGGATCGACCTTGACTTCCGGACAATAGTCATTCAGTTTCATATCGGCTTTCGATATGTCACGGCAGTTCTTGATCGCAGCGACATTCTTTTTAAGGCCGTATTCCTGTCCTCGGTTGAGATCCACGGCCGCCTGAGACATGAACACAACCGAGTTAGCGGCAGCAGCACTACCAATGGCTCCAAACATCGGACGGAGGATGATAGGCTGAGTTGTGGGGATGCTGCCGTTGGCCAGGCCCATGGCAGAGTAGGTCACCACACCGGACTTGAGAACGTGTGAGGGCTTCACACCGAATGAGTCTGGGTTGTACATGACAAGATCCGCTATCTTGCCAACCTCAATCGAGCCCACCAAATGCGAAATTCCATGGGCAACAGCACTATCGTTTACGAGAAAAAAGAAAGCTGTAGACATGAGGATACCATTCCTGGTTCTCAGCATGAGCGCGAAATCGATATACTATGCGTAGTTTGTTCACTCACGGATTGATAGTGTACTTGGCGACATAGCGCTTGACACGGAAATTGTCGGCGTCTGTGGCATATGCTTCAGTATTCGGGTCTTGGATGTGGCCGCGCACCTGCTTCATACGGTTGGCAAGCATCCACGTCCGGGAAACGACTTCTCCGATACGGCCCATTGCCTGAGCGTCACTGCTGATCATGCTGATAGCGCCCATGTCGTGCAAGCATCCCTCTGCTGCGATGGTCTCTCCACGAATACGACTCTCTGCGAAATGGACGTCCTCAGGCAGGTTCTTATCCAGATGATGGCATACCATCAACATGTCAATGTGCTCGTCTAGAGTGTTCTTGGTAAAGGGCAGAGTGGGAGTCGTACTTGATGGAAGGACATTGGGCAGGCCACAAACAGTGATGATATCCGGCGCGTGTCCACCACCAGCTCCTTCTGTATGATAGGTGTGGATGGTGCGTCCTTTGATAGCCCCAACGGTTGACTGCACGAATCCTGCTTCGTTCAGCGTATCCGTATGTATGGTTGCCTAGCAGGAACAAAAGGTTCATTAAACGGTTGCTCAAACGCATGGGTGATCCGTGTTTCATGAGATCACTTGCGAAGCAGATGTCTTTACCTGAACGTCGTACATGTCACAAGCTATCAGGCAGTTGTCGATCGCGGCTGGGGTCGTGCCCCAATCCTCATGCAGCTTCAATCCGATGACGCCAGCCTTGACCTGGTCGTGAATGCCTTCAAGATTAGCCGTGTTACCTTTACCGGTGATTCCAATGTTGATAGGTGACGCATCCGTTGCCTGCATCATCATTTTGATAAATTCTGCAGCCGGAGTACACGTTGTCGCATTCGACCCAGTGTTAGGTCCAGTACCGCCGCCGATCATTGTTGTCAGTCCAGATGTCAATGCCTCATCGATGAGCTCTGGAGAGATAAAATGCACGTGGGAGTCAATGCCTCCGGCAACGACGATCAGTTGTTCAGCAGACATGACCTCAGTCGATACACCAACGATCATGTTCGGTGACACGTCCTCCATCACGTCAGGGTTGCCAGCCTTGCCAATCCCGGAAATGATTCCCTTCTTGACTCCAATATCGGCCTATTCGATGAAGATGATAGTCGAAACTGTCAGCATACAATATCTCAACCGCATTGAATAAAAAAAAGTATTAGAGCGCTGTCTTACCTTGTAGATTCCAGTGTAATCGAGGATGATGGCGTTTGTAATAACAAGATCCAACGCCTCTTCATCGGGTACGCCATTGGCCTGACCCATGCCCTCTCTAAGAACTTTTCCTCCGCCGAACTTGCATTCATCACCATAATGCGTGTAGTCCTTCTCAATTTCAATCCAAAGATCCGTGTCGCCGAGCCTCACTCTATCACCGACTGTGGGTCCATAGAACGACTGATAGACCTCTCTCGGGATCTGGTACTCTGGAATCTCTTTCTCGTTCAGCGCTGGCGACTGCGTCATATGCAGAAAGTTGCGTGCTGTCAAATTGGATACGATCTCTTGAACTCGCATGGGATCCACGACACCGGTAGCAAGGTTGTTTCCTCCAGTGATGCGCATTCTACCGCCAATACTGACGGTCATCACTGTGTGCTTCTCGCCCGGTTCAAAACGGATAGCTGATCCTGCGGGGATATCGAATCTGCGGCCATAGGCGAGTTCGCGATCCATTAGCAGGGCACTATTGGCCTCGATCAAATGGAAATGGGAGCCAACCTACATATTTGCAAATTAGGTGTCAGAGCGTGCATTTGCGTGACATAAACGCAATAAGAATGTCCATGTCTATGGATGGCAAGGGAAGTAAATATGCGCCCAGCGTTTGCCTACTATTTCCGAAGGGCGTACAAGAATCTAGACCAGCAAAATGAAATGAAACCCCTCTTTTTACTACGTCCGGAAATAAAGCCACTGACGCTGCAGTAACCGTTAAATCCAGATCTAGCATCGTCGCTGGAAGCAAGATGGCACCGATTGTGAAGGACCTCATAATTTGATACGAGAGCTGAGACGATATCGCGAGATATAGGGTGTTATTCTTTTCTGTGCAGATAGTTTGGTGAGCCATGATAGGACACCCTATCCCATCCCTCGTGTTTAGAACGAACAAAGCTTAAAGGAAGAGATAAGCACGGCCTCGATTGGACTGAGCGAACAATGTTTTCTCTTCATATGACACGCACAAACATACAAGGTTTTCGCTTCATTTTGGTGGCGGGTGGAACTGGCATGGCATGGCATTGATCGATGCGGGATACAAAAAGATAGAGTATGAACGGAGACAGGCAGTTATAGCGCTTACCAGAATGGGACGATCGCCCGTGTTGGTGATCTCGAGTCGCACTCGTTTCCGGCCCTTGTTGAGTGTCAGAGTACCTGGAGCAGTAACAATGGCTCCGGGAGGATGCTTGAAGGCAGCCTCCTCAGCCCTTGTAATAGGCGGGAAGAACCTATCTGCGTCTGGGATGGGCAAGAAAGAGCCGTAGAGGGCCAGTTCAAGGTTGCCGTTCTCGTTACTGATCGGATCGCTGACGGTCACCAGCTTTGTGCCATCAGGAAACGTGCTCTCGATCTGGACCTCGCGTAACGTCTCCGCGACGCCCGGCATTACTTGGCGATGACCCAGGAACTGCTTGCCCAGGTCCATGAGGTCTGCAACAGAGTGTCGACCATCGCGGATGAACTCTGCAAGCTGGCTGGCGATCAGGGCGACGGCTTCAGTTCGGTTGAGTCGAATTCCGCGGGCGAGCCTTTTCTGGGCCAAGAAGCCGACTTGGTGGAGGATCAATTTGTCCAATTCGCGTGGGACCAGCTTCATGATGGGATCTTGTTATGTGTGTTGTCGGTTCGTGTACGCTTGGGATATCCGCTCCGGAAATTAAAAGGAGAGGAGATGCTCTGGGAGAAAGCGGCGAGGAAGATATCGTATGAAGAGAGGGGCGGACGAAGGGAAGGGGGAAAGGGAAGAGAGAAGCGAGAGAGAAAGGGAAAAGGAAAGAAGAAAAAGGAAAGGGAAAAGGAAAAAGGAAAAAGATAAAAGAGAAAAAGAAAAATGACAACATGGTCAATAACAGAAATGAAGACCCACCACACAACAGCAACAGCAGCAACAGCAGCAACAGCAGCAACAGCAGCATAAACAAGAATTAATGAGGTAGTGCTCTCCTGCACTCTCCTGTCTCACTGCAGAGACCCACATTCATCTCCTGCTGTCTGCAACGCCACCTCGGCTTCCTTGCCTGCTTTCTCCCTTTATTCAGCCCACTGACCTTTGGCCACGAAGGAGCGCTACCTCCTAACGTTCATTGCCACCACCCACCGCTACTGCCGCCGCTGCTGCTGAGCATCCGACGCCCTGGCTTCATGATGCGTAAAGATGTCGTCTGTGCATTTATGCAACAGCCGGCTAAATCCCTGCTGCTGCTGCTTCTTCTTCCTCCTCCGCATGCACAGAGTGGAGTGGTGTATGTACTCTTGTACGCCATGCGCCCTTTTCGAATGCTCTCGCTTTGATTTCCGAACATGCATGCATACACTATTACAAATACGGCAATGATTGCTCAGATGCCCGCCTGTTGCATTTACACCGCCGTTCTGATTCTGCAAGCGCCAGAATCTGACATCCAAATCACAGGGTCCTCCGGAGAACACGATAAAGTGCACGTCCGGATCGTGCAGCCATAGGTCCAAACCCAATATATATATTGTTTTTTCGCCATGAAGAAGAACCCAGAAAGTAATATTACAACTAATCTATTGGAGGCATGGGGCATGGTGTAGTCTAGTTACATGTTAGTCGTTAAGTTTTACATGGGCTGAAATTCGGGGGTAGTACAACCTCTGTAAAGAGCAAACAGCTGAATAGGGGCTCCCCGCATTATTCACGAACAATTCCCGCCCCCTGGTGCTGCCTTTCTTCCCTCCTCCTTCCTGTCGACAGCGCATCGTACAAGGAATCCCTCACTCTCAACACTATCTCAGAGCCGATACTCTCGACAACAAATACACCTATTTACTACAAAATGTCCTGCCGCTTTGAAAAACACGGCTCTGCCAGCGCAGGAGCTGGAGCTGGACACGACCACCACCATCACGATCACGATGGCGCGTCTCATTCCCACGACCATGCCGGTTCTCATTCCCACGACCACCACCAGGAAGCACCCAAGCTGACCAGCAGCCAAAAATACAATCTCACCAAACTTGAAGGATGGACCCAAAGCGATATCGAACATGGTCACCGTCATGAACAAATCGACACCGCAGGCAAATTCGTCGAGCGCATGCTGCCAGCCTACGAAAACCGCGATTGGGAGGAGCGCACCTTCACTGTGGGCATTGGCGGGTACGGTGATTTTATTTTATTTGGTCAGGGAAACGCGGGCAATTGCTCCAACCCGGCTATCCTTGTTAACTGGGGCGCCGAAACACGTTTCATGTGATCATAAAAATGTGGCACACTAGACTAACTAGACTTACGCCTTTCCTATTCATTGTCCGTTTAGGCCTGTTGGATCCGGAAAGACCGCTCTGATGCTGGAGCTGTGCAGACGGCTGTCGAAGGACTATAGCCTGGCCTGCGTCACCAATGATATCTTCACGACGGAGGATACAGATTTTTTGATCAGAAATAAGGCTCTCGAGGACCCTGAGCGCATTGTTGCCATTGAAACTGGCGGCTGTCCCCACGCTGCGATTCGCGAAGACATCTCCGCCAACCTGGCTGCATTGGAGCAGCTTCAGGCAAAGTTCAATCCCGAATTGCTGCTGATCGAGAGTGGTGGAGATAACCTGGCTGCCAACTACTCCCGAGAGCTCGCAGATTACATTATCTATGGTGAGCCTCATGATGGCTAAAGTTCGTCCTAGACCTCACTAGAGAATTGCTTTTGTAAACAGCCCTGAACTTACAAACCCCCATTTCGATATTGCTTTGATCCCATTAGTCATCGACGTTGCAGGAGGCGATAAGGTCCCACGAAAGGGAGGTCCAGGAACTAGTCAGTCGGATCTGCTTGTAATCAACAAGGTAACGAGCAGAGTATAAACTGCATACCATGTTTTTCCCTGTTGTCAATCTAAAGATGCTATTCTGATTGCTACATGTTGTTCTTCTAATGAACGATAGACCGATTTGGCAGAGATCGTGGGCGCAAACTTGGACGTGATGGCCAGAGATGCCGCCAAGATGCGAGGACCCGGACCCACCGTGTTCGCACAGGTCAAGAATGGCGGTGGAATGGATGCCATTATCGAGCACATCCTTACTGCTTACAACGAGAGCGGTGCTCGCAAAGGTACCAAGTAGGATGGGTTGTTTCCTTAAATAAAACTGTAGCTGCAGAAATGATACTTTGGCAACGCGCACACTTTATTGTCGTTCTGTGTAGGGAGATCAACTCCTTCATGTATTTGTATTACGTTCAACATTTCAACATTCATCAGCCCATGCCTGACTTCGCTACTTCTGGTTTCCTCACTCCCTCCCTCCGTGGTATAAGTGGCCGTTCTAAGACGTACCAGCGACCACCAGCCTAAGTAAAGCGAAAATGAATCAAAGGGGTTAGGCAAGGTTTTCCATGAACAATATGCATGATACGCATACATGGTGAACAAAAGCAAAAGAAATACGTACTTCTTCAAGTACTCCATAAAGACCTGGAGTGAGACGTCGTCTGTGAAAATGGCCTGTCCCTGAGGAGCATTACCATACTGACCTCCAGAAACGTGAGTCGTTGAGGGGTTCAGTTTGGACAGCAAGAATCGAGCCTGCGATCCATTCTGGTCGCACACAATATAGCGAGGAATGGGGAAGCGGTCCATCAGCAGCTCCTGTGCACTAGCTACGGGCGCCTCCAGCAGCTCCTTAAAGTTTTCGTATCCAGCCTGGTCCTGGTAGCCCGCCTTCCTCCACGCTGCAATGGTCTCACCATGGAAGATGAGAGTGTAGAAGAACGTATCCAGGAGCAAGATCGAATCGGGCTTCACAGAGACGCTGTCCAGTAAAACGGGCTCGGGCTCACCCTCGAATCCATAAGACATGAGTGTGGGCTGGATCATGATCAAAGAGTTGTTCACATCCTCGCGGTTCAGAACGTGGCGATTATAGGCTGTCTCGTCAGGAGAGTTGTTAAACACTTGCAAGAACTGGGAGCGACGCAGATGGAACATGAATTGCGGGTAGATCGAGAAGTTTTCAGACAGACGGAATGATTGCGGCTCGTCCTTGCGGTAGTCTGCAAACTTTTGGCACAAGCGAATTAGCATCCTATCCAGCCAGCGCAAAACATCCGGGCCGTCGTCGATCTCTGCCTTAAACACGGCAATGCGGGCCATGAGGACGGCAGCGGTCTCCTGGTCAAATGACTGGCCAATGATAGGGCTGTTTCCTTCTGCCCAGCTATTAAACGTGGAAACAATTGATGGTTTTAGAGCAATGCATATAGGATTTTTCATGGTTGATCAAGGATTCCACTGCAAACATTAAAGTGTTCGTACCTGCGAGCGACAGTAGTTACGCGCAACTTAAAGTGTCCACTCGAATGCTGGTAATGGGTCACGAACTGGATGAGGCCACGCGAGCCGGGCTGGAGGGACTGGCCCTGCTGGTTCACGACCTCAAAGTAGATGCCATTGGTTGTTTTGGGAGTGACACCACACATCTTCCATGCCGAGGTGTTGCCGATTCCGATTTCAGTCTCGCCCACAGACGCCGTCTTTTTGTTGGAGGACACAGCATGACCGATTAAGCCGCAGATCTTCAGCTCTTTTGTGGTCTTTGGGGTCATGGTCAAAGGTAAGCGAGGTTAGTAAAATTGTTCTGTTATTTATTCATAAGAAACATGCATATTTCGAATTCCAGTTCGATATGCCTTACCTGAACAGCCAGCGTGGCATTGAAGGCCATCTTGAGGTTGCCTTCAGCGTCCTTCTCAAACATCTTCTGGAAACTCTGCTTGAAGATGGCAGTTGAGAACGAGTCGGATAAAACCATGAAACCGCCAGTTGAGTTGACCAATGATTTCATCTCCAACAAACCGACTTGATCCAGGCATCCTCCGAAAATATCAATGACATGTCCGTTGGTCGATGCACGCTTAGCAAGGCCTTCGTAGAACTAAGATCAAGTACGCATGCAAGTCATCAAGAGCGCATTAGTAACCTTGCCTTGCCATATCAAAATGCGTAATATACCATGATTCGTCGCGCTATACCTTAGAGGCCTTCTTATAATGTTTGGCATTCTCCTTCTCGATGTCGTGGTGGGATCGGAGGGGTTCCTTGAGGTCCGTCCCAACAACCATTCCGGGGCCTTCTGTTGCAGCACCACCGACAAATAGCATCAACCGACCGCCGTTATTCTGGTACGTAGCCTCTAACAGACCGACGGCAACACTCATGGCGACACCGGTGCAACGCTGGGGACGCTTGTCAGTGGCAACAGGCCAAGGGTCGCGCTGAAGTTGCTCCAAGATTGACGACAGAGTGTACTCGCACTGTTGAATAGGCAGCAGGAAGCGAGAATTACCGCTGGGGACAAAGGGCGTGGGCTGTCCAGGTCTGACTGGCTGCTGAGGACGCATCGTCTGAACGGTGAGTCCAAGCATCTCCTGAATTTGCTTGCTGGTGTAATCCTTGTTTCCACGGAACACATATGACTTTGGACATTCGCTGTATCCCAGCTCGTGGACCTGAGTCTATTACGCCAACACGATGAGTGATAAAAAATTGGTGGTCAATTAATCTGGGCAGCTGCAGGATCAAGGCGTGAAGTTCCACCTGGCGATACAGTACCATTGTGCCGTAGGTAATCAGGCCAACAAGAGCATGAGGAGGGAGCAAGCTCAAGCTCACAACCAAAGAGTCCTTCAGGGCCTTAAGGTCATCCTCATCAACGCACGTGTCAACAACATACAGGAAGATGGGTGGGACCTGAGCACTCCTGGCAAGCGTGTATTCGATGGTCGTGTGCTTAGCAAGCAGCTCTGCCGGGAGGTTGGTGTTGGAGATATCACGGTAATGAGGAGGGAATTGGTTGCGGTGCAAGCAGAAGGGGCAGATCCAGAGCTTTCCGCGAGGATCGATTTGGCTATGGATGTAGAATCAATTATCACGGCTAGTTAAAGGACTCTGAGGGATGATAAGGCGGAAAACTTATGGCAGACCCTAACTCGTCGGCAAGGCTCACCAGTAAGGATTAAGAATGGCGCCGCAGGTGTGCTGCTTGCAGGTGACGGGTTCGTAGTAGATAAGTGGCAAGTCCTCGCGCTCCTTGAGTGGTGTGTACAGGGCAGCGATAGGGACCACTGTCCTGGTGGCCTCCAATCGCGATGCAGGCCATGCGTTGAAGGAGAAGCGAATTCCGTCCTGCTCTTCAATTTCCTCGAAATTCATGGTGAGATGAGGTAGATTTGAATGGAATCGAGGGAAAGGAGAGAGCGAGAGGGATGATGATGAATAGAAGGGGTTTGGATAGCATGGTAACGACAGTAGATTGAAGCCACGAGCCACGTCCGCCACGTATCATACATTTATTTGCGGTCTTCAGGTTATCGAGCTGATTTTATTGGTGGAGCTGATCGAAGTATGAAGCAAGTAAATGGAAATTACTCGAGATCTGCTCTCAGTCTTATTCAAGGCACATCGACATGCGTTTTGTGCGCAGAGACCCATACTACAGTGACTGCATTCTCAAAGCGCTCCTTTCTTGAACTTGCGCGTTCGCCTTTCGCCATGTACAACCTCTCTTCAAGGTTTCATTCTCACAATCCATACACATACACATACACACGATGTCCTGGAAACTCTCTGCGATTCTGACTGGACACAAGGGCGATGTAAGCAAAGGATATTCGCATACGTCTGATTATCGACAAGAGGGTGAAAAGACAACTAACTTGTGGCTCCTCTCGCTCTGCGACAGGTCAAAGCTGTCATTGCCCCAACGGACTCGATGGTTGTTTCTGTTTCTCGCGACAAGTCCGTCAGAACTTGGCGAAGACAGTCCAACAACGCATTCTCGGAAGACAAAGTCTTCCTCGGCCACACCAACTATGTCAACTCGGTCGCATTTATTGGTGCATCGGAAGCCAACCCTCATGGTACGTTAACACGTACTCATTTTCCTCTTTAAGTTCCTGCATGGCAGCACTGGAATCTGTACTGATGCCCTGTGTTCGTATGCTTCCTTATCTTTCTCAATAGGACTGATCATCACGGGTGGAAGTGATAAACTGATCAATGTATGGGATCCTGAAAATGCTAGTGAACCTGTCTACACCCTTGTGGGTCACACCGACAATGTCTGTTCCCTATATGCCGATACCGATGGACATATTGTGTCCGGCTCATGGGACAAGTAAGCGCAACAGAAATCTTCAGGTGTTCTGCTGAAGGTGTAATACTGGGAAATTTACGTCTATTTTTGGTATTCTCACTTCTAGGACCGCAAAGATCTGGAGAAACTGGCAATGTGTGCATACTCTTCAAGGACATACGCAAGCCATTTGGGGAGTTATAGAGCTGGAGCACGAGGTCGTTGTCACAGGTACATTAGTCAGGGCCCGAGGGCGCTCTAGATAAGAGATTGTCGTTGCATTCAATCGACTGATCCCAAACTACGCACATTCTTTATAGCCTCGGCAGACAAAACGATAGCCATGTGGAAGAACGGAAAGAAGATCAAGACCATCACAGGTCACGAAGACTGTGTCCGCTCGCTGGCACTCCTTCCTGGCATTGGCTTTGTTTCGTGCGGAAACGACGGTGCTGTTATCGTGTGGTCGAACGATGGCAACCCCGTGCAAGCATTGGACGGACACACCTCCTTTGTCTACTCTTTAGCAACCCTTCCTACCGGCGAGATCTTCTCCAGCGGCGAGGATCGCACGGTCCGCGTGTGGGAACGTATGTCTTTGCTCTGTGTTCGTACTATGTCCCATTTTTCTCCGCGTCATGATTTTGTTCTGACAGTTTTCATCTTTTATGTACTAGATGGTGTATGTACGCAGACCATCATTCACCCCTGCGTCTCTGTTTGGTGCGTTGCTGCCTTACCCAATGGAGATATCGTAAGTGGTGGATCTGATGGATTCGTCCGTGTCTTCACCCGGAACAAGGAGCGTGTTGCAAGCGCCGAAATCTTGAAGGCTTATGACGAGGAGAACGCGGCTGCTTCCATCCCCTCGTATGTATCTGATGCTTACTAAATCTCGTATTCACCTTTTGGCAGGAATGACGGAGAATGATAGATATTTACTTATAATATCCCTCATTAATCGTCCAGAAACCAAGTAGGAGACATCAAAAAGGACGACCTTCCTGGCCCAGAGGCTTTGCAGCAACCGGGACGCAAAGATCAGGATGTCAAGATGGTTCGCGTCGGAGACACTGTTGAGGCCCACCAGGTAAGTCTTGGCTAAGGCTATTTTTTTTTTCTTTTCGTTTTTCTTTTCGTATCCAGCTCTGGCGTAATTGGCTAAAATGACTTACACCTTTTTTTGACAATACTGTAGTGGTCAAATGCTGAGCAGTCTTGGTCAAAAATCGGAGAGGTCGTGGATGCAGTCGGTCAAAACAGGAAGCAGCTCTATGGAGGGGTGGAATACGATCATGTTTTCGATATCGACGTTGGAGAGGGCCTTCCTGCCTTGAAGTTGCCATTTAATGTCACTGAGAACCCGTACACAGCTGCACAGGCGTTCTTGACCAAACACGACCTCCCACTGGAATACCTGGACCAAGTCGCGAATTTTATCACCAAGAATGCGCGTGCTGTATCCCAAGGGGAGACTGCAGCTGCTGGAGACCCTCTGACAGGTACACGCCTGATATGGCTTGCAAGTTTGCGTGGTCGTGTGTAGCAAGCTGCAGATATGCTAATCTGCTTTTTCTTTCCATAGGCGGTTCGCGTTACACCCCTGCACAGAGCGTCTCGTCCTCACTTGGATCAGTACGTGACACTACCCAGCTATGCTTTTAAACAGAACTTCATTGAAGAATACTATTCGCTTACGTTTGCTGAATTTTCATATCACTAGTATAATCCATGGGGCAATGACGCTCCAAAGGCTCAGCCAGCCGTCAAGCGCCTCATTCCGCAGGTGTGTATTCATTTTGCTCAAGCGAGCAGCGCGTGAACCTCATTGATGTGTCCAAGCTGCCAACTAGAGATTAATATGACTCAAAATCATGTCTATAGCTCACGAATGTCCCTTTCAAGGATGCCAACCTCTCCGCAATTCACAAGAAGATTCTGCAGCTGAACACGGAACTGGCCTCTTCCAGCGCGGCTCTTTCCAGCGCGGATCTACAGCAACTTGAGTCACTCTTCAAATTTTTGGGCGCGCCACCTAAGCAGCCGACAGCACAGCCGCAGTACGTTTCGCTGCTGCTAAAGATTTTCAACACCTGGCCCGAGGCATCACGCTTCCCCGCTATAGATTTGTTGAGGTTGTTGACGCTATATTCCACGAGTCCGGCAGAGACACCAGATCTACTCAAAACACTGCTGACCGCATCGCGCACTCATGAAACAAGCCTTATGCTGGTCGCACGCCTTATCGTCAACTTTTGCGAGACCGACCTGGGACGCGAGGTGGCCATGAACGAAATTTCGACTGTATTAGAGTTCATGGAGGATGACGCTGTTTGGCAGAGCACCAACAAGAACCTGAAGATCGCGCTGGCAACCGTTTATATGAGTTACTCAACTATTCTTTTGAAGCGCCATGATGACGATGCTTTGGCCATTCAGTATGTTGGGGTATTGACCAAAATCCTTGAGAAGGAGAGGGAGCAGCAAGTGCAGTACCGTCTCCTGGTCGCGCTGGGCAACCTCATTTTCGCACACGAGAGTGCCAAGGAATCGGCAGCGATTTTTGGCGTGAAAGGCGTTCTCCAATCGGCGGTGCTATCCAGACCCACATCTGAGAGAATCTCCACAGCAGGAGTAGCCAGTAAGTGCAGTATAAGGTTCCTGCTTTTACCTGGGAGGCATCGCACGGAACTCTCAAGCTTGTGCTGACCTCGATTTTTAATTTCTTTTTCTCTAGATGAAATTGTCAAACTTCTCCAGTGAAGAGACCACGCTGGATGTGTGGAATTTGAAAGTTACTGTGGGCGTTGAGAAAAATAATAAAGTTAAAAATACAACACTCAGGAGGTTGCCACACGTTATTTCATTCTCTTTAATTCTCTTTAATTCTCTTTCACTCATCAATGCCCGAAATTGCGAACATCGAGGATTTGAAGGCGAGGTTAACTATCTGTCGCCAACAGCTGGAGTGCAACTCGCTTCTCAACACCACTAAACGCAAGGACGCCCTTCGAGTGGAAATCTTGAGCATCGAACAGCAGCTGGCGAAGGCGCTTGGAATTAGCGACGACGATGACAATAAAAGCGACAGTGAGCAGCCGATCGAACCTTTTCAGAAAGACGGGGGCACCACTACTCCCGAGTCCACGCATTTACCCTCTGTTAACAGCCCTGGGCGAACTCGATCGCCCTCTCCCTTCATGGCGAACCCCTCATCAGATATCAAGAAGGAGGAGAGTGATGCAGAAACGCCACCAATATTTACCACACTTCTCCCCAGCTCCAAAGCGTCCAGTTCCAACGCTCCCGCTACCTCAACGCTGGACAAGGAGGCAGAGAGTGTGATATCGGCCCTTGTCGATGCAGGAGAGGATGAAATGGATTTGGAGGTGCTGCTTAGGGAGCAAGCCCTGATGGAACAGCGCTTGGTTGACCTAAAGCGCAGACGAGAGGAAGAAGACGAAGCATTCGCGAGATCTATCCAGGACGAGGAGATTCGAGCATACCAAAGTCAGGCAGGCTCATCAAGTTCACTACCGGTATTTTCTGGGGATGGAGGGTCATTGATGCAGTCACGGCTGGATCGAGCTCACCAGGAGCGCCTGGATGCTGAGATGGCGAAGATTTTTGCCGAGTCTGAGACTAGCAGCTTTAATCTCGCACTGTCGCCTAAGAAAAAACCGCCGCTGGATCATGGGAAACCCATGCCAGCACCCTCTGAGCGCCCTGTCTTCTCTATCTTTGAAAAGAGACCGAGGATCGATTCAACCGCGGCAGGAACATCGGGTTTGTCAAATAGAGGCGCAACTTCGTCATCGTCGTCCTGGAGTGCTTTACAGCCCAAAATTAGTGGATCAACTGCGAGCTACGCACCCAACATTCCAGCTTTAAGCTGCCCGCCCAAAACACCGTCATTTACCACCGCACCTCTTGTTCCAACCACTACTGCCGCATTAAAAGGCTCGACCTCTAGCCTCTCAACCAAAGCCTCACCTCCCAGTATTTTACCAAAAGAGGGACTCGACAGGCTTCAGAGCCATGCTGCGGCAATTTTAGGTAAGCGAGTGTCTGTCTTTCTTCATGCTGCGATCAAATGTATCTATTTATCGTTAATCCTTTCATGCCCATTGCGGCATTTGTAACTGTACTACTTGCTGATATAATGACCATTCCATATTAGCCTCAGCTTCAGGGAGCAATAGTAGCAGCAGCAGCAGCAGTATCAGCAGTAGCAGTAGCAAACTATTGCAAACATCCCAAAAAAACACAACAGTTGACCTCACTAAACCCGTCGTGGATCTGACAAAGCCAGTTTACGAGATTCCAAGTTCGGATGACGAGGCTGATCGCAATAACAATGGGGTCGGATCAAGTTCAAGCTGGAACGCACTGAATCCGCTCATGAAATCGTTTAATGACCTGTATTCTGAAGCGTCGCACAAGCTCGGAGGCTATCATGATTGCTGGAGTGAAGAGTACTCGTCTGGAGAGGAGGATGAGTATGACATAGGATTTGATGATGAGCTTGATGGCTATCCTTATGGTTCCAACTATCAACAGTGGATGCTAAACCAGCGCCTTACGTGGAGCTATGGTCAGGGATACGAGCGCGACTATAATCGCAACTTGACGTCCGAACAGACCGAGAAGGAGCTCCGTGATCTACTTGCCAATATCCAAGCCGCCGAGGAGGAGATTGCTCCGCAGGACAGGACAGGAACGCCCGAGGGTATGGCCTCTCATATTGCACTGTTGGAGCACCAGAAAATCGGCTTGACGTGGTTACAAAAGATGGAGGACGGCACTAATCGTGGCGGCATTCTGGGCGATGACATGGTACGTATTTCGGATATTTGGGTTTCGCTCAAATAAGGCATCACATCTAGCAATCATCATTTAATCATAGCATGCATTTTAACGCGACTTACAGGGTTTGGGTAAAACAGTTCAGGCCATGGCTCTCATAGTATCCAGGCCATGTGGCCCAATCGACGACCCAGTAATTTGGGATGACCGCAAGGTATATTTTGAGCCCCCTCCGGAGTCCGTGCGTGTCAAGACAAAGGCAACATTAGTGGTTGCTCCAACGTCGCTTATCTATCAATGGGCCGAGGAGCTGAGGACGAAGACACAACCCGGTCTGTTGAAAGTCCACATTTATCATGGTGGGGGCAAATTCGCTGACCCAGAACTCATTCGACGTTACGATGGTAAGTCATGCATCTTCTTGGCGTATTTTTCTCTAAGATCCTATGTAACTTACTTATACAGGTCTTTTTCTCTCTTTACCCAGTTATCGTCACCACAATCGGAACACTGGCTGCTGAAATTGGCGTCAAGGATGTGAACCCTGCGAAATCGAAGGCCATCGGTACTTTGTTCAAGGCACAATTTCATCGCGTTGTTATCGATGAAGCCCACACGATCAAAAATAAGCATACGAAGAGCTCCAAGGCATGCGCTCAAATTGCAGCTACATACAGATGGTGTCTTACAGGTAAAAACAATGTTGGTTTTTTATCGGTGTATCATATATGAATGGTTCCTTTTATCTGAAAATATTTGAACAATTCGCCTCTAGGCACGCCTATTCAAAATACTGTTGATGAGCTGTATTCTTTGATTCGGTTTCTCCGCATCAAGCCATACTGTGATTGGGATGAGTTTCGCAACAAGATCTCTGCGCCGATGAAGAAGACGAAACAATACGGGCCAGCGATACAACGAGTCCAGGCACTATTGAAGGCAGTGTGTCTTAGGAGGACAAAGAAGTGCACGGTGGATGGAAGGCCGATTTTACAGCTCCCTGATCGCAACGTGGACAGGGTGGCCACTCCATTCTCGGACGAAGAACGCGCCTTTTACGCCGCATTGGAGCATAGAACAAGGGAACGATTTAACGCCTACGTGAAAGCTGGAACTGTCATGAAGAACTACTCCAACGTAAGTAGTACCTAGTGTTTTATTCTTGTTTCGATATTTGTGGTTGTTGATTACATTTTATTTATCTCGACTATGTCTCTTGCATTTTAGATCCTGGTTCTCTTGCTACGTTTACGGCAGGCTTGTTGCCATCCTCATCTCATCACGGATTTCGAAAAGGTGGAAAACGAGCAAACGCCGCAAGATCAAAAGGCCCACGTTGACCATCTTCTTGACAATCTGTTGGAGGATATTCGTCGTCGTCTGATTGAACGTGGTATGGAGGCAGTCGAATGTCCGATCTGCATGGATGTCGGAGAGGAGAGTGTGATTCTGAGTGGATGTGGACATATCTACTGCCGTGCCTGCATTACTGGTAAGTGTGCTTGAGCGACCTCTAGATATTTTCGGGTACGCAAACTTTTGCTCTGACGCTATGTTTATAACCTGCATGGTTTATAGCTCATTTGAGCCGACACGACGATGACGATCGCAAGTGTCCAGAATGTCGCAGATTAGCTCCTATCGAGGACTTAATTTCTGTCGCCGACTTCAATGCTCGTTTCAATCCTACTCCGGAGCCCGTTCCCGAGGATTTAAAAGGAAAGGGCAAGGCCGTAGTCGAGGATGGAGATATCGAGGGACTGCCTGGGGTTGTAGTACCTGAGGGACTGGATGAATGGATCAGCAGCAGCAAGATCGATAAGATGATTGAGGTCGTTAGGTCGGTCATTGCGAAGCGTGAGAAGATCATTGTTTTTTCTCAATTCACGAGCCTCCTCACTCTGATTGAGAAGCCTTTATTGGCCGAGAATATCAAGTACCTTCGAGTAAGTAGGTGCCTTCATTTCTGTGTAATAGCTCTGCTAACAATGGACGCTCGTTCTAATGTTTGTACTTCTGTTCTCAATAGTATGACGGTGCGATGACCGTGGTAGCCAGAAATGAAGCCGTTCAGAGAATGTTCAATGACCCTACTTGCTCCGTCATGCTTATCAGCTTGAAATGCGGATCTCTTGGACTCAACTTGACCGTGGCGAACCAGTAAGTGCACCATGCCCCTATTTATTTGCTCAGGTCTGCACAGCCGCTCTGTCCATGTGTATTTACTAGTGCTCTCACTGGTCATTAGCGTGGTAATTATGGATCCATGGTGGAACCCAGCATTGGAAAATCAAGCAATTGATCGCGTCCATCGAATTGGACAAACGAAGAACGTGTTTGTTCACCGCCTTTGCATTCCAGACACTGTGGAGGACAGAATTTTGGCGCTGCAGGCGAAAAAGCAAGCATTGGCTAATGGTGCTCTCGGTGAAGGGGAGGTCCCCAAGCTGGCGAAACTTGGAGTATGTATCTCTTTCTAGCCCTGCCACCGTTGTTTGTACTGTATGTCTTTGATTGAATCTGACTGTTTACTAACCCATTGCAATCCCCATTCTTTTTCTAAACACAGCTACAGGAATTAATGTATTTATTCCGTGGAGGATAAATAGATCCTAGCTTGCTGCCCCCCACGTACTTTGTATCATCAATAGTTCGTAGGAAGAAAATGATGGCGCATCCATTGCATCTTATATTTATTTTGTGAATGTACGTCCCTCCTGTTCTTCTTCATATAGCCCACTTTGCCAAGCAGGGAGCGACGCGAATGTCGAAATACATGCATGGCACCTAGAGCACAAAAAAAAAACAAGAATTTCATGCCAACTATGCCTGCGGCGATGCAGCGATTTTTGCGCTGTGCTAGCAGTTCACCCTCACAAACGCTCTATTTATGACCAAGCCAGCTCAAGAAGAAAAAACGTTTCTCTAGCCATAAAATGTGATTTTGGGATTGGCCTGGCAGGAAGAGCTGAAGCCAAACCGTTTTTTATTAAGAGCACCCTGGCCTCCGTCTGAGATCAAAAACTGGAGCAAACTCTGTATGCGAACGGGTTTGTGGGCCACAGAATGACCTGCAAAATGCCAAGGGGCAGAAAAGCAAGGGGAGTGAAAGAAATCGTTGTTGTCTGCGTCGTTACTGTTGACGAGATTACGATTTCAACGTTTTCTAAGTGATTGACAGGCTGCTGCAGGTCTTCTTACTTCCTCCCCGTTGTCACAGCCTCTTTTTGGCGGAGACGGTACGCAGAGATAAGATCAAGGGTTGCTGATCCTTTTGAGCCCAGTAGGACAGCAAGGAGAGGTGGCACCAGCCAATATATACCATGCAGTTAGAATATGCTCCAACAGCCAGCGAGACATTGGATAGATTTCCTTTTCCCTTTGTCTTGCATGCCGCTCGTACCCCGCCCTCCTTCTTTACACTTGTGCGCGTAAGTTGCCTCTATATCTCGATGCCTACCCATCCTTAGCTTCTTTTTTCATGTTTTTCATTGTATATAGTGTTCATGTCAACTATCTCAGACCGAAGAAATAAAAGACGAGGCATAAGAAACAGAAAAATAAATAAATGGGCCAGTTAGCTGTGGGGACATACTGAGTGACAGGGCCATTGAATATTGGACTCGGCTTGATCCTTACCGCTTCTTTCTGTGGCTCACCTCCGTTTTATTGGTGCCACAGATGGCAGGTCTAGAGTGCGCACATGTCTAAGGAATCACCATATCCATAGTGGCTCATCTGGCTCTTTGGAAGACATGCACAAGCTAGCGAACGCAGCTGCGTGCCTTTGCTTGCTCTGCTATTTTCGTTTTCTCCATCCCCACCCTCCTCGGGTTTGTTACTACTTTCTTTTTCGCTCTTGGCTATTCATCCCTTCTTCTCGCCCCTCCTTATCGCTCTTCCTTTCCTTTCGTCCGCGCACTCGTTCCGGAGGCTGACGACCCACTCACTACAGCAGCACCACTACATTGCATAAAAACGATCTCTCATGCTGTCTTCCTAACTCATATCAGGTCCCACCTATTAAAAATCGTTACAGCAGCAGTAGCTGAACACAACTTCTCGCTCTCTCCCGCTCCCTCTCGCTCTCTCTCTCACACACTTTCATTTTTATTCTCGCTCGCTCTCACTTTTTCTCTTGCTCGCTCACTCTCTCGAGCGACCCCTCGACCCCTCCTTGTTCCGGCCCTTTCTCCGCTGTTTAAGCATCGGTGGCATAATACATTCCTCTGAACTATCTCGCTGCTCTTTCCTCTTTCTATTTTTGCGAAAGGCCCTACTATTGTACATACCTCTTTGGGACCTATTCGCTGCACTAGTCATTCAACGTTGCTGTGGGTTCACTCGCTCTCTTTGAAACCCTCATTTCGCGAATCCTTTTCTTCTCCTCATTCCGATTCATCTCATTCATTTCCCTTTTCCCACATTGCGATCAAGAAGCACAAACTCAGCTCATTCCACCCTATTCCACGCGGTTGGGGTAAGTAAGAATCACTGACATTGTTACACAAGTGACTTCACTTGTGCTCCGTGCCCCTAGCTGTGGCTGTGCTCTGTTAGGACGAAACTGACAATGAACGCGACATTGACTGGTGCAAAAAAAGCTGTCGGGTGGCGACATTGGCTGGCTCCCCCACCCCCTAGTCCCTCTCCCTCTTCCTCTCAATGCCTCTCTTTCGGCACTGTAACTATGGCTATTTTGAATTCCATCCATCATTATATATGTGAAGGCGCCATATCTGTTGGGGATACCGATGGTGCCATTCCCGTTACTGCGACTGACGTCCTTGAGGCTCTAACTGCACCTCACCACTCATAATATGATCAAGCACGGCCTTGCAGTTGGTACTGCTGCTTCCTCATGTATAGGAGGTCCTTCATTTAATGCATGGCTCATCACGCTTTGCTAGATTCCCAAGCTTTTGTTCGCGTCCATCTAGTCAATCTGCAACCCCTCCTTTCAATTCGCTCTCCTTTTCTAACTCAATCTGCACACGCATATCCTACTCCGCTCCACGATGCATAGTCATATCTAACTCGTGAACACCAGAAGCTCTGAGACTAATCCATCTACAATTTTCAATATCCGGTACCTGCAGCCTGTCTTCAGCCATTAGAGGCCTCCTCAGGCTACAGTTATCCCTTTACGACCTGCTTTTAACATAAGAGAGAGATAGGTGGTTCTCCGATGCCAGCTATCATGAGCCAGAACGTGATCGCGCCAGACAGGATCAAGCCTAAAGGCCCATTCTCGAGCGGAACTCAGCTACCGACTCCTCACGCCAGTATAGAATCCCAACGCTATCACTATGACCACAGCTACACTGAAAACAATATCAGCAGTAGCAACGGTTATATAAGGCCCATCGGAAATGCCATTATGACCGGGAGCATCCCCGCTACCGATGAAGATCAAAGCGTCCTCATTACAACCTCCTCCACCGCCCCATCCAGGCGCCAACGTAAGACTCCTTCACTTCCTCTCATTCAGGCACCCTCCTTTCGTAACAAGAGAGGCCGCAAATCCAAGTCAACAAGCTCAGGTTCAGCCTCGTTATCAGTGAGTGCGCCGTCTCCGAGTTCACTTTCTACCATGGAGACGCCTTTAGGCCATATCCGTAAATGGACCTCTGCTCTCTCCTCTTCGTCCAAAAAGCAGCAGGATATATCTTCATCCCCAAAATCACGCTCAAAGAGCTCTCGGAAAAGCAGGGCCATTGGACCCATCAGCGCTCCCCAGCCATTGATCGCCCCTGCGCCGTACGCATGCACTCCTTTACCATACTCAGGCGCCTTAGACACAACCGAGCCTGCAACATCATACCTGGCTTTGCCTACAAATCCTCAAGCACTCCATATGCCAACTGACTCCTCAAATCCAAGCAATTACTCCAGCCTGAGCAAGAACTATCGCACCACTTGGAAAGGCAGACTGTTTTATCCCACCGGAAATGAGCAGGATCGGCAGACGAGCACCAACTCGAACACAGAGGATGTCAACGAATGGTCCAGTCAGGAGAGTGATGTCGACGCCTACAATCCAGTAGCTACCGATCGAACTGAGCATCGAGCCACGATACACAATTCTTCGCCCCTAGCACAAACGATTCTACCATCGTATAGGGAGGATATCACCATCGACCTGGCTGCTCTGATGAGCCCTATAGACGACGCTCAGTTCGGCTTGGATAGCTTTGGTCCTTTCAATATAACACCAAAGAACAAAGCTGGAGAATCGACGTCTGTGCAAGCGACACCCACGACTGCTCAGTCTATGCTGGATATTTTGAGCGCAACCAATGCAGAAGACACCTCGCAGTGCCATCAGCGGGAGCAGTATGATATTTACTGTAATATGGATGGAAAACCTGAGCAAAAGGCGGGAACGGAGCAAGGAAATATCTCTAACAGTCTGGAAAGCGATGTGCATGACTCTACGGCTAGCCCCTGCGAGCGGCTGGAATCCGACCTCAATACGTTCGAGTCGCGTACGTGGACTAAAGGAAAGGACGACTCAGAGCAAAGAACGATCTGGCGCCGACATATCAGAGCATCATCAACATCTTCTGATTCCTCGACGTCCTCGACGTCCTCGACAGAGTCGTTTTCTTCGGATTCCTCCGATTCTTCCCAGACATCGCCGATTAGTGGTGTATCCTTTTTCTCCAGTCCACCAAAGACCTTCGCTGCTGCTACCATCGAGTCGTCAACGTCGTCAGAAACTGCGTTATCTACCAATACTATTAAGGTCCCCAGCAGTATGATGACCATGCTACCAGCCAGCAACAGGAGGGAGAAGGAAACCTCATACAGTTTTTCGACAACTTCTCCTGTCGCCCCACCATCGGAGAATCCAGGGAGTGAACGCACGGATACAGGGTTCACTAGACCGTCCCTTCCAGCAACAGGAACAACACATGCGAACCCAAAAGCTTTGATGCTGAAGAGAATGGCATACATTCACACGCTCAAGAAACTACGCGAGCGAGAGCGGCGACCATTCCAACATGCTGTTCTACTACAACTCGTTTTACTTCAACTTCGCCAAGGCATCACCAACAACCAATGCGAGGAAATCGGAGACTTTTACACGTCCATGTGGACAGCTCACTTCCCAGCGAAGTGGGGCGTTTCGAGCCTTACCGCTCCGGGCCAATGCCAAAGTTATGTTCAGCAAACGCTGCTGCAGGGTCTTCAACGAGGTCAGAGTGAGAATGGTCTCAACCAGGCGAAGACCACAGCACCACAAAGTAGCAAGGATGCCAAGACAAAACGCTCTTTTATTTCATCTATCCAGAGTCGCATTCAGTTTAGCAAGGCTTCTAATGGTGCCAGCGTTAGCAGCAGCGTCAGCAGCAACGTTATGGAACCTGTCAGCGACTCTGGTGCGACATCGACATCACCCGCATATTATCTATCACCCCCACTTGCTTCTTCGTGTGTGAACCGAGCGAACTCTACGGCCTTCAAGGACCGATTCCCACTTCTACGGACCCCTCCCTACCCTCTCATCAATTTGGACGAAAAGGATCCATTTCCGCTTGCACCAGCCTCACACAGGACAGTATCAGCTACCACAGTTTCCGGCGGGGCTCCCTCTATCTGTGTCGGCTATGGCGTGGATAAAGATGGCCAGGCTGATCTCGACCAACATGAAGCGGTTCGACCCTCTCCCACAATTATCATTCCGAAACGTACGACAGGACGAAAAGGTTTGCTCTATCTACAACAGCAGCAATTTCAAATGCAGCTTCAGCGCCAGCTTCAAAGAAGGCTCGAGACATCAACCATCCTTTTGGCCTCAAATGAATGCCCTGGACACCAGAATTTAATGGCGAAAGAGCAAGACCAGGCGCCATTGCTAGCCCAGCTTCTCGGGACTCGACCGCGGTTCGCAACATCGACGTATACGACCGTCTTCAGCGAAGATTTTGGATTGGTCACGAAACCACTAGCTGAACAGTCTATGAAGGAACCGGAAGTGCACCCGGATACACAGGTGGATGGTTCTTGGACATTCCATCTATCTACGGCGACTCTTGCGACAGGTTCTAGCTGGTCTGCACCACCCTCACATAATATACACTCAGCAGCAACTCACGGTCATTTGTCAATGTTCCCAGCGTTTTCTGCAGATGGGAGCACAGGCCCCATAAGACAGTCCCTGACCAGATCGCCACCCTTCCACTCCTCATTTGCAAACACGTCCGTCTCTGTGCCAGTACCAGTACCAGTCTCTTGCCTGCCTATCAGGGGTCCTCGGCTTTTGCAGGCCTGCGATTATATTCGTCCGAGCACGAGCAGAGTCTCTTTATCTGCATCGATGCACTCGCCCTCTTTAGCGCATGCTCAGACTACACAGCATACTGCTGGCTACTTTGCTGACAACCAAGCATTTCCTGCACGCAAGGCTAGTAACAGCCGTGCAAATCTGGATGCCATTCGACAATGCACAACACAGCCAGGGAATATACAGGGGGCTACTGCTCAACCCGTACTATCCACGCCACAACTTCCGTGCATGATGGACTCGGATGCAAAAACGTTTATTGAACCGTCAATGGAGAGAGGATTCAGGTCACACCAAGCAAGGGAGAACAAGACCGAAAGCAGTACTTGGCTCAACCGCTCTTTACAGAGGCTCCGATCACGACGTAGCATGGACGGAGCGAGGGACCGCGCGAGTAGCAGGAACGCGCACGGGCTTCAAGCGCGGCATAGTATGGACGACGATAGAAGGAGCGCCCAGGAGAAGCAGGGGATTGTCAAAGACGGACAGGTGGAAGAGGAAGAGGACGTGCCATTGGCGTTTGTGCGGAGAAGGATTTCAAGCGAAATGCAATGGTCAGCGATTTGAAGCAGAATCCAAGAGCACCGTACAGAGCCGTCTAGGTTGCCACTTAGTCCTTGTTATTTTTACCATTATCTTTGAGAAAAAGAAAATAATAGCGTCGTTGCTCTTGAAGGGTGGGCAACGGCGGGAAATGTTGCCTATACGCACCATGAACAAACGTCGGGCGCGCGTTGATATTGTTATCGATATTCCTAAGAGCTACTTTACAATGCGAAGGGCCTATGGTATGCGACCTCGTCTGAACTGGGTCGGGAAAGATATCTTAAATACCCCTTGCATTCTCGTGCGATGACGCTCTTTGGTCGGTATGCTAGCTACAATGAAGGATGCTCTCCTTGGTGCTCGGCAACCGCCGTTATTCTGGGTGTTAGTCTCTCTTTGTAGTTTTTTTTTTTTTTTTTTTTTTTTTTTTTGGAAGATGCAGGAAAAATATTCATGCACTGTATGCACGACTGCATGTCTATCAGAAATGAAGGGGTTTTGCAGATAATACCAATGGCATTGTTGCATTTCATTGCCCTTGCTTCATTTACCCCTGCGCTAAAAAAGAAGATTCGACCATCTTTTGCGCGAACGTTTGCATGGTTACGCTAAGAACGCTCTGCTGTATCACCAATCAAGGATATGCTTTTCTAAGGGTCCTTTTTTTTCTTTTTTTTCTTTTGAGCGCTATTCAAAAGGCTACATGGGTAGAGCCTATATCTATTTTGCAAACATACTTCCGTACTATCTTTCTTAGTGCTTGCTGTCTTTTAATGGCAGTATATTAGATTAAAAATGGAAGTGAGCTATGGTAGAGACGGAAACAGACACGGACAGACAGAGCAAACGAATAGGGAGGGCGAAATTATAGATAGATTCTCGTAGGACAACCCCAGGGTCGCAGAACTATAGAGGATGGACACAAGAAAGCAAAGCGTGCGGTCAGTGGTTGTTGTATACGCGGTTTGTACAAACTAGGTTTGTCCACTCCTCTGCTCTGTGTAGATGCCATCCGCGTGGACTAATGGCAGCAACATCGAAATGTGGGAGTATATATCTCCTGTTTCCTTCTTGGTACTCGTCCACTTGTAGGCCCATCCATACGCCAGCGAAAATAAGGACAAGGCCAGGTACCCCACAGAGATAACAAGCCAATGCAACTTAAAGAACAGTCTGCAAGGGCAAGGGATGAGGAAAAAAAGGGGGGAGTTGGGGCTGAAGAGCCTGCAGATAGGTCGCAATCAAGTGCAGGTCCTTACCAATAACAAGGAGCCTTTAATGAGCAGCAGCGACGGCAGTCTCTTCGACTACATGCTCCGGAGCGATGGGTGTCGCCTCGATGACAGGAGCAACATCCTTGACCGAGGCTGAAGACGCGGTCTCCTCTGCTTCCTTGGGTTCGTCAGCGGTCTCTGTCGTCTCTGCAACCTCTGCAACCTCTGCAACCTCTGCAACCTCTGCAATAGGCGTGGATGTGCCTGCAGCGGACTTTTCCTTCTCCTTATCCGACTTGGGCGACTTCTTGAAAAAGTTGAAGGACAAACGCTTGCCGAGTTTTGCAGGACCAGACAACGGCTCTTCAGTGGCAAGCTCAGGGACAGTGAGCTTTCCATTTGTAGCAGGTTCAGTTGTTGCAGGAGCGACGGCAGTCTCTGCCTCAGTGGTTGTGGCAGCATCAGCAGGGGCAGCGATCTCCTCGGCGACGACAGCCTCTGTAGATGTCTCTGTCACTGCCTCGCCCTCTACCTCTGCAGATGCCTCCTCTGAGGCAGTAGACGATTTAGCAGAGGCAACGGTAGCAGCAGCGGCAGAAGTTTCGGCATCGGCAGCGGGAGTAGCAGGAGCCTTCTCGGCCTTGGGCTTCTTGTCCGCCAACTTCTTGATGTTGTTTGTCAATTTTGCAATCCACGACTTTGACTTCTTGTCCGACCCTCCCGAGACTGGGGGGGAATCCGTGGCGACCTCGGTGGTTGTGACCTCCTCGGTGATTGTGGCCTCCTCGACGACGGCAGATTCTATGGGAGTATCATCCGCATCGAGGACAGGTGCATCTGAAGGTTCAACTTGGGTAGAGAACGTTGCCTCAGGTTCAGCGGCGGCCTCCTCAGTAGCGACAGCAGGAACCTCAGTTGTGGAGTGTTCCTCGGCAACGACAGGGGCTTCGGCATCGGCATTGGGTGCGGCGTGGGCCACAGCTTGGTGAACGGTAGTGTCGGTCATTGTTGAGATGTTTTGGAGGGGAGTTGTTTCTGGAGTGAGAGGTGAGTTCGAGATTTTGCGATGGGGCGTGAAAGTTGGTGGATGTTAAGAGAATTAGGCGAGAGAGAAGAAAACAAAAAGATAAAAAGAGAAGAGATAGAAAGGAAGAGAGTAAGCAGTACCGGAGAAGTAAAGAGCGAAAAAAAAAAAAAAAAAAGGAGCGCGTGCATCGCTCGCGATGGGCTTATGCGTATTGTGGTTATGCTGCTGGTGCCATCCGTCAGTTGGACGGACAGATGCCTTTTACATTTTTAATTCTTGTCGCTCTCGCCTTGTCAACATGCATTTCCTTTTGCCTTCATTATTTTATTCTGCATTTCCTTGCATCGCAGCCGAACCTTAGGTCCATGATAGTGATTGCATTCATGACCTTTGCGGATGAGTGCTGTGTGCCTGAGCTGTCCAGTGGTGCCCAGTCATGGTCAAACGCGTAGCTCACTCAGCAGGTGCAGCCTGTCTTCTATTGGATATCCAAAATTATCGCAGAAAAGCTCAATATCCTAAAAATGAATTATGGCCTCTGCTGAACCCGTTAATCTTCGAAAAAAAAAAAAAAAAAAAAAAAAAACACCGCTGCGGTATACACGAAAATACCCAGGCTCCCACGCTATCAATGATGAGTCGAAAGGGCAGCTCTTCGGGTGCGCCTTGAAAGGACATGATCACGATGACAGGGGTTTCCGGAGCGCGAGGGACAAAGAGAGGGCGGGAGGAAGGATACCCTTCCGCAGAGGAGGCAGTAATGACCACAGTAGGACCTCCTAATGGCGAGTTCATCCAAGCGCACCCCGTTTCCCCCTTCAACTTTATTCTGTCTCCTGTTCGTTGTTGCTCTTTTGCTCTATATCCTCGCTCCTTCGCTCTGCAGCTCACTCTCACGAATGCGTCTGACTACTGCTTCGGCTACAGGCGCGGTCATGCATTAACAAAAATAGTAAAAACGACGATGGATACATACTTTCCCCTGAGCCCGTCCTACTTCTCTAAACTCCTTCCTGGGTGGATTCCAAGAGGGGAAAGGAAAGGACGAAGGGGATGCAGCATGCACAACTAATCACCGTCTTTAACATAAATAAACAACCCACGCACTCAGCCTTATCTCAGTCTCAAAAACGATTTCCTTCAGGCATGCTTCTGCGGCCAAAATAGAGAAGATAAGACAAAGAGGGTATTCCCTCAATTATTTGGCTGGCCCATGGGCAGAGTAATAATAATAATTCGCTGTATAGTTATGCAAAGGAAAGAAAAATCAAGGAGTGAAGAGCCCAGTTATCAGTCGAGGAGAGCAGGTTAGGTACGAGCCAAAAGACCTATGGAACACTAATACATGTTCGTAGCATCCCCCAGTTCAAGCTATGCATGTCATCAACGACTAAAGGATAGAGTCCAGAGAGTTACCTCGTTGACGTCGTACTCCAAGATGTTCTGTACAGACTTTCCAGGATATCGGACTAGTATCAACGGACAAGAACGAAGGAGATCTGTACATGCATTTCAAGGGGAAAGGAGGCTAACTCTATTTATATGAAATTACTGCAGACTGGTATTTATCGACGTGTTTGCTGTCCGAAAAGACCTTGATGGCTCAATATAGTCAGCGCACTAGCAAAGTATGATAAGTTTAATGGGCATTACTCGTGGATAAACGGTCGCGAGTTACTGCGCATACGGTCTGAGCTAGCAATGAAGTGTTCTTTGCGTAGAAACGGAAGACCACAGACGGTGAACAGGGCGTTTTGAGTTTGAAACGACCTGCTCACAATTTGGACGCACATTGTTCACCAAATATGGAAGGAGGCATGTCGGGGTCATCATGCGAGCAAAAGTGTCCTCTACGACCGATCTTCTGCCACAGCGCGATGGGAAGTATATAGAGTACAACAGTCTAGTTTATTATGTTCGAAATGCAAAAGCGAGAAAAGAAAAAAACAACAGCAAAGAATGACAGTGGATATGCAGGGTGGTGTCTCTTCCTAGTTTGTCGAGAGCTCTGTTACTCGTCAGCTTCATCGTCCTCGTCCTCGTCGTCCTCATCTCCATCCTCTACTTCCACACCCTCTCCATCAGAGCCATCTTCCTCAAGCGGACAAAAGTCCTGGTATGCCAAGAAAAGCGCATAGACCTTGCGCCGGTTCTGTTCCACAGTTTCCTTATCGGCACCAATAGTAAACAGGCGTTCCTTGATTCCCATTAAATCATAATCAAATGTGGTGCTCTCTGCCTCTGCTTCTTCGCCGTCCATCTCCATCTCCATCTCCATCTCAGCCCTTGCCTTAGCCTCTTCTTCATCATCGTCTTCGTCATCCTCTGCCATATCTTCGTCGCCCTTTTCTTCCTCCCCATCTGCATCTTCATCTTCATCTTCGTCCTCGTCCTTGTCAAACACAGTGAGATCTGCATCATCCTCAAAATCCGAATCATCTCCTTCGCCAGCAGCTAAAAAATCATTAGCAAAGACAAAATAAATATTAGTACTGCAGTCATTGGTGTGTCGTAAAAGTATACAACATTTCTTCCCAGTTCTAGATTATCGTTCATCCTGCTTACCAGTCTTTTTCAAAATGGCCTCGAAAACCTCCTCTGCCACCATCTTGAACACCTTTCCGTTGATAGTATTTCCCAAAAGCTGAAACATGGGTTGAAGAACATGTGCTGTTGGTACTTCTCCTGAATAAGCCACGTCGACGACTTTTTCCAATTCCTCCAGGTAGATTTCAATAAGGTGGTAGCGAATTCCATCAGGAACTTTTGGGCTTGTTGCGCTAGAAAATAATAAAAAAGCAGAGCATCAAAGAGATTAATCCCTGGTTGATCGTGCTTCCCATCCAGAATGAAATGCTGGCAAAGCTCAAGGCTTACTTTAGTGGTCCATTAACCATGACATTGTTGTATTCCTCGATCGTTTCCAGTTCCCATTCGTTCTCTTTGAGCATGCGGAAGGAATATGAGGTGAAGCGACGCAACAAAAAGTAGAACTTGTCAAGTCTAGGATAAAGATTGAGAGCAGAATACAGGTCAGCACAATCACACAAGACAGATCATGAGTACTCGAGATAAACCAAGTTGTCAACGTGTCGAAAACATACCTCAGACGGTCAATGCCGTGCCATTCGGCGCACATAGTCTCCCAAAACGTTGCAATGAAGGCCATCACAGATTCCCGGGGGACCTTGAGAATCAAGGACGATAATGTTTCGCTCAATTGCTGCTGGACGATCGGCTTATCGGACATCCATACGCCTATTTAATGAAGCAATGAAAATATCAGCCAATGCTGAGGCCTCAATGCGCGCGTGGTCCCTGTAGTTCTGGAGGTCGAAAAGAGGCAGTAGACAACTTACAGTAAAAGAGACCCTTCCAGAGTTTCATGAGTTCCAAGTGTGTGAAATCATTCTTCTTTGAAATCCACTTTCCGAGGGCCTTGACCGCCTTATCTCTAGTCTTCTTGTCTAATAATCGATTGAGGAAAAGTTAAAGTGAGGGGAGTGTTAAGATAAAATGTGCTAGCATAGAAAGGCAAGGCGTGTCCTGATGTGGTGGCCGTACCATTGGCGGCAAGTTTCTTTCCGAATGGGGATGAGGAGTCCTTTGCAGAGGCGATGACGACCATGGTTACTCGAGGTGTGTTACTGTGGGGAAAAGGAGAAGGCAACGCTCTTTGACTACCGTGCCATACAGCAGTAGGTAAGGCAAGGCTCCACAAAAAAAAAGAAAAATAAGAAAGGTAAACATTTACACGTGATTAAATTCAGAGAAAACAGTCCTTCAACGAGAGTTCGATATCAGGAGACGATGCTGGGTATACGTTTGCTCCTTCTTTCTGAATATTTCCAAAATGGTGCGTGACCGCTACAGGGCATCCAGCTGGCCGTAGTGAACCGCTGGAAGGCATCCACCCATCCAACACACCATCGCCTATGAGCCATCGATCCATCTATCCATCAGTTGTGCTTCAGGATTTCAATATACCAGGAATGCAATAATCATTGGACAACAAAAAACATCTAGGCGAGCAGCGATGGGGATTAGTTATGGCTCAGAATCCGACTTGTCCTATAACTACAACTCGGCGATGCAAAGCAACACCGCCTCTCATCAGTGCTCATGCAAGGAAAAAGTTATAAGGCTGCAGAAATCGCTGATAAAAAGCATCGCAAGGGCCGAGAAAGTCATAGGCGAGGTTGATGAAGATCAGGAGCACTCGACCTGTCATTTAATCGACATCAACCATGAAACACAACAACATGAACTGGAAACAGATTGCGGGTCGACTACTCCCTACGGCCTGTCAATGTCTTCGCTCCCTTCAAATGCTCTATCGGCTTTCAGCAACGTATGACTAGGCTGCTGCATAGTAACGCTATACTGAAGCTGATTAGAGGCAGGTTGGGGGGTTCGGTAGCAACAGGATATACTCCTTCCCAGGACTCTGGACTCATTGGAGATGGGGCGGCTTCTGTATATCATGACGCGACAACTTTTTCGACTGCGGCGTAGTAGCACTCTAGCTCTCTTTGAAGACAATACCGAACAGAAGGACTGCAACTTACGAAGACTCGACTGTTGGTTGGATTTTCAATGCTTTCTTAGGCTGACGAACACCACGATGATGCTGCCACCGATGTGAAGAAGAAGAGAACGTTCCGCAAGTTCTCTTACCGCGGAATCGACCTCGACAAGCTCTTGGACCTCTCCTCGGAGCAGTTGATGGACCTCGTCAACGCCCGCCCTCGCAGACGTTTCCAGCGTGGTCTTAAGCGCAAGCCTATGGGTTTGATCAAGAAGCTCCGTCAGGCCAAGAAGGACGCTCCCGCCATGGAGAAGCCCGCTGTCGTCAAGACCCACCTCCGTAACATGATTGTCGTCCCCGAGATGATTGGATCGGTTGTCGGTGTCTACAACGGAAAGACCTTCAACCAGGTCGAGATCAAGCCCGAGATGATCGGACACTACCTCGGAGAGTTCTCCATCACCTACAAGCCCGTCAAGCACGGTCGTCCCGGTATCGGTGCCACCCACTCTTCCCGTTTCATTCCTCTCAAGTAAAAGAACGGAAGATTTGTTTTTTCGATTTTTTTATTTGCGGAAAAATAAAAAAACTCTTTGGTCCCAGCTACTTCCTCCTCTGTATCAATTATATCTAATGTTGTAATTGCAACGGCTCAACAACAGCATGAGATTTGTTCTTAAGCGTCTGAATGAACAACGCCAGCGTCATGGATCCGCTCACTTAGCGGTTTTAGAGAAGTATAAACGCGCCCTTGGCTGTGCTGCGAGAGTACGTATCACCCTAGGAGCCGTCGACGTGACATTTCGGCCCTGGAGGATGACCATTGCAGCGTCGATATTCTCCGTTCAAATCAACTCGCTTCGAAGCTTTTCCTTAGCACAACATAGCGAATAGATAGACCTGCGAATATGATACTCAGAAAACTTATGGATGAAGCTGAATTCGCTTTTATTCTGTCCATACATTAACGCAAGATATGAAAGGGCGGCGAACAAACGAAATCTTTACTCCTGCATGGCCTCAGTCTTCTTGACGCGGTTCTTGCGCTCGAGAATGGCCGTGCGGTCCTTGTCCATGTAAAGCTTGGTGACGACGACCTTGGAGGGGTGGATACCGACGGGGACAGAGGCACCGTTAGCCTTCTCGCGGTTGACGCGCTCGATGTGAATGACCCACTTGCGACGGTAGACCTGGACGACCTTGCCCTCACGGCCCTTGAAGGAACCGCGAACGACCATGACCTCATCATCCTTGCGGATGGGGATGGAACGGGCCTAAGAAACGTTACAATCGCACAATAAAAAAAATGCACGGTGTTGATAAGATATAATGTACATAATATGCCGGTAAAAATAATCCTTGCAGTTGGTGGCCACCTCCTTGCACAATTTCAGCTCCTCTTGGTCCCCGACTCCTCTTTTGTGATGTGCCTCCTAGTGGAAAAACGTCAAGAACAGCTGCAAAAGACCCTCTCCCAAGCGACAGATAACGGATAACGAGGTCGAAACATTACATTGCAGAGTCAGGCTGCTGAGGATAGGCATTGGAAGGTTTGACGTTCCAGAGCCGAACAAAAACGAAGGTCGAAAGCAAGCAATCGGCTATCAATTGCTCGCCTCAGTCTCGTTGGCTGTTCCTTTAAGCGTATGACTGACAATGCTGTGTTGTTTGAGCGGCGTCTGCGTTGCTGTCCGGATGCTACAGTGTCCCAAAGCAATACGAGTCCCCACTGCCGATGCTGACTGACTGGCGAAGTTGACCTGAGAGGTGCTGGCGAGTCCAAAAGACAGGGCAAAGTCGAAGAATGGGAAATGATCGCTCAATTGGTCTAGTTGCGCGATAATTGCTGATTTTGGTGCTGCTGGGTGTTGGCGCTGATCGCTTATCGAGACTACCTGCAGTAGGTCGCAGAGATTGTCGGCTTGGTCTTGAAAGAGGGAAAGGAGGGGCCCACCAAGGGAAGGAAAACTCGGACTTATCCCAACCGCAAACTTACGCTGTGCTTCTCCCGGAGCTCCTTGGAGAGGGAAGCGCTCATAATCTTACGACGAAGATCAGAGGGAGCAGAAAAGTGGGCCTTTCTGCTCTTGCGGCGGGAAGAGCTAACATCTGAAGGGAAAGGGGTATGGATGGTCAGCCAAGATGGTTTGATTTCAATTGCATGGAAGATCTCCTATGAAGTGTCGTGAGAAGTGCCGAGCTTGTCGCTGTATCGCCTGTGGTATGCGTGGTACGATGGGTCGTCTGGTCTGACCGTGTGATGGGATTGCAAATCATGATCTACATAGGCGATCTTGATGAAAACTTGACAAGATGTCGCCCGTGCCAATGGTGTTTCCGTTCCTGCCGTAGGTATCAACTAATAAATAGTTTGGCGATATCATCGAGGATGTGCTCGATAGATGAAGGATGGATGTCCCAATGATCGATGGATGGATGTTTCGCAGGTTCAGGGTATTTACCAACGGACTGCTTCATATTGAATATCGTTTGTTAAGAAGAGGAGGTTCAAGCTTTCCACAGAGCCTCCCGAAATAAATGCTCGTGTGCCTGTGCCGAACTGTTGTTATCAAGTCACATAACTGTAAACACGGCACTTTTTTTTTTTCTTCATGTAGTCAAGCTTGAGCTAGACAGACAAGACTGACACCTACGACTAAACGCCCACCCACTCTCCTTCACCACAACTCACAGCTATGGCGCCTAATCCCAAGAAAGGTGGAAAGACTGCGCCTTTGGCGCCCATCAAGGATACTCGTTTCGCCCATGTGCACCGGGACCCCCGCTTCAGGAGACCTCAAAAGAGCGACTCCAAGGTTACGGTCGACTCTCGCTTTTCATCCATGCTCAAGGGCAAGGAGTTTTCGAGCGCACGTACGTCAATCAAAGCATGGAGGCATAGAGGACATTTATATATCTGTCTTGATCCGCTATTCGGTGTTGTACTATCACTTTGACTGCTCCTGAAGACCAATAGACTGACGTTCATTTTATTTCTTACCCTGTTGGTCTTCTTCTATACATTGCTGCATTAGCCAAGGTCGACAAATACGGACGAAAACTCCAGAGCTCAGCGAGCGATAGACAAATGAAGCGATTCTATCAGCTCCAAAAGGGCGAGGTTGGCAGCGACGAAGAGGAGAGTGATGACGATGAGGATCAGGATGAGGAGGACGAGGATGTCGGTGTTTCTGGATCGGATTCAGAATCCGAAGTAGAGAACGAGGACGCATACGATCCTATGCGTGGTAGAGGTGTTATTAGTGGCTCGGACTCGGATTCTGATATCGATGAGGAGGTTGCGGCTGAGCTGGACGCTGAGGCCGAGGCTCACGAGGATGAGGAGGAAGAAGAAGAAGAGGATGACGTTCCAAGAGGAGATGAATCACATCGCTTTGCCTGTGTTAACCTGGACTGGGATCATGTCAAGGTAACAACTCCCGACATAACGGTCCTGCTTGATCTCTGTCTGCTCTCCGATCTGTAAACTCACGCGGCTTACTATTTTCCTCAACATGCTAGTCCATTGATTTGTTCAAGGTCTTTTCAGGATTTAAACCGGAGAAAGGAGCTATCAGGTCGGTCAAAATCTATCCATCAGAGTTTGGAAAGGAACGTATGGAGCGAGAGGAACGCGAGGGACCCCCACCAGAGATCTTCCAGAAAGCGTCGGCCTCCAAAAACAAGGATGACGAGGATGAGGATGAGGACGAGGAGGATGAGGAGATAGACGAAAAGACTCTTATCAGGAACCAAACCGACGAAGGAAACGAACAGGTCGACTCTGAAGCCTTGCGAAGGTACCAGCTCGATCGCCTCAAATATTACTATGCTGTTGTCGACTGCGATTCCGTCGAGACTGCAAAGGCCATTTGCGAGGCATGCGATGGCGCCGAGTACGAAAGTAGCGCCAACTTTTTCGATCTGAGATATATCCCGGACGGCATGGAGTTTGATGATATGCCCCGCGATTCGGCCTTTGGCGCGCCCGAGAACTACAAACCCAATGATTTCATAACCCAGGCTTTCCAGCACTCGAACGTTAAGTTGACCTGGGACGAAGATGATGCGGACAGAATCAAGGTCACTCGCCAAAAGTTCTCGAAGAAGGACTTGGAAGACATGGACTTCAAGGCCTACCTTGCTTCCTCGGACGACGACTCGGAGGACGAGGATGACATTGAGGCCACAAAGCGCAGGTACCGTGCTCTATTGGAGGGTGGAAATAAGGATTCAGATGATAGCGACGTTGACAGCGACGATGACAAGAACCAGGAGATGGAGATCACATTCGCTCCAGGCTTGAGCGAGGCTGCTGCAGAATTATTGGAGGCCAAGAAGCAGCGTGAGCTGCCAGTCAAGGAAGAGACTTCTATCGAGGCCTACAAGCGCAAGGAGAAGGAACGCAAACAGCGCAAGAAGGACGCGCGGGCTTCCAAATTCAAGGGCAGCGATGAAAGTGATGATGATAGCGACGATCAAGGTAACTCATCACGGTTCTTGCAATGTCTCCTGGGTTCGAGAATCAACCATCAGGTATTTTCCTTTACCCTTCTCACATTATCGCATTCATCTTTTGTTTTCTTAATTTATAGGCGGTGAGGCTTTGTTCTCTGAGGATGAGGATGAGCGTTTGATGAACGACTCGTACTTTGCAGAAGAGTTTGCAGGCGGCGACATGGCGCCAGCAGGAAAGGGCAAGAAGGGCGAAAGCAAGAAGAAATCCAAGAACGAGAAGAAGAAGCGCACCAAGGAGGAGCGTATTGAGGACAATCGCAAGAAGGCCGAGCTCGAGCTGCTGATGGAGGATAACAGGGAAAACAACCAACACTTCAACATGAAAGAGATTCAAAAGGTCGAGAAGAAGAACAAGAGGAAAAAGAACAAGAGCAAGGGACAGAGCGATAAGGAGAAGGGTGAGGATCTGCAGGACAACTTCAAGATCGACGTTAGCGATCCACGTTTCAGTGCACTGCACGAATCGCATCATTTTGCTCTCGATCCTACAAGCCCCCACTTCAAGAAGACCAAGGCGATGACCGAGTTGCTGCAGGAGCGTCAGAAGCGGACGGCGGTCATGCATGAGGAGACTGAACAGAGCTTGAAGAAGCGGCAGCAGCAGAGCAATAACGACAAGAAGAAGAACAACCAGGACCACAGCAAGATCAAGGTTCAGGGAGCTTTCGAGGACCCTTCGCTCTCCTTGCTGGTTGATACTGTAAGTCTTCTTTTCTTTTTTTACTTTCACGGAAAAGGTGGTCAGCTTTCTAAATCCCTCTAACAACTCTTTATGTCTCTGTGTCCTCTTTATAGGTCAAGCGTAAGAGCGCTATGGCAACAGAGTCTTCCCGCGATGGCAAACGGACCAAGAAGAACAAATAGACCTCCACTATCACCTCACTTGCATTCACAATAAAGCATTTTTCATCCAGCATTCAGCCTGAGTGTTATGAGAAGATGCATGCTTTAATGTGTAAATGATGAAATGGATTATTCTCCAAGATATTCTCTTGTGCAGTAATGCTCATGCGCCTCTGGTTATAACATCGTCCGAATTTGCGCCCGACTACTGTTGCATCATTGGCCTACAGTTTTGCAAAGTTGAGAAGTAATCATGGTCAGCATTCCATATTGTAGTCTCGATACAAAAAACAGATGCGAACCAAATTCAATTATCAATGTGCCACTTACAAGAACTCTCTCAGAATGACAGGGACCGACGTGCATGGGATTAGTCCAACCTCGGTGATCACCACTGTCACAAACTCGCTAGGCGTCAAATCGTACAGCAGGTTCAGCAGCTTCAGATCCCTTGACTCCCTCCACTCAGATAACACCCCTGACGCGGGGCCATGAGTGGAAGCAGCTGTACTGCTGCTACTGCCACGAACGCTGCCGTGGCATCGCGTGCTGCTGTGTCCGTAGTTGTTGTGCTGATCGTTGACAAGCTCATCCGGATTGCCAATTTCGTTCTGTACAAAACTATCCAACTGGACTCGGTCGCTGAATTTGTAGGTCTCGCAGCAGACAATCACTGGAATCTTGCGCTCATGAGCTGACATCGCCACAACAGCCGTTCCTGCGCGCGAATACAATGCTCCGTTTGAAAGCAATGAATGGGCGCCCAAAATAACCTTGCTGACCTCGCGCATGACGTGTCCGATTGCCGTCAAGAGAACGTAGGTGCAGGGCACTCCAGCGGAAGCCAGTGTGCGAACCAATTGCTTTCCTTCAAACCGTGGTCGAGAGTCAACAACGATCACCTTGAATTTGATTCCTTTGGCATGGGCAGCTAAGAGCAAGCCTTGGACCACAGACGAGCGGGCATATGTCAAAATCACGTCGCCATCCTGAATCTTCTGCAAGCCCAAGCTGATAATAACCTGGTCAGCCATCGTGACCCTGTCGCGAATGAAGTTGTCGATCTTCTCTAGGAACAGCGAGCGAGCCTACAAGAGCACAACATTGCGCATACGTTTTGCATCAGTCGATTGCTGCAGTATTCAAAATCCTTTGATGGTAAGCAATATCGCGTCGACACTTACGTCCTCGTCGGGCAACTCCAGGTTCTTTCCAATCTCGTACTTCAGATACCGGATCGCATTACCCATACTGACAGCCATGGGTCTGCATGTCACAAGGTAGCTGATATGAGGATTCAGGTAGGTCTGCATGTGGCGGGAAAGAGTCGTGTTTGGCGGCGTCTGATAGTCTTGGATAGCCTATGATAAGGAAAACAAAACGCTGTTAATGATTTTCATAGTAAGTCATACCGCCTCTATCAAAAAAATTCCCACAAGACATGATATATTACCTTGCGGAATGCGTTCATAGTGGCGACACATCGGGCATTTGCGCCGCAAATCTTAAACTGTGCCATTTGAAGTCCAACATTGACAACTGCTGGGTGAAGATCCTTTGGTGCCGAAGCAGTGTTGGCAAACTTGGGAGGGTCCAGATGAGCGAATAGCCCGATCTCTTTTGTCAATTTTTCTCGTCTCTTGGTTTGAGCTGTCGATTCTGCAGCTGCAATGGCCATTTCCGCCTCGGCTCCGGGAAATGAGGTGGCCAAAGACTTTGAGGGATTGGGCGAAAACCCAGAGTTGGGCTGTGCAGCAGCCTGAGCGGCTTTCTTCCCTGAAGCTGGCAAACCTGCAGAAACGCGAGCTGCCTTCTCTGCCTTCTGTCGCTCCTGCAATTCACGACGCTCTGCCTTGGTCATTGATTTTTGAGAAGGTGCGCTGGGCTTCTGTGGTCCTCCCTTGCCTCCCGAAGGCGACCCTCCAGTCGATCCTGCAGAACTGGGTGCTCCGCTCTGAGGTCCATCTCCAGACGAAACGCCGACATTGGATTGAATACCCAGTCCTGATGTCTTGCCACCTTCCTTTCCAGGGACCGAACCGGAGTTGCCGGGTGAAGACATCGAGACGCGCTTGCCTTTAGAATCCTTTTTGCCGGAACCAGCAACGTGTTGTTGATCCTTGTTGGGAAATCCAGCACCGTCGCGGGGTGAGGCCATCCTGTGTGCCTTTGAGAACGAAGATGGTGGGCGATCAGCAAGATCCCATTGCTGCTCGTAGGATGACTTCATGGGCTCGTACGATGACTTCATGGCCTCGTATGATGATCTGGCCCCAGTCGAGTTGATTGATCGAGGTCCAGTTGTGGCGGCAGAGGATCCAGCAGGGTTGGAGGTACCGGTGGCGCTGTTAAGATCCGAGGTATTATTGAATGCTGACATAGGCGAGTTGACCGCACTAGTGTTGTCACTGCTTCCAGGTGAGGGTAAGTTTGCTGCGTTGACATCGTTCTAGAAGAAGGAGATAAAATAGAGGAGGGTTGGAAGAAGCGGCTGTAAGGATCCATTGTGCGATTAAAAGAACGACGGGCCCCAGATCGTGCAAGGCAGGTATGAGCAAAGGAAGGATATGCGTCAGGAGTACATGTTGACTATATCGAAGAGGAGTCATTGTGCGCAGTAAGCCCTGTCAGAGTACGGTGATGCCTGCGCAAAGGCATGAGATGGATATTTTTTTTTTTTTTTTTTTTTTTTTTTTCACTGAGTCACAGAGAGTCCTCCTTCACAGGGGAAAAAAAAAATAAAATAAAGCACGATATGAGCCCTTGACTGAATCAGAGTCATTCCCATGGTTCAGCGCCAGGGTCAACCGATCCGGGATTCGAGTTCTGTCCTCGGGTCCGAAGAATACATAAACACATACGTCTGGTGCGAACCCGACCGTCTTCTTCCTGGGATCCATGTTGACTGTTGAGCGGCGAAGTGACGCAGAAAGGTGGGGAGGGAGTAGCGAGATGGACGTGGAGGTGGAATCCACCCTGATTCGGTCCACACAAAGACTTTAAAAAAACAGAGGCGACGTCACTTTTTTTTTTCCTGGACTCTTATCACTGCGGCCAACATCCTCATCGTACATGCCAAGACCACAGGCAACATACATTGGACGAGCAGGCGTCTTGGTCAAAGGGACGCATCAGTTACTCAGAAAGACACATCAATGACCCGTATCTCAGTTATACCGCATCCACAGACACTCAGCTTCTATCGGTCAGCCCTGCGCGCGTTACGCCTAGCGCCACCAAATTCAAGAATAGGCCTCGCAGCACCACTCGCCCATCTCCGGCGGAAACTGCAGTATAATATTCGCGACGGTATCTCGATCTATCGACATGAGCGAGAGTGCAGCAAGGTCGACGACCTGATCCGCGGCGCAGAGCAGGATATCGCCATGATCCAGGCTTGGAGACACATCGATCCCTCGTGGCTGGAACGTATTTTCAAAAAGCCTACTGCCAAGAAGTCCTGATCGCCGCTATCACGATTTTGTATTTCCTGCTGTTTATTCATATATCAGATATTGTCTATTCAAATCACAATGGACCCCATTCGCATACCATCCATGGCCAGGACAGCTGGAGCGGCGCCGCTCAGGATAGGAGGCAGACAGCTGGTGCTTTGCTCCAACATGATCAGGAGACCTAGCAATAAATGCTTGTGGAACTGCAGCCTCTCCACCCCGGGATCGCCACGCCATCGATCCCAAAGAGCCGCCTCTTTTGAAACCGACCCCTCTTGTCTCTGAGACTCATCCTCTGAAAGATACAGAACCTTCATGACTTTGTTACTCCTTACCCGATCGCTCGTAGAGTTAATATCGATGTCCACCTGGAGATCGGAAAGTAGAGAAGTGTCCCAAACGATTTGATTGTCCTGCATTGGTGCCTGGTTACTGAAGACGGTGGAATCCCAATTGAGCATCCATATCTATCGTTGAATGAAAATAATAAAGATTGCATTATAAAACATGTCCTTTCGGATCTACGGCGTTTCAAATTGGAATTCGACTCTCTGCGTTCAGACATACCAGCATGATGTCCTGTCCTGTAAGTCGATCCTGTAAAATGAAGCGATAGGTGGCATGATGGCGCGCAGACTCAAATATTTCGGCCGCTACATACGACGCAAACCTCTGCTTTGGTACTTCAAGCTGTGTTCTTTCATCATTGATGCTTTGATCACTTTGAAACCGAACGGCGTACTTATGGAATTTGACCTGAATCAGCTCTAGATCTAATGGGGACCATAATAGAAAGGTCGAGACGTTAGCGTGCACTATGTTTTAACACGTGCGGAATAAAATATGATCCATCGCTAAATATTCATACCAGTTCCATCTTCGCGCCTAGATTGATACCAGCCGTCTCCAATGGGGTACAAACACCTTGAGCAGGCCAATGGACGCCATCTCCGCTTGATTCCCTTCGTCCACTGTTACAGACCCATAACAAGAATAAACTTGATATTGTTAGAAGGCATGATTGACTCTTCGTCTCGTTGCGTTGTGGAGAAGTTGGAAGGTAACGAGTGAAGATGTTGCTATACGGATAGCTCATAAAAAAACAATTGTAGTTGTTATGATTTGGTATGATAGCAAAAAGAGAAAAAAGACAACCACTCGGCCATACATTGCTGCAGACACGAGAGCGACATTTTTTCCTTTTAGTTGATTAATGTTGGACTGGAGTATCGACACGGATTGTCAGTAGCTTGAGACACCGGTCTTCTAATAGTCCGTCATGCATCCAAGGGGGCCCCATGATTAAAGGAGAAGTGTGGTGTTGATAAAGTGCAGTCAAACTTACATCAATCGTCCGCGCATCCTCCTCAATTTCCACCGCTTCAATGTCGACATTGGTCGCATGGATCAATACATACGTCCCACCCACCAAGGCCTGTCCAAGGCGCGCCCCCAGATCACCTTCACGCAGCTCCGTAAAGTCCTCCTCGTGACACATCCAGCAGTCAACCAGTTCCTGCCAATGTTCCGAAGGCAAGTCAACCACGCGCTGAATCGGACCTCCTGTTTGCCCGCCATCACATTTGAGCAAGATGTTTCCACAACGCCCACAGCCGAGGTTCTTGAGCCCCTGGAGCTCGACTGCGGGGAGTGGTGCGGATGGGAACTCGGTAGTAGAGAGTGAAGTCGATTGGCTTTGGGGTAACGCCGCGAGCTTTAGAGTGATAAGGGAGGATTGTGTCGAGGATGGGTCTACGGTGGTTTTGGTGGGCATGATAAGCGAGGGCAGAGGGACTTTTCCGATGCGCGTCGAGGTATTGGACGCGACATCGTCCTGATCCTGTTGGGTTCTGTTAGAGGGAATGAGATCGAGTGAATCGGGTGCGATCGTACACGTTAGTCCTGAAGGCGGCACTTGAATCGAAACGGTGATGGAGTTGATCTTTGAATGATACTCTGCATGGTATCTGATGGTTCCTGAGGACAGTGCCATGTGTGAGAGGAGATCGCGCGGTACAGAAGTCGGCCGGGCATTTTTTTTTAGGAGCAGTCGTCGTAAATAGTCTATGATCTTGACGGAACTATTAAAGGCTTCAGTGGGCAGAGATAAAAAATAGAGTATTTTTGATTTCTTTTCAGCACCACCTATTGAACTAGGTATGCGGCTAGTGCAAAATTGGTGTGCGGTTTTTTAACACTTGGGCTCATCAAATCAAATAACCCCAAATTGGTGTGCGCACACCAATTTCATGCCAACCTTTCTTACCTCTATAAACCCACCTATCCATCCATGGGCTGCGACATTGGCGTTTAACGAGAGCATGCCACAAACACCGGGCTGTAGTGAAAGGCATGGGAATTTTCTCGACTTTTCACATTTCCATGGTGGTACAATTCTCGAGCCTGAGAGAGAAATTGCGCAAAGTTTCCATTTATGGTAACGTACCTGTCTGCACGTGAGCTCGCCCTCAGGCTGGAGTCGAGCCTTCGCACTTCCTTTTTTTTTTTTCTGCGCCGTCTTTGGGCCAGGTACCTCCAGCCCCCCCTCCGCCGCTTCCCTGTGTTGTATAAAAAGAGACAGACAGCAAAATGAAGTCCTGATAAACCACTCGACCAAAGCATGAAACTCGCCCCACTTCTCATTGTCACTGCCGCTCTGGAAATCCTTGTCTCTGTTGGGGGACTCCCAATAGACAGCCGTTCATCTTTGTTAAAATGGCGGGAGACAATCGAGCTAGCAAGGAACAAAACAGGCCTCCCTGGCATGAGCGTTGCTGTACTGCACAAAGGAAAGCTCATCTTTGCTGAAGGCTTTGGTAAACGAAACAGGAACGACCCTGTCACAGCGGAGGTATGTACTTGCATTGGCTACGCTGATATGCGTGCTCTAACTGTTTCTCCACCAAGATCTTAACCAGACAAACATACTTTTGTGAATATGAATAGACTCTCATGCCCATTGGATCCATGACTAAGGCTATGACTGCAGCAGCCATCGGCGAGTTGGTCGCAGAAGGGAAACTCAACTGGGACACCACCCCGGTGTCGAAGTATGCCCCAGAAGCCCAGCTTGGTGACCCTATTCTCACATCCGAGCTGACCCTCACCGATTATCTATCTCATCGCTCGGTAAGAACATGCCGATACCATGGCATAGGCATCCATGCCGTGGAGCAAGCAGCAACTGAATAAGGTCTTTTTTTAACCACTTAGGGTCTTCCGCATGACGACACTCCTTGGTTCAACGACACGGGTACGAGGAATGATGTCTTCAAGCGCTTGAAGCACATGGAACTCACCTCCAGGCTGGGTACCAAAGTCCAGTATAGTAACATTGGCTACACTATTGCGGGTGAGGCTGCAGCCAATGTGGCGGGTATACCCTATGAGAAGCTGGTTGAAACCAAAGTGTTTCGTCCCCTAGGACTCTCCAACACAGGATTCTCACCTATTGAGATGGGGAAGCGGCCCAATCATGGGATGCCCTACTATGCAGACTCATTCAAGGATGCTCAGCAAGGGCGCTTCCATGAAGGATATCTGGACGATTCCATCGCGCTTTTAGCACCAGCAGGTGACATCTATTCTAATGTGCTGGATCTTGTCATTTGGGGGCGAACCATCATGCATTATGGTGAACTGGATGGCAAGCAGATCTTGAACAAAGAAAGTGTCACTGAGCAGCTCAGTGCACATACCATCTTTCGTTCAAAGAGAAGCTCCCCCGAATTTGCACCGTCGAGCGCATATGGTCTGGGCTGGGCCATGGACTCGTACAAAGGCCAGGCGATGTACCATCACGGTAATTTTACTCAACTTTTTCTCGTCACACTAGCGTTCTTGCAAGTATATTTCTCTTGAAAGGGCATATATTGAAATTCGCATTTATTTATTTTTTATTTTTGATCCGCAGGCGGCAATGTCTTCGGTTTCACATCGAATATTGTTCTGTTCCCAGATTCGGACTTGGTGGTCGCGGTACTATCCAACATTTACGGTGCTGAGCTCCCTACCTTTGTGCCATATTACCTCGCGGATGAAATTCTGAATCTGCCCAGGACTCAAGATTGGATGGGCCAAGTAGCCGTTAACAGTACTATTGAGACGTACGACGCCATTGCAAAAGGCAGCCAAGGAACATTCCCACCCCGCATCAAGAACAAGCCAACCACGCACCCGCTCCACCAGTACGCAGGCGTTTACTCGAACCCACTCTTCGGAAACATCTCAATCACTCTAGAGAGAAGTGAAGCAGATGAGGTTATCAAGAAGGGACTTCACATGCGGTTCAAGACTTTCCAAAGCCCGATGGAACACTACCACTTTGACTCGTTCGTCTTTGTTTTGGACATGTGGTCTATCAAGAGTCGCCAGATGCTGACCTTCACCACCGGCGAGGACGGCAAGATCGAAGGGTTCCAGCTCAAGTATTTGGATGCGATACAAGTGTTCAAAAAGGAGAAGGGATCTGGAAGTCATTGCGGTCACGAGGATGAAAATGAGGACGAGGAGGAGGTGCCGAGCTGGGAGCAGGAGAGCGCGCAGTATAGGATGTAGTTATGCTTTAAATTATAGTGTGCACATAAAATGATTCAATGGTTCGCACTCTTTCAAACTCATACTCTTTTCTCTCTCCCATCTAAATCTTCCTTGTCCACATCCCCATAACTTTAACCAGTTCTCGTTGTGTACACTCAATACTAATACATTCTGCTAGATGGAATCGCTATCGCCAGCCGATTAGAAACAGCTATTTCATTGGATGAGGCTTCGTAGGAATCACATTCTGGAAGGGATCGGCCGCGAATGAGCGGTTCCTCTCGTACTCTACTTTCAATTACTAACTGCAACAACATTTCATCAGTAGGGTAAAACTAACCTGTCTCACGACGGTCTAAACCCAGCTCACGTTCCCTATTAAGTGGGTGAATTCTGCTTCAGTATGATAGGAAGAGCCGACATCGAAGGATCAAAAAAGCAACGTCGCTATGAACGCTTGTCTTGAGCGGCGCGCCCTGAAACATTGTTTTTGAAAAATGAGCGTTTCTCTGATTGGCTGAAATTGGACCCTGTTGCAATCCCATCTCTTTCGCACACTCCCCTTCTTGTCAGGCCGTGCACTTGGGCTGTCTTTTTTTCATGTTTTTTTTTTTGCACTCTGAATATGCAATACTACACTCTACACATTGCAAGCACAAACGGAGTAGACACGCCTGTGGGTTCTTTCGACCTTAAAAAAATCGACACCGAATGAAAAGGGCCTGAGGGCACAGGGGGTGGGGACAATGGGTCAAGTAGTCTAGCACACCTGCGGCTGCCCGCACTAAACAATTTTTTTTTGCCACTAATTTGTATCTTGCCGTGCTGGTCAATGACATTATGGGAAGAGCAAAATGATAATGGGAAGACGAGACAGGGCTTGAACCAGAGAATGGGATGAGGTACGTATCGTCATACTTTCTTCCTTTAGAGGGAAAACAGGATGCGATCTGTCAGGTTTATAGAGTATGATAAGCGGCATCAAAAGCACTGCGCCCTTTTTTTTTGTGTTGACTACAGGTTGCAAATGCTGTTTTTTTTTTCAAGGGCTTTATTATTCGCGCTCAGCAAGAATATTGGACAAGTTTGTGTTCGACCTAGTACCATCCAAAAAAGGTATAGAAGGCATCTCCCAAAGCGACTGCGGCTCGCTCACAATAGAGTCTGGGTCATTGTGCTGCAGTCCCAGTGTCCGTGAACGTGCGTGTCCATCGCTAGAACTAACACCAACACCGCCTCCGATCAAAGGGCTCGCAGGATTGAGCCATGGATCACTACTCGAACCAATGCCATTTCCAGCAGGAAACCAGTAGTGCGAGTCGCGAAGGGAACTATCGACAGACATATCCAACTGCTGATGATGGAGTGGTTGGAGGACCGGCGGCGCCGGCCCTGGCGATGTGAAATACTGGGTACCGTATGACGGTGGCTGCAGGGGAAAGGACGACGTTGGTGACTCATCCTCATCCAATTCGCGTTCAAGGCTCTCCCAGATTTCCATCTCCTGCTCGACTGACTCCTTGAGCACGATGTTCTCCTTCTTGAACTCCTCAATCGCATTCTCGAGCTGCTGTGACTTGAGCGTCTTTTTCTGGATTTCCTCCTCCAAAGCCGCTAATTTGAGTCCTGCCTCTCGATCCTTGTCCTTGCTAGCCTCTGCGGCGACCTTCCAGACGACTTGCTGTTGCTCTAATCGCTGCAATCGTAGCTGAAGTGGTGCCACCTCACTCTCCCGTAGCTTAGTCGCTTTCAAAGTCCAATCTGCACGCTCGCTCTCCAATTGCTTGATCTCACTTTGGAGTCGCTGACATTCTGCCTTGAGAGGGGCCACTTCCGCTTTGGCGCTGACTAGTGACGACTGGATCTTTTGCTCCAATGCCCGGATCGCCACCAAGCTCTGGTCCAACTGCGGCTGACTTGACAAGGCCGATGACCTCAGCTGTACGAGATCCTCCTGCAGTGTCGAAGATTGCGCGTCCGCTTGCTTAATAGATTCTTGCAAAAACGATAGCTTTTGTCGGCGTTTCTGATCCTGAACCAACGCCTTGGCTTGACCCCGCCCTATCCCCTCTAGCTCCTGTCGCAACGAGGCCTCGACCTTACTCTGGTCTCGCTTCAGCTTTTTGAGCGCTGCCTTGGTTGCACTGGCAGCTTCGACAGAGGCGTGTATGGACTTCCGCAGCTGCTCGAACAGCAATTGGTTGGAGTTCTTTTTATCGTCCCCTGCTGACAGCAAGTCTTCATGGGCTGTTGGGGTCTGGGGAGCGGATTCCGTGCAGACTAGAGTCCCGCTGTTGGACGTTGTCGTTTCCGATGCCTTTCCTGAAGTAGAGCCTGACGTTGAAGCAGACGTGGCCGTTGTCGCAGAGGCCTTAGACTTACTGAGATCGCCACTCCTGTCTGCAATGTCCCTTTGATTCCTTTGGTTTTTTTTACTTTTACGATTTTTGTTGTTTTTAGGTGCTGTTTCCGTCTGCTTGGTTACTGTCTTTTCAAACCCTTTCGTCGGTATCGGCGTGCCAGCTATTTTATCAGATAGTGTGCCAGTTAAGTAAGGATTAGGACGCAATTCCCAGTCATAATAAGAACAAAAGCAGTAGAAAGCAATCTTGAGTTACTAACGTGATGCTGCCCGGGTGCCAATCCGGGTCACAAAACTGGAAAACTGATGAACTCTCATTTCGATCTCATAGTCCGTCGAAGGCGTTAGTCCATAGAGGGTGAAACTCTGTTCATCCGGGAAATGATACTGAACTTGTTGCCAGGGGATGTAATTGACATGAATCACAATGTCGGATGTTGATATGATTCTTGGCGCTGTTCTTGATTTGGACTGTCGGTGTCCCGACAACGATGAAGAAGAGTTTGTGGCTGATCCAATTTTAATGGTTGAAAGGTCCACCGTATCGCTCACTGTCGTCGTTTCTCCTGCTGCGCTTCCGTCTATTGTTCCTGATGCTGATATGTTGTTGGGAACTGCATCCTGTTCAGGCGTCTGGCCCGACAGAGGCGCATCCGAGACGGCATTGAGGCAGAACGAGACTGTGAATGGCGTGATCTCGGTGATGCACAGCTCAAAACGAAGATTGTTCGATGGATCCATTGAGCGTGTTGAAGAACGTCTTGAGGACGACCTGATCAGCGAAATTAAATATGAAAAAAGTAAGTTTACTGAACTGCTCCTCACAGTTTTCAAAATGGTTCCAAAGTAATGACTTACCGTATGGAAACGGGTCCTCCTTTTTGTGCGCCAACGTAATGTAGATGTCGCCCTTGAATCGGATCCGGTTCGGCACTCTGGAGCATCACATCAACGAGCTCAGACATCAGGATGTACAGGCCAAAGCCGACAGTATGAACTGGAATGACCTTATATGGCGTCAGATCAAGAATCGAGGCCGAGGATGGGTCCTTGCGATAAATGTCGATAAGCCCAAACAGGAACCAAAGTAGGCAGGAGACAGAGTCCCCGAACACCAAACCGCGCGTCAGATTGATCACATAAAAATACACGAGAATGTTGGCGACTGTAGGTAGAAGCCCGAGTCGATCCTGGTGTAGGAACAATTGGCCCACAAGGAGATCCAACATGCCTAAAAACGAAGTCAATCCGATGCCATGTTTGATAGAGGTCTGGAAGGCCCTGCGCAAGGCCACGATCGACTGAACACAGAAACCGATCCATTCCAGCCGGGTCGGAAGCGAGGTCATCTGGCCGTTGATGGCAAACATGACAACGTAGAAGGCCACAAGGTCAAACAGCTTGTGATGCATCGAGAAGAACAGTTTGAGGTGATCCTGGCATCGAGCTGTGATTCTGGCAAACGACGTTGCTGGAGATCCAGATCCTTCTCCTGTCCCAATGCCTGGTGATTCCTCTGTGTTCAACTCTTGCTGCGGCTCTGTTGCTGGTGACTGATCCTGATCCGATCTTGTACTCTGCGACAAGTTGTCCTGATCCCTTGACACCCTAGCGTCTCGACTCCCAGAGGAGCTGGAGCCCTCGTTGCCAGTGACAATGGACGGCGCGAGTGAAGCCAAAGCTTGCTCTTTTTCTGCTACCGAAGGGTCGCTGGCAGGGCGAGCTGGTGATGATAGGGCGCTCGAATGATGATCGAAGGCCGTCGTATTGTTGCTCCTGTAATCAACGGAGCGGTTGAGATTGGCACTACTGCTGTTGCTGTTATTGTTACTGATGCTAGTATCAAGCCGGGGGGCGGGAGCCGAGGATGTTGAGGTAGTGGTTGTGGTTATGGCGGTTGTAGCGGATACTGAGGGGTGCTTGTGTCTCGGCTGCTTGTGCTGCTGCGGTTGCTGAAGTGTCATTGAAGCAAGGGCGGCGCAGGGACAATATGGCAAAGAGATCGGCCGAGTGCTTGATCCGATGCTCCTTGCTTATTGCTGACACAGATAAAAGAACAAGCTGTTGAGAGGGTGAGTGTTCAGTGGAGGAGTGATCGATCGTTTCCCTGATCCGAGAGCGATTCGTTGGACGATCTTGAGGGATAAACCTTCTTTATTTGATAGTGGAGAAAGGCATAATGAAATATTTATTAACGCAAAAATTAACTATAAAAGGCCTCTACTGGTGCCAAGCAACGCGCTGGCCACTCTGGGAGCTCTTGATCGCGAGCTGAATGCCATGGATGACCCAGGCTGCCTGCTCAGCTGTCACGGCCAGAGGTGCGTTTCCGCGGATGGCCTGACAAACATTTTCATAGTAAGCCCCATACTGTCCCAGCTCGCTGTCGATCTTGCCCTTGACATGCAGCTTGACGCCATCGATATCCATCAATGAGTCGATCTCGCCCCAGTTCTCCTCCTTCTCGAGCCCATATGCGCCGTCCTTGGGTGTCAGACCATCCTTGAGTTGGTTCTCCTGTACGTCCAATCCGTACTTGACATAAGATCCGTTCATGCCTGTAAGACGGAATCGAGGCGTGGGAATCCTGGCAAGCATCCCTGCGCCAAGTGTGCATCGGAGTCCGTCCTTGTAGTCGAGATGTACCAGGAATTGGTCATCAACTTGCGAGTCCTCGAGCTGGCGCTGGTTCGAGACATGAGCGGTCACGTACTCGGGCTCGCCAAAGAGGACAAGGGCCTGGTCGAGCAAGTGGGAGCACAAGTCGTAAAGTACGCCGCTGCCGTCCTCCGCTTTCCCAGTCTCTCTCCATCCGTTCTTACTGAAGTTGCGGAAGCGATCGAACCGGGACTCGAAGCTAACAATCCTACCCAGCGTCGACTTTTGCGACTGAACCAGCTTTTGGACGGTCAAAAAGTCGGCGTCCCAACGACGGTTATGGAAAACGGAGAGGACGCGCGAATGCTGTTTTGCAAGCTTGGCGAGCGAGATGCCCTCCTCAAAAGTGATCGTGAAGGGCTTTTCGACGACAACATGCTTGCCGGCTTCGAGAGCCTGGCGTGCGAGATCGTAGTGCAGGGTGTTGGGCGTGGTGATGACGATAAGGTCAATGGCGGGATCCTGGAAAAGCTGGTCGTGGGATTGGTAGACAGTAGCCAGTGGGTATTTGGAGGTGATAGCCAGATTGGAGCCCGATCGGCGGACAAAGGCAACGAGGTTGAAGGCCTTGTTAGACGAGATCAACGGGGCGTGGAAGACTAGGGCGCGTTGCGATAGAATGAATATGGTGTCAGTACTCGGCACATTGGCAGGTTCGATGGTCTAATGGTACTGGTACTGGCATTGCGGTGGATGGTCCTTCGAGACATACCTTGGGCACTCATGCCAAAGCCAATAACACCGACATTGATATGGGTAAAGTTGGACGACATCGTGGAAGCGGACAAAGAGAGAAGTGGAGTGGGGAAGTTGAGAAAGGAGTGAGAAGGAGTCGACGCTGGGGGAGGGCGGCGGAGGTGCTATATATACAGATGTTCATACTACCGTCTTACAACCCAAAGGTGTTTGGGTAGAAAGTGGCATTTGGGCGTCATCGGTCAATTACGAGTGCAATACTCCATGCAAACATAACCTTAATCCTGGTCGCTCTGTAAAACGTTACATCCGGAACAAACACCACTACCACCATCGCCATCACTGCCAGACCCAGCAGCGCGTCGAGAGTAGAGTGCAGCTGAAGCAGCTATGCGTGTTGACATAACTATACATTTGATCAACTCTCGCGAACACCAACAAGTCTTGGAAAGAGAAGCGTGTATGGGAAGTATGTCCATGTCGAGCAGATGTCTCTGTGCTCGTCCTTAGCAGAGGTATATAGTCAGAGGGAAATGAGCGACAGAGATAAGCAGGAAGCAGCGAGTGTGTATTTTATTTACTTCTGAAGATAAGAACCAGTGGGGCATTTGTCAGCGGAGGCAGCAGACTCCGATCAAAACTCTGCGGTCTATAGTACTAGCAATGGTGCCGCACATTCATGCTTCCTCTTCTATATGGTTTTCTGTGTGAGTAAAGTGAATCGAAATAGCAATAACAGCATATCCGTCGCGTCGTCTACGCGTCTAATTGAGAATCCAAGTGTAGGCATCTCCAATGCATGCTATGCTGCGCAGAAAAAGTAAGAGGGAGTGCTCTCGTTTTATTTGATCGGAAACCCTTTTATCCGACGGATATTCACCAGCAACCGGTATCCTGTTTCTCAGGCACAGTCATCGTGTTGACGTGTAGAAACATGTTCCGGCGCCTTTTACCTCCTTTCCCACTCCCTTCTCTTCCCGCAACTCCTCTCCACCTTCATTCGCTCTTCTCTTCCTCATTCCCCTACTTTTCGCAAAAAAAAAAAGAATGTCGCTACCTACTCAGGAACAGGAGCATAAGCAGGAATCGCCCAGGGCCAGCACACAACACGCCTCGCGCTCAAGCCGCCTCGGATTCGGGACAGGACTCGGCGCGCGACTGAGTCTCGCCATCGCCCTGGGCTTGGCCATGGCATCTCTTGCGGTTGCATCCTCGGGTGATCGTCAACCACAGTACATCGAATGTGTCAAAGATTGTGACAAAGACATTTGCCAATCCGCAGACGTGACATCATTCACACCAGAGCAACTGCTGGAACACCAACTCGATCTGCCACTCCGCCTCACGCATTGGACCTGTCTCGACAACTGCCGATACCGCTGCATGCAGTCCATCACCGAAGGGGCTCTCCTGGAGAACCTGCCCGTGCACCAATATCACGGCAAATGGCCCTTTTACAGACTCTGGGGCATGCAAGAACCCGCCTCGGTCTTGTTCAGTATCCTGAACGGGTACATGCACGTCCTCGCGTGGCCCAAGCTCAAGCGCGCCATCCCTCAGGATTATTACATGCGACCTTTCTATCTCGGCTACGCGATCATCGGCATGAACACCTGGCTTTGGTCTGCAGTCTATCACGCGCGCGATTGGCCTAGCACTGAGAAACTCGACTACTTTTCCGCAGGAACGGCCATCACGTACGGGCTCTTTTACACCGTCATCCGGATAACACGCATGGTCCAAATCCGTTCGCAATTGATGTGGGCTATGGTCTGCTTGATTCCACTGCTGCTTCATATCAGCTATCTGGGGTTTGTGCATTTCGATTATGGATACAACATGGCGGCGATGGCAACCGTGGGCGCGATTCATAACTTGTTTTGGATCGGCTGGAGTATCGCCAATTGGCGCGAGCGCCCATATGCATGGGAACCAAGTGTTTCAGGAGTATTGATCACGGCAGCGATGTGTCTCGAGATCCTGGACTTTGCGCCGTTGTGGGGTATCCTGGACGCACATTCGTTGTGGCATGCAGCGACGATTCCATTGGTGCCAATCTGGTACCGATTCTTGCTTAAGGATACAGAGTGGGAAGTTAGGAACAAGAAGGGCGTCCAGCGACCATCGTCACATCGGGACTAGCATCTAGTATCCATCAATGCATACGACCCAATAAAAGTCAGCTTCATTTCAGCATACGTCCGTGGCCTTCATTTCTAGGGAAACTACGCAATAGTTGTCACTGAGTTGACGAACATTGCTGTAACATGTCCTTGTTATTATTTACGACTTCTTTTTGCTATTTCTTTCTGCGTTTGAAAAGTGCTCTCAATTGCCACCGCATCCGCAGGCTGGTCAGGACGGTGAAGCAGGGACGCAGTGGGACGTGGGTAGGTTGCCTTTTTTGGGTCGGTTTTCTTCCCATCACTGCAGACAGACTGCAGCGCCAGCTGGGTGGTGGAGGAAGAAGGATGAGTGCAGTTGCGGATGCCGATAAGGCGGTAGGAGAAGGATGCGGAGGAGGGCTCGCTCCAATTCTCTGGGATCAAGAGGCTCGTTTGCTTCAGCAGTTTCAGTGGTTTCAATGGTTACTGTCTCCCTTGGAGAACAGAGATCAGTACCGCTGGACCCTTTGTTTCGCTCACTCGCCCCCTCACCCTCATTTTCTCCGCTCTTCTTCAGCTCGACTCCACACCACCAGTCCCAGTCCAGTCTATTCCAGTCCAGTCCGCCTGTCTTCAGCTCCACTCCAATCCGCTCCTTTGTCCATTCTCCATCCCTCTTTCCTCTTCTTCTTTCTTTCTCCTCCTTCTTTATTCGTCTCTTTCTCCCCTTCCTTTTGCTTATCTCCCCACTTCCATAACACTCGAGACTTCTTGAGCGACTGACCACCGCTCATCCTTTCCTCTTCGATCAACCCCCCTCCCTCTACTCCACCCCTCACAATGGCAACTCCTCCTAGGTCCACCAGCCACTTCAGCGCCGAGCAGCGCCCTTCCCAAGACCTGCTCTCCTCCTCGCCTCAGCGTGAGGCCGCCACCAAATTGCTCTCGTCCTCACCATCGATCCCACCCTTCTTTGGAAGAGCTGCCTCGCATGGCAGCAGCGTCAACGGGGATGGCCAGACTCCAGTATCGTCCTGGAGATCGCCCTCGACCCTGCAGAACTACCGCTCCAACGACGCCACTGCCTCGAACGATGCTTTTAACAGCGCCGGACAAGCACACCGCTCCGGCCTCGACAGCAGCAGTAATAGCATCAGTGGCAGTTATGTTGGCAGTCCAGCCTATCTCGACTCTATCAATTCGATCGTCGATATCCCTGCAGACGAGGCTTCCAAGGTCGTCAAAAAACACCTTGTCCTGAACTCGCCCTCGCGCGACAGCTTCGATTCTGACCGCAATGGTGCTGGCAGCGGCGGTCCCTCAGGCTCAAACGGCGGTCACCACGACGGCGCTGGTACTGGAGAGGTGGTCGACTACACGACTGCATTCAAGTTGCCTGGAGGCGCCATCACTCGTGATGTCTACAAGTGGCAGGCCGATCAGGAGAATGAGCAGAACCGTCGAGGTAATAACACTTTTGCGCTTTCGTCCCTGATCAACACCGTTGAGGATCAATGCATCGCGATGAATGAACAGATTGTCGTATTTGGTGGCGAAACTAACATCTGCTCCTTACCTTCGTACTATGTACATTAGCGCGCTCAAGGTCCTTCCACCTGCCTCGACCTGTGGAGCCCTCAGTCACGACCTTGAAGCAACCCGGTGGAATGCGACGATACCATATGATCATGAAGGCAGAGGCCTCTGGACGACAGGCCAATGTGTTTACAAAGAGCTTTATCGACTTTTTGGCCATGTACGGCCACTTTGCCGGAGAAGATCTGGATGACGACGAGGGTGGGGACTTTGTACGCTATGACGAGGAAGACGCGCAAGGAGGGGGGGCAGGCTCTGGATCAGGCACTGGCGGCACCGAATCCACACCCTTGATTCCAAAATCACAACAAGCTCCCCAAGGAGACGCAACGCCCGCCAAGGCTGTGTTTTTGCTGCTCAAGTCGTTTGTTGGAACTGGAATCATGTTCTTGCCTAAAGCGTAAGTGTCGGTGGATGCAGCAAGTACATGTTGACCACAAGGAACAAAAAAAGGGGTGGATGGATGATCTTCGGCTGCTGTCAAATGGACGATTCACGCGCACTCATGGTCTTTTTTTCTTTATATTTTGAATAACAGGTTCAACAATGGTGGTATCCTGTTTTCGTCGGTTGTCTTGGTCGCCATCGCGGGAATCTCGCTGTTCTCATTCCTATTGCTGGTCGAGTCCCGTCAGGTGGTGCCAGCATCATTTGGTGACATCGGAGGCCATCTCTACGGACCATACATGCGTCAGGCGGTATTGTGGTCGATCGCCATTTCTCAGGTCGGCTTCGTCTGCGCTTACATGAGCTTTGTCGCAACCAATCTGGAGGCCCTTGCCAGGAATGTTCTCGGCGCTACCGAAATGTATCCTTCTTACATCTTCGTGCTCGCCCAGTTGATCGTTTTCATCCCTCTGGCCTTGGTAAGTATCGGTGCCTCCGTACCGCCTTTACGACTGGGTTTCTTTTTCCCACGACCTCGCACTGTATTGGCATATGTTTAATCATCTGGAATCCAAAATCTGACTAACGGGATGACTTCTTTACACTAGATCCGTAACATTGCCCGTCTGTCGTTTACTGCCGTAGTAGCAGATGTGTTTATTTGCTTTGGTCTCATTTACATGTATTATTTTGATGTAAGTTCGTTGGGCCTTATAAACTATAGCATGGCAAATGGCTACCCACTATATTTGCCCAGCCACTGGTAGTGATTTCTTCATCTACTGATACGTGTCGACTGATGCATGTTGTGATCCATCTATAGATCTTCACCTTGTCGACAAATGGGTTGAGCGATGTGTCCCTCTTCAACCCGAAAGATTTCGCTCTCTTTATTGGAACTGCCGGTAAGCAAAGATGTCTATGGCCGCACAGGATGAACACACATTTAAACCCCCATGCTCACAATTGAACTATCCTTTGTTAGTATTCACCTTTGAGGGAATTGGACTGATCATCCCCATCACAGAGTCGATGAAGGAGCCGAAAAAGTTCCCCAAGGTTTTGACCGGCGTCATGATCGGTATCACGATTCTGTTCACGTCCTTTGCAGCCTTGTCCTATGCAACCTTTGGTTCAAAGACCGAGACTGTAGTCCTCTTGAACTTGCCCCAGAAGAGCCATTGGGTCCAGTCGGTCCAGGTACTGTATTCGATCGCTATTATGCTGTCGATCCCTCTGCAACTCTTCCCTGCCATCCGTATCATGGAGAACGGCATCTTTACGCGCTCGGGCAAGTACAACACGCTAGTCAAGTGGCAGAAGAACTTTTTCCGAGTCTTGTCCTTGCTGGGCTGTGCTGCTATCGCCATCTGGGCTGGCGAGGACCTTGACAAGTTTGTGTCCATCGTTGGGTCTGTTGCATGTAAGTGTCTTCATTTGTGTGTTACCTCCTGAGTCTGTGCTGTGCTATGCTACTGTGGGATCACATATATCAGAAATTGACCATTCATCCATTGTCCTTTGTGAATAGGTATTCCACTTGCATACATCTTCCCTGCCATGTTCCACTACAAGACGCATCCCAACAGGAAGACGCGTATCATCGATGTGATGTTGGTTATCTTTGGGGTAGTCACCATGGTGTACACGACAGGCAACACTATATACGAACGAATCCGGGGCTGAGCAGGGAAACAACAGCACAGCATCGTCCAATGCTTCAGTACTGGTTCAGCAACGTTGTTCCTTTAGAATCGCATCATATCGCTATCTAGCATGACTTTATGGCACGCAATAACAACATTCTTTTATATATCATCATGAGAAATAAACGTTATTATGTCATTAAAGGCGCCTGAGGGTCCGTTTTCGACTCTCCATTGACCCCCTCATGTTCTTGGGTGCGGTGGTGCCAATGTTGCTCCTGATGGGGCTTTCGTGCGCCTTGTCCTTGGGCCATTCGTGCCTGATGTGACCGGACGCTTGTTTGTATGGATGGCTGCTCCAGACTGGAGTCTGGTTCCGATGAGTGGGCAGGCCCTGTAATGTTTGTCGGGTAGGCTGTCCTGAGAGGGGTTGCCTGGAATGGGATGCTGTGCTTGTACTGCACATTATCTGGTCCACGGGTTTTTCGTCTTGGCCCACTTTGCGCTTTGGACAAAGCGGAGATGATGCTGTGGTTGAGGTTGATGTACTTGTCATTAAAAGAGCTTCTTGAAGAGATAACGCCGCCTTTGTTGTTGACATGGAGGTTGATGAAATGCTGTCATTGGTATCGTCAACACAGATTAATGGCAATGCCTGATCGTCCTTGTGTATCCTTGCAAGTGTATTAGTCGGTTCTGATGCCGACACGTCTGTTGATCCTAATACTCGTGGGATAACAATACGGGCGGCTGCAGTCTTGGATTGGTTTTCATTATAGACGCTAGTTATGGTCATCTCCTCGTCCATTGCAGCGCTTGCTGCTGTGTCAGTTGAATATGATGAATGTGATGATGATGATGATGATGATGATGCTGTGTGCGCTGATGGTGTCGGTTGTGTTGTTGTTGGTGGTGGTGGTAGTGTCGTAAAGAGATCCTGGCCAGCAGGTTGGGCGTGAATACTGGTCATCAGCCTTGCATGCTTTGCATAGTCGTCGTAACGTTCCAGTAGCTGCCGTCCTGCTTCTTCGTTCAATGCGGACTCTGGATTCGGTACGATCAGCAGACATTTGACCACCTAATGTGAAGAACGTGAAGATGGATACCACCAGGGCTGACGTTGTTACTGAAACTCGAACTTTTTTCCACTGTGTGGTGTATACAAAATCCACCATGTCCAGGCCAGGCCAGGCCAGGCCAGCACCAGCCTGGAGTACGATGAATAATGGGCGAATTGGACAAAAAGGATGCTTACCAGCAAAATGTGTCGTATGCCAAGATCTTTTTTCCAGTCTTTCTTGAGCGTACTAACACAGACGTCGCCCTTATTCGATACGTTCGGGTGAAAGATCTTTGTCAGGAAGAAACCTACAATGTCCCAAGAAACAAAAAAAAAAAAAAAAAAAAAAAAAATGTGAACCAGGCATAAGTAAAAAATGCGAGCGACGGAAACGCAATGCACACATTATCGAGCTTGAAACGATGGGTATACATTTTGGTGCAGAATTGGGAAAGTCGGTGCCGAGCTGGATCCGCAGTCGAAAGCAACCACCCTCATATGGGGTTCCTTCTGTCAAGTCGAATCGAGTTGCACAGCAATTAAAAGGAAAATAAAAGGCAACAAGAACATGGATGGTTAATAACCAAAGTCTTTGAACAAGCGATGTGTAAGAATTGGGGGGTTTTTTTCCCCCGATGCTGATAAGGGACCCAGGCTTCTTTGCATCAGGCTCCGTACCTGGACCCTGGATCCATGCTTGGATGTCGGTCATGGCGTCCTCATTCAGGATCAGGCGAATGCCCTCTGGAGGATCGTTCTCGAGCGCATATAACTCGCGGGTGACTTTCCGCAGGGCGATAGGGGATATTGATTCCATGGTCGCCAATGTAACGTGAATGGCGGATAGTAGAACGAGAGGAGGGGAGAGAGACAGAAACGCGACGAGAAAGAAAGAGCGAGGGCGAGAGAGAAAGAGAGTGGAGGTGAAGGTAGAAAATGAATGAATGAGTGGATGAATGAATGAACAAAGTGGCGACAGTGTGGCACACAGTATTCGCTTTCCTTTCAGGGAAGGTGCCCAACTGCCCTGCTGCCAGAAATCCTATTCACTTTGTTCCTGAAAATGAAGATGGATGCGTTTGGTAAAGGTATTCGTTTATGTTCAACCTTGGGGCCCTAGCAGATCTGCAGCTCGACATTACGGACCTCAGAATGTCTGCACTTCATAACCTCCTGTTGATGTATCAACCAATGTCTTTGGCATTGACTCCGCACTCATTGAGACGCTCGTATTTGTTTCGGTTGAACTCGCTTTTAATCAATGCGATGTAGTCCTCACAAAAGCGATACCATCTCGCGTAGCTGCTGCTGAAATACACTAGTCAGCGTCAACCACGCTAGAGTGTAGTCGTTGTTGACATATTCCTGCACAGTCTGCTTCGCTTCGAAATCGGGTATTCTCAGACTGCAGACGCATTCGACAGAAGCTCTCAGACCCTTACTCCCGAAGAGTGGTGGCACAGCTGAAACCAACAGGCCAGCACCAAATGTAATGGAAAATTGGCGGCAAAAATTGGAGGCGCTGCGGGGTGCTACATGATTTTACTGGGAAGGACCTTGGACGATTCAGGCCCCCAAGACCATAGCGATCCAGTGTCCTGGGGGCCAGCAGAAGTACTCTGCAGAAATGGTCCGATCCCCACCACATCGTTTGGTGCTCTCGGTTCGGTGAGTTGATTGATCGTCTATTCTGAGGACCTTTGAACCTTTCCTGCGCGATAAAACCGGGCCCCAAAGCATTGTGAAATACGCCTTATCCAAGAGCCTTGACCCTTGTGGGTCGTGTGGTAGACCCAGTTCTTTTTATTGTTCTCCTTTCGCTCCTTGTCGCTCCCTTTTAGGACGCGGTGCAAATCCGTTTGCCATTCTGCCGCGACCGATCGTCTGGGTAGACAAGCAGCTCCGTTGTCCTCATACGAGCATTCATGCATCGTCCTCTGTGGATCCAAGCAAGTGGCTGCGGCTGGTTTCATGTACGTAGACGTTACAGCTACCATACATTGGGGGAAGCCACGGGCCTACGGAGGCGCGGTGGTTTGTGCTGAGTGCTGAGCCTTCGCTTCATCGGTGGATATATTCGACATTCTACAGCACGTTTTTATCTAACTCTTCACACTTGCTTTGCTGTTTCTCACGACTCCTTCATCTATCCTCCTGTCTCGCTACCCATCCATCCATATCTCCATACCTCGTTTTTCACATTCGCATCAGCAGAGCGTTATGCCTCGACAGGACTACTCCTTGCCAGAGGTGGTTCCCTTGCCCAAGCTGGCCACACCACGACGAGCCACCGCCCCAAGGGGTCAGGATCATCACCAAGTCAAAAACCAGACTCAGCCTCCAGCTCAGGCCCAGGCCGAAACCCAGGCTACTGCTGCCGAGGACAACAATACTGACGATGACTACGACATGCTCGATGATTCCTGTGATCTCCTCAAGGAGCTCTGTCTCTCCACAGCATCCACCAATGATCACGGTGACGAAGCTCCAGTAACGGCCTCGACGACAGCAGCCTCGACGTCCGCCACTGCTGTTGTAGCACCCGAAGGGTCCTCGCCGTTCGTGGACATGTTGCTCAAAGAGGCGGACAAGACCGAGGCCGAGCGAGCCACGGAAGATGCGAACATGACGACGACTGAGAACGGTGCTCCCACATACATCTCCACAGAGGATGCCCGGCTGGATTTCTTCTTTGAAGTTCTCCAAAACACCAACCCAGACACGACCCGGCGGCTGGCCCGCGCCTCTTGGGCGGCGAATCCATTGGACACGCTTCGGCTGATCTTTCAGTTGCGTTCGGTCGTGCATGGCAAGGGAGAGCGCAGCGGATTTTATGTCTGTATGGATTTCTTGCGTCATGAGCACCCGCAGACACTGCTTTACAACTTGCGACATATCCCCGATCATGGATATTGGAAAGATCTGCTCAATTGGCTGGTGTTTGAAATTCGTGATGATATCGAAGAGTACAATCTGACGACAAGGCCCAAGAAATCCAAGTCAAGCCGTGGTAGAGGACGAGGGTGGGGAAATATGGGACTAGGACGGGGAGGTAGAGGACGAGGCAGAGGCGGGTATGAGGATAGATCAGGACAGCACAAGCGACAAGTCTGCGTGTCTTCTGACGAGGACGACGAACAGGTAGAGAAGAAGATGAAATGCGAGGACGCAGCTTCGAAGACCAACGCGGATGGCGCAAGGTCCCGCAAGGATAGGACGCCCGAGGAGCGGCAACGAGCCATCGACGAGGCAGAGGAACGAAACCAGCGGCTTTCGGAGAGGGCTCGTGAGGAGCGGTTCGAACGCGAGAGTGCTCGACTGGAGCGAGCCAGGACCATGTTCAAGGACGACGCGTTTTACAGAGCTCTGCATTTGGAGGTCGCACGTCTGTTTGCGAATGCGCTCGTACGGGACAAAGCTCGGTTGGATCAGGGTCAATCGATTTCACTGGCTGCAAAGTGGTGTCCAAGTCTGAATCAGCTCCACGACAACTACACCCTGATTGCCAGCACGATCGCCCAGATTCTCTTTCCAGAGAAACGACCAGGGGAGGACCATGTCGCGTACGTGAACCGAGTCCGGCGGCAATATCGTCAAGAGTACTATGTACCTCTGCGGAAGGCAATCCCGGTCCTGGAGAGCATGATGGCGGCGCAACGTTGGGATGAGATTGTGTATGGCCGCGTGCCTTCGATCGCGATGAAGAACAACAAGAAGCTGTTCGAAGCCCATGACAAAGAGCGGTTCTTAGAGTACTTGGTGTCTGTTTCCAAAGGTGAGAGCACGATTGCAGCGCAGGCGCTGATGCCTCACGAATTGGTAGCCGAGGCGATTCAGCACTGTAACCAGGGCATGGACAAGGACGATATCAAGATCATGACCATGGAGGCCCAATGGAAGTCCTATGTCGAACGGTTGGCCAAGACTGGGACCATGGAATCGGCTATGGCTCTGTGCGACGTCTCAGGTTCGATGTCGGGGACTCCGATGAACGCGGCGATCGCACTGTCGTTGCTCTTGACGCAGTTGAGTCGACCACCGTACAATCGGGTAGTGTTGACGTTCTCGGGGTCGCCGCAGATCCATCGGGTGAAGGAGGACTCATTGATAGACCAGGTAGACTCGATGCGAAATATGGACTGGGGCGGAAACACGGACTTGGCCAAGGCGTTCAGTCATATCCTCAATCTGTCGTTGGAGAACAAGGTCGCACCGAAGGATATGGTTAAGACGCTGTTTGTTTTCTCGGACATGGAGTTTGATTGTGCAGTGGCCGGAGCACAAAGAAATGGGGAAATGTTCACAAACTATGCGGTGGTGAAGCGGCGGTTTGAGCAGGCGGGATACGAGCTGCCGCAGATTGTGTTCTGGAACTTGAGGGGGTCGAACAGGGGTAACAAACCGACAAAGTCGACGCAGGAGGGCGTGGCGATGGTGTCTGGATTTAGCGGGATGTTGATGAAGCTGTTCCTGGATGGCGGTGATATTGTGCAGGCAATGGATCCGGTGCGGTTGATGGAGAAGGCGATTCATGCAAAGCAGTTTAGTCGCCTAAAGGTGCTGGACTAGGACGGCATAGCACACCCCCACATGGCGCGCACACATGAATAAACGATGCTTCATTCAAAGACCAGCGTGTTGTCAGTTGAAGGCTCTGAGGAGAGCAAAACGACCGGTGGCATTGGATATGTGTGGCATACAAATCCAGGGCAAGCATTAGCATGTCTTGCTTCGCCGTAAACATTTCGTCCCACGAGAATCTATAAATAACGGCTCTGATGGTTCCATGGGCGTAAAGCAAACGCCCCTGCGCAGACTTCACTTTCTTTGTCCTCATCGTTCCCACAAAAGAGCAACCTCAAGATTTCAACGCCCAACCGCTCATCAAGTCAAAGCAGGACGATCACCAGACACTAGACACTAGACACTAGACACATAATACACCAGGGGACTCGCCAGAGAAACAACAACCACAGTGCAGACAGACACAGGAACAACTCGTTCACACTATGCATTCCACAATTTCAGCATCGGTCATCGCCTCCATGGCATTACTGTCCCTCATCTCCACAATACCAGTACAAGCACAGGACCTCTCTCTAGCTGATCGACTCCCGCCCAGGACAGACCAAAAGGTCAACGTCATGTATTTCACTGCGGGCAACGACGAGCTCGGCTCCGAGGACGCCATCTTCAACACCTGCTTCGCAACCGAGACCGCTTCCGCGGATTATGCCTACATTACTTTCGCACCCAAAAACGCCACGATCAACTTTTTTACGGATTCAAATTGTCAGGATTTCACGTTCGGGCTGAATGGGTTTTATCTCGGTTACCCTGGGACGGCAAAATCATATCGATGGGTCGGCTGGACAGAGGATGCGATCGGACAGTTCTTTGAAAAGGAGCCGATCCATGGACAAGGGGATGCGGCAGAGGGAGGGCCAGTCATGCCACCGACACCGCCTGGTGGGCAGAATCCAGGAGGTGGCGGTGGGGGAACACATCCTGTTCAACCAGCACCAGCACCGGACAACTCCAAAAACGGACATAGTGGAGATGAACCTCCGAGATCGATATTCTCAACGTTCTTTGGAGGCGTTCTAGGCACATTAGTGGTGCTGTCGATCGGAGGGGTGGTCTTTTGGAAGACGGTGGGCAGGAAGATGATCGAAGACACTAGGAACAAAAGCCTCCTGCCGTACAATCGTATGGACAATGAGTCAGCGGATCAGGATGGCGATATTCTGTTGAGGACGAAAGGCAGGAGCGAGAACTTTGAGCTTGGAGATGAGGATGAGGATGAGGATGAGGATGAGGATGAGGATGAGGATGAGGATGAGGATGATGATGATGATGATAACGACGAGGACGATAACGAAATACAGAGCTATAGGGGTGATCGTCTACAGCAGCATTCTCCGGAGCGGCCAGAACGGAAGGACAGGTACGATGATAGTGACCAGGTTTAGATTGGAGACCTTAACCCACTTGCATCTTGGGTCAATAAACGCCGGTTTGCACTGTTGTAAATATATCTGCTATGCCTTCTATTTGGACTATCTGAAACCTAATGCCGAGAAGAAGCAATTTAGATATTCGACCTAATTGGCAACGGCATGCCGATGTTACCTATCGAAAAAAGAAAAAAAATGACCCACGGCGATGCATCATGGTGTTGCATGCTGAGCGTGGGATATATAGACTGGGGGGGACAGGCAGCAACTCCACGTTCTGTGCCTCAACCAAATGGGGAGGCTCTCGCATGTATTTCGTGTTCATTCTTTTTTATTGTTTTAGTCCGCTTCCTTCTTTGGGCGTTTGTTCCGAGGCAGCAAAAAGCGTGCTGTTGGACATTCGACGACGCACAAGTAAAATGAAGAGAAATAATAATAATGAACGGGGGCTCAGAAACAAACAGTAATGGTTGGATGGTCAAGAAGATCTATTTTATATTATTATCTTGCGAGTAGGCAGGCAGACAGGCAGACAGGCAGGCAGTGTGTGTGGTGTGTGCTGCGATTGAAGTAAACTACTTTTTTGCTAGGCGGGATCCAATTCCAGGTCACTTCCAGAACCAGCCCAGCCGTTTTTTTCTCGCTCGCTTTTGGTATGGTCCTGCGTGCACCTTTACGAGAAAAAACTGTGGACCTGACTTTGACTGCTTCAACAAAGATGGGGGGAGTAAACGAACCCTTTCGATTATGGACTTGTGATGTATGCGAACAAAAAAAAAAAAAAGAAAAGAAAGAGCACCATGTTCAATAAATAAACGCCTGAAACCTCGGTGAGAGAATTCCTTTCGGAGACGTTGCCTTGAATAGGTTATCTTGCGCTTCTTACGCTTCTGCCGGGATGGGAACAGCACATGTCTTAGGAATCGAAATGTTGCGCTTCTTTTTTTCGATGGTGCGTACCTATTACGCCAATGGAGAGGCAACCGATGAATAACCCAAATATGGGGTCTACATCCGTCTGGTTTCTTCTTTAGCTTACTTCTGGGTGAATTGGGGCTGAGAACAAGGAGGAAGGGCTGGGGGGGAAGAAGTAAGGTCGTAGAAGGAAGTAGCAGCGAGAACCTGGTGAGCACTCACTTTGGCAGGACCCCAAGCGCAGCGTGGTCCTGTCCCTTCTCCCCCCTGCTAAAAATATATGCGGTATCAACCCTAAATCGGGGAACTGTCCACTTTCGATAAAAGCACCCACTCGAAATGCAGAAGAAGAGGGGAAAAAAAAAAGGATTTCACGCAATTCCTCCACCTCACACTGCCACCCCTCCTTTCTTCTCTTCTTCGCTCTTCACCACTCACCACAGCTTACCGACTTGTCAGCTTACCAACTTACCAGCTCACAATTCACCAGCTCACCAACTCACCAACTCACCAACTCACCAACTCACCAACTCATAGCTACCAATTGTCTACTGACAAAACATCTCGGCAGCATCAAACCAACACCCCGACGTTCTACAAGGAGGAGCGACACAACGACCCTAACGAAACGATATACGTACGATACACGGCATACGATTCACGATAAACAAGTTACGAACAACGAACATTACGATATATGATACAACAGCAAGCAATGACGACCACGACACATAGCGCTGCTACTGCACAGCCTCACAGGACCAGGACCAACACCTGCAAAACGGACCACAGAAGGACCAGCAGGAAACCGTGGGCCACCTGGCTGGGCCTGTCGACAGCAGTGATTTTAATGACTCTCCCAACCCTTACCACCGCAGCACCCACCCCCAACCTCAATTTCAACCCAGCTGCTGCTGCTTCTTCCATTACCTCTATTGAAGCACCTCTCCAGAAGCGTGCCATTGTCTACGTGGTCGAATCCGAGCCCGCGATCGAACTGACGTTCGAGGCCAACGACTCTTATTACCTCGAGAGCCTGAAGCTGGACGAATGCACGAGCACGCTCTCGTTGCCGCTCACGCCCGGGACCGCCGGCCGGAACTACTCTGCGATCACGGCGCCCGACCCGGAAATGGCCCTTAACTTCTATACGGACGAGAACTGTCAAGAATACGATTTCTCGGTCGTGTCCGAGGTCCACGAGTTCGCGGGCTACTTTGCGAGTGTGAAGTATGTGGGCCAGTACTCGGATGTGAAGCCGGGCGTTTATGATAAGCAGGAGATTTCGAGGACAGCCGTCCCGGACGGTGAACCTCAGGATCCCTTGCCTGCGCCTGGTTCTTCTTCTCCGACGACAACGACGACGACGACGAATGCGCCGGCTGGTTCGACGGATTCGGCAACATCACAGAGTGCCTATTCGTCCGCGGGATTCGCGGTCGGGATGGGAATTGTCGGCTTTGTGGCGATGGCCGGTATCGTTGGACTGGGCGTGTTCCTGTACCGCAACCATGGTGGGGACAAGAAGAAGCGCACGGGCGAAGGAGGACGGTTTATGTCGCTGTCGAGTGGAAGGGATGATTATGATGATGAAGTCGGACTGACGGGCGAGAATGGGCCCCATTCGAGCGCGTTGATGCAGTCCCGAGTCGGCATTTCCTTTGATGATGAACGGTATCCTACGGGATATCATGATGAGGTACGAACCAAAAAAAAAAAAAAAAAAAAAACCTGGGATCTGGAAATTGACCTGAAATGTCTTTTTTTTGCGTTGTACTTTTGGCTGACTTTGTTCCTTTTGTTATATACATATTGCACTTCGTTTAGAACGCGAGCGACGATGAGGAAAAGCCCGAGTTGGGAGGTTATCCACAGAACCCTAGCGGACCGAAACAGTACCGTCCAGAGGCAGGAACTCTCCCACAAAACGCTCGTAATCCATAAAAAAAAAAAAAAAAGAAGAAAACGAAGGCCTTCGTTTTTTTGTTTTTTTTTGTTCCAAGAACGACGCGATCAAAAAAAAAAAATCACTCCATAACTCACAAGCTGGTTAGCGTCGAGATATATACATCCATCCATCCATACTGAACATACATACCTACATATCTAAAATATACAATTACTTTTTGCGCGTAAAAAAAAAAATGAATCGAAGAATGAATGTGTTTATTCGAAAACAACCCCCCCGCCCATCGAACTGACAAGGAGGCAAAAACGACAGATAAGAGAGATATATGGCAATGAGAGAGAGAAAGTGAGAGAGTGAAAGAAAAAAGTCATCAGACTCTGTTTTCTCTCTAAGCATGGGCGCCGGGGACGGTGTTGCGGAGGTTGACGAGATAATCGAGCTCGCGCTTGAGGTCCCTGCAGAACTCATCCATGTGCAGATCGTTGGCATCCTTTCCGAAGGGGTTCTCGATCTCCGTACCGATACCATCCATACCAAAGAGCGTGAAGGACACCAAGGCCATCAGGGGGATAGTGTGCCAGCCCAGGATCTCAAAGAACGTGAAGGGCAAGGCCAAGCAGTACAGGTAGACGACCTGACGCAGGTGGATACTGTAGGCCAACGGAATAGGCGTAAAGACAATCCGCTCCATGTTCGTAAAGATATCGGTCATGGTGTTGATGGATCCCAACAGGTTCCCGATCAAGGAGCTCTCGATCCTGCCCGCGCGGGACTCACCAATGATCCAGAGCGAGAGTGCATATGCGATCTCGAGTGGGAGCGACATCTGTCCTTCCTCGTTACCGGCACGGATATCCCAGGGCTCCTCATTGTATTGACGGTAACGATCTCCGAGAGCCTTATCCTGGATCTGGGTCTTGATCTCCACACGGTCGGTCGCAGCACAGGGTACGAAGCCCTCGGGGAGGAGGTACTCGAGATCAAAATAGCGAACGCCGAATTCTTGACGCAGGTGATGCTTGACCGAGACCGCGAAGGCCAACAGTAACTTGATGATCAGGATCTTCTCATGGTCGTCTGCATGGTAGAACTCGGACAGTGTCGCGTTTGAGTTAACTTTGGCGGGTTCACGAGGAGTGGTGCTCTTGGAGTTGCGGCTGAAAAGATGGGCACCGAGACTGGAAGATGCAGGTGGGTTAGGGGCGGGGGCGGGGGCGGGGGCGCTGTTGGCGGCTGGGGTAGCGGCCGTGAGAGAGACGGTGCTGGCCACGCCGTTGGTGACACCGTGAGGGTGAGGGGTCTCCTTCATGCCTACCCAGAGCATGCGTGAGAAGTTGCGGACCTGGACATCGAGAGCAGACCACAGCTTGCGGCCCTCCCAAAAACGGTCGTAGGCGGTGTTGGTGCGGAAGGCGAGAATCAAACCGACGACGACAGACAATGCAGGTGCTAGGGCGTATCGAAGGCATTCATGTTTTAGTCTGCGGAATCTCTTTTTGGGGGGAAGGGTATCCTCCATTGCACGTAAATAAATCCTATGCGTACACAAGACATGGAGGGAGATGGAACGAACGAAAAAGAAAGTTCTTTACCGATGACACTAGGGAAGACGAGCTGGAATGGCAAGAGACGCATGGTATTGATCGTCTGGATTATGGTGGAGAAAATGGTGATGATGAAGACGTCCGAGAGTACCGTGGGGATGACGGAGCCGCGGACGCGGAGGGTATCTACATTGCAATATTGATCAAGGGATAGAAGAAAATGTCAGTTACCATGGTTTTGGTACATGAGGAAGACCATATTTATAGCCTTCAATAGCATTTTAGAAACCAGGAACCAGTCAGGCACACGACTAAAAAAAAGCACACAATTGATAATATGATCCGCTCAAGGAGTTTTTTGTCCATTGTTCGTCTCCAAGCATTCAGCCTATGCTTTTCGTTGACTCTGCCATCGTCCATGGGGCATTTACAAATCATGCTCTCAACAGACCATGGTCGAGGCGTTACCGGGGTCCCTTCTGCTCAAATAACATAATGCATAACGCATAACGGGCTGTGTGTTTGTTTTTCGATCGAATCGAATAGAAAAAACTGTCGATGCAGCTAGAAAAAACGTTTAACCGTTCATATCCCGTTCTTTCCGTTCCGCTTGTCCTCACCGTTTTACTTATTCTCTCCATCGCTGCTGCCCCTCCTACGCTCCTTCATGTCCTCGCTTTCATATACCAAGGATATACTGTGAAGATGTAGATCCGAAAAAAAAAAAAAAAAAAGCAAAAAAAGTGAAAGAGGGAGCAATTGATATTGTAAAATGGAGAAAATGACATGAACCCCGACTGCGTTCATGCCGAGATGCTGCCAGGAACAGGGGTTTGAAAGGATAAAGCCATTGTAGCCGGATCAAAAGATGGTGAAAGTGAATATACCGACGATCCTGTTTTTTTCTTCATAACAGATCAAAGATTGTCTGAGGGAGGGTAGGTCGATTTGAATCCTGTACCTGGATAGGTCCATCGAGTCCTTCGGTAGTACTCTGTCGGCCTCTTGAAGTAGGAGGTCATCTTGGTTCGTCGGTCGAAGGGGGGCGGATGTGTGGTTGGTGGTGAAGAGAAAAGAGAAAAAAGAAAAAAGAGAAGAGAGTTGAAGAGGTGGTGAATATAATGCCTCAGTCGGATTGAGAGCGCTTTTCTCTGGCTTGGCTGAACCTGGACAGCAGGAAGGGGATCCACAAGCCCTTTATCGAGGATGATGTCGCTCTCGTACTCCCCAGTCCGGTCCTATGAGAAAAGGGAGGAGGGTTTAAGCGTGGCATGTAAACAAGTTTTTTTTTTTTTTACTTCCGTTCGGGGGACATTATTGTCCAACAATGGAAACAATGGACCAAAAGCGCCGAAAAAATAGGTCGGGTAACTGAACAGCCGAAAGAGGGAAGCACAGAGAGCTCCTTTCGCATGACGCTATCCTTCATTTCCGACTTGTTCATTCATCAACCCCAATGGGAGGCTTTCTTTCGCACACCATGGCCATAAACACACAGTGCTATCTGTGAACTGCTGCTTCCGCCACCCTTTCCTCTTCGCGGATCGATACATCGTTCCATTGGATCATTGTCCACTTCTGTACTCCCTGGACGGCATTTGAGGAGCAAGGAGTGAAAAAATTAGCCCGGTCCAATAGTCCAGCTCCAGACTTGAGTCTTGAGAGCCCTATTTCTTTCACTCTCCCTTGGCAGAAGTTGCTAGACGGATGGATAAAATGGAAACCACCCCCTGCTGTACTCCTCTTCTCCGTCCTGGTAAAAAAGCCGGATGTAACCATGCCATGCATTCAAGAGCCAAAATCCGTCATCAGGGTGTGTGAATGCTCTCCTATCATGCGTTTTGCTTCGCCCCACATTGTGGAATTCCCAACCATAGGCACTAATACGCGTCCACACTATATTCTCTGGTTGTTCTTATCATTATGCAAAAAAACTGGAAATGGCGCTACTGCCTAATTAGCGTATTGGACGATGGCAGAAAAGAGATAGAAGGGATAGAAGGACGGCGGGGACGGTGTCCAACCTCCGAGAAAGTACAGGCGGGTAAAAAAAAAAGTCGTTCAAGAGAGTCTAAAGAAATACTGTTCACACCTCTCCTTTGCGCTTCATGTACAAACAGTATACACACACGAGCAAAAAACAACTAAATTTGCCGTTGTTGGACAGGGTATACAAAGACTATGCTTGCTCAGCCCTTCTATGGGGATGAGTCGCGCGAGTTTTTACAGCATCTAGCACGGGCTTTACTCGCCAATAGCGCTGACTTGTACGATTATCTAAGACTCAAAGGACAGGGAAATATAATCCATTCTGTAGCTCAAACGCGTGCACCTTACGCTCCGCGATAACGTATGTGCCATTGATACCTTGTTCTCTCCCGCATCGCAGACGCGTTGTCCCGGTTTGAAGAGAGAGTCGGCACTATTTGGCGGCGGAGGGCGTTATTCTCCGTTATTGGCGATATTGCCAACAGGAATACGTTAGTCCTATTCCTCTCCTCACGCTGTCCATGGGCCTTGCATCTGCTCAAGGCTCGTATAGAAAACAACAGAGAGGGCGCCACTTCGTCAATCGACTGACCATCATTGTTTGCAACTGGCCAAGTACAGTTCGCTGTAATCCATTGCATTAGGTCAAGACGCATGGTGTTTTTTTTATTTACAATTTTGCTTCTGGTATTATTACGAACGCCGTCCGATAATCCTCCTCCAGGCACAGATTTTTACGTGATGACGGTGGGCTCCTTGCGGCCAGTGAACTCGGTCAGCTGGCTGAGCTTCAATGCAACTTCGATCAAGGGACGGAGTGCATCCTGGGTCTTGTCCTGGTACTTGCTGGCGTCCGACTCATACTTCTCAACATACAGGCGCACAGTCGCACCATGAGAACCGGTTCCAGACAAGCGAATGATCAGACGAGAGCCGTCCTCAAAGATAACACGGACACCCTGCTTCTTCGAGACACTGCCGTCAATGGGATCCGTGTACTCAAAATCGTCGCCATCCTTAACCACGAAGCCGTTGCCGAGATCCTTTCCGATCAGGTCGGCACGGTCAGTCGACACCAACGCGCGGAGGCGATCGACCATCTTGTTGGCACCATTAGCATCGACCTCCTCATAGTCGTATCTGAAATCATTATGAGATTAGAACACATTGTTAAATTTCAAAGTCTCCAAAGCGTCGCGTGGCGTAACAGACGTAACAGAAAGAAGAATGTCGTACCTGGAGAAGAAGTTGCGTCCGTATTCATTGTAGTGAGCAAGGAGGATATCGTTGATGCTAGCCTTCTTGGTCTGGTTAACGGCAGCAATGATGTTAAGCCAGGCTACACGAGACCACAGGACAAGATAGAGTTAAGATACATGATCTCTGACATACTATGCAGACTTTAATTCCTTGATTGCGAAACTCACCAACAATGGCCCAGACACCATCCTTCTCGCGGATGTGGTCAGATCCAGTACCAAAGGACTCTTCACCGCAGATCGAAAGGCGGCCTGCATCCATAAGGTTGCCGAAGAACTTCCAGCCAGTAGGGACCTCAAAGTGTTCGTAGCCCTTCTTCTTCGCGACCAGATCCAGAGCCGTGCTGGTGGGCATACTCCTGGCCAGTCCCTTGACTCCAGTCCTTCTAAAGTAAGGGATAGCGTCGGCCTGGGCGGCGATGATGGCCACCGAGTCCGAGGGTGTAACAAAGGCGCCCTTGCCGATGATCATGTTGCGGTCGCCATCACCATCAGAAGCAGCTCCAAAACTAATGTTCTCCTTCTCGACGCGCTCAACAAGTTCGTGAGCATAGGTCAGGTTAGGATCGGGATGCCCACCACCAAAGTCGGGCTTGGGGATGCAGTTCATGACGGAATTTTGAGGGAGACCGAGTTCCTTAATGAAGATCGCTTGACCATAGGGACCAGTGACACCGTGCATGCCATCGAACAGAACCGTAAATTCCGAGTTGGAGCGCAAGAAGTCCTTGATGAGATCAAAGTCAAAGATTTCCTTGAGCAGGGCCAGATAATCGGTCACAGAATCGACGATCTCGACCTCCAGGTTGCCAACCTGTTGGGTGCCAATGGTCGACAAGTCCACCTGTGCATTCCCCGAGGCCAATAGTATAGGAGGAACAACAAAGAACGTGTGACAGATGCGGTCAGTTAGCATAACTAATATCCTTTTGTGCCCAATCAATCCAGACACGCCAAAGGCTATTAGAGAGACAGAAACATACAGGTGGGAGGGCAATCTCCTTGTAGGTAGTCAGCTTCTGAGTAATCTCGTAAATCTTCTCGGTAACGCTCTCGGGGGCAGGGCCTCCGTTGCCCATGTTGTACTTGATGCCGAAGTCATTGTCGGGTCCTAATCAATTGACAATTGCGATACAAACAAGATAAGGGGGCTGGGAATGGATCAAACCAAGGGATTCACAGAAGGATTCACGAAGATAACATTGTGTATGTTTAAATAATAGTATGGCGAGCGGACACCGGCGGAGAAAAAGATAAGAATGAATTCTAATGTATCTCCGTCCATTTCGTTCCTTTTGTGTAGCATTGACCACCTGGAAGATGGGGCAGAGATAACGCTGATTACATCAGAGGCAACCATGAAGCCACAAGCAAGGCAGACATTGTGGCGAATGCACTGGTCTTCTTCATTGCCGATCGGTGATCCATATCTGGTTGCAACTACCCACATCCCCGTCATTGTTCGCGGTAATAATAGATAAGGTGCCGTGCAGAAGCAAAAGAGCATGGATAATGAGCACTTACCGCCAGGGTTGTGGGAGGCAGTCAAGAGGATTCCACCTATGTGTCAATATTGTAAAGATGAGGGCAGATGGTGAGCATCGGTATCTTTGGGGCACAATTGATCGCATTGTTCCCCCCCCCCCTCTCTTGCCATCCAATGCATTTCCCACGATTCTATCTTTAACGATTCCTTACCAGTAGCCTTGCGCTTGCGAATGAGATTTGAGGCAGCAGGAGTGGAAAGGATCGTGTTCACTCCAATGATGAGCTTCGACACCTATTTGTGATGTGGACGCCAATAAATGGGACCAGTATTAATTGATAGATCGCGTCATGGTTCTTTCCAGACACGTCTTCCTTTCATTTCATTGGCACCAGGGCCCCCAGCACGACTGTCAGCAAATACCGCTCTCAATCTTCAACTGCAAAAGTGTCTCGAGAAGAAGACTCGCGCTTAAGGATGTGAGATTTCTGATATCCCAAAAATAAAACACGACGAATGTCCTGACATCGCGTTGACATCATTTGCGACCCATTGGAACGATAACTTGCCTCGTTACCGGCGGCGATGCGGATGATCATCTGGACGGCATCCTGTGAGAAGTATCGTCCGTCGCCACCGACGACCAAGGTCGCTCCCTTGGCGCCGGTGGGGATGGCGTCGAGGGTGGCCTGGATAAAGTTCTGGGTGTAATGCTCCTGCTGGAAGATCTTGACGCGCTTGCGAAGGCCGCTTGTGCCGGGACGCTGACCCTCGAAGGGCTTTGTGGGAATGGACTGGATGGAGGCCATTGTGGGATGAATGAGGTGGTTGTTTGTTGGGATGAGGGAAGGGAAGACTGGGTTGAATAGAGAGGAGAGGAGGTAAAAAGACCTTAAATACGCGCGCTCTTAATGCAAGCTGCGACATGGCTTGCTGAGGCAATCAAGTGAATTGGTGGGCCAGGAGGAACCCTTAAGGCCTAACCAACTTACATGGGCTGCATGTTCGCCTGTGTAATGATGGTAATGATGCCCAATGGGATGTCATTTGGGACCATCACTTTCTTTCTTCACCACGCAAATAGCTCCATAAGACTCTCCACTCGCCTCCCTCTCTTCCTCTTCTCTGCCTTCATTCCATCCCCATAGACAAACACATCCACGAATACTAACTACATCCTCTCTACAATCCACCCACCCCTCGCTACCCCCGACATACACAGAAAAAACCTCCTCAATGCCAACAAGGAGCAGCTCCCTGCCCATCTTCTCAATCCCCGGAGCCAACAATGCCGCATCCTCACGGGCCCTGTTCTTCATCCCACGGTCATATCTCTCCCCACGAATCTTTCTCTCCTGCATCCTCGCCACCTTCAGTCTCTCCTGGCTGCTACTCTACTCTTACTCACACTCGAGCTTCAGTTCCGCTCGAGACAGCGAGGAATGGATCTTGCTGGAGCAGCGCCTGAGCGTATCAGCCAGTAAGACGATGCAGCGGAGTAACTCGACCTTGACCTCGAGTTTCAGCTGCCACTCTCCTACTTCATCCTTACCATCCATACGAGGCCCAGGATTTAACCGGGAAACTATCTGTGTTCTCCAGAACCTATGCATCGATGCTGAACGAGGTGCGTGCAATAAGCAACTGAACCGACAAAAAAAAAAAAGAAAGAAAGAAAGAAAGAAGGAAGTGAGTCCTTACTCAAAGAGAAAGAGTCCGTCTGCTTACACCTTTCTCTTTCTTTATTTCGATCTGTGGTAATGATTGGATCAGGCGCATGGATTCATACAGAAAAGAGTTCTGGAGAGTTTCCAAGGATTAATGTGGTCGCTGCTGATCCAGGATCGGATGAGTACTATCGCCCAATGGTACTCGATCAGTTCCCGGTGTCGTCTTATCGTTTCGTGGACGAGACCATCTTTCTCTATGGGCGTGATCCGACCAATCGGCCGACCTGGACCTTGAACAACCTCATGCCTCTTCACAGGTATGATCTGGCGCTGGGAAGAGCTTCGATGTGTTGCTGATGACTATGGCCGCATCAGTATGGAGAAGAATGGGTGCCTGCCCAACAAGCTTGCGCTATGATCACATATCCGCTCATTTGTTCTTGTACAACAACGCTTTGTCAGTACATTCCATGTGTACCACATCATATGATTGTTGTCGCTTATCAATATGATTACCCTCTACTGTCTATAGTGTCATGTCCAGCTTCGAAGGCTCAAAATCATCATGGTTTATGCGCGTCTCTGGAGAGGGTTATGGCGATAATAAGCGGAGACAGCAATATCGGATTCTGGACCGAGAACAGGAGCTAGACACATACCTGCTGGCGCCTCATGGACACGAGATCGTCTTCAATTCACAAAAGGGGAAGCCGCTCGCCGCTCACCAGATTAGCGCACCCTCCAAATCCTTCCCGACTTGCTTCGCCAGGGCCGTCATTGGACTGCAATCCAGATGCACACGGCCCTTCTGCGAGAACTTGATCGGAGGAGGCGATCTAACAGAGGCATTGAGAACCAAGGTTCTGGATGTGCTTTCACCATCGATGTTCCGGTTCGAGAAAGCGGATCCCAGTATTGTTCATGCACCATCTGCAGAAAACGTCGCGGTGGTATCCAATGATAACCTGGCAGTCGTGGAGGGAGAGTCTGCACCCAGGTCCAAAATCGAGGTGGCTCTACTTGGTCGCTATGGCAACACCAGCATTCCTAACGCCAATATGCTTGAGGTATCTCTGCTGGCCAGAGGCTTTGCTGTCAAGACCATCCATCTCGATTATCCCTCGGAGATCAGTTTGGCTCAGGCGGCACAGCTTTTCAGGAACGAGACCATCCTTGTCGCTCCACAGGGCGATGCATTGGGCTACTCCACATTGATGGCACCTGGCACAGTTGTGGTATCGATTCTGCCACGCTTTACAAGGTCCAGCAAGATTTACACTGATCGCATGATGGCATTCGGAAAGCGGTTTTTCGCCTGGGATTGTCAGGATGAGACCTGTGTCCAGCCGGACCGAGACTTGGCGCATGAGTGCATCGAGGCGATACAGGACTCGTATAAGCAGGAGCAGGGTATTAGCGCGCAAGACTTTGAGGAGTTTGCGAATATGAGGCAGGATTTCCGACAGCGTTCCGAGGCCTGGAAGGCGATTGCGAACTGTTATACGAGAGATGTCAGTCGGAGGCTTAATGTCGAAGAGCTGACGACCCTGATTGAAGGGCTCGCCAAGGATTTCACATTTGGAATGGCTGGAAACGAAGGAAAGAAGTTGGGGGATGAGCCTATGTTAATGCGCCGTGCCGGTCCAGAGGATGATCTAATGGAGGGTGATGTGGAAGAAGGAGAAGGAGAAGGAGAGGAAGAGGAAGATCCAGCCGCAGGCGGTGACAACACGGATGTGCTCGAGGATGACGGTCAGACAGAAGATCAAGAGGAAGGAGACGTCCGGATACAGGATGACCAGGAAGCACCTTTAGAGGAGAGTGAGACTTCTGAGGAAGGAGAAGAAGAAGAAGGAAGTGGGCAGGATATCAACATGCACGAGTACGATGAGCAGGAGGGCCCCGCGCCGGATGCAAAGGAGGAAGAGCATCATAAGGCGCCAAATACTCCTGCGACTCCCTCACCATCAACCAAGTCAGATGAGCCATCGCCAGCACCGGCACCGAACACGCCAAAGACAAAGCCAGAATCATCATACTACGAAATGAAGTACCGGCGTGCGGAGCCGCTGTTCGGATTCGCAGAGTTTTGCAGGCGGGGTCGCTGCTGCGGGTCGGGCAAGATTTCCGGAGATGAGGCTAGCCATGCGGGAGGCAAGAGTCTCACGCCTTGTGGGCACAGCATGTCGAGGATTGTGTTCGGGGCCAAGGGCGCGTGGGGACTGACGGATAAGGTTGTGTCGGAACAGGAGGCCCAGAGTCTGGTGTGGGAGGTCGATCTGGGCCGCCGGTCGTAGGGGAGGGACATCGTCTTGTTACTCTTGTTTTGCTTCCCATAAACGCTCGTACCATTGCATTTGAGATGTTGACGCTGGATATTGTGTGCTCATGGACGTTACGCTTGATTTGGTCATAATCGTCATTGACAAGCATCTCTCTGTTGTTGGTCTTTGTCTCTGTCAAGTCAACATGAATCCGTGTGTATGTATCTATTAGGCTGGCATGGATAGGACACAGTTTTCATTTACCATGATATGTATATCGGCCCATGATAAGACGCCAAAATGGGATGCACGGACCACGGCCAATCGACGTCAGAGAACTTTACTGCTGAGGGAAGCCAGATGACGAACAGGATCGTGCTGCCTTCCCTTGCTTGGCCAGCACAATTCCGGCGCCGACTCGAAGTATGCTGCTCACCTCTCCTTCGATGTTGTCCCCACGGAAGATAGATTTGTGTCCTAAAGAGAGTCATCCTTTCATGGCTCAAAATGTAATTGCCAGCAAGCGGCACGTCCATAAAGTCGCAATACCGAGGGACCACCTGGAGCGGATGTACATTTTCAAAAGGAGGGAATTTGCTTGTGTTCATTCTAAGCCGAGAAGAGCCTGTTGGTGTAGGGTCTGTGGATTACGTGTGCTGGTCGACTACGGTGTAACATGGACGCGGTACAACGAGTCCGCAAGGGCGACTGCAAGGACTGCAGGGCCCCCTACAAGGCCCCCTGCAAGGCTACCTGCGAGGTTACGCAGCCGCAAGGCACAGGACCCGCACCGGCGAATACGAGGGGGGCAGTACATCCAGACTCAAGGGATCCAATTGCGTGCTATGGCGGAGCTGGTGGAGGAGTCCATTTTTTCTTTGCTCTGCGGTCGGTTGGCCTGGTGCATCTTGTCGTCATCCAAGTATCTATTTTTTGGGCCGTGTTGAGTTCTGCGGGCAGGCGGACAATGGAGGTCAGGCAGCCTGGAAGTCAGATTGGCTGTACCACGCGCAGGTCGCCCAAGTACTTACTCTACGTTCAAATATGCATATCCCCCTCCTCCCCCTTCTTCTTCTCCCTGCTACTTCTCATCATTCATCATCCTGCCCTCGCTCCATCCCCCCCCTCCTCCCCTTTTTGCCCATCCATCAAACCGCCTCTTTTCTTCCCTTTCCCTTTTCCGTTTTACCACCCAAGTGCAAGCGATAAAACATAGTATTATTATTATTATTATTTTGGCTGGGGTTTGACGGCTCTCACACGACAACAAAGAGAAAAGAAAACCCGAACGCACACTCAAGAAGATATCGGGAAAACAACGGATTCGTTTTAAACCACTCTCCATAACAACAAGCATCACTAAACACCAAACAACCACCCACAGCAGCAGTAATAGCCAAATGTCATCCCCCATCAATGGAATCAAGATTAGTGGTAAGAACGGGCAACGGACACGAAAACAAAAAAAAAAAAAAAAAGTGTTCACACTCTTCCCCTCGCGATGACCATGGTACGGTTGATGAGTGCGGCAACATCGTGTTCGCAAGCGATTAACAACCCCGGTCCGTTGCTCTTTACTGCAATCTAGGCGAGTCAGATCCCAACAAGATCATCACAGTGATGGCAAACGATGGCAAGACCGGAGAACCCTTTGAGCTGGCCTACAACAACTGTAAAGTTATCGGCAATGGTTCCTTCGGAGTCGTCTTCCAGGCCAAGTTGGTCCCTTCTGGCGAGGATGCCGCCATCAAAAAAGTGCTTCAGGATAAGCGGTTCAAGGTATTGCAAAGCTCTGCCGCGTCTCTTGCGGATAGCTCGGGTCTGGACGAAAGGGGACCTTTTCGTTGAGCATGAGAACGTAACGTTCTCTCCCTGACCTTTGGAGAAACAAAAAAAAAAGGCAGATGGAAGCTGACCACATTGTGCGCGTTCTCTTTTTGCTTCCGGACAAAATAGAATCGTGAACTCCAAATCATGCGGTTGGTTTCCCACCCCAACATTGTCGAATTGAAGACCTTTTTCTACTCGAACGGAGACAAGGTAAGGCACTCAAATAGGCTGTCAAGAGACTGGGATTGCAATGTTTCTGCGAACAACGAACGTGGGAGTGAAAGGATATCTGTCAGCACATAGGACGCGTGTCATATGGTCGCCCTTGCTGTATAATGACATTCTTCACTCGGTCAATAGATCCGCACACCTTTGCTAACATCACGCTTGCTTCCGCTTTTCATTAGAAGGATGAAGTCTTCCTTAACTTGGTTCTGGAGTACATTCCCGAGACCGTGTACCGCGCCTCGCGTCATTACTCGAAGATCAAGCAGACGATGCCCATGCTCCAGATCAAGCTGTATATGTATCAATTGTTCCGAAGCCTGGCGTACATCCATGCGCTCGGTATCTGCCATCGCGATATCAAGCCCCAGAACTTGTTGTTGAACCCTGTTACAGGAATCCTGAAACTCTGCGATTTTGGAAGGTACGGCGGGCGCATTATTTTTTTGCATCGAACTCGGGAACTCTATTCGTCTGTTTGCATGCAAGCAAGATGGCAGATGCGTTCTGAATAGGACCGACACAGCAAGACGACGATCTCCGAGGAGTGCGTTCTGTTATTCTATTATCTAATCTGCTTTGCTACTTTTCATTTGTGTTGTCTCTTACTTATAGTGCAAAGATCCTCGTCGCAGGAGAACCCAACGTGTCGTACATTTGCTCAAGATACTACCGTGCACCAGAACTGATCTTTGGTGCAACCAACTACACCACCAACATCGGTATGCGAGGATGGAAAAATATACATACACACGTATACCATGTGGGATCGCCCCGGCGTTGAAAATTGCAGACATGACTTACGTTTGCCTGTAACACTTTTTTTTTTTTTTGCGTTCTGTCTTTTAGATGTTTGGTCAACCGGATGTGTTATGGCGGAATTGATGCTCGGACAGCCCTTGTTCCCTGGAGAAAGCGGCATTGATCAGTTGGTGGAGATTATCAAAGTTCTGGGAACCCCAACCAGAGAACAAATCAAGACCATGAATCCCAACTACATGGAGCACAAGTTCCCGCAGATCAAGCCCCATCCTTTCAACAGGGTATGTATGGCATGGCGACTGGATGCTTTAAGCGCCTTTTTTTTATTATGATTACCTATTATTACAGAAACTAACGACGCTTTGCCAATTGCTTGATGCTGATTGATAGATCTTCCGCTCAAGGACGCCTCCAGAGGCATTGGATCTGATTTCGCATCTATTGGAATACACTCCCTCAAAACGGTTCACGCCTATTGAGGCCATGATCCACCCATTCTTTGACGAACTCCGGAACCCAGAGACGAAATTGCCCAATGGCAAGGATCTGCCACCTCTGTTCAACTTTACCCCCCTTGGTAAGTGGCAAACTTTTAAATATGGCGTCGCGACATTGAATCGTTCATGTATTGACTGACACTCTGCTTCACTTTTCCTCCTGGATATAGAATTGTCGATCCGTCCAGATTTGATCCCTATGCTGGTCCCATCTCATGCCGAAGCTGAGCTGAGCTCGCGTGGTATTGACATCCACAATTTTGTGCCAGTCCCTCCGAGTGCTACCCGGATCTCACTGGACTAAAAGATAAAAAAAAGAAAAAAAAGAAAAAAAAAAGAAAGAACACGTTCCAGCAAGAGTAACGTAGTCGCGTCGCGTACGCGTCGTGTCCCACTTTCCTGGTTTCACGCCCTCTCTCTTGTACAAACTACCATACCTCTTTCTCCCAACTCTCCCTCTCCCTCTCTCACTCCCTACCTCTCTCTCTTCTTCCCTATTGCTTTTCACTTTCCTCCCGCCGCTATAGTGTATTTTGCAGCTGTAAACCCTTCCTTTTATTATTATTCTCGAGTTTTGTTCAAAATATCGCTGCTAAAAAATCAGTTTGCTAAACTTTGTATCGTGTAAATTGTATACGAGAGACTGGATCTAGAAGAGAGAAGCCAAGGAGGATGGGGGAGGAGCATAGTTCCTCTTGATCCTGGCATTTCAGGACCCTTTCGTTAGTGCTTAGGCAAGCATTGAAGGGGACGCCGAAGGGGACGCCAAAAGGAAGTGCAACGCAAATCCGTTTTATGAAAGGGAGAGAGAGAGAGAGAGAGAGAGAGAGAGAGAGAGAGGAAGAGGAGGGGAAAGAGAAAGGAGGAGAGGATAGGACAAAGGAAGGAGCTAGGCCACGAAGAAAGGAAGGAAGAATGTAATGAGGATGGAAAGAATCCTTGAGCAGGTAGGCAGGAGAGTCCAAGGCCCTTTATTGATGGGCTTTAGAGCTGGTCATTGGAGAATACTGTTTTCACGAAGACTATGTAAGCGTGCATGCTTCTATTGCGTGATGGAAAACACCGCACGCTGTTAACATGAATTGTTTTGTGCACAACTGAGTCGAATTATAGAAAAGGCGAAGAGGACAACGTGGTAGAGTCTCTCTCTCTCTTTCTTTCTTTCTTTCTTTCTTTCTTTGACGCGTCCCTTGCAGCAGCAGTAGCTGCAGCGGTAGCGGCAAGTATTATTCAGAACGAAGAACAACTTGCGCTCTCCTCCCTCCTCCTTCTTCTCCTCCTCCTCCCCTTATATTCGTGCTAGACGACAAGTTCAGTGTACTCTCATTTTACGCGTCCACCCCTTTTTTCTTTTCTTTTCTTTTCTTTTTTTTTTGTCTCCTGTGGATGGGCGTGCACTTGTGTTGGCTATGGCAATCAACTGGAGGGCAGAGTGAGCACAAACAGAGGGAGTAGACAACGAAAAAAACAACAAGCGCAGAAACAAAACAGAAAGGAAGAAAAAAAAACGCGCTCCCATTGTTTTGTGGACAAACAAAATGGATTTATGGCGCGTCTATGTGGAAAATAGAAAGAGCACGAACGAAGGAGGTGAATGACGCATACTCTATTGAGAAGTACAACCTTATAGTCGAATAGATGAAAGAAAGCGAAAGAGAAAGAGAAAGAGAAAAAGAGAGAGAGGAATGAGTGCGAGTGCGCGGAATGAATTCTGATGTGCTGAAGTAAGTTCCTGGATCTTTTTAAAGCGCTCGCGACAGGATTAGGGGGATGTTTGCATTAGCGGGTCCAGAATTGAATATGAATGAACGTGGATTCCTCTACTTGATGGCTCCTCAGCAGTTGTTATTATTTTATTTTGTTAATATTGTTTATTTATTTTGCTTTTTTTTTTTTTTAAAGGGTGCCTAACCCAGAGAAATGAAGAGATCTTCTGACTTGCACACACGAGCCAAAACAAAAAAAACGCAGGAAAGTAAAACATGAAATGGTCCATGCGGATCTTGTTTATGGCACGTTTCAAATAGACTATGAAAGAGTTCAAAGGGGACCTGGGCTCATGGAGCGGAGCGGAGCGCAAGAATACTCATCTATGCACACACGATATATACATATATATAAAAGTTACTTTACTCTTCGAAGAAAAAAAAAAAAGTTGAAACGATATACAAGTATATATCTATATAAAACGGCTTTTAAGAGCATTTTAAACGCGTGCATGTAAAAAAGAGGACATGATACGATGAGTTCTATTCTATTTACTTCCTAGACTTGGATAGAAAGACGACCGTTGGGATTAGAATGTCCTTGATTTTAGAACAAAAATGGACTCAAAAAAAAAGGGATTTTTATTGTTTTTATCTGGCTCGTGCGTACAGTGCTGGTGTCGGTGGTCTATTCCTGGTATTGAAGTCTGCCTCTTCTCTCTTGAGAAGGAGGAGGAGGACAAGGACGAAGAGGGAGTAAAAATAAAATAAAGAGCGCTGCGACACCTTGGTTCCGCCTACGAAGTTACATGCTCATATTTAAGAAAAAGAGGGGTAGGAAAGTGTAAAGAAAGGGAAAGACGAAAGGTAGGGCAACGGTTCATATACTCTTTGGGGATGAGAGTGAGGATTAGTCGTGATGATGACGGCGATGAGTACGGATGTGGTCAAAAGGGACTTGACTCGTCGGTTCAAAAATGCACTTTCTGCAGGAACCTCAGATCCCTACACTGCGTTTCTAATCCGTGTCCCCTTGCCCCGTTCGAGTATCTCCTTCTTCTCAAGTCCGAGTATCCTCCGAGACCGTGCAACGAAGGCGAGGAGGATTCCTTTTCTCGTAAAGGTGCATTATTGTCCGGCGACCTTTTTTTTTTCCTCTAACGCGGATGATGAAGTCGATTCGATCTGAGAGGATGGATTGCAGGGCGCCGGTGACGATCACGATCATAATAGAACCCACATCGACGTGAAACGCGTTTCCAACATGTCTTTGCTTTAAAAAAAAATGGCAAAAGGTGTGTCATTGCAAACGGCAAAGAAAATTGATAGGTGTATGCTAGTGCCACCAAAGCGAGCGCTGTGCTACTACAGGACGTGTGTCATGGTGGTACGAGGAATTCATCCCCCGCATGAAATTATTGTCGTGAATTCTTGGACCGGTGCCATTTACATGCGCAGAGATACAAAGGGAGTCGTGCAAATCACAAGGGGCCTAGCACTGCTAGTACTGTACTATGTGTGGCCCCAGCACGCGAGAGAGCGAACACACGAGAGAGTAAGAGCACTCTTCCGATGGTGCTGTCCGTGTGGAATACACGTACGCCTCGAGATGAAGCCGAGAGGGAGAGAAACGAACAGCGGATCCATTCCATCTCATCTTTATCGTTCATTTTACGGCTCCGTCAATGTTTCCTTGTTCAGTAGAGTACTGCTTGCGAGCGGCGCTATGCAGGAATGGAAATAAAATAAGGACGAAAGATGGGAAAGAAAAAGGTGCATAGAATGTCCTGGTGTTATATTCTTTCGCTTTTCAAGTTTCCCAAGTACAAGCAAGCCAAAGGGGTTTCCGTTCTTTCATTTGTTCATTCGTAGCAACCCATCCTCGTTTTTAATTTGCTCCTTGCTCATGCTCTCCCTCCCTTTTCTTCGTGTAAAGCAAGCTTCCGCTGTTATAGATGCCGGGTAGAGAGTGCTCGCGTCAAATCAATGTCGATGTATGTACGTGTATGTATACCCGGGGCTGCTTACTGTCAGCAGAGGAAGTAAGAGGATTGGCTTCCTGCATGGTCCTGTAGAGGACGATTGGGTTTGGGTTGGGCTGGCTCTTGCTCCTCTCTATCTAACCTAGCGCTGGCTCTCGTTCTTGAGGATGACCTTTTTTTGTTCATAAGCTCCGGCTATACACCATCAGCATCCCGTCTTCTTGGTCCTGCATCTGCCTCCTGCTCTTGGATCCAATGTCTGGATTGAATTGTTTTTGAAAGTCTCTTTACCCCCGTCACTCAGTTTTATTCATACGCTCTCTTCGTCCCGGCTCTTTGTCTTCTACGTTGCATATTTAAAGTACAGCTGTTGCTGGTGCTGGTGCTCCTACTGTTGTCCATTGCCAATGATGCTGATGTTAATGTTGCTCGTTGTATGAACCCGATTCCAATCCTTTTTTTGTTATGCCTGCTTCCCCTCCTCGAGAAACCATCGAAGCACCCAAACAAGGTCGACAAAGAGATACTCCCGATAGCAACCGCAGGAAAAGAGCAGCAGCGACCACGCTTTCTTCCTCTTTTTCAGTAACGTCCTTTGTTCACTCTGCCCGCTGTTTTAATTCATTTTTGCTTTGGTTGACTATGACCAATTGCGCTGTGTATCCTGAGTGTGCGTGATTCTACCTATTGTTTTCATTTAACCTCTTTCCCTCTTGTGCCCTTCCTCTACCCTCCTCTGTCTGTTGTTGGCATTCACATTCGTTCATCATCCTTTGTCCTCCATCTTTCATCTCAATTCACCACACGCCTCATTCCCTCCTTTCAAAGGAACACAGCGGACAAGGAACACTATCCAAACAAGGTACGACAAACCGCGCCTATCAACCCGAACCTACCCCACAACCTCCTCATAGCACTGTCATCTCAACTAAACCAAGACAACAGAATAGCACGAGTAACAAGGGAAACGTGTGTTGTTGATATATCCCGCGTATTGTCGTAGTTTCTATACCACGGATACAGCTGCTGTCTTATTGGAAGGAAATCACCAACACACACACACACATTATCCTCGTCCACATGGGCAGAAGTAGAAGGAAGAAAAAGGACTAAAATATATGTTCATGACTAACCCGGTTCTGGCAACTGTCCGCAATTCATCTCCATAGCTTGACTGTCACTACCAGCACTATCAACTATCCATTGGCGGGACACGCACTACCGACCTTTCTTCCTTCCTTTCTTCCTTTTTTTCCTCCACCGCATGCATACACCCCGCACCTTCATTTCTTGATTCAACAAACAATTGAACAGCAGCAGCAGCTCAGTCGTATCTTTCTGCTTCCCTCTTTCTTCCTCCTCCCTGTTTTGTCACACCACACCGCTGCCCATCCCAGATATTCATTCATTTGTTCGTCTTTTCATTCATTCATTCATTCCTTGCGATACCAAAAGACGGCGACAAGAGCGACACCAGCAACAACAAAGACACATGCGCTCTTCTTCCTTCATTCTTGTCATTATATAATTGTACCCCGCCCTCCCTCCCCTGCTCCCCCTTGAACGACCGCCTCGAAGGAGTTTGTAATTGTCCGTGGCGTGCTGTCCAGGCTGAGAGCGAGCAAATAAAGGTGTTCATACAACTTTCTTTTCCCTGCCAGTAGCATCCTTTTTTTTTTAAACCAACTTTACGACTTTCCTCATCGCCTTTTTGGCCTTGATTCCTTTTTCGCTCATTCCTTCTCATACCCCACCTTCTCCACACTCGTTCTTCACAGCACACCGCCCATAGCATCCATTCAGCAAAAGAGAACAGCTAGCTTCTTTCTTTTTCGTTTTTTTCCTTTTTCTTCTTTCCCTTCTTTCTCTCTTTCATTCTTGGTTTGTCACACTATTACCTTTTCCGTGGCAACACCCTTTTCACACACCCACACCCCACACTCGTCTTCTCTTTCCCCCTCCTCCTCCCCTCCCCTCCCCTTTCATTCCCCTACTCCCCCCACTCTCAATAAAGGCCTTGTCTGAATGGGCAATTTACCGTCCTCGATCTCAACAGAACCCCCGGCCCAGGGCAGGCACCGCAACCTCTCCACTATGTCGCTACCACCGACCATCCCCCGCAGACACAACATCAAGGATGCAGAACGCAAAGAGATCTTCCCCATATCAGATGAGGGCGCACCGCCCTTCCCAGTCAGGCGCGGATCCATTGGTTTCTTCCGAGGCAAGCGCGCCAGGGCACCCATCGCCTTCGACCATGATGAGCTCTTCAAGAACCTGCAGGGCCTCCAGACCCTCCAAAACCTGGACATGACCCACTGTTCCTGGCAGGCCCACCAGGATCTCTCTGACTCTAATCCCAATTCCAACCTCAACTCACTCTCGACCACGCCCACCACAGCAGCGACTCCAGCCCTGACAGCAGCCGCAACACCGACAACACCAATCGGATCTCAGCACCAGAACATCCTGAAGCACCACTCACATTCACATCCACATCCACACCCGCATACCCTGTCACGCTCGGTCTCTCGTTCCCCGCAGCCGACGAGTCCAGTAGCGGCATCAATACAGGACTACCATGTGCGACAGGAGCAGAAGCTGGCGACGTTCATGAAGCGGAACCTTCTTCCTCCACACGCCCTCCTGACCCCAACCAGCGTCTCATCCTCATGTCAACCCAGCCCCAGCACGATCTCTTTCTCCACCCCTCCTTGCTTTGATTGCTGTCCGAGCGGTGCATCGTTTACGGACGAAGCAGATCATAGACATCCCCAGATGATTCAACGGCCGCATGTTGAGCTCCAGTCATGTATAGATTCAATTCCGTCGACGCACGACGTGCCCTGTCTATCTGTGTCTGATTGGGGCAACCAGGGCCGGTGGGCAGGCGAGCAGGAGTGGTCGGACGATATCCCTGAAGGTCTGGAGCACGACGGTGGCCCCTGGGATGTAATGGACAGGCAAGTAACACTGATAATAACTTTGTTTTGAACCAGATGAAACATGGGGGTGAGGGGTGGGGGGTAGGTAGGTAGGGGTGGAGTTGGCTACCGAGCTCAAAGCAAAAAGGCGCATGGTTGCGTTTTTGAGTTGAAATTCGTGTGCGCGGTGCCGCACCTGTTTGTGTGTACAAAGAGAGATGTTGTGTCTGTATCTGCGTGCGTTCTGTCCCCCTGCAGTCCTCATGCCTTGACTAGGCATGCTTTTTGTTATTTATAATCTGGCGGTTATTCTTTTGCACCTCCTCTTTTTTTTTTTTTTTTGCTGTCCTTCGCTGTCCGAGTCTGCTGCTGCACTCGTTTCGTGTTGGCGGAATTGCTCTCGCAGTGCAGATTGTGCAGAGCGGGGCTACTGGGAATGAAAAAGACGTTGGAGCGATTGTGGAGGCAGTAAACGGAGTCATAAAGTTGGCTGGTATATTAAAACCACGTCTCGTCCTTTCTTTCTCCGTCTCATTCTTAGTTACACGGTGGAACAGCATATCACCCGAGCATTGTTCAAGGGACAGAACTACTCTGCCCCTCTTGACTTTTCGAGAAAGACGCAGCAGCAGGCAGAGACGAGTAGTCAGACAACAACAACAACAACAACGACGACGACAACGCCGACGACAGTAAGATCGATGACCGAGGGAGATTTCGAGATCAAGGACACGGAGGCGACTAGTGAACAGGGTGAACAGCCAATCCCGCAGAGGAGAAGAAGCGGCTGTATAGATTGCGATGGTGATGGAGGCAGGTGTGATTTCGATGTGGCCGTGCATCACCCCCTGGCCTCCTCATTTTCATCGATGGCAACGCTGGGCCCACATTCGGCGATCGTGCCGAGCAAGGAGAACGAGCAGTCGTTGGTGATTCTTTCGGTCGGCTGTGGAAACTCGCAGTGGGCCACGGAGATGGCACTGGCACATCCTCAATCGGCGATACATGCGATCAATGTGAGCCAGGTCCCATCCTTGCCACCGATCCCGGAGACGACGCCGAGTTTCGAACTGGATAACTTGTTCTTCTATAACCTGGACGATAACTCGTTGAAGGTGCCGTTTGTGTCGAACAGTGTGGATTATATCCATGTGCGGAGGTTCCTGCCGAATGTGAACAAGACCAAGTACCTGGCCTTTTTGAGGGAGCTTGTGAGGGTGTTGAAGGTGGATGGGTACATGGAGCTGGTGGAGCTGGATTTGAGGTTGAGGGATTCGGGGGTCGATAACTGTTGGCCGAGCTACTGGACGTTGATCGGGTTCGATAAGTTGGGGATCGATACGTCGTTGGCACTGAATCTGGGAGGAATCTTGAGGACGATGCCGGATATGGAGGTGGTGCGCAAGTCCGGGGTGATTATGCCTGTAGGGATCCATGGAGGACGGATCGGGTTGGCGGCGGAACTGCTGTGTTGGCGGTTTGCGCTGACGGTCAGGCCGTGGTTGATGCGGCAGGCGATGCTTTCAGGGAGTGAGTTTGACGATCTGCTGGAGCGCGCGAGGCAGGAGACCCGGACACTGAAGAGCTACCAGGTCTGTCATGTGGCCGTGGCGCGCAAGATCGCACCGGGAGCAGGAATGACTACCACGGCTACGGCTACGGCTGCAACTACGCCTACGCAGGCCACAACAACGACAACGACGACGATGGGCCCAGTATCAGCAGTACCAGCAGCACCAGCGCTAGCAGCACCAGCACTAGCAGCACCAGCAACAGCGCCGGCGACGGCGAGTGGTGTCTCAGCTGCTGGCATGTCAGCTGAGCGTGCCTTCTCTTGATATCCTCGGCCTATCCTCGGCCTATCCCGTTGGCCCCCACTTCTCTTTCGGCGAGATTCAGCCGATGGACGCTCCACTTGTTCGCATATCATTTTATTTCCTTTGTCATTACGTTTTTGCAGCCCTGTTTATATGTCTTTGTTTTGCTTTGCTTTGCTTTTTTTCATTATTTTCATCGAGTTTTGTTCATACCCGAAGCCTCTTCTCTCTCTCTTTCTTTATTTTTTTTTTATTTTAAAAAAAAAAAAAAATATTGCCTTGCCTGTCCTTCCTTATCTGTAGTCTTTTTCTTTCGTTCCTTGTTCAATAAGCTATATCCATTGTAAAATAAACCCAAGTCCTTCCTCTCTGATTCGATGAATGAATGAATAGATGTTTAATGATGTTATAGTACAGTGAGTGGTCTTTTTTTTTTCTTTCTTCAAAAAAAAAAAAAAAAAAAAGGAATTATCCAACACGAACATCGAGCATGTCGTCGTCTTCGATCTCGGTCTCTCCGACGGCCATACTGGGATCGATGGCCTCGTCATCGAACTCGAGCTTGACGGGCGTGTCTGCGGAGATCTTCTTGATCCTCTTGTAGTGCGACAAAATCGCAAACACCGTCGTTGTCTAAAAAAAAAAAAAAAAAAAAAAGCGCCCATAGACGAGACGATAGGAAAAAAAATGTTAAAAGAGCATGCTTTTTTTTTTTTGGTCTTTGACGGAGGGGTCTCTGAAGAGAAAATGAGGAAAAAAAAAAAAAAAAAAAAAAAAAAAAAAAAAAAAACGGAATGCACGCTTTATACGGATTACCTTTTTGACACGAATCTTTTCGTCCGTAGTGTCCTTGCCTCTAAGTTTAATATGCAAGTACTCGACCTCTGCTTCGTCGTCTTCGACCTCGACAGGTTCGTCATGGCCCCCTTGCTTGGTATTATTCCCTACTCCATCCTGATCCTGACCTTGACCCTGACCCTGACTCCGAGCCCGGGCTTCCTGCTTATCCTGCATCGCCTGCAAGAGCTCCGCATCTTTGGCATACTTGTCAAGTTCCGCCAATTTCTTGGACCGCGCCAGAGTTTCCTGCTGCTTGATGTATTTGTAAGTGTTGATCTCGTAAATATCAATGACGGATCGTGCAGGAAAGTCCAAAGAAAGCGGAGTCGAGGACGGGATGAGTCTGGATCCACGGAACGTAAAGACGAGGTTCTGGAAGTGAAAGCGATGGTATTCGCAGTACCATTCCATCATTTGGCGGAATGAATTGTCCTATAGAATGCGTGGAGGGGATACGAGACGAGACATGTAATGGAAGAAAGAACGGGTTGTGTGAGTTACTGGCGGCGATGTTTGGTTCCCCTCTGGCGCTTGCACAAGAGAGTGTCGTTAGGGCAGAGACAAAGGCGGGAAGGGCTTACGGCTTTGACGGTGACTTTCATGCCTTTTTCTGCAGCTGCCATGATTTGTGTCAGCTCGGGCGGAACAACATGTTGAGGATGCCGTACCAGCCTCAACAGGATATCAATCGTCTTTGATGGTGCCGGGACAGCTGGTTCCTGCGATATTGTAGTCGACACTTCATAACTCATATGTTGTTCTGTAGTAGTATTAGTAGTCGCAGTGGCATAGGTGGGTATCTGGGTGGGTTGTGAAGACGCAAGTCCACTCGACTGTGACAGTGATGAAGGCTGAGAAGACAGCGACTGGGAAATGGATTGTGATTGTGAAGATCCTGACGCGGACTGACTGGGTGACATGGGCGACGAGCTTGGATGGGAGCTGAGGTTAGCAGCGATCATGGCGAGTTCTGGATCGAGCTCTGTGTTAGGTACCTCGTCGTCGTCGTCGTCGTCGATGATTTCGACCGCTCCTACTGGCGGCGGTCGTATAGGTATCATTGCCCTATATTTGGTTTCAAAACACGGTACCGGTTAAAAAGATGTGGCGAGGCTGTCTTTGCTTTCGAGAAAAAAAGAACGTCGGATACGGGAGCAAGCTTACGGGTTGATGGGTCTGTAATGTCGAGTGGGCAATTCTGGAGGTGGTGTGAGCGAGACTTCACGTTTCCGCTTGGGTTCTGTTTCCCGAACTTCTTCCTTCTCTGACTCTTCTTTGAGCTCCCTATCGAGTACAGTGTCAAGGGTCATCATGGTGAAGGCGTTAGTCAAGATATCTCCAATGGGCCCTCCCGTCAGTTTGTGTAGTGCTCCTGTCTCTGGTAAGTCTCTTTTCTTGCTCATTACTTTGACGTCGTCATTACTTTGCTTCATCCTCAAAATCCAGTATAGGTATGATGTCCGTGGCGGACATCTCCTCCAGTTCCGGGACATCAATCGGTTTTATTGCTGCAGTCTCTGTCAGCATCGTAGTTTCTATCAAATTAACAAACGGAACCGTGCACAAACAACGTTAGTGCCATATGAATCTCTCAAGCGCCCGGGAATTCAGTTGTACTTTTTTTTTCTCTCCCTTTCTGAAGACAGTACCAAGTCCTCGATAGTTTCATACCTTGGACCTTAAAGATCTCACGATAGCTCTTTGCCTTGCTGAAAAAGTCGTCCTCGATTCTTCTCCTGGCTTGGGGTGGAGACGATGTTGAACCGGGGGAGATGGGTGAGCCCATAGGGTCGGAGCGGTTCTTGCCAGGTGCCCTACGTGAACGGGGTTTTGGCTGAGGTTTCTTCCGCGGTGCTGGTGCGTGGTCGTCAGAGTCGGACATGGCGAGGTGTGAAGTGATTCAGGCAGAGTAAAGAACACAAAGATGAGTGAAGAGCATTCATTTGGAAGCCTGCAAAAGTGAAGTGAGAAGAGAGCAATTGGAGCACAGTGGCTTGATGGCGTAGTACCAAACATCTGGAGGGAGGGGGGGCGATAACCTCCCAACCAGGAAGGAAGTCTTCGCCATCAAATCATCCACAGCAACCCTTGCCTCTCGAGGATGAGCATCGCCACCAAAAAAACAACAAAAACAACAACTTGATCCCTCTCCCACCTTTTGCTTGTCATCCACCGTCTTGTTCCTCGTCTTGCCATCGTATCCACATCACATCTTCATCAGGATGGACAGACTCACTCAGCTTCAGGACGCGATCGACAAACTGGCGCTCCTCTTTGTCTCCTCGCTCGACCACCTCACTAAGAACGCGCCCCTCGTTCCACTCAATCCTAATGTCCCCGTTGTCACCGGTATGGGGCAGGCCGCCTTTGTCATTCATCGTCCAGCAGATAATGAAACATGCGATCAAGGATAGAAAATCCTTTGTGCTAACGATATTGACCAACCGTTTCTTGGTATCTCTTTCTGCGCGTCCTTAATAGTCCATGGCATGCCTCAGGAACAGTTACAAAGTACGACGACCCACCTGTGCTTCTCGAACATCAATTAAAAATAGTTGCTTCATTACGCATTCATCATATTAACCAGAATGAAACCAATACCTATTCTGTCCCAAACTGCAGATTCGGCGCAGGAGCTGGCGCTCGATATCAGTCGACAAGCCAAAGAACTCGAGACCCTGATCGACAACCTGCCGGGAATCACCCAAAGCCTAGAAGATCAGACGTGTGACCTTGAGGCCCTGGCACGACAGAACGCACAGGCGACCGAGGAATACGAAGCTGCTGTTCTTGAGGCAAGAGAACTCCTCCAGGAGATCACTCTTGCCCTCAGAGGGATTGCTGAAGACCAAAGTCGCTCTTGAGAAAGAAAGAAAAAAAACTAGGCAGACAAGGGACAGAGAGAGGGTGAGGGCGAGAAAGGGAGAAATGTATTATAATTTACTATAGCAACAGATGCGGACGCGCGTTTGATATGACATGAACGCGTTCCTTGTATACTATTAGAGTCCGCAACGCAAAGCAAAGGCGGGCTATATTCGCTTTAGATAGGTTCAATAAATGGCCACTGGGCTATCAATAGAACTTAAGATACATTCATTGCTCCATGTTGCTGTGCTGTTTGCATTTCTCAATAGTGTCCTTCCAGAAGGACAGGAATGTTTCTTCAGGGATTTTTGAGAATATACGATTCGTCTTGCAGTAAACAGAAAGCACTGTTTCTTCGCCACTATAACCGGCAGCTTGCTCCTGTTTCCCTACACCCCAGATCTTCTCTACGGGCTGAAGTTCACAATTGCAGGGAGGTGTTTTAAGGATCCGGTGGCCAAGCTTCTCCGCAATAGCGTACGCGTTGCAGGTCGGCTGTTCGTCTTTTGTCGCCTTCTGGATTATTGCTTAGAGTTGAGCCTTTGACAGATTGCCTACTGAGCTTGCTATGTCGTGCTCTCCCAACCACTGTCTCATCACATTCCTCCGAGCTTGTTTGTTGGGCGACTTACCACTGGAACGAACATGATACGATGCACCCCCCCCATATGTATATCGCAACTCTGGTGGTTAAGGTTGTTCGAATTGATCTGCCTCAGTGCTGTTGTTTTCCTTCTCTCCTTTGCATCCGAGAGCACGATAGATATGTGTCTTTGCACTCTTTTCCCCTCTTTCCCACTTTTCCACTTTCCGTACTTTCCCTCCTTCCCACATCCACCATCCCCCAATCCATCAGGAACTGTCTCGTATCTCTCTCATCTTTCAGTCTGTCTCAAGTATGTCTTTGCTCCATCTCAATAAGCACAGTCCAGCGGCGACTCGTTGGTAACAAAGACACAGTTTATCTGCCAAAGCCCCACCTCTGAATGTGCCTGAACAACCACCATCGAGTCAAGAGTGCTAGTGCTACAATGGCCGAGATCAGCAGAGCAGCCATTCATGTGCAATGAATAATAATCCCTCTTTTCATGGTCATAGGAATCTCTGGTAAAAGCGACGAGGGAAGCGAATATCACTCCACTCGAACGCCTTATTCGTGTGCAGACCGTCTTGAACAAAGGATTGGAGTAGAGAACATTGCACAGGGACAGACCATCTCCTCAGCTGGCGAAAGGACTCGAGAAACAGATTCCTGTCGAGGTGAGTCACTGTTTCTTGTCACTCGATAGCTGCCTACAGGCATGTTTTAAGGTTATTAATCTTTTCTACACGATGGGCAGTTGGTGTCGCTGGTAGGAGGCACAGACAGGACAAATCATCAGGACTACCTCTGCATCCAACTAAAGGAAACAAGAGTCGAATAGACACTTCCGAGATGAGGCGCCATCACTTGACAGAGTAGCCACATATGATATTGTTCATGTAGCTGCTGTGGATATTAATGTTCTTATTTACCATAACTCATTCTGCTCCCACTGCGTCTGTGCTATACCAGCCCACTGCGACATATTGGTCCCCATTGCGTTACTGAAGTCTCTATCTAGTACAAGTACGTATGCTGGCTACTCGCACAGGTATATTAATCGACCACAAGGTCACTAATATCGCCGCCATCTGCGCCATGATAACAGGAGAAATCCCCTCAGAGAAGCAACATGTTTGACAGACCTTTATCATCATTGCGAAAGGCTCTCTCGCCACAAAAGGAACTGGAGCTCGCCAACTTCTACATGGAGAATGCGCGCAAAACCAAGGACCAGGAATTTGCTTTAATGTTGTGTGACGATGCGGAAGCTGCGTTATTCCGGATGAAAGGAGCTGCGAGAAAGACTCTTACAGCTCCCCTGTCCGTCAAGGATCAAGCCCTGCGCCGTAGGTTCGCCAGCGCCTGTTTCGAGCACGGCAACCTATTGGAGAGCTTGGGATATAGCGAAATAGCGCAGGTCAGCTACAAGAGGGCAGAAAAGTGGGGGTAAGTGACAGGTACCTGCTCTCTACTTGTGCACATTAGCCGGCTATATCATGCGTCGTGCCTAACACATCTCTCACTTTGTTGACTCTCTTCTGGCTTCAACAGCCATGTGCTTCCTATAAAAGTCCCAGGTTCTGTAATTCCCTCTGCCACCGACAGTGCCTGCCGCGACATGGCATGGATCCCTGAGGATATCTTTCCTGATGACATGCGTCAACCCACCGTCAAGATCGCGTTACCAGAGCCAGATGAGCAACTCAACGATACTTCCCAGCTTGCCTACTGTCTTGGTCTTCTGCAAGTGACGCCATCACCCGAAGAGGTCTTTGAACCAGCTGCAGGAAATTGGGTGAAATCCACAGAAAAGAATGCAGAAGAGAAGGAAAGACTCAGGACGCTGGCGAAAGATGTGATCCGAGCATTCACTCGCGATGAGCTCAAGGATGCTAAGGCTGTCGCAGAAGTTGTATGCCTGGCCCCAGTTCTTGAAAAGGATGATTTCCGCTCTTTGCTCATGCTCTTTGTCGATGGCGTTGACAATTCCAGCCTGCTGGATGTGGAGTCCCTTGAAGGGCTGGCACAGTTGGTCCAAAGTTCTCCCGAGGGCTACCTCGACTCGGATGACCTATCCAAGATCCTGTACAACCTCAACACCCGCCTACAGGATACTCATACTCAGTCTTCAGATCACATCTGCCGTCTCACCCTCGCAGTATCCAATGTCCTGGATGTCATGGCCGATACCAAGGTCTCAGGCTTAAAGCGTGAAGAGCTGCATGAGCCACTCTCTACCTATTTGAATGGGCTGAAAGGCAGCAGCGACCCTTACTTGGTGTACCAGGCTGCTTACGCCTTCCAAGCGCTGCAGTGCGTCCCAGACAACGAATCACCCTGGCAAGCAACAATTCGGCGCGCAGGAATCGTATTGAAGGGCGTTCGGGACTGGTGAGCGCGGTAAAAGGTCTGGATGTCGATGGCTTCATCACAGGACTCGGTCATCTTCAGGAAGGACTGGGAGAGGTGATCCAGGTAGCGAAAATCGGTTATGAAGGCGTGAGCGCACTTGTCGAGAACGGACAAGGACTGTTGGAATCTCTCAAGATCGGTTTCAGCTTCAGTCGGAAACGTGCGTGGTATACAGCACTGCGTGGGACAGACACGCTGCTTCGGGACGGTCAACTTTCCAAGTTCAAGACCCTGGTCTGTGAAGCGCCATGCCGGCGTGATCTAGCCTTTCAACTAGGAGTATGCCAGCGACTGGGGGACCTTGCCGCCAATCCACTGTGGGATATCGAGTCCCGTAAAGACGCTGTTGCGTTTCTGGGCGAGATGTACCGAAACGATGCGGAATGGGGTCGGCAAGCCCTCGTCAAGCAGTGGATCATTCGCATCCTTATGCAGTTGGCTTCGACCTTTGGTTCAGCTATGCCACGTATGTATGATGAACGGATGCGTGAGATGCTGTCGGCTTATTATAAAGTATGGACCTCACCACCAAGCAGGTACTAATAGCTGTATGATATTCTATTGTGATCTACGTGGTATATGGTATAGGTGTAGAATCTTTGTTGCAAGAGCTGGAATCGAATGGATACGAGGCGAAAAGGGTTCTTTATCAGGAATGTCGAAAGGGAAATCGAAGCTTACACCCGCTGCAGGTCGCCTTGCCAACTGCCGTGTCTCGATCATTGCTTGATCTTGTCCAGAACAAGCCCGATGTTGAAGCCGACCTGAGACGACTGAGAAAGCAACGATTGAAGGAGCGAGGCGAAGCCGTGTACATCCCCCCTCAAGCCAAGGCTAACCTGCAAGCGTCCGATGACAACCTGTTCGACCTGACAAAAAAAGTTAAAGGCTTCCTGAGCAGTGACCATAGTAAGGTGATGCTCCTGCTAGGTGATTCAGGTGGAGGCAAGTCGACCTTTAACCGCCAGCTCGAGCGTGAACTGTGGGATATCTACAAGAAAAAAGACGGTAGGATTCCGCTCTTTATCAGCTTGCCTGCAATCGACAAGCCAGAACAGGATCTGATCACCAAACATCTACGCAAGGCAGAGTTTACCGAACCCCAGATCCGAGAGCTGAAAGACCACCGCAAATTCACCTTGATTTGTGACGGATATGATGAGAGCCAGCAGACACACAACCTGTACAGGAGCAACCGACTGAACCAGGCGGGAGGATGGAGTGCTCAGATGGTCATTAGCTACCGCAGCGAGTATCTTGGCCTTGACTATCGGGATCGGTTCCAGCCAGCAGATGACAATCATCAAGCAGAGCCAGCATTTCAAGAGGCAGTCATTGCGCCATTCTCTATGGATCAAATTCAAGAATACATAAGGAAATATGTGTCTGCAACTAGACCGCTCTGGCAGGTGACAGACTACTTGGAGGCCCTGAATCTGATTCCCAGCCTGCAAGACCTGGTCAAGAACCCGTTTATGTTGACGCTGTCCATGGAGGTATTGCCGCGCATAGTGGATCCAGGACAAGATCTCTCGGCTGTCAGGATCACGAGAGTCGCATTGTATGACCAGTTTGTGGAGCAATGGCTGGAGCGAGGCAAGAAACGGCTTGTTGAGAAGAAGGACTTGAGCTATCAAGAGAAGAAGATGTTTGAGAGCTTGTCTGACGATGGTTTTGCGCAGAACGGAATCACATTTTTGAAGACGCTAGCGGTAGCGGTGTACGAAGAGCAAGCGGGCAATCCGGTGGTCGAGTACTCACCCTTTCGCAATCAAGGGACATGGAAAGAAGACTTCTTTAGCCGGGTGGACGAGAAGCAGCAGCTCTTGCGTGAGGCGTGTCCTCTGGCCCGCAGCGGCAATCAGTACCGGTTTATCCATAAATCACTTCTGGAATACTGCTTGGCCCGTGCAGTGTTTGAACCGCGAGACGAGGAGAGCACGAATCGCGCAGCCCTAACTCAAGCCCAGCGGCGTCGAGGAAGCGTCGATTCCATCATGAGCTTTGAAAACCAGGCTGTTGTAGAGGAACCCGTGTCAGCTATCGAACAGGCAATGCTAGATTCGCCCTTGGCACGGAGAATCTTTGTGGGCGAGCCGTCGATTCTGCAATTCTTGGCAGAGCGTGTCCAACAGGAACCTCTCTTCAAGCAGCAACTGATCGCAACGATCGAATGCTCCAAAACCAACAAAGAGGCACGCAAGGCAGCAGCCAATGCGATCACAATATTGGTCAGAGCCGGAGTGCTGTTTAATGGCACAGATCTAAAAGGCATCCAGATTCCAGGAGCGGACCTGAGTGGTGGGCAATTCGATTCTGCTCAGCTGCAAGGGGCGGATTTAAGAAAAGTCAATCTTCGGAATATTTGGCTGCGACAGGCCGATTTGAGCAACGCAAAGATGTCGGGGGTGCAGTTTGGCGAATGGCCGTACTTCTCAGAAAATAGCGCGGTGAATTCCTGCGCGTATTCACCAGATGGGAAGTTCTGTGCGGTAGGTCTCCAGGACGGCGCGATTAGCGTGTATGACACTTCGACTTGGACAAAAGCGCACACCTTGTATGATCATACCGGCCCAGTTACGAGCGTGGTGTATTCTCCCAGCGGCCAGCAGATCGCCTCGGGCAGTTGGGACAAGACGGTGCGACTGTGGGATGCACAAACCGGTGCACCAGGTGCCATCATAAGCGGCCATACCCGCCGTGTTACGAGCGTGGCGTATTCGCCCAGCGGCCAGCAGATCGCCTCGGGAAGTTGTGACAGGACGGTGCGACTATGGGATGCGCAAATCGGTGCACTCGGTCCCATCTTAAGCGGCCATACCGATGTTGTTACGAGCGTGGTGTATTCGCCCAGCGGCCAGCAGATCGCCTCGGGCAGTTGGGACAAGACGGTGCGGTTGTGGGACGCGCAAACTGGTGCATCAGGTCTTATCTTAAGCGGCCATACCGACATTGTTACGAGCGTGGTGTATTCGCCCGGCGGCCAGCAGATCGCCTCGGGCAGTTACGACAACACGGTGCGACTGTGGGATGCACAAACCGGTGCACCTGGTCCCATCTTAAGCGGCCATACCCACTATGTTAACAGCGTGGTGTATTCTCCCAGCGGCCAGCAGATCCTCTCGGGCAGTTACGACAAGACGGTGCGGCTGTGGGATGTGAATTCGGGTCAATGTTTGGCAGTTGTTGAAGGTTTCCATGGATCAATCACAAGCATAGCCTGGAACCCTACTCCAAACGGCACCTATTTCGCAACCGGCTGTCGGGATATGTCTGTTAGCATGTGGCAGGTCATAGAAGAGGAGGATCGCTATCAGGTCCGCCTGCAATGGAGTTCGATGCATGACAGGCTTACCGTGTCAAATACCTCTATCCAGAACGTGCAAGGCTTAAGCAGGGTAAATATGCGGCTATTAAAACAACGCGGCGCTGTGGGCAAGTCCGATTCCGCCTTTGGACATCCGCGAGGCAAGCAAAAAGCTAGTTACCATGGCATCCGTGGTGCATAAACTCAAGGTGCCATCAAACCACAGTATGATGGATACCGCTGCCATGGCCGATTCTCCCGTTGTACAGTCAGCAGAGCCGGTGGATTCGGCGAAAGTATCTTTGCTTGCTTGAATGGTGAAGGTGATGCAAATAGGAAGTTAGCAATGGTGCCTTGACTTTTAGTCATTCGTCCATGGCAGTCTTTGTCCATGACAAGTTTACAAATTAGAAGTGGTAGTCAGGAGCATAAGCTAAAGCACTCAATGGGGTCGAAAAACCAAAGGTTAGGAGAGAAAGTGATGAACAATGAAGAGATCAAAGCTAGGGCCACAGGGTATTGTGTGCCCGTAAATGTTGACCATGGCAGCCCGCTGTCTTAAGTAATACGCGTAAGAGTAACATAACTCTCCCGATCCTCAACATTTCTCTTGCGGGGAATATCATCCCAACTTCCTTCACCGACCCTGGCCAATATCACCAGCACTACCACTGCGACCAGTAGCAGCTCTACAGTCAGCAGCGCACTCGCCATACTGAAGCACAATTTCAGTAAACGTTGGATTGTGTACCCACTAAGGGAACGTGAGCTGGGTTTAGACCATCGTGAGACAGGCTAGATTTATCCTACCGATGTTAATTTCAAATCTTGGATGGGATAAATCCCATTGCAGCGGACAACTTTTTAGCAACGGTGTTACTGTGCGCTGCCGTGCGTCCATATCAAAGTGTGAGCTCAATTGTTGTACGATCGTCCTGGAGGTGTTCGTTGCTCTAGTGTTGTTGAACTTTGTCATGATTTTCCGTCAATGCTTCCCTATATCGAAGCTCCAGTTGTTTTTTTGAGGGTCGACCTTGTGTTGGTGATGACACTATTGGGTCTGGGGAGGGGGGGACTCGTCGTCTTCAAAAAACCATTCTCGCTCTCGTACATAGTAACGAATGACCCTCCCTGCCACTAGATTTGATACGCCAACAACCTTAGCCAGTTGCTCGTGCGTGCGGGAACCAAGACGACGCGTCAGCTCGCGCGGAAGCAGTTCGAGGATTCGATGGACCTTGTTACAAACATTTAACATAGGAACCAAAATATGGAATGTCCTTTTGAAGGACCAGTTTAATACCATGCCTATCTATGCACCAAATACAGAGGAATTATAGGTCAATGACTGCCCTGAACCAGAATGCACGGGGTGTTCGTATAAATCGAGGATCTTTAGGCATAAGTTCTCTGACGGTTGTTCATGGTGAAAGTGTGAGAAGGTGGATGGCATTCATTTATTGAACCTATCTCAAGCGAATAATACAGCCAGCTTTGGGCTAGGCTGAAACTTTGAGTGTTCTATCGCTAGTCCTTTGTTTTGGCGTCGCGGACTCTTATCAGATATTTTTTTGCATTCGACATCCACGTTCTCGACGACCATGAAAGAAAAAGAAGACGAATACACATTATTGAGCAAAAAAAGTCATCATTAGGTTTATTTGCTGAGATGTATGAGTGTATGGGCTGTATGGATGTAAGGTACATTTCACCGGGTGAGAGTGAATGAATGAAGCGATAAGCGCTCGACAGGAAGGTATATATAGATGGAAGGTATGGTGGAAAATGCAGGTCGGAGGTTTGGCCAAGGACGGCTTGATAAGGAAGGAGAAAGGTAAGGGACAGGAGAAGAAGAAGGAAAGGATCCAGGGGGGGAGGTTTTCTAGGATTCCATGACCTTGCCGACAAACTTGTAGGCGCCTGCCAGACCGGAAATGAACCCTGTTACGGCCTGGAAGCCATCCGAGAAGGAGCAATGCAGGTTGTCGTATGCTAAAGAGTCAACAGGAGGAAAAGTGTCAGTTAGAATGTCTTTTTGCTCAGAAAGAGTCTTTCTGCTGCAGTAGTGAAGAGAAAGTAAAGATAGAAACTCACCACAAAACAAAAAGTCGCCTCCGAGCTTGACAGTCGTGACCTGCAGCCAGTGCAGCTTCGTCCTCAACTTGGTGTACTGTGCAATCCTCGCCTCGGCCTCCTCTTCAGTCTCGGCCGGTGCATCGGACTCCAGTGCCTTGATCTGCTTCTTGACATCCCAGATCGACTGCAGGTTCTCGTGGAGATCAATTGACACACCCGCCATCCACAGTCGGTTCGACCAAGGCTCAGCCTTGTCCGCAAACGACCGGTCCAGAACCCCAATCGTTCCAAGGCAGTAGATGTCGTCCGAGATATCCTGACAGAGTCCTAGCACGCTGCTCAGACTACCCAAGCGGTCCCGGACCGTGTTTCGCCAGGTCTGGGACGGTGTCTTGTCAAGTGTCCTCCGCAGACCGTGTTGACGGATATTTACCCGGAGGGTCACGGCCAAGGTCAGGACCGAGACCATGGGATCGACGAAATGACCTAACCGCAAGATCTTGCGCGTGGTCGAGAACTGCTTCGCCAGAGCCTTGAGACGCGCAGCAAGGACCTTGTACTGGACTGGGTTGGAGAGGAAGAGCCATAAGAAGACCTTGGCAAAGTATTGGATGACCTTGATGGTCTTATCGCGTCCGTCCACGAGGTCGGAGATCTCGCGAATGATTTGAGAGACCGGTTTCTGAGTGCAATGGTAAGGGGCGCGAGAGGATGTTCTGGATCCAGGTTTGAGATCGGCGAGGGAGGGTCCCTTCAGGGTTGGATAGGAGGGGGAGGATGGCGAGGGGACGTGGCTGGTAGGAGGGGTATCGATGGAGAAGAACTCTGGCTGTTTAGAAGTTTCGAGCTTTGTGAGGTGGTGATAGCGGTGATGATCATGAGCGGGTGACGGGGTATGTGATAGGGATGATTTCGACGATACGGAGGACAGTGAGGTGGATGAGGACGAGGCAGAGGAGATAAGGGAAGCGGAGCTGGAGGAGGATGACGAGAGAGCATCCAGCTCTGGGCGGGGCAGGAGCAAACCCGTAGACATGGGCTCCAGTGCTGAGGAGAGTTGCCGTGAATGATGCTGATGGACATAGGGCGAGTTTGGATGTGAGTGTGCATGGAAACTGCTACAGCAGCTGGTTCCGGTACCCTTGTGGGTGTTGTCATCGTCCATGCTGCTGTTGTCGCTATTAGTACTGTTGTTGTTGGTGTTGCTATCATTCCAGATAATGGACTGACGCCTGAGATTGCTATTGCTGGTGGTGGTCGAGAGATTGGATTCTTGGAGAGGCTCGACAAAGTCGCCGTGGGGGGCTCCGGCACCCAGGACAGCCCGCTGCCTGGGTGAGATTGGAGGTGATATTTCGGACTCGTGTGCGATCTTGGCCCGCTCAGTGGACCAGGGATGCATGTGGAAGGGAGAGGTGCTCTCTAAGTGGGTTTCGATGGGGTGATGGATGATAGCGGCAGTAGCAGAGATTGACGTTGTCCTTGCTCTTCTTGTCGCTGGGGAGGAAGGGGAAGAAGACAAAGGTGAAGAGGAAGAGGAAGAGGAAGAGGAAGAGGAAGAGGAGGAAGGAGAAGGAGAAGGAGAAGAAGTGGACGGTGACATGGTTATAGTTTTGATTGTTGTTGTTGTAGACAGCGTGCCGGTGGGGTGGTATGGGAAACAGGGCTGTATTGTTTTTCACTGGGGTACCAGGTATTTGGAGAGAAGAAAGGAGGATGGGGGGATAGTCAAGGGCAGATATAGCGCGACAGGGGGTAGGGGCAAGGGACAGGAATAGAACAAAGACGATCTGGCGGGTGCGAGACGGAATGAGGATGGGGATGGGGATGAGGATGAGGCGGAATGAACGAACGAACAGACGAATGAATGAATATGAATATAAAGATGTTTTCGCTTGAGAGAGAGAGAGGAAAAAGAAGAAGAAGAGAAGAGAGAGAGAGAAGGGGGGAGGGAGTGGGTGTTATAGCGGGATGGATGGAGTATCAGGGATATAAGGTTTGGTTTAAGAATAGCAGCCCGTGGCAGAAAAACGAAAAGTGCTCCGTGGACATCCAAACGCACTCTGAACTCTCTTCTTCTGGTGCAATTGAAATGGAATGAGCCCATTCAATATTATTCCCTGTCTGCTTGTACATGTCCCGTTAAGGGTCTTCATTCCCACTGTCATCATTGCCACATTGTCCAACCGACAGCAGCAAAAGAAAAAACTACGGCACAGACACAGCCCCATACCCATACTCAACCAATCCTCCCCCTCCCCTCCCCCCTTGGGTAGACTACAGCACATCCATACCAAAACACACACACATTCTCATTTCTCAGGGCAACTCCGGTTCCACACATACTCGTCGATCATTGGCTCGCACTCCATAGGCCAATAACAGGGGCCATTGCCGCCCTTCAATGTTCTAGCCGCCTGTCCTGTGTCTATCAGACACTCGCTTTATTACTCGCGAGATGGGCTCGGAGAGAAAAATGAAATGAACGCACGATAGCCCTCGGATGTGGAGAATCCAGGGGATGACGATAAGCAGGATCTGCAGCATCATGCATGATTCCAGGTCGGACCGCTTGAGTGAGCAGCTAGTGTTTCGGCTCAGTTGCTCCTCGGCTAAAGGTATGCAGGCACATGGTTTGTTTCTTTTTCATTTCCTGTAATTCTGATTTAAGAGGATTTTTCCTTATACTTTTTTGCCTTTTACTTTGACCTACAGTACAGGTGGAGCATAAATGTCCAAGGAGAACAAAACAACAGAGGCCAGCTAAATGGCATCCAGCCTCCACTAAAGATGTCCTGATGGAAAAGAAAGGACGCGTTTCCTAGTCGCACGAAGCCAGGGTCGAGTTATGTGCTGTTTCCTATTTAGGTAATAGGCCTTACAAACCATCTTTTCCGGCCCAGGGAGCCAGGTTCGGCTATAAAGAGTCGGCGTTCTTCTCCATAGCTTTGCTGGCACCTAATACCCCTGTCATTACCACCACCGCCCCTTCCTCTTCCTCCTTCTCATTCAACCCTCCCTCTCAGGTCATTCCCTAACCCTCTTCCAGCCCTCATTCCCACCAAGCGACGACTTTCGGACATGACGGTCATCAAGGTCGCCGAATCCCTCGGACGAATGTTCTACTTCGTCTCACCAAAGGCCACAACATTCCGTACCCAACAAGAAGTACCTCCCTATGTGGCCGATGCGACGCCCTGGTTTGTATTCTTCGTCCTTGCAGAACTCGTCTACTACATCATCAAGGACCAGGGCAAGGGTCTCAAGCGCCACGACGGCAAGTGGGACCAGGGCAAATACAGGTTGAACGACATGATCGGATCCCTAGGCGCGGGATCGATCCAGCAAATGTCGCGTTTCTTCCTAGGCAGTCTGCAGATGGTGACCTATAACTATATCTGGGACCACTACAAAATCGAGTCCATCGCCTTTGATACCTTCAAGCTATCGACCTGGATTGGATGCTTCCTCGCTGTTGGTAGGTTCTTTTACAAAAACAAAGACGCAGCTGAGCCATCGATTATGATGAATCTTGAGAGCAGCAGCAGGCTCCATGTAATAAATGATCCCTTGCAGCAATGTTTGACTTTACGCCGGGGTCTCACTAACGCCCAAACATATGTACCCCATACCCAACTGTGACCCTGGCTGGCTCTTGCTTTCGTCAACAGACTTTGCATACTACTGGGTAGGTTCAGGCTTCCGTTAATGAATCTACGATGGCCATCGCGCAGCCTCGGACCAAATTGCTCACAGAACATGTGTTCGTCTTCAATTCAATCTAGTTCCATCGCGCAGCCCACGAGGTCAACATCTTCTGGGCCGGCCATTCAGTCCATCACAGCAGGTTCGTCCCTTGCTCTCGTTCCTGTTTATTTGTTGTTGTTGCTCTTGTTGATGCTCAAAGTCCATCCAGTCCACAACATGCAAGGGGCTGCACCCGACTCCCAAAATCTGACACGTTTATTGGGTTCTGATCGATCTTATGAAAATAGTGAATATTACAATGTATCAACGGCGCTGCGCCAATCCCTGGTCCAGACTTACACATCCTTCATCTTCAACCTTCCCCTGGCCCTGGTCTTTTCGCCTTCTCAATTTGCGGTCCATACACAACTGAACCTACTCTACCAGTTCTGGATCCACACCGGTAAGGGCCTCGAGCATATTTGATTGTATCGATATTTTTTGATTGACCTTACAGGTGAAAGCCGAAGAAGCCCGAGAAGCTCATATCTGCATTCGTGATCTCTTTTTTTTTTTTTTTTTTTATTTCTAGAAATCGTGCCCCGTCTAGGCTGGCTCGAGTACATCATCAATACCCCTAGCGCCCATCGTCTCCACCATGGCCGTAACCCTTACTGCATCGACAAGAACTATGCCGGAACACTCATCATCTGGGACCGCATGTTTGGAACCTACGCCGATGAGCGCGTCTACCCCGATGTCGTCGCCCGCAAAGAGGACGAAGAACCCGTCGCCTATGGATTGACCCACCCCATCAACACCTTCGACCCTGTCGCGATCCAGCTGAGTCACTTCAAACATATTTGGAACATGCTCTGGATCACACCTGGTCTCGCCAACAAGTTCAAGGTGGTCTTTTACGGTCCTGGCTGGCACCCTGGCGTACCCCGCACGGGCCTCTTGTCCGAGATCCCCGATATCGATCTGAAGAACCCACCCAAGAAGTACGACCCCGTGTTGCCCTCAAAGTTCAATTACTACATTGCTGCTCACTTTACGATCGTCATCGTCGTCGGTAGCGCTCTGCTGGCAGAGGGATACAAGATCTTGCCCCTGTGGCAGACCCAGGGGGTCTGCATTGCGTTCTTGATCTCGTTGGTCGCGCTGTCAAAGATGATGGATGCGAAGCCTTATGGACTCAAGGCCGAATTGGCAAGGACGTTGGGCATCTTCTTCTTGGCAGAGTTTGTGGCAAGATCGGGATACTATGAGCAGACGTATTGGCAGAGACGGAGCACACTGATGGTTGCGGACACGTTCTTTGTGAGCAGCTTGTTTTTGGGATGGAATATTTACAAGTTGGGATCTGGCTGGACCAATATGTCGACTGCCAAGTCGCTTGACGAGAAGGTCAAGACCAACTAGGTGCTTCAGATGAAAAGAAGGAAAAAAAACCAAGAATAGCAATAATAGTAATAAAAAAAGAGAGAGAAAGAGATTGCGGAGCAAAATAAAATCATACTCATTGACATGAAAGCAAAAAAAAAAAAGTATTGATGTTGTGAACAGTTTTATTTGCCGTGCGATATATGTAATATGTAAGATATACAGATGCTGGAAAGAGAGAAAAAAAAATCAAAAAAAAAGCGTCGGTGTAAGCAGAGATCAAGATCCTTCCACATAATCCTTGAGTTCGTTCTGCAGCTCCTTCTCCCAATCCCCAACATCCACATCTGCGTCGTCCTCGCCACCAATCGAGACACCGGAAGCGAGCTGCTTCTCGAGCCATGCATCTAGAGATGATTTTTTTCAGCAAACAGCAACAGCAACAGCAGCAACAACAACAACAACAACGAGAGAAAGAAAATAAGAAGATATCATTAAATACAATAGCCTTAACGAATATCCAATGCACATTTTTTTTTTTTTTTCGATTACACGAGTCATAACCCAACGTACCAGGGTCCTCGTCATGGTCTGGCATTTCAGCCTCGAACAGCACTTCTGATTTCCTTTCCGTGTCCTTGACCGCGGACTTGCCTGTGTTCCTTGTCGCAGCAGTAGTTGGAGCAGAAGCAGAAGCAGCACTTGCATCTTTTGCATTTGACCTCGCAACCATAGAATTGGGTCTCGAGCGTCTCGGTGGTCCATCCACATCATCGCCTCCGAAATAGATGTTGTACCCTAATGCCGAAGATACCGAGAGCGATCGTCTATGATCCGAACCGGCACCACCGTTCTCAGCGCCATTCTCTGTTGTGGTTGAATCCGAAGCGAGATCTGCCAGTGAATCAGTGCCCCCTGATGCTGCGGCCAAGGCGAATTGCTTGAGGAGTGAAACTCTGTAGAAGTAATTGCGCCAGAAGACGAGCTCCTCGATTTCTTTAGGAACGAGACTAAAGCGCATCCTGTTGAGGTTGGGATCCTGCTTTAAGGTAGCGAAGGCTGTGGTGGAGTAGACGTTCATGTCAAACACAAAGTCGGTTCCTGGGGGAGGTGGAAGCAAAAAGTTCCTCTTGTCCTAAAAAACAATAAAAAAATAAAAATAAAAAAAAATAGTAGTGTTCCGTTATTAGCATCTGCCCTTTAAAAAAAAAAAGACGTAGAGTTTGAACGGAAAGAGGTCGACGGCATACCTTTGATAGACTGAGGATACGCGCCTTGATCTTGTCCTCGTCCGGCATTCCAGCCCAAGCAGGAAGTATTTCTAAAAAAAAAAAAAAAAAACACAAGAAGCAGAAAGTTAGACACAAGGTGGCATAGAGGTTGAAGACGGGAAACATGTTCGCGCTCATCCATTTTGTTCACCCCGTACCTGTTCCTTCACGGGGCGCCACGGTCTCCAACTTCTTTTGCCTGACAAAGTCGTCATGTTCCTTTTGGATTCCCTGGGTGACATTCGCACCGACGCGTTGGGCTGCGCTACTCAACGACTTGAACGCGCTGAATCCCCAATCCTTGGTCGTGTTTGCCAGTTGCTCCGTGCTAGCCTGAATCTGCTTAAAGTCGACCTTCTCCAGGTGTGGAGCCTGAATATTTAGGGCCGGGGGTTTGGTGTTGGCGATCGTGGATTGGATCTTGCCCTGCATAGAGGAGAAGAAAGCCGAGGTGTTGAGCTTTGGTGGGTTGAAGCCCGGGAACACGGCCGCGGCGAATGACTGCGGCGTCTGCTCGGATGCCTTCTCCTGGACTTGGTCTTTTTGAGAGGCAGGCTCTGTGGCGGGTTGGGATGCTGAGGTGTTTCCACTGGTGTCATTTTTGATGTCCTGCACGTGTTCCGTTGTGCCGGTCGTGCTTGAAGATGGGTCTGGGGTATCCTTGGATGTTGCGGCCGCGGTGCCCGAAGTAGGACGCGCCGAGGCTGCGGTTTCGACCGAGGTAGTATCCATGACTTGTGATATGTGGTGATGTCCTGGGTCCGGTAGGTCAAGTATGGAGTGGTCCTCTCAGTTGATGAGGAGTAGGACTGATGAAGAAGATGGAGTGAGAAGGGCAGCGCCTTCTTGCACGCTTAACCTTCTTATGCTGCCACACCGCTCATTGGGCGTTGCAGTGGCTTGTTAAGGGCAACGTTCCTTTGCCCGCGGTGCTTTTTTTGGTCCCTCGGGGACGATGGCGACAATGGTTGGGTGATGGTTCATCAAATAAGGTTGGTGTGCCCCATCGCCCATCGCATTCTCCCTTGGAACCCCCATCCTCCGCCCCATTGCAGTCCCTCCCTCCCTGCACCTGTTCGTTCCATCGCCTCGACCCTTTGTCTTCCTTGTCCCGCTTCCCCCTCTGTTTTAGACATAGACCGATAGAGCTATAGAGCTATAGAGAGAGAGAGAGAGAGAGAGAAAGATAGAGCGGTGCCCTATTCTGGCTGGTCCTTTGCCAATTTCATTTCCCGTTCCCCCTGAAGCGGCTACTTCACCCTTCCTCCTCGTTCCCCCTTCTCTTTCTCCCCATCTCACCCGTCCTCATTCAGCTCCATCTTCTTTCCTTCTTTTTTTCTTTTTTTCTTTTTTTCTTACTGTCCTTCATTTCCCACTTCTTGGTCTGACTCACCTCTCGAGGTGATTCACCCCTCTATCAGCTTGCAACTCTCGACCAACCCCCTTCAGCTATGCAATACGAATACCAGTCTCAGCAACCATCTCAAGCACCACCACCGCCGTCCCAGCAACAGTGGGGTGCCAATGAACTTGCCCCTCCAGGCAACAGTAACAGCAATATGCCATACAGCGGAGGATTGACAACCGCAGCGGCGAGCACCAGTTCTGAGAACCTGTTTGATCGCTCGACCGAGGGGTTCCCCAGGTCTGCGATCGATCAGTCCACGGCGGCCAAGTATCGACTGGAACATCATTACAGCCTGCAATTGGAGCAGGCCATTGAGAGAAACGAGAGGTATGTGAGGGTGCCATTTGTCTTTGCCATTTGTCTTTGTCTGAGCGTACACAGCTGTGTCTTCTTTATCTGTGCCTGGAGTGATGGGTTTATCTTTTCAGGTTAGCAATGCCGACCCAAGGGCAATTGGCATAACTTTTTCTACAAAACGCGCTTAAAAAAAGATAAAAAAAAAGGGGGGGGAGTGAGGGGTGAAAAAGAGACGCGAATCACTTACTATTTTTTGCTGGGATAATACGTGGGGGAGAGCTGCAGAGTTTCTCTACATGCATTTCTGGTGCACAGTGCACTGCAGATAAGAAGAATGGCACGAGCAATTGAGGCTGGCGACGCGATGAAACGCTACAGGATGTTGTTCTCTTTAACGGAGCAAAATGAATGCATGCATGGTTGCTTGAGAGCCACTTGCAACATATCTGACAACAGGCGATTTTTGCCCTCCTTGGCCCACCTACTCACCCCTCCCCCTGCCCCTTTGTGCCTGTCCTCATTTTACTGCATCTTTGTGGTTTATTGCATATAACGAAACCCTCCCCCAATAACATAGTCGCCCACTAATCGCATTCATTCACCCCTCGCCCCTCTTTTCCTTTCACACCCAACTAGGCGCGTAGAGCTGGAGACACGATTAGAGACAGAGCAAGGAAGTGAAGAGCGAAAGAACCGTCAATTGACCGCGTTAGGTCGCAAGGAATCACAGTTTCTGAGGTTGCGCAGGACAAGGTTAGGCCTGGATGATTTTGTCACTGTCAAGGTGATCGGAAAGGGCGCCTTTGGAGAGGTGCGGCTCGTCCAGAAGTTGGATTCAGGAAAGATTTATGCCATGAAGACTCTTCGCAAGGCAGATATGTTCAAGAAGGATCAGGTAAGGAAAGACGGCACTTTATGTTTCTGATTCGTCCCCATATCGGTCTCTGGACCTGCCTAGCGTCTAGGAAGACGAACGAGCACGGCGTTTATTAATGATATGGCTACATTCTTGTCCATGTCCGTGTCCGTGTCTAACATAGTTGGCCCATGTCAAGGCGGAGAGAGATGTTTTGGCAGAGTCAGAGTCGCCATGGGTGGTGCAACTGTACTACTCGTTCCAGGATCCACAGTACCTGTATCTTATCATGGAGTTCTTGCCCGGTGGAGATCTGATGACGATGCTGATCAAGTACGACACGTTCTCGGAGGATGTGACACGATTCTATATTGCAGAGTGTGTGCTCGCCATCGAGGACATTCACAAGATGGGCTTTATCCACAGGTAAAAAGGAGGAATCTCATTTGGGATATACAGTGTCGCCGCCAAGATTTGAGCAGGAGTTTTTTGAGTAGATGTTGATGTACAATTCTCTTGTTTCTTTTTTTTTTTTTTTTTTTTTTTGCAGAGATATCAAGCCTGACAATATCTTGATCGACCGCGATGGCCACATCAAGTTGTCGGATTTTGGATTGTCGACTGGGTTCCACAAGACACACGACTCGCAGTTTTACCAGCGGCTGTTGGATGGTCAGGCCAAGGGCAATTCCGGTAGTAACAACAACAACGGCAATGATGGGGTTATCTCTTTAGAAGCCGGAGTCGATGCCATCAACCTGACGTTCTCCAGCAAGGACAAGTTGGCGACCTGGAAAAAGAACCGCCGTACCCTTGTAAGCAGCAGCAGCAGCAGCAACGACTTGATGGTCCCTGCGCGCGCGCGCAATGTCACTGTGTCTGATTATGAACCCTATCATTCACCATGTAATTTCTTTCTTTGATATGTGCGTGTATGTGTGTGGTCCCATCTTTGATAGGCGTATTCGACAGTAGGAACGCCAGATTACATTGCACCCGAGATCTTTTTGCAACAGGGATATGGTCAGGAGTGCGACTGGTGGTCATTGGGGGCCATCATGTTTGAGTGCCTCGTCGGATACCCACCCTTCTGCAGCGAGAACGCGCATGAGACATACCGCAAGATCATGAACTGGCGCGAACAATTGTATTTCCCAGAGGATGTGCATCTCACGCCTAATGCCGAGGATCTTATCCGCAGGTGCGTAGCAAGCTACTTTTTAATAAGCTGCTTCGAAGTGGGAATTTTTTTATATACTATTACTACTGTTCGATAAGAACAAAGCTAACTTCGCTCTAACGACCTATTTCTTTTTTCCCTTTTTGCCCCGAATAGACTGATCTGCGCACCCGAGATGCGACTGGGCCGCAACAGTGTGCAGGAGATTATGGGCCATCCGTTCTTCCATGGGGTCGACTGGGTGAATATCCGGCGGATGGAGTCCCCGTTTGTGCCGGTGTTGACGTCGATCACGGACACGAGTTATTTCCCGACCGAGGATCTGGAGAAAGTACCGGACCATCCGGAACAGCACGACTATATGGTTAGCGAGGATTCGAAACAGAAGGATCTGGCCTTTGTAGGGTACACGTTCAAGAGGTTCGAGTCCTTGACGAAGCGCAATGCACTTTAGAGAGAGAGAAACTACAAACTACGAATTATATACATCTAGCAATACACAACACACGCACGTATGCACGCACGTACACTTTTACTCCCTCTCTCTCTTTTTTTCTCTTTCTCACTGACCGCTGTTTGTGTAACTTGTATTATTTTTCTTCTGGAGCTGAGCAGCGAAATAAATATTTACGAAAAAAAAAAATTACAAACATAGGGGGTATGTGCGGTCATTCCTTGAGCGGTGTTGCAATGATTACAGAAGCAATGCTAGGCTAATGCACTTGCCTCATCCGACTCATTCTACATGTCGAACTAGGGCTCTCTATTTAATTTTTTTTTGTGCGAGATTTTGTTTTAAAGAGCTCGGAGGATGTTTTTCAAAAGGAAAAGAAATATTATTACACTGAGTCGCGCTCGGGGGTTTATTAGGTAACATTCATGAAAGGACTATGATACTGTAACTGGGGAGGTAGGCGGGGGGGGGATGTATTCTTTTTTTTTTTTTTTTTTGGTTTTTCTTATTTTCTTATTTTTTTTTAAAAAAAAATGATGGGTATGATGATGTAGGGGGGGAGGGGGGAAAGAGAATTAGCGGACTCAGTTTAGATAGTCATCAACGGGGTCATACGACGAGGCCTGCTGGCCACGCCTGGAGTTGCTGTTGTTCCTTGGGTACCGAGGGCCGGTCGAACCAGAAGCGTTATTGTTGTTGTTCCTGCCGTTCGCATAGGACTGTTCGTCGTCCTCGTAGACGCTGTGGAGGTCCCGTTCATTACTATTAGGTTCAAAAGGTGGCGAATGATTGTAAGCACTCTCGTAACCTTCTCTGAGCTGTCGCTGCTGTTCCTCGACGTAACGTCGTCTCTCTGCCACAGAGCTGACAGTCGAGAGCGTGTTACGGTTCGCGCCAAACAATTCATACTCTGCCACACTTGGAGACACACGACCGCTCGTCGAGGGCGGACCTTGGTCGCCATAGTACTGGGACTTGTAATGCGGATGCGGGATATCGTCCTCGGGATCTTGGTCATCGACGACGTAAACACTTGGAGGGCGGCGGATCATGAACGCCTTGGCTTGCTTCGACTTGTCCTCTTCCTCATATGCGGGGCTGTCCATGTACTTCTTCTCCATCACAATGGGGCCGGTCGCGTAATGCTGGGGACGGTTACGGTTGCGGCGACGACGGAGGAGGATGATCAGGACGATGATCAGGAAGAGGAGGATCACACCAGCAGCGCAGACACCTGCGATCATCGGGACGTTCAGACCGGTCGAGGACGAGGACGATCCGGAGCCGGGCTTGCCATCGTTGCCTGAGGATATGGAATCAGGTGGAGTAAGAGGGTTATTACCGACCACTGTTGTTGGAGGCGCGTTGGGCACTGAAAAGGAGAAAAGAACGGTCCAATGAAAAGCTGTTCGCGGGGTTGTTTTGACGTGGCATGCAGCCAACCGGGGGCATGGGGTTTTATCTTACCTGAAGGTGGTGGGTGCACCGTGTAGGGGGACTCGGTCGTGTTGACAAGGGCAGGCGCGGGCCGGGGGTCGATCCATTGGTTGGTCACGGTGTCGAAAAACGAATAGGTGTCGAGGATGGTATTCGCATTTTGACCAGATTGCCCTACGATACGAGTCGATTGAGGAAGTTTAGGGTAAGTTGGTTGAATGCAGATATTTAAAGATGCTCTTGTGCTGTTATAGAAACTCGACTTACCAAACAAATGCAGAATCTTGCCATCACGCATCATGGTTGACGTATGGAAGGCGCGCGACTCAGCTTTGACACTAGTAAGCTGCGTCCATGACCACTCGGGCTTGGCGGTGTCAAGATACCAAAAATCACTCTGGGCGACGCTAGTTGTGGTTAAGAACCCGCCATAAACGAAGATTTTCCCGCTAGCATCGACGACAGCGCTGTGTCCATAACGGCTGGCCGGTGATGCAGTATTCACATTTCTATAATAAAAGATAAATTAGTCACCATGAGCATGCCTCATAAGAACGTGCCATTACCCAGCAGCGCGTATATCTTACTTTGAATCCCAGGTCGAGGTATTGGTATTGTAAAAAAGTATAGTGGACAAACCGGCTGCTCCTCCGGTGGATTGTTGCCCACCCAAGATCACAACGCCTACACCATCGACCAAAGTTGCTGTATGGTATCTGGTTGCCAGACCCACAGGGGCGGCAGACCTCCAGTTCATGCTTGTCAAGGGTCCTGAAGACAGGTTAACTACACTCGTGGTCGTCGTAACGTTGCTAAAGCCAGTAGCAGTACCAACAGAAGACCCTCCCACTACATATGCGGCGGTATTGCTTTGAGCTGCGGCCATACCGCCCCTGTTTTGCCCTCCACCTTGCAAACTTGTGAGTCTTGTACTGTTGTACCAGACGACATCGAATTGATCGCAAGTCATATCGCCTTGGGCCCCATCAGTGCCACAGTTATAGATGAAGGAACCAGTGGAGAAAGCGATGTGATTTTTCCGGGGGGTGAGTCCGCTGAGGTCGGTTGTAGCGTTCCAGCTGGCGCCGCTGGTTGGAAAGGATCCGTCTGGGTTGAGGAAGACGGCGTATGCTGTGCTGCTTGGCTTGCCACTTGAGCCAGCTCCACCGTGGATGAAGAGTGTATTGTTGGCTACAGAAACAGTGTGCCCGCTCAAGCCTTTTGGAGCAGGCAACAATGTTGTCGTTGTATTGGTTGTTGGTGCTTGTGCGAGAGAACCAGCGACTAATGTCGCCAGTGTGAAAAGAAGGGCTTTCATGTGAAGGAGGCTGTGGAGGATATGAAAGAGAATGTGTAGGATGTGGAAGAGAATGTGTGTGGAGGAAGCTGGGATGCCCAGGGGGAAGAAGGAGGAGGAGTATGTGGGATCGGAAGTATATGTACAGGAAAATGAAGAGAAACTGGTAATAATGAAGCAAGAGAAGGATTGAAAGGGAAGTCGAGGATGGGGGATGGTAATGATGAAGCAAAAGGGTCGTTGCCAACGAAAGGAAAAAAAAAGTGACGGAGAGAGGCGTAAGACTAGAAAAAAGGGAGGGAGAAAATAAAAAGACGCGCTAGGTGGGAGGGGTCGAGTTTATATATGCTGAGGTGGGAGAGGATATGGTAGACATGTACGGGAGCCCTCAAATAGCTTAGCCTCTTGGGTCATCAAACATTCCCGTCGACAGCTCGCCTTCCCGCTCCCCTCTAAGCATGTCTATGCTCAATGTTCAATTCAGTAAATTATTATCTCCCCTTTCTTTTTCTTTTTTTTAAATAGTGTCTGCACACGATTTGTTTGATTTGTTTGAATAAACAACCGCCCAGGAGAGGCGAGCTGCTGAGCTGGGTTATAGAATAACGCGTCTAAGACTGAAACAAGTCCCTGATGCTGAACCTTAAAACGGCTATGTGCCAGCTGCCTGTGCCCCTCGGTTATTTTCCTGAAATTGGGTTACACAAAGACCGGATTCAGAGACAGGACTGACGGGTCCGAGTGCAAACACCAGACAGGGGTAAGCAAACTGTCCCAGGGGTAAAATGAGATCGTAACAGGATATGTATGCACGCAGCCTGGATACGGTTTTCTATTTTCTATTTTCCACCCGTCCTCCATCCCCATCCTCCCATTCCCCATCCTATCAATGGTGTGATGAGGGAGAGACAGAGGGGAAAAAATGTAGAACAAAAAAGAAGGAAAAAATGGCGGATAGACTAGTTTAGCATGAAGAAGCTAAGAGAAAAGACGAATAGGAAAGACCGCCCACACACTAGCTAGAGCAAAGTATCGGGGCATTCAGTCGTCCACCCCCCCAAGACTCAACAACCAATGCTGGTCTATGGTTTACTGTGCCTCAGCAAAAAGTATATAGGCTACCGAAGGTTTGAGCCAAAAAGGATTTTGTAAGCAGCTTAGCGCGCTTGTGAAAGATTCGCTCGCTCGAGCTGCTCTTGAAATAAATTTGATTGGTTGCCCCTGCCTGGTTTGGAATCTGGTCACTGCATGCCAGTCCAATTTCCCTTTGCCCCTGCGTGTCTTCCAGTTCTCCCATGTTGGCGTGATGGAACATGCTACTTTGTATTTCTGCAGCCTTCATCGTCCGTCGCACAATCAGCAGGGTATCTTTCCAATGGGTTTGGTTTCAGTCATCAACACTGGACCTGAACGCCAGGAGGGGGAGGGGTCCCAGCTCAACCCTGTTCCGGCCTCGTTGTTTTAATTCACAAAACCGTGGATCCATTCGTCTTTTCCAAGTTCCCGCGCATTTTTTTTTTCCTCTGAACAATCTTGACACTTCTTGATCTACGGTAGACTTAGTCTACTAACCACATTATAGAATTTCCGATTTACCACCGAGGAGTATCTGTGAATATCGATTTCCCACCAATTTTTTTTCTTTTGAGCAACCTCGAGTCGGTTGCCGGATCTCAGTCTAGATCATTTACGTAAACAATAGAAATGCGCGCACAAGGAAAATATATACAGCCCTTTTATGTCTTCTGAGCCGTTGGCAAAGTGAAGGAGCTCCATGGATGACTACAAATCACTGGAATGCATTCTCCTCGCAGATTCGATCGGTATATGTGAGGTTGGATATATTGGATACGTATTTTTTTTTTATTATTCGCTGACTCGATCCCTATTCTAACGACGCTTGACCACTTGAATCTATGAAAGAAAAATAGAAAATAAAAAAAAATAGTAGGAAAACAAAAAGGACTAAAGTGTCAACAAACATGGTCGATCGCATGGGGTTGGATGGTTCCACAGAAAAAAAAAAAAGAATAATAATCGCTCGTATTCTATCATCTATGCAACTTACCACATCCTCATTCTCGACCAAATGGGACAGACCCACACGCTGAGGATTGTGCTTAGCAGATCGACCCCACACAAGCGCATACTTGAATTCTGCCACCAGCGACCTGTGAATGGCGTGGCACTATATAAAGGGACGGACGACCAAAAAAAAAAAAAAAAAAAAAAATCAGAGAACCATTGCCTTTGAGTAGTTTCACCATTCAGACACTAGAAAATATAGCCCTTTTACCAGATACGTACCACATGTTCAATTGTCGATCCTGCACGGATAATGAGTCCTCCTTCAAAGTCTGGGTACTCGCCTCTCTTCTTGGTATATACGCGTAATAGGGCAAGGTTCTTCCAGATCGTCTCAACCAGATAATCCATGTTGAGGTCCAGCTCGCAGCTCATAACGACTGTGTACGGCGTGCGCGCCAGCTCGTCCACCTGCTCAATCGTAACTGAATCAACTTTGTTGTAACACTACAACAACACCAAAGATGTTTTCCTGTTAGTAACGCTGATACGGTTACCCTCCTCAACATCCTGCTTTGTAATGTAATTGGAGTGTCTGGGTGCACTTACGTAGATGGCTCTGATATATTTGCGGTTGCCGAGGACGACATCGATGAACTGGTCGACACTGATGTCCTCGCGGATGAGCACCTCCGCATTGAAGATCCTGTAGTCGTGAAGAATATGCTGCACCATCTTGTCCGTCAGAGCTGTGAGTTTGCAAGTCGCGTTAAAGCTGATGCCACCTCCCGTCTTGATCTTGAAATAGACATTAGGCCTCCGTGTGTTCAAACGGATCCCGACTGCCTCCAATTCCGTCTCAAGCAACTCTCTTTGCGCTGCAGATTTGGTGGCATCCAACATGATCATGACCAGATCTGCGGTTCTGGCGACCGCAATAACCTGACGACCACGACCCTTGCCTGCCGAGGCTCCCTCGATAATTCCTGGCAGATCCAGCAGTTGAATGTTTGCGCCGTTATATTCGATCTTTCCGGGAATACATGTCAACGTCGTGAACTCGTATGCGCCAGCTTCCGAATGTGTGTTTGTTAGTTTGTTCAGAAGCGTGGATTTGCCCACAGAAGGAAAGCCGATCAGAGCTACACGGGCATCGCCTGATTTCATGACATCGAATCCTTCTCCCTGCAAAAAGAAAAAAAAAAAAAGGCCGTCGAGGTCATGGATAGTACGAATGGTCGTGTGTTAGTCATTGTACGGTTGGATTGGATATTTTCGATGCAAATAAGCCATGCTGAGAAGTGTTGAAGGGTATCGGGCATACCTTGGCGGCAGTCTTGCCAGGATCCAGGAGCTGGACACGGTACTTGGCCAACTTGGCCTTCAACAGACCCAAGTGGTACTCCGTGGCTAAGTAAAAGAGGCGAAATATCGAGACAATAATACCATGGTTCTGTCAGAGCCATATTCGCCTCAATTTGCTTTGTCTGCCTTTGACTCTCTGATTCCTAATCAGCTCTTTTTTATTTTTTTTATTTTTTTTTTTACCCTTGTTCTTCTGCGTCTTCGAGATCTCCCTCTCGATATCTGCGATCTTTTCCAGAATACCCTATTCATGCAATCGAAAAAAAGCATCCGCGTTACTCAGTATGCAGACTTTGTCGAACTGTTTCCTTGCTACGCGTCTCATCGTCAGGGTTGTCGCTTCATGTCGGTGTCTGTCATTACCATTGTGAAATAGCTTGAGGTGGTCGGTCAGAGTGATTGATTCCTTTGGAGCAACTGTATTTTTTTATTGGCCTCTGGTGAAGGTTGTTAAGGGGTGTGCAGACTACCTTTCCTCCCATGCTCCAAATGCGCCCAACTTTTAGAACACCAACATTCGACACAAAATTGTATGCGAGAAAAGTATGCAGTAAAAAAGACAACATGGCCCAAGGACTTAAAAAAAAAAGTGCTATGTAGAAAAAAAAAACTGCTTTATCAATTCACGAAATGCAACTAAAAGGACGCAAGGTAACACATTATGGGGTAGGGAAGCTTGTTGCCAATCTTTTGCAATCGACATCCGCTTTAGAACGTCTCGTCAGGGTATTCTTCTGCCCCAGCAGCCTGCTCCTCAGCCGGGATCTCGAATCCCTCCTAAAAGGTGATAAACAAAGCAAAAGGACCAACTGTCAGATACTGTTCAATTGAACAACCGGATCAAACTAAAATTACTCTCAGGTGCTGCTTACCTCTGTACTGTAGAGAACAGCCTGGATGTCCTTCAACAGAGGGCTATCACCAGAGTCGGGGGCCCGATCCAGCTCTTGCTGCATCAAGACCTCGATATCCCTGAGCTTTCCAAAATAAAAATCACGCTCTTTCTCCAGGGCAGCAACCGTGTTGCGCTCCTCTTGAAGTTCCTTTTGCAAGTTCAAAATAACAGTGTGGTCGGGACTTGGTCCACGGTGAGATCTGTTGGCGATAGCAGAAAGGTGGCCGTCGCGTCCAGACATCGAGCGGTTGGCGGCTAAGAGAAACGAAGGTGCGTACATGTAAGATTACGGGAATTCAGGGATTCACTTAAGATTCTTCCTAGTACTCCAAGCGAATAGCGTTCAAAATCATAGGAAAAGTGAACAGAAGTGGTGAGGAGTCGATAATGGAAATAGAAAAGCTGCCTTACCTCCGTTGTTCATGGGTCTCCTGGCAGGGGCGGTGGTGGATCTGTTGGCGGCAGACAGGGGCTCGTTACCGGCACCACGGCGTGCTACTGCATCATAAGGTTCGCCAGGGAAGTTGCGATCCCAGTATCTCTTGAGCCATTGCAAGAACTCGAGATTGTCCTGCATCTTGCACTTCATGAGGCGATCAGTTGGAATAGCCTAGTTATAGATTTGTTGCGCAAAGAAATATTTAGAATCAGCTAGAAGCAGAGCAAAGAGATGGCGATTGAGCCCTGTCTCAAGACAATGATAGATTGAATTCTCTCCGTGCTTCGACGCCCAATGGTGCCATCATACCTTGTCGACCTTCTTGTTGGCAAAGCAAGTCTGGAGGACTTTGTAGTTACCGAGGTATTCGTATTCATGCTTGGTCGCAAACTTGACACGCGACATAGGAAGGTCGCCTGCACGTGAAAACAAACAAGGATTGAAGATGGTGAGAGGCATGCACGCCGCACAGCGGGAGAAAAAACACAGCCGCTATGACATCCTTTTCAACGTCGGGAAAGTCCTGGCCATCATACCGTAGATAGAATCCATAATTTGGACATATGCGGCACCTATCACAGTGGACATAGCAAAGAAATAAGGGGTGTCAGTTCTGTCGACTTGGGTATTTTCAAGATGAGGAACCATGGATGTAACATCGGTTCTGTTGGAGTTCTCCTGAAACATCCATAGACGCGATGCTGCTCCCACGGGAGCGCGCCTCGAGTTGTCCAAGTTGAGGCTGATTCATCTTCCTGAAGTTGATGACAGGGATCCTGGGTTCCGGTTGTCTCATGACTCTTGCGCAAGCTGTGAGGAGATGAATGAACAAAGTGTTTTTTTGTTGAGCAAGTGAGAGTGTGGGTGTACCTGTTCCGAGTTGTTCAACCTTGGTGTAGTTGAGGCCCAATAGCTCGTTGACCCAGGCGATGAGTTCTCCTCTGCTTTCAGACATGATGGTTGCTTTGTAGGATCGGGTGTTTAGTTGATGAAGGGAGGTTACAGAGAAGAAGAAAAAAACAGGATGAGGTTCAGGTTCACAAAGGAAAAAATAGCAACGGCTACTTCAACTTTGAGTGTGTGCTCTCCTGCATCTCCGGCGACACACCAAAATGCAATTAACAGTAAACTGGGTGCGTCCGTCATATGGGCGCACAGGTGTGTGCTATACGCTTTTGAGTGTGTACCTTATCAAGTATCTAGGTATCTGACTATTGTATGAAAGATAACTGCCGTACACATACAGATGGTGCAGGACCACGTTTCGCACTCATATTCGCCTATTATTTCGCGCTCATAGTTCATTAGCACTCCTAGTTGTATCTCTCAACAAGATGATCAGGGAGTGTATATACATCCGGATGCGAATCACCCGGAATCAGATAAAATCCTGTGTGCATCCAGCTACATCTCTTCCCTACTTTACTCGCAGTACCCTAAACAATCATGGCTGCTGGAAGTAAGTAACGGTTCTTGCAATGTACGCACCAATATTATTAAAGCAGATCACTACAGTAACAGAGTAAAGGATAACTTCAAGGAGAGAACGAAATGCGTCAACAGATTGTACTGTCATTCGCGTAGCTCTCATTTGAAACGACACCAAAAACGGATACCAGAAAACAAGGGCAATAGCATGCGAAGACGGCAAAGCATAGCGAATTCGAATCTACCACTAACAGGTCTCAAAAAGAGCGTTAACGGGAGGCTCAATCATGTTTAAATACGTACCTGGAAGAGAATCGCCCTTAGGACTACTGCTATCGTACTTTTGGAACAACGGCAAGACATATCTTCGTTAAAAAGGGGTGTTTGTAATGGATTGTCTAGACAAGCACCAAGATATTGCGCCCATCGATCCGACATGCTGTTTCATTTCTAAACAGAGAGTTTCAACCCCTCTTGTTTGCTGCCTCATGGGATGTGAGGTATCTAGGGTATCTTGAAACGTTATGGCCATCGTTTACATCATTGAACGTAGTCGATCGCCACAACGAACGATCATACAACTCGGTTTTCAAGAAAGGGTAATCTTGGATCGTTATACTTCGAACGAGATATTAATCGGTTCAGAAAAGCTTCTGCGAGAACATAGGGGACCTTTACTGACATTACAATCGACCTTTTGTTAAGGCAGCGATCTTGAAGAATAGAGGCGGGGAGACGTTATAAGGCTGTCCACCTTTGAAAAAAAAAAAGTATAACGCAAACCCTAAATTTAACCATGTCCGTACTCGATATTCAGGCACGGACCACTCCAAAGATGAGTACATGAAGGGCTGTGCTGCTGCAATCAAATAAACAAGGGATGCATTCCAAGCCCACACCATGACTAGAAGGATTAAGCGGGTTGGAACGCATTATAGGCTATATGCCCTTTTGACGGAGCTTTCCTGATATAATCGACACCAACATCGATATACAAGATCTGTTTATTCTAGTCCTCTAACAGATATTCGCGCTAAAGAATCAACGGGATGTCACTCATGCGTGACATATCAATATTCAAGGAGGACAAGCCCGCTGGATCCCATTGATGGATGAGTGGCATCATAAGGATGGGTTGCAAGGCGCTGTATATATTTTGATTAGGAATAGCAGAGCTCTAGAAAATGGTGGTTATTGGCATTCAAAGGTGAAGGCCAGGATGGTGCAGTACGTTGCACTTGCATGAATATAGGCAAGATGTATTTTCACACGGATTCAAGGAGTGTTGTATGCTTCTTTAACCATTTCACTATTTTGAGACAACAAGTCTGCAAGCCTGTATACAAGATCAGCGAATACAACACTATAGAGATGAGTTACAGGCATCACACCTTGGACAATAAGGTCGGTGTTCAGTTCCATAGATCAACGATACGAGGACCATACCGCAGCTCAGGAACGTAGCCGAACTGTCCTTGACTGGATCATGGCGCTCAGGCGGCCGGCGTCTTTAGGCCGAGTCGCTGATAAGAAGATGGAATTAGAGGCCCAAGAAGTACAGTTTGACATAACGACGATAAGCCTTGGCTTTCTAACAAAGTCATTTTGCAGTATCCTAAAGCTCTTCCAGTTGCTCATCATAGAAGTCCTCTTTGCACGATTGTTGTTCAATCATAGAAAATATAACGCGAATTTATTTATTTACAAGAGTGCACATGCATGCATGCATTGGATCATTGGATTGTTATCAGTTGGATGAAGCGAAAAGGAGCAGGAAGGAAAGAACAGATAAAAGAGAGCTGGGTGAAGAAAAACAGAGGCCGGCTACTTATTGGGACTTTACATCTGCTCCTGCTGCGACAGCGTCCCCCTTGGCGGCTTTCTTGGTGCTAGTCTTCTTGGCCTTGGGTTCCTTTGCAGCGGTAGCCTTCTTTGGGGCAACCTTCTGATGATTTTAAGAGCAAAAAAAAAAAAAAAAAAAAAAAAAAGTCGTGTGAATATCGCGTCCTGGTCACATGGAACATGCACAAGGGAGCCATAGATAGGGTCCGGTAACCCACTCTCGATCTCAATGATAATCGATATCGTTACCTTGGTGCTATCCTTCTTGACGGTGGCCTTCTTAGTGGCAGTGGCGGTCTTTTTGGTCGCAGCAGCGTCCTTCTTGGGAACAGTAAGCTTCTTTTCCTTCTTTTCCTTCTTCTCCTTCTTCTCCTTGACCTCTTTCTTTTCCTTGAGCACTTTCTTTTCCTTGGACTCCTTTTTTTCCTTGACGTCCTTCTTCTTGGGTTCCTTCTTTGCCAGCTTGACAGGACCAGATTTGCCCTTGGGTTGCGTAAAGTCACCGCTCTCGACACCGCGCTTGATAGCGGCGTTGAGGTGGACATCGGAACCGTCACCGACCTTGTAATTTCCATGGATGTACTTTTTCAAAGCTTGGCGGGACGAGCCATTACGCTCCTTGAGATGGAGAAGCGCGGCGATGATCATCTCCTATATGGATCCATTTTATCATAACGAAGTTTAGCAGCCATTGCTGGAAGAGGCGGATCCGAGTCGGGTAGTGCGCATGAATAGAGTGGGGGTGATCATGGGGGGCTTTTTTTTTTTTTTTTTTTTTTTTTTTTTAACGCCTACGTCTCTGGTCAGAATTTTCTCGAATATTGATGAGGGGGGCGAGAAGGCGACTTTTCACATTCCCACACGAAATGTGGCAAAACTGGGGCTCGTGTTGAAGAGCATCCTGAGGCGCTTATGATTTCGATCCTTTGCATCATCTGGCGGCTGAAGACGATTACAACGGATTTCGACATCGCGACCCTTCGCTGAAAATACATCGCACAAACAAAAGTGGTCCGTGAGATTATGGGAGTATTTTACCTTGTAAGGAGGGTGCTCAGCATCCTTCTTGTGAGCGGGGGTCTTTGTCTGGGCAGTGGCCGATTTGGATTTAGCTTTAGGGGTCGCCTTGGTCGTTGCCTTGGTGGAATCGACCGAGGCAGCAGGGGCGGTGGTGTCGCGTGTCTTTGCAGCAGCCATGTTGTGTGGTTGTCTGGTTGTCTGGTTGTCTGGTTGTCTGGTTGTCTGACTGTCTGATAGAGTGGTGTGTTATATTTCGCAGCCGAGCGAGGGTTGGAGAACAGAGCACTAAGGGATGTGTGTGTGAGTGTGTGTGGATGGGTGGGAGGGAATGAAAAGAAAAAGAAACGGAGGGAACAAAGACGAGGGTGTGCAGAGATATATTTGAAACTTGAATTTGCGGAGCGTCCGTTTTTGGAACGCGTTTTTAGCCGAGTGAGTGGAACGCGTTTTTGCCCCTCCCATGTTTGTGTGTTGGAAAAATAAAATGCAGTCATAAACCACACACTCACTCCGTCCACTCTGATCTGCCTGGAGAAAGGCCCTCTCCAAGCACGCTGTGCTCTCGCTTTGCCCCCTTCCCAGCTCCACTTCTGACCTACAGGTTGCTGTCGGTCTTGCCGTAGAGGCGTCGTTGCCGACAATAAAGCCGAAGATATGGTTGCCATGAAGCGGGAAACGAGAACCAGACGGATGCTCTCCAGTCGTTGTTCTGCAAGTGCGTGTGTGCATATATATGTGCGTGTGTTTGTGTGTGTTCGTCTCAGGACTGGTTGTCGTCCGCGGCTCTGTCACCAGCAGCAACCCCGTTCCTCTCGCTCTCTCTTTCTTTATTTCAAGCCCCCCCGCGCCATCGCATCCTCATCTCTCTTCCTCTCTCTCCCCACCCTGCCCGTTGTCAACATCTCAACGAACAACAACTTCGACACCAAGCGACCAGCCAGCCAGTGCTTGTATACGCGTGTGTGTGCCCGTCAGGATCCTCTGAAATCAAATCAGTCGGCCGCCTTCATTCGGCCGCCTTCATTCGTCCGCTTACTCGGCACCAACTATTTCCCAGTCGGCTTGGCGAATCCGTCAGGAAAACATAACAGGACTCTACCATGCCGCTCTTAAAGCGCAAGGCGATCAAACTGGTGCCTCCACCCAGCATCGATGACTTTGAGGAGAACACTCCCGTCTACATGATGCGATTCACCAACGAGATCTTTACCAACTATGAGTATGTCTGCCTTACACCTGCTTCGGCGTGCTCGTTGCAGCATGCCCAATTGTATCCCTGTGTTCTCGAGGCATTTGATCCGCCGATATCCTCCTCGATCTGCAAAAGTGCGACCTCTTTCAACTGCCCTTACTGATCTGCGTTTCAACACTTTAACGATTCAATAGAGATTACATCAATCGATACTTCTTTTACAAGCAAAAGAACTGGCAATGCGAGACAACCGGAAAGTCTGGATTGACCTATGAAGAGGCGCTCGAGTCAGAGCACAAAGAAAAGTCCATGGTCGCCAACAAATTTCCTCCACAGCTTCGAAAACCCTTGCTGGAGTTTGTGCAGTTCCGTATGTCTAATTGTCCTCGCGGAGCCTATCAGGGACATTATGTTATCCTTTTGGCCACACTTATTGACGAGGCATGCTTTCCCTTCATATCCTTCATATTATAGAAACCGTGAGGATTGACGCTGTTGTAGATGATGCGTTCACAAAGTTCAAGAACGTATACTTTCAAAACGAACCCGTCAATGTTTCTTGGGACAAGTCGACGTACGTGTTATCTACATCTTGAAATGAATGCGAAACCGGCAATTGATCGGGCTGATCGAATGTTACTAATGCACTGAACGTAATCTGTTTCAATAGATATAATGCTGTGATTCGCAAAGTGCTACCAAAGGAGGAATGGACAACAGTGCAAAACGGAGCGGAGAATCCAGAGGAGCCAGGACAGTATCTGGTTCAGGTTCTGGATCGGAGGGGTGATGCTATTGAGGACATGCAGCGCGTCGTCGATTGTTCGTTACTGAGGTTCGGAGACACCATTGGACTGGAGAAGAGTTATGTTGTGGTGATTGGACATTGCTGAGCAATTCACTGACTATTCTCACATCCACCGTCCGTGTTCGAATCTATTTCTTAGCCGTGATCGCCTAGCCTTCAACAAAAACATCCTGCGAAAGTACATTCGAGAATGTTCATCAAAGGAAAACTACATTGGCGCGCCATGGCTGGTCAAGCCATCATTGGCGAAAAAGTACGGAATAGAGACACGTCTCCCAGCGGATCTCCAGGCCGCACGGGATTTGGTCTTCTCCAAGTTGAAGAAGCGGAAGGTACGGAGGATTTCAGTACTGAAAAAAGCAAGGAGATGGCTTCCTCAGATGCAACCCCATTGACGTTTGATTTTCCAACCATGCGAATAATTTAGGGACCCGCGGATCCGGCACCTGAGCTGGCAGCAGCAAAGAAGGCTAAGAAGGAGGCTGCAGAGAAGGCAAAGGAGGAAGGCACGTCAGAATCGGCAACACCCGCGGATGTCAAAGTGATTAAATATCCTATGGAGGACCTGGATCTGGACCCAACTTTGGTGGCAAAAGACTGCGAAGGCCCAACAGCACGACCCGAGACCCAGAAGGATATCTCTGTGCCACAGGATTGCTTCGAGGCAGTCGTCATGGCCTGGCAGTTTTTGAATTCTTTTAGGTAATAACGTCTTTGGTTTCTGTCACAAATGGAGTCTTGATGAGGGCCGGAAACAGTGGATTGATATTGGCCTTTGCCCTAAAATAGCTCGGCGCTGAAATTGTCACCTTTTGGGCTGCAGGATTTTGAGGACTCTCTTGCGCACTCGGACGCCCAGCATCCAAGCGTTATGGTGGCAGAATATCACTCGGCCCTTTTGAATGTAATTATCCAGGACCGACTCAAGGGAATCGCGAAACCTGTTTTGCTCAGCACAACAGGCACTCCAACTGGAGCATCGGCAGGCGCTCGCGAGGACAGGGAAAGCAGTGTGATGACTGAGGACGATGAAAGCACAGTGGACGACGGCGATCTGTCCATAGGAGGACATGACGAGTATATACAGAGGCGCAAACTGCCCCACCGCCCGATCAATGAGCGGGTGGTAGTCATTGGCAATGGATGGGACGAGAAGCTGGTCTTGCCGCCCAGAGAGGGTTGGGAGTCAGTACTGGTTGGACTTGTGAATGAGGTATGTCTAGACCTTGGCTCTTTTGGTGCTCTTTAGCTCGAAACACCCTTTTGCGTGAATACTGACTAAAGCTGTCGATCTTTTTTCTTTCTTCTGCAGCTTGGGTCTTTTGATGCTATTCCCAACGTTGACCGTATTTTGAACCGCCTTGTGCCCAACGAGACCAGTCTGAAGGAAGATGTCGAATTCTTGTTTCCCACACTGCCATATGAAGACAAGGTCAGCGTACTTGTTTTCCTGGTCGAGACAGCGGCCGGCACAAGCACCATCAGGTACGAAAGGGGAAACACCAATGCGTGTGAGGCGTCTATATTAACTATGTTCAAGTTATTAATAAGAGTCCACTTGCGTTGATAGACACTACATGGAGCAATGTCGCGAGCAACTGAAGGAGTTGCGTCTTCAAAAGTTCGAGATCAACAAGGAGAGGAGGCAATTGTAAGTTGATTGCGACGAGAAAATTGGGATGGCGCCCATGTTGACTGCTCCGGTTGTCTAACGGAAGGAAAAAAATAATATTGTAACTACTGATAATAGGCAAGCGGACAAGGCCGAGTTTGAGCGCCAAGAGTCAGCCGATAATAAGAGTGCAGCAGCTTTGGAGAAGGCAGAGCTAGAGTTGCAACGGAGCGCTGCCGCGACTCCTGAACCAACTTCGTCTCATGAAGTCGATAGTGAGGCCGAGGCGAATGGCGACCTCTCACGAACCGAGTCCCGGCAAGAGAAACTCAAGCGTCAACAGATGGAGCGTGAACTGCAGGAGTCTCGTCGACATCAGGATCTCCTACGTCAGCGTGCACTCACAAAAGCGCGGAGCGCGGAGCAAAAGGCGCGTCATGATACTCGAAAGAGGTTGGCGGACAAGGAGCATGCGTTGAACAGGAAGGAGGAGCAGGTTGATAGGGATGTGCGTCGGTTTGCGATCGCGAGGGTGAGACCATTGGGCAAGGATCGGTTCTATAACCGGTACTGGTATTTTGATGGGATCACGATGGACCATGCGACGGATCGCCTCTATGTCCAGTCGCCATCATTTTTGGATCTGGAAATTGTCCGTACAAGAGCTGATAAGGACGAGGTGCTGAAGAGACAGCGGATGGAAGATCCGTCGGGTGGGTTGGAAGATCTATTGAAGACGCAGGAACAGGAGATTATTCAAGGATTGGCGGTAGAGAGGGCGGCGAGAGAGAAGAAGCTGCAGCTGGAGAGGGAGCGGGCACTGGATACGGATGATGAGGACGAAACCGATGATACAAAGGGGCCAGGGTTGGCGAACGGAGGCACGCATAAGGTTGCTACAGATGATGCAAAGGAAGAGCTGTTGGATGAGACTGTGCCTGTCGAACACAAGCCTACACAGTGGAGCTATTACTGCGAACCGGAGCAGATCGACAGTCTACTGCGATGGCTGAATTCCAAGGGCACGCGCGAGAGTGTGTTAGTGAGTGCGCTCAACAGCCATTATGATCTGATTGTTGGGGGTATGCAGCGTCGGCACCAGGACCTGCTAAACCAGCTGCATAAGGAGCAGCACCGCCGGAGTACCAGGACCAAGACTGTCCAGGCCACAGAGGGCTACCTCGGTTATGTCAACAGGCAGAGCAAGTGAGCGATGACAAGGACTATTGCTCTGGTGGAATTCGTATTTTTTTATTTTATTATTGCACGTAGCATAGATTGCAAAGAACATGGGGATTACAATTACAAGTACACCTTTTTAATAAGACGATCATAAACGAAAGAAGATAATAAGTATATTTGTACAAAAATGCAATGCAATGCATTGCATTGCATGGCTATGATGAGGGGGCGATAAAGAAGGCTCTTGTGGGACCCTTATTTGACCTCAAGAATAGTCTCTTTCATCGATTCAAGCGCTCGGCTGTTAAACCTAGCCATAAGCAGGTATATCCCCACGAACGCACCGAATATTCTGCCAGCCGATACCGGACAAAGAAGAAAGAAGAAACGACGAAAGATTAGCACTCTAGAATTTCATCCGCACCTTCGCTACACACAAAAACAACTTACCCAGCCAAGAAAGCAATGACCAAGAAGATGATCAGCAACCCTTCCCCTCCGGAAGCGGCTCCACATTCTCCGAGATAGAAAGGTCCACAACCCACGCACCTACAATCACACCCCCCAGCACCATCACGCTCATCCTCTCCACACAGATACGTACACCCCCCGACCATCAGAAAAACGAGCCCGAATCCTGCGACGACGGCGAACCCCCATACGAGATCCATCCAGTCCAGTCCAAACGCCGTCGTCGTCTCGCGATGCGGGTCATCGATGAAAATACGTTTCCATTCCCAGACCCCATTCTGATTAAGTTCCCTCCCACCCCAGGCGGCTGTATAGCATACGGTGGCAAACATAATTCCCGTGATGATATGCAAGAACCAAGCGTGTCCGAGTACATTCGCCATCCAGGGACGGGAGAAGGAGTAGGTATAATGACAGGTATCGCATTGGAACGCAGATTCCTTGCGCGGGGAGAGGGCACGCCATTTCTCGAGGCAGCCGAGATGGATGTATCGGGAGGAGCCTTTGCAGAGACAGGGGGAGATTAATTGACCGGATTCGGAATCCTTGTCGTCGTCGGTTTCGAGACAGATTCGGCAGCGCCGTTCTTCAGAGTCGCTACCGTTACCGGAGGCCGAGTCGCCGAGAGCGGGGGTTGAGGTGGGCATGGTGAGGGCGACATGATCTGTACGATGATGATGATGGTCATCGTCCCGGTCCGAGTCCGAGTCCGAGTCGTGGTCGATTCTGGACGCGAGTGCCTGGCGATCTAAAGATCCTGATGCTGAAGCAGAAGAAGAAGAGGAAGAAGATCCGGGAAGGAGCCTCGAAAACATGTTTGACCAAGGTTTCTTGGACGCCGTCGTATAATTGTGTGGAATTGGTTCCTGATCCTGCGAAAGCGGAGGTGGTGGATACCGCATCTGAGATTCTTGTGTGTAGGGTGTAGACGATGGAGGTGACCGTGAGCAAGTCATAGGTCGATGCGGTTCCGAGTAATTCTGGACAGAGATGGACGACTGGATGTTGGAAGAAGAAAAAGAAGAAGAAGGAGAGGTGTGGTGGTGATGAGGCAGCAGGAGCTGTTGATCTTCTGCTAGGTTCTCGTCGTCTTCGTCTTCTTCTCCTTCTTCTTGGTCGGCAGGGTTGGCGTTGGCGTTGGCGCCACGACGGGTGTTTGATCCACGATGCGAGTGTGATGGTAGCATAGCCTTCTGAGCACCGTATTCGTCATGAGAATCGTGCATGACATGGTTATCAGCATCCGTATGCCTGTCCTTGTCCCTATTGTTGTCCATGTCCATGTCTTTGTCAAGGTTGTTCTATTTTAAAAATAACCATCGCCAACGTCGTTCAGGGTCAGCAATTGGACACCAAGCGCAGCTTCACACGCACAGAGATATTTACGCACAACACCCAATTATAGCCACCCGCGGAATTCGAGAAGGAGCAAAGAAAGAATAAATGCGAGAGTATCCCACAGGACACCATTACCGACACAAGTAAACACCGAACAGATGTATATTAAGCAACAGCAAGAATACACGGGGCGGTGCTTGGGCTCTCTCTCTCCCTCTCTCTATCCAAAGGGGGCGAGAAGGCGATAATCCAAAAAAGAATCCCAGCTGTACGCCTCAACTGCAGTCGCTCAAAGAAAAACGCCTCCCTGTGTTCTCTTAGCAGACATCCATACAGCACTCTGTTTCCGCATCTAACAATAGCACATATCCTGTTCGTATTCGTCTTCTCAGTTGTTAAGCATACCTCGCTTGGCTGTTGCTGACGTTGGCTCTGTCGTTTGCCGTCGTGTTCTTCAGAACTGTGGGTCCTTGTTCCTGCACCCATGGCTGTTGTCATTATATGATGATGAAGTGATGGATGAATTTGATGGGTGAGCAGCAGTAAGGGAGCAAATGGGGATGCAGGCAATAAGTATCGGGCTTGGGAGAAACAGAAATGTGGGCGCACAGCAGCAGGACACGGGTCGAAGACTGAGACTGCGCTGGGCCATTTCGACAAATTAGTCAAGAACGGCATTGCCGTCTTGAACCTTGAAGCCATTCCTGGTGCACATCACTGAAGCATAAAGATATCCATAGAAAACATGGGTTGCAAAAGGCATACATAATATATTTTTTTGTGTTTTGGTATTGTTACATGTCGGTTACTAAAGCAAAGGCATCGATGGCGCCGTATCATATCGTAAAAGAAAGCGAAAGAAAAAAAAAGATCCTAATATCCAACTGTTTCCGTGTATGCGTAAAAGGATGATGGCCCTATAAGTTTGCAATTAGGCGTCCACCTGCATATAGTCGGTCATCTCTGCATCCAACTGGTCTGCCGTCTTGGTTTCCTTCCTCTCGCCTCCCTGGCGACCACCACGACCACGTCCACGTCCACCACGACCGCGGCTAGGTCCCTGACCGCGCTGCTGTTGTCCCTGACCGCGCTGCTGCCCCTGACCGCGTTGCTGCTGTCCTTGGTTGCCCGAAGCGGCTCTGTGTTAAGTGATAAGAAGAGATATGCATTATTAGTTTGGTGATCATAAAAACAAAAACAAAAGAGCAACATCCTTTCTGTCATAGCAGTTAATGAGCGAAAAGTACCTTGGTGCTTGCGCGGTTGGGAGGACGGCCTGGACAGCGCCAGGGGCGACAATTAACTCAATCTTCATGGGGCGACCTAAATGTCATGGACACAAAAAAACGCCAAATCAGTACAAAAGTCATTGACTAACACCCTGCAACTCAAAAATCGCAGCCAAAAAGAGCGCACAGTCGTCGTACCATCGAGAGGAACGCCATTAAACTTCTGCATGGCCACGGCAGCATCGCCAACACGGTTAAAGTGAACGAGAGCTGTGCCGGAAGACTTTCCATTCTGATCGTACATCAACGTGCACTTCTTGAGAGGTCCGACTCGGGTGGAAAAGACGAGCTAGAAGAAAACGTAATTGAAAAGATACGACATGGAGCGAAGCGAGGCGAAGTGGGGGGAGGGCGAGGTGAGAGATCCGCAAAAAGAAAGAAAAAAAGCCCATTGTAGCTTAGATGTGCTGGAGTCCCATCGCCGATAGGAGAGTGGTGCCTTTGAGAAGACATGCCACTAGTCTGTCTGCCTGTCCGTCTGTTACGGTTTCGCTCGTTGTCTGACTGTCAATCAAGATGCGCTAGGATGCATTGCGTTTTTCGCGTTCAGAAGCACAAAAATATCACAACCAATATGCCCCTGGAACGACCACTTGCGCACCAAGGAATGGACGTGCGGAGAGAACAAGCAGCCTTGAGCAAGACAGTCGCTGAGGGAAGGGGAGGGAAGAAGTAATGGATAGAGATCATCGATCCTCTGTCGTTCGCGACGAATCTGAAAAATGGTACTCCTCATCCCAAATTCCATCTTCGGCACCTGCGAGTGAGGCGTTCGTGACTTCCTTAGACAATGACGACCAATATCCAATCCTCCTTCCAGCACTCTATCCAGTCCCTGCGAAAAAGGATGCATACATCCTGGAACCATGGATTAAGGAACCCACGCTTCCCTGTAAGATCACGCCAACTCAAAGCAAGCAATGATAAAAGAGAGGGGCGAGGAGAGGATGCCGAGGCACATGTGCTTCCAAGCACGGTGGCAAGGGGATGGTTGCCATCAAAGACAACAACAACGATGGCGACGCGGACATGAACGAAAAGCCCACCACATGCTCTCTCGTTCTCTCTTGATCTCCGATATGGTCTCGCAGATTGTGTCCGCCATGGGTCAGCCATCGATTATGCATTCTCCTCTCCTACTGCCATCTCCAAATCCTTTTGCTCTGAGTGATCCTGTGACTCTGGACAATTGGGCTAAACAACCTGGGACAGACGGGGGAACTGACTCTGGGACTCGAAGGTGCTCGTAGGCGGCGGGGGGTTTGCTCAGCGCAGTCCACCTCTCTCCCTTTCTCAGCCAACAGAGTGACGACTCCATACTCTCAGCATACCCTTCTTGACCCATTTAGCCATTCAAGAGCGCAGGGATGGAAAGAGCAGGAGCACCTTCTCAATCGACATCTTAGAGGGGATCGATCGCCGGGCAACGGTTATCCTGTTGCCCTCATCAGCGGGGTGGAAGGTACGCTGGCAAGGAGAGATAGCGGAATATCCCTCTGAGGTCAAATTACCTTCAGGTCCTCGGCCGTGACCCTGAGGTCGAGGTTCGAGACTTGCATCTTGGATCCATCGGGGACGCTCTGACGGATGACTGAGGTGTGAAGTGGAGCAACGGGTGCGGCCTTGTACTGTTGCACACCGGACTGGTAGGGGCGTTTGTCACGGCTCTGGCGAGGGTTACGAACGGGACCGGTGGCGCGGCCACGGCTGGGGGCTGCTCTGCTGCGGGTGGTCCTCTTGGTCTTGATGATGTCATCAAGGGACATATCGAGAGTGGAAGCCATTATTGAAGAGAGTGTGGTGGTTTGTGGTGTGTGGTTGGAGAGGAGGTGTGGTTGTTTTGGGTGGAGAGACTAGAAGCAACCGATCGATATGTGAGTATGAGACCTGTGTGTAAAACAATACGCAAGCGGTTTCAAAGGTCTTTTACATTGGTTTTCTTACCTTGTCAAGAATGGTTTGCGTTGAGAAAGAAGACTTTCGGATGGAGCGACTAGGATCGAGAGAGGAAGTGGGGAAGTGAGGAAATGAGGAAGGAAAGTGGGAGAGGTGAGTTGGGTAAGAGGGGAAGAGGAGAAGAAAAGAAAAGAGGCGCAAGGCAACAAAGAATGAGAGCGCAAAAATAGCCACGCAATTCAATTTGGATACAACCAATTAGATTCGCCCCCTTTCGCATGGTGTCGTGTCCGTTTCATCACGCTAGGTATACGCTGTGGATCGCATCTCCTGTATGCAACGCAGCTCTTCATCATCAAGAACTACTTTTCCTTCTACCTTCATCCTCCACCGCGTCAAAGTCAAGTGTCGGACACGGATCAGCTCACCATCAAGGAATAAGCAGAAACAGCTACACAGCAGGAACAGTATTTTAACAAAACCATCCCCTCAACAAGACACTCAGGATACAGAAGGATAGGCATACAATATCACCATGTCAGGACAGCAAATCAACCCGGACGACGCCCTGTTCGTCGACATGTTCATCGCCAAGAACTCCCAGACCATGACCTTCATCCGCTCATCCTATTCTGCCATCCTCGGTCTCGCCGCAGGAACCCTCGGTCTCACCAACTGGTCCGGATTCATCTTTTACTTTGTTGGTTCTGCCTTCCTCTCCCTGCTGACCTTTGCCATCAAAGCCAAAGGAAAACCCGCACTCTATTTCCGTCAGCCATTCGATGTCTTTACAGAGGGCGTTTTCGGCGGTCTCTTGAGTTATATCCTCTTCTGGACACTGCTTTATGGAATCATTCACGTCTACGACTAAAAGGAACGATCGCCGCCAACATGACCGACCAATTGAACCAAAACGCAGAACAGCGCGTGTTCGATCCAACAAACTCATCTACATATAGATAATACGCCTCTGCCCCCTGCTTCGCGTCCGGTCGAGCAAAAAGACTAGGACAATAAACTGTACTATACACATTACAAAGTCGAAAACAAAGCAATCCTATTACGTTGGTTTTTATTATGTTCCTCTCGATGGTTATCAAACAGATGCACCGTCTCCTTCCATTGACCCTTATTCCAACTCGGATGCAGGAACGTCAGTGTCATCCGTGTTGTAAATGTTACTTGCCTAAAAATGAAATGAATAAATGACAAATATAATGTGAATAAAAATGAAGACCAGGATGGATCCATGTCCACTCATAAACAAACACATAACCAACATACCATTTGCCAAACTTGGCAAATATTATCCTCGGCCGTGCTAGCAATGACCCAGGGCTCGTTTTGGTTCCATGAAAAGTCTGACACCTTATTAGTGTGTCCTCCGTGGACAAACTAAATGCGAACATGGACAGACACAAGAAAATAGCCGAGTATTAGAACCACATTGTTTTCGCACAAGCGACGCACGTCCCAAAGATACGAGTGAACCAAAGGACACTCACCAAAAGTTCTGGGGGACCATCCTCAGCATCCTCTGAGGTTTGCTCCTCTCCGATCCTGCTCAAGTCCCAAATGTTGATACGACGATCGCCTCCTGCAGAAGCCAGGATAGTCTCGTTATGGGGCGACCAGGCCAGCTGGAGGATCTCATCCTGATGTGACTCAAACGAGTGCAACTTGACCTTCAAGTTGCGAAGATCCCATAGTCCGACCGTACGATCCCCTGATCCAGTAGCAAGGATGAATTCACTGCTGGGGCTGAATGCAACGCAGTTAACTTCGGCGGCGTGCGCATGAATGTTGTGAACTGGTTTGTCCGAGGACGTAGAACGTGTATCCCAGCTATTTTCATTATCAAATACGAAATAGATATTGATTAGAGATGGAAGTACATGTCTTCTCCAAAGTATGCGCCTCCGATCCGTGGCACGATAGATACATACATAAGCATGCGCTGATCATCTCCAACGGAGGCAAACAGGCTGTCGTGAAGAGCGTGCCAGGCAACATCCTCGACAACAGCAGTGTGTCCGCGGTAGATTCTGAACGCATCCAGGACCTTCTTGTCCTTAGTTGCCGCATTGATATCCCAGTGGCAAACAGTCGTATCCTCTGAAGCACTGATCAGATGTCCCTGTAAGGTGGGGTTCCAGGACAATCCATATCTGTTGCGAGTGACAACAAATAAAAGATTCATGCGTTAGACATGCTGCAGGGAAAGGCGATTTCGTTTTCGGCTTCCTCGCGTCCTATATCCCTGTAATAAGACATACCCCTCTTTCGTGTGGCCTTTCAGACGAATCTCCGGAGAGCAGACGCCGCCGGGAGCAGGTTGTGAAGGGTGACGGGTACGGTCGAAAATGAAGAGGTCGCCCGAGACGGTCTTAGTAGCGATAATGTCGGGGTTCTGAGGCATATAGCGTGCCCTGTTGACCTCGCCTTCATGATTGATCCTCTGCGTCACGCTGATCTTGCACTCTGTGCCTCCAAACCCTCCAACCTCTACAAAAATGAAAAAAGAAGAGTTAGCAACTGACACTTTTGTGGTTGCCGGCTGCTATATCCTATTTGCTTTGCCGATAATGTCCATACCGCCACGTTCGTCGTCAAACTTGCGCGTGTCAATGGGTGTGGAGTCGGATGGGAGTTGGACCTGAGCAATCTGCAGGTAGTTCTGGTCGTTGTCAGAGGTATGTGTTCCGATCAACAGGCGCTGAACAGTGTAGTCCTTGCCCTCGGGTCTATTTGCATGGGAATCGACCATGAATACAATTTCGATGCGTTAGAAAAGACTGTACTTTGTACGAGTGCATGCATCAACGTCCACGCGAAAAAAGAGCGTGTCCTTTCTAGTGTTGTTGTTACCTCTCAATATCAGGCAGCCACTGGCAGGTCAACGTGGGCCACTCAAGTGCGTGGGTGACAACAAGGTCGTAGAGAAAGGGCGAGTTCTTTTTCCAGATCTTGTACTCCTCATTGATGAGCTTCTCCTCGGTGATGGCATTCGCCTCCAGACCGCCGTCTGCTGAACAAATTCAAAACAAAGCGAACGCGAAGCAAATCGTTAGCAATCGTCCCAACAGGTACAAGCAAAGACACGCCTCAGCTGATTCTCTGGCGAAACCGCGCTATTGCATTTCTGGCACCAGTATCGCAGCTCTTTCCCATAGTGGGTTGAATCCACTTGCCCATTTCATTTGGGGATCCCGATCGCGCCATGTGTGGTTGTGATGTGTTGAGGAACGAAGGGTAACGAAAGAGAAAGGCAGTTTCAGCGACCAATATGTGGGGACTGCCCTGGATGGCTGGCAAAGTGACGTCACGTGCTCAGCTTGAGTGGCGCGAATCTGAGCACCTATTACCATACCGGGCGAAGGGCGTTGCAGATTGGAATAAAGATCATTGCTTGTTTACTTCATTGCTCTTCCTCAACCCTTCCTTAATGTATCGCCCTCCCTATATTCATGCCTCATTATTACTGGCACTTTCGTCCAGCTCCAGAGGTGTGCAATCCTTGTGAATCATGAACCACGCTCCTCAAGCTGGCAACGAAATCTTGGAAATATCCCAGACTGCACACTCTTTGCTTGTTGGTAAGAGACACAGCAAGTCTATTCCAGAGATCATGCGTTTCATTCTCGCAGTCAGCAAATGCTTTTGCTTTCTGTTGCTCTGTCCTGCGTCTTTCCTCCTCTCGCGCCATCGCTCGTTGGGCGTATAAAGCTTGCCTAACAAGAGGAGGAACCCAGTCGGGAAGGTCTAGGACTGGAGGTTCGGCTGCCTCATCTTGCATGTCACCGTGACCAGGGCCCAACCCTCTCTCGACAACTCGCTCGGGCTGGAGGTAATAGTCAATTCGCACATACGCGTACAGCCGATCAAGAAGGTAGATATGCTTACATGGCCTTCGGCGCCTCTCGTTATCGAGGCATGTGCATGACTGGAGAAGTCCCTCAGGCTCATTCACATTCAACCCGTCTGTAGGCTTGACACGGACACTATATTCGACAGTGGGGACTTGGAACGACTTGACGATAAACTGGAGACAAGAAGAAATGAGCCGCTGATGTGAATAATCATCCTTCAATAGCCCAGTTTACCTGCTGCAATTAAATTATAAAAGCACCCTATTCTCGTGTAGCAACGGTGTTACCAACCACAAGGCGCGTTCAAATGGAATCGCCTTCGCTTTCATTTTTCTTGACTTGTCTACTTTCGTAAGCGGGGGTGGCGCTAATCCATTCTTGATCTTAAAATACTCGACGCGGAAATCCGCGTCAACTGCGCCTTCCAAAAGATAAACCAGATAGTCTGCCCGCACGTTCCGTTCGTGGCCCAGGTGTTTCTGCTTTAAGGTCTTGTGCCAAGATTCTACCCAGTTATTGGTGGTGACTTCTTGGCCATCCTATTATCAGGGTGTGCGCATCAAGTTCAGTTTCCAGAGCCCTTCCACCTATTGTTCATCTTTGCTCACATCAAGAACCCTTACCATTCTATGATATGCAATCCAGCGCTCCACATGTTCGTTGAGCCAACGATTCTCGATATACTCGATTAAAGTAGTTGCTGTGGGGAATTTTCTTTTAAATGCTGCCCATAGGCGCTCCTGATCCACCGCAGTCTTAGCCTTGCGAATCTCTTTCAACAGTGGTCTCATCTGCATGCATTCCGCAACCTAACAGTTATTGACCGAAGTGGTACAGGTAAGAGGCGTTACGTTAATACCTTGCGAATATGCTAAGTGACTCTGGAGAATTGCAGCAAGCAACATGGCTGTAGAAACCCACCGAACGCTTCTCCTTCAAATGCTTCTCCCAGAGCTGGGCGACATGGAAGTCGCAATAAAAAATCCTTGTGTGAGGGAATATGCTCAAGATAGCAGCAGACTCAGTTGGGGCACAGTCCACCATGAATGCTGCTGTTCTCAGACCACACTCATTTGTCAGCCATCGCAACCAATCTTGAATGTTATATCTATGTGTTATAGCGGCGCTGGTCAATCGTCGCATAAGGAAGCACCAAAAAAGTTGGGGTAGAAGGTAGTAAATGCAACGTACTGTGATTCAGAAGAGCTGATCAGAAAGGCGACTGGAATGCCTTTCTGTACAACTCGATCCTTTACCAGCAACGTGAACAAATAAGCTGATTTGATAGTAGTGCTGCCACCTGATAGCAATATCTTCTTGATACTTGTTACAGTCTTGTGGGTGAAGTCCATACAATAAATGGAGTTGTTGTCAGCCATCATCTTGCAAATAGTGAAGAAAGAATATAGAAAGCGGATTGTCAGCATCTACAGCATCTCAGTGATGATAATAAACAACGCTTTGCACAATATACCTCAAGCTGAAATGATGTGCACCAGGTAATCAAAAAAAAGCCATCAACCTGCTCTCTCGGTTTGTGGTCGAACAGGGTCTTTCCTCCCTTTTCTCTAATGGCTTGGAGCCATAGCTCGATACTCTTCACAAGATCCTTGTCCTTCTGCGATTCCCTTATTCTCCGCCTGTAAAGAGCAGCCCGAGCATCGTTCTGGCTGATGGCTAGAGCAGGTGGGGGTATAACATTGCCGCTTTGCATCTGCTTCAGTAAATTTAAAAAGAGCAATTAGCATCGATTATGGCATATCTTGGCGAATAACATACACAACATGCACATAGAAGACTCACGTCTTGCACCAACTCTTGATCAGGACGTAACTTCTTCTGGATCGACTTCCAATCATGGCCTTGATCAACCTGCTGTTGGAGCCATTCTCGGTCATTTTGTCCGCAAGGCAATTTCGCTCGTGCTGTGGCAGACGTGTCACGATTATGCTCCCAATGATATTCGACTTGAATCTCGTCTTTTCCAATGATTTTCCGCACAGTGAGGGATGCCTTGCAATCTGCTCCAACAGAAATGATTCCGTTCTTGATTTCTTTTGGTTTATGCCAACGGCGGCATATGTACTGCAGGCTCCAGTCAAACTCAGGCTTTCTGCCAGGGCGACTCGCATGTGTGGCAAGGTGGGAGGACCTGTTGGGCAAGAGGGTTTCATGGTCCTGCCTGTAAAATTTAGAGTGGGCGGCAGTTCGGTACTGCCAATCATATGCTCGCCTCTCCTGCGCCCAAAAAGCGCGAAACTCTTGGCAAGTGAAGGTAAGAATCAGGGGATTGACTGATTGAGGTGGAATGGCAAAAGGTGTGATGGGATCCAGGGGGTTGACGTCGGGAGGGGCAAAATGAAGGATGTCCTTTATTCTCAGAACAATGGGCAGCATGGTTGACAGTGCAGAGGGAACGGGAAGAGAAAGCACCATAATAGACACGGCTCTAATTTATAGATCTCTGTTAATGGCAATGCATGATGGCTGATATCGGCGTTTTAAAGGTTGAAATGGCAATCTTGTTCGCGTCTGCCTTAAGACTATGTAACATCGACCTCATGTGATAGTTGTCAAGAACTTGACATGAAAGGAGAAGAAAAGATAGAATTTTATTGTTGTCTACAGAATAGACTATCAAACTGAACGGAATATGTACATGAATATGTGTTGGACTAGAGGCGAAGGGGGACGAAGACGGGAAGGGTGATGCTGGAGGAAGTATGCCTTCTTGTAATCGCAAATGCTGCTTACTAAAAAACCCTAAAAAAACCCTAAAAACCCCTAAAAACCCCTGTGAGAATCACACTGACGACGACATCGATGGCGAACCTGGCAGTTCCAGTAGTCAGTTCCTTTATGCCTTTCTACGACACCTTTATTCGGGCAATCCTCCCACGAATCGAGGCGTTGGCAAACTTGTTACTGGCTTCATTGGACGATTACGGGAGCTGAACTTGTACACTCCCCTAAGGCTAACAAGTACTATACGCCAGAGTACACCTTTCTCACCTTCGGAGCTAGTACGGAGTGTGTCTACTCAGCTGGGTGCTGAGCTCAAACGTATTTATCGCAATGGAGCGATTGAACTACAAGAGCAGGTAACAAGTGTATTTTTTGAATGAATTCTGTAGCATGACATTAGGAATTTTTCTAATACAAGATGGTCGCTTTATCAACAATAGCTCAAGGGTTGGCAAAAAAAAAGGCAGACCGGAAGTAGTTGGATACGACTTGGAGATCCATAACAAGTTGACAGCCGTGGAGAGCTTTCTGGCATTCAACATGACGAGCGGCAACAGGCGGAAGATTGCCCCACTATCTTCGGCAAAGGATGGTTTTGTCTCGTTCTCGGAGCGAGAGCTCGTCACTTTATGCTGGAAACGACCGCTCCTTAAAACTCGGATTCTGGAGTTGGCAAGGGTCACATTTTCCAGCTGCTCCTCGGAGGATGACGTGAAAACCATATGGTTACCAGATCAAGAGCCAGGGTTCCTAATCAAGAGCCTTATTGTAGATGTCGCTCCTACTGGTCTCACTGTTCGGCAACGAGGGAAGCTGGGATACCGAGGCGCAATCACCAACATGTCCCTTCTGGATGCGAGGAACCATTTGTCTGCCATCCGTGACCCCAACTTTGACCCTCGAAATTACAGCCTCAAGGGATATGTTCTGACAGGATCTTTCCGCACCAATGGCTTCAGGCTTCAGCTGTCTGCCTACAAGTTGAAGGAGTTGCAAGCGGTTCGATATCGGAGGCTGGCAGATGCCATTTTGCCCCCTCGCCTGACGTCAACGGTTGGAGGTACCGACTATTACTTGCAGGAGATCCGGAATGTCGTAAAGACCAAGGACGATGTCACTCGACTCTGGCCGCATTGCCCTCCAGAAAAAATCAAGATTTTGTGTCTGGATATTGGTCAAGCCTATGTTGTAGCTGGAAGCGCCTTCCTACCAGATACAGACCGTCCGATCAACGACAAAAAAGGAAAGGGGCGTGTCGTGGCGACCTCTGCTTTCCCAACCGCTACTACCCACAGGGCCACTCCTGCCTCTTTGATCTCCACAGCCGCCCCTGGGACGAACTCTACTACCTCTTTGATGGATCCGCCCTATCCAGAGACATACTACAACATATCTGTTAACCAGAAGGCCGTGTACCAACCCACATTCAAGTTCCGAAGATGGACAGAGGAGCAAAAACGGGTGGTACCGGAAGGTGCAACTCAATCGATCCAAGAGATTGAGTCAGACCTCCCACCGCTCCGCGGGCCAGATGCAAGCGTTGGGCAGTACGTTCAGCAGCTCGAGATGGTCGAGCAGCGCTTGAGCAGTTTTTACAATGGCTCGAACAGGCTCTACCAGAGCCACGAATGGGATGCCCAACGTGCACGGGAGGAGGAGTACCTGGTAATCGCAAACAGTTTGCTGAGGTCGGTGGGGGGATCGATAGGCGCCAAAAGAGACGAAAAGAACATGGTGGTGATTGGCATTGGACTTGGTCAATTCAGCAGTTGCTCGCGCCTCACATCACTCCACGACTCCTTTCTGGCATTCTTTGTGCCCCTGGTAAGTGTTTCACTCCTCTGGCGATTTCTTGTCCCTACGACAGATAGTTCATTTATTGACTTTCACACATTTCACCGCCATCGCTCTTTAGGCCAGGTCGCTTAGTTACATCGTTCTTGGTGTTAATATTACAGCTCCAAGAAATGCCCCCGTTGTCACACATTTGTTTCCCAGGTGTCTATCCGAAGGCTCTTCTGCGAGGACTGTGGAACTCCATTCCACAGGGATGAGATGGCGGCCCACAACATGGTGAATGCCGTCCAAGGACATCTGCTCCACCAACAGCGGCCTTTGTACCTGCAGCCGGTAGACGAGGAGGGAAATTATCCGTGGATGAAGACGGAGACCACCGGGGGCGCTGAGGAAAAGGACCACCAAGCTTTTGAGGGAACCAGCAGTAGCAGTAGCAACATCGACAACTGCACTCTCGATAGCGTCCAAGACAGCACCCAAAAGGCATCCAAGAGAAAGGCTTCGGAGGAGGAGGAACAGATCATGGCGATCCTCCAGAGGACGCGCCGACCCCGCGAGGAATAGTAGCCAGACTAGTTTTTTTTGTGTGCTGCCCCCACACTCCCCCTGATGATTTCCCATGTCGTATGCGACGCTTAGAAGCCACTTCGGTAACGTAATAGGTGCGCAGATGTGCGGATTTCGCTCAGCTTTTTATTCGTTTTTTTTAGTTCCTATTCTATGCCCGAAATACATGAAGCAAGCGCACAACGTATTCGCGACATATCGGACACATCCTTGAGCCCTCCATGATCAGCTTTCCACTATGAAGGACCATGTATACACAGAAACGAAGCTCATGTTAGCAAGCAGTGTCTGATATTGATTATACTAGCCAACAGCACGCTCCAAATGAGACAAACATACCAATCCATGCATGTCGACATATGGTTGCAATTGAGCATCACGCAGTTGAGTGCTGCGTCGCAGCAGATCTTGCACAAATTGTCATCCTCACTCGAGCCGCCGCCTGACGGTCCTTTGGAAGACTCTGAAACCTTTTTGGACTCGGCTGCCGCCTCCTGTTCCTGTACCATCTCCTGCTCTGCCCTGGTGTTATCAATTAGCTTTTGCAACCTCTCTACAAGATCCCGTTTCTCAACAACGCCCACATATGTCACAAAACTGTCGTCCAGAATCGTTTTGATGGTCTTGATTGAAAGTGTCGAGGGATTGGTCTGAGATGACATTAGCTGCTCAAGCGTCAAGGTTGGTGATAGAGGTGTCTGACGTTGGGAGCTTGATGGTGCACTACTGGCAACTGGTGTAGTCCTAGGGGTTGATGGAGCCCGTGGTGCGCTGGTTGCTGCTGAGGGCCTTGGTGTTGGTACAGTTCTTGGCATGCTTTGTGCTGGTGAAGGTGGAGGCCGAGAGGCTGAGGTAGTTCGTGGAACGCTGGTCGCCACTGTGGGTCGGGAAGGTTGAGGTGTCCATGACGTATTGAAAGTCTGCGGATGACTGCTTGGTCTCTGTATAGACGTTCGAATTGGAGGCGGATCGTATGCAGGTGTCCTGTATGAGAATCCTGGATGTTGATAGGATACATTGGGGTGTGTTGCTCCTGCATTTGCTGGTCGAGGTACCTGGGGCTGTGGTCTGTAATCCGCTGGGGCGGGTCGAGACTGACGCTGTTGTTGGGGCTGAGTGTAGGGCTGAGGCTGTGTTTGCTGAGGTGGGTGCGGTTGCGAGTGGGAACGGCTCTGCCTTGTCCGACCTGATGAATTGGACTGTCGATCGTCCCCGCCAAAGAGTTTCGAAAAGAATTTGTCGACATCCCATGACCAGCCTTCCCCAGAGTTGGACGACGACGATCCCTGCGAAGATCCCGAAGGCGAATCAGATCGGCCAATGCCTGTTAGTTCTTCGAAAAACGAAGACGACTTGTCTGGAGTGGGCGGGAGATGTCGTCGAAAGTACACCTCCGATGCCTCCGGAATGGGCTTGTGGCTCTGAATAGCTCGAACCAGGTCTAGAGCGATAGGTAATGGTTAGATGGAAGGCTCACCGGCAGAGCAATGTCGATGTCCCTGACAATAGTACTGACCCTGTTTCTCCAGCATGCCCTGAGTTGGTATATTGTAAGATAGAAGATATCCTCGCAGCGTCTTGATATTCAGTTTCGATAGCGCTGCGTAATCCATCTTTGACACTATTGGTAAGCAGAATTGGGACATATTGTTACATCGAGGCCAGAGCTCACAGAATCATTTTAGACATGGAAATAAAAAAGATTCTTTCATACCTTGCAAAAAGTGCGCGCAGTAAGCACAACAGCGAACCTCTCTATGAGTTTTTTTTTCAGTGATATGTTAGAACTGGCTCCTCATTCGATCGCGTCGTCTGGGCTGTGGCCGATTCATTGCTCTTACTCAACGTAGCCGAACTGGGGCAGCCTCGCCCTGTAGTTGCTGCAGCTCTCGCAGACAAGAGATCCTGGAGGACGAAAAGTATGACGTTGTAAGAATAATGAATAATATGGATGACAGATCGTCCTTAGTTGGCAAGGAGCTGCTAGTCACTCGTTCTGGATACGTACCGCAGTTGTAGCAGTGCTTTTTTTGGCGAAAGAGGTGAAAGTCCTTTCCGCATCGCGAACAGCACTTAGAGCCAGTCTGGAGGGGAGGCACAGAATGGGCGAGCCCTGGTGCAGTGGACATTTCCAGCTGGGTCCCTTGTTTGTTGGTGCTTCTTCCCTGAACGATCACCGTAGGGTTGGATGTGGATGAGAGGGGTTGTGGATTAGAATGGGCGAGTGATGAATCGATTGCGAAGACAGGCCCAGCTACAAATTGTGACACGACAATGTTGGGGGGAAGAGGGTCCCACTGGGCTGTGCGCCAACCGAAGCAATATTTAGGGATCGCTCTCAAGCGACAAGCAGCTTCGCCTTGGCAAAAAAAAAAACGCAGTTGCTTCTGTAACACATAAATAGGACGATCGAAGGCCCTTCATTTATTTACTCCAATGCAGATTCTTTTTACAACGATACCAAGCAGAGGCGGGTATCTAAAAACATAATATACAAGCATAGCATTGCCACTCTGCTCAATTTCACAACCGCATGATGAGGAGGACTGAAAGAGGCACGGCAGTTCTCATTTCGATGAACCGAAAAAAAGCGCGGACAGTTTCTGGAGAAATCCCTTGAAGAATCCATCGATCCAGGAAAAGTCGTATCCCTCGTTGCCAGGCAGGGGTTCGATATAAACACACCCTTGGTTAGGTTTGTTGGGCGTAGCCTTGATGCGAAACTGGGTCACAAGCTCGATGACCGCTGGCTTGATTTTCGCGACACCGTTCAGAGAATTCTTGCCTCGGCCGACAATGATGATTAGGTTCGGCTCCTTGTTCTTGATGAACCTGTTCAGACGCTCGCGGGTGATGTCCAATGCCTCTCGGACCTTAAGACCATGCAGGTCCAGCTCGTTCGATGGCCGGGAAGAATTATTGACTAAAAGTGAAGTGGAGGTGTTTAGGGCACCTGCCTCGTTGCGGAAACAAAAATTACACCAATTTTATGTGCCTGTACCTCTGAAGACGATGTCTCTAGCCATATTATTGTAGCGGTCCATTTCGAGTCCATGTTCCTTGGATTTCAAGGAGAGCTCTACAGAATTGGTAGTGTTCATGAGCAACGGAGGCCAGGGACAGAGTATAGGCATGTATGACGGGATATGTTTTTTAGGCTGCTGTCCATACCTTTTGCCCTGGCGCCGTTGCCTGATAAGTAGGCTACTTGTGATTGCTGGCTGCATTCATGACGCATCATAGCACTCTTTCGTGCCATCTACAAATTCATGTAATGAAATACCTGTCAATTGAGCGTTTCCACGGAGAGGAGAACCTTCGTATGTTTGTACCTTTGCAGCTTACGGTTCGGTAGTGTTCATGGTCTGGCGAAGCCGGTTGGTAGCTGATGGTAGAGCCCATTTAAATAGCAATCGAACACCGTGAGAAAATAAAAAGCCAGAGGGGTATATGAGAGAAAGCAAGAGACAAAGGAGAAAATCGAAAAGGAATGGCGAGAAAGAAGGGAATGGGACAACCACCAGCCGGAAGGAATGAAGGAATGGAGTGATGGAATCACCCTCGCCAACTAAAATTGCAATAGCACACGTGCATCAATCGGCAATGCGGGAGAGAGTGTACCATACCATGGCCAATATTCATGCAAAGGCTTTCTTGACATATGCGCGTAGCATAGCAACATTCAGGGGTAGCAAGAGCTGTCGCATCATAGGTCAACATAAACAAATCGGCAACGCGCTCAGAAGACTGGGCCACTTCTCATGGATTACGGGAAACACACGCGTAGGACGGGTCTGTGTCCTTAGCTCTATTTTTACTAGGAAAAGGCTGTGCAACCCGCCCTCCCTCTTGATCCATGACGCGAAGCCTAGCGGTCCCTGCATTTCGTGATTTGCCTGGGTCATCTCTGCTTCTTCCGCCTTCGAAGTATACGTGCAATAATCGCAGTTCATAATACGCCCCGGTGTTGATAATGAGCTGTCAACGGAGCTCCTGACCCACTCTCTCCGGCTTTGTCATCATTGCATTGCAAACACGCGATGACTTTTTTCTTCTTTCTTTGAAGAATGCCCGCGAAATGGAACGGACAGAGGAGATTCGCTATTGGTCTCACGGGGAAATATCTGTCTGTTCCAGAGTAATCAGCCTAGGGCTGGGTGCCTGAAAGTCAAATCGGATCGGAGGAAGAAAATGATCACTAATGATGATTTTCAGAATCAGCCTTAGACTACAGGGAAGAAGATGGTCTGATGGTGACCTGCATCAAAGTCATCGTCTCGCGTCGATGGTTCATAGCGCCTTGTTTGTTGTCTCGCAGCAGGAGATAAACCAGCCTAGAGACTAGCAGATCTTCCTTCCGTATACCCTTGGTAAACGATATGAGTGACTTAACACAGTGTATCTGGGTATCAACGGCCTCTACACCGCCCCAAGGAAACACCGCTGTCAGTCTAGTCCAGGCTCAGGTCCATGCCCCTGGTTTGTAATATACCTTATTCGTATTGACTTCATTCTGTAAGTTCCTCAAGCCTAGGATAGTATTGCCTTGAGTAATACAGATGATCAGGGTACTATTAGCTATAGAACTGCTGCTGGGATGAAGTTGATTATAAAAGCGTCCCTATGTTCGCACCACTACCTGACCACTAGTTGCAGCTGTTCCTTCAACTTCACCCATACTCAATCTCACTGCCATGACTCCTATCGCTTCCTTCGCCATCCTGGCCACATCTCTCCTGGGCGCCGTCGCAGCCCCTTATGACTCTATGCCCGCTAACTCCACCAGTGTAGTAGTGCAGCTGAACACAACCTATTCTGGCTATGCCACCTATTACGACGACCAGCGCCACGCATGCCCTGAGATCGAGTACTCAATCGATGAGCCCGTTGCTGCGGTCAGTGCTGCTATGTTCGGCAGTGTCGAGGACGGAACCGATGTCTGCGGCAAGCACGTCAAAGTCAACCTCAAGGAGGAGCCCTCTAAGCACTACACGTTCAAGGTCGTCGATATTTGCCTCGAGTGCGATGACACTTCTCTTGATTTCACCAAGTCAGCTATCGAGCAGTTTGCCGACTCGGGTCTCGTTGCCATCGACTGGGAGCTGATTGAAGTGCCTGTCGCCGAGAAGCCTGCGATTGTGACCACGGTGAACAAGTACCAGACCCTCAGCAGCAAGAGCACTAGCAAGAAGAGCACTAGCAAGAAGAGCACTAGCAAGAAGAGCACTAGCAAGAAGAGCACTAGCAAGACCTTCCGTGGCCGCGGCACTTGGTTCAGCGACACCACGGGCTCTTGCGGAAAGAAATTCTCTCAGAAGGACATGATCGTTGCACTTAACGAGGCACAGATGGGTCGGATGCGGGGTAAGGGTTCCAAGTGCGGACAAAAGATCCGTGTCAAGACCAAGGGTTCGTCCAAGAGCGTCGTTGTCAAGGTCGTCGATACATGTCCTCATCGTTACTGCAGCCATGGTCAGCTGGATCTGTCCCAAGGCGCGTTCAAAAAGTTAGCCCCCATGTCCAAGGGTGTACTCAATCTCGAGTGGTCCTTTGTCTGAAGCAGAAATCGCCTGGTGCGTTTTTCGACATTGCATCTCATCTACATATCTCATAAATCCACGCGCATTTGTATATTACAGCTCACACATATAATAAAAGTCCATTCACATTTTCTCTTTGCACATGAAAACTGGGAAAGTCGACAAGGTGTTTTCCATCGCGTTTTCAGTATATTCAGTCCCAGCCTGTCCCAGCCTGCACCAGTCCTTAGTTCTCTCCTGCGCAGATTCTTCAACAACAAATTGAGATGGTTTCTGTTGTCTCCCGCCCTTATCAATTGATCATCCAGTGCATGGAAACAGTGGTGTTTTCTACAGGTGTTTATTGCAAGTGTACAACGTGTTGATTGTTGGGGTAACGGGCTTAGTCTGTTGTCTTCAATCTGATTGACGTCTTGTCCTTTGAGATGACCCATCATTCGCCATTCTATGTTCCCTTTGCAGTCGAGATATACAAAACTAAATGACATGAAAAAAAGAGAAAGGCGTACGACGTGTAAGATGAGGTTGCACTCAAGGATACAAGTCCTTGATATCAGAATCCAATTGAGCAAGAGATGGTCAGATTTCGTGCTGTCAAAAACTTGCCATTGTTTCCGCGAATGAACGTGTCGCCGTACTTGTTCTTCAATTGGCCGTTGACGTATTCCTCCGTTTGCTCCAGTGCAATGTTCATATATCCGTCCAAGCAGGCAAGAATTCCTAATGGAACGCGATCGATGGCAGAACATTGTGAGTTGATATGGAGACATTGATACCACCAGCACTGAGTCTCGGGTACGCAGCCTAGCTACAAGAGCTTGTTCAACTCGCAAATCAATGGTCGTTATGTAAAAGCCCATGGCACATCACGATGCCAAGTCAAGACATGGTGTGTACCTCTATAATCGACTCCTGAATTGAGCTTGACGATAACGGGTCTGCCGAGCAAGAAACTAGTAAAGTCCTGTGATGGCTCCATATCTTGTAACGGTTGTGTGTGTTGAGCGTGGAAGTGAATGAAGTCGATCGAGGTGCTGATGCCACAAAGCAAGACCAAGGTTGGGTGCTCTGCAAGGGCGATAGCCGTGTCTACATGTCATGTGACACTCAAGTATTACTGGTCCCAGCGGATCTTTATCTTGGGCCCTCTTTTGACTGGTCTGAGTCAAGCTCTTCACTTTCGCTCTTCTGCTCTGCTTCCCTCTTCATACCCTCGACCCTCGACCCTCAACTCCTCCTCCACCCACACAGCCATTGTTAGCCATGCAGTACAAATCCACCCGTGGCAAGGCCACAAACTACACCTTTGAGCAAGCTGTCCTCGCCGGTCTCTCCCCCGACGGTGGTCTCTTTATCCCCGAGTCGATCCCTCAGGCACCCTCTGACTTTTTGACAAAGTGGGCATCGCTGTCCTTCCAGGAGTTGGCCCTCGAGGTTCTCTCCCTTTACATTGACGAGGCCGAGATTCCAAGGCACGATCTGAAGGAGCTTATCGACAGATCCTACTCGACCTTCCGCCACAAGAATATCACCCCGCTGCACCAGGTCAAGGACGGTCTCTACATCCTCGAGCTGTTCCATGGCCCGACCTTCGCCTTCAAAGACGTTGCTCTTCAGTTTGTCGGTAACCTCTTCGAGTACTTTTTGAAGCGCAAGAATGCTGGCATCGAGAACGATGCGGACAGACACAAGATCACCGTTGTCGGCGCTACGAGCGGCGACACTGGCAGGTACGGAGACTTTTTTTTTATCTTATGACTCTTTCTTGGTGCCGAACGTTTTAATTTGATAGGCAATTTTAAAAGAAATCGTTGGATCGATCCATGCTATTTTGTGCAACTAATACAAAGTGCGCTGTGACTAATAACTTTATATGTTTACATTCCATTCCAATACTATCGATTCACGTCTGCAGTGCGGCTATCTATGGTCTCCGTAACAAGCAGGATCTCGACGTTTTCATCCTCTTCCCCACGGGCAGGGTTAGCCCTATCCAGGAGGCTCAGATGACGACGGTCCTCGACAGCAATGTCCACAACATCTCCGTCAAGGGCACCTTTGACGACTGCCAGGATATCGTCAAGGGTCTGTTCGCCAACAAGGACTTCATGAGCAAATACAACCTCGGTGCCGTCAATTCCATCAACTGGGCTCGTATCCTCGCCCAGACCGTCTACTACTTCTACTCGTACTTCTCCCTCCTCCGCACACTCAACATCACACCCGGATCAGATGAGGCCAAGAACATCCATATCACCTACTCGGTTCCCACCGGCAACTTTGGTGACATTCTCGCTGGCTACTACGCTCATCAGATGGGTCTCCCCACATCCAAGTTGTTGGTCGCGACGAACGCAAACGATATCCTATACAGATTCTTCTGCTCGGGCGTCTGCGAAAAGATTGTCGGTGATGATGGCGGTGTGCTCGAGACCCTCAGCCCGGCCATGGATATTGTTGTGAGCTCCAATTTTGAGCGCCTGCTCTTCTACTTGGCCCGCGATGCTGCTGTCGACGCCAGCGTACCAGAGTCGGAGAAGGATGTCAAGGCTGGAGAGATCGTCAACGGCTGGATGGTCGATCTGAAGCAGAAGGGACGTTTCGATACTGGTGCCCAGGTCCTGGCAGAGGCCAAGCGCATCTTTGATGCTGGACACGTTTCTGATAAGGAGGTAAGGATAATTCACTTGGACAACACACAGAATACCTAAACCCAGAATTTGGGCGAAGCAATGCATCGATACTAATATATCCCTCTTTTTTTTTGGAAATAGACCCTCGCTACGATCCGCGAATACAGCTTCCCTCAGGACGCCTCACTGGCACAATACGTGATGGATCCTCACACCGCCGTCGGTGTCACTGCCGCACAAACCATTGTTCCCAAGACCAACTCTCAGAACATCGTCATTGCGCTCTCGACCGCTCACCCCGCCAAGTTCTCGGAGGCGGTACAGATGGCATTAAAGGATCAGGAGGGCGTTCTGTTTGAGGAATTCTTCAAGAAGGTTTTGCCCAAGGAGTTTGACGGACTGATGACCGCCGAGCGCAGAGTCACTAAGATCCCAAGAGCTGAGGAGGCCCTTGTGATCGAGGTCATCGAGAAGCAGCTCTCCCATTAAGACAACACCCATTTAGACTCTCAGTATCAGCTCCAAATTGCAACACTATATATAAAGCGAACTGAGATGGCTCGTTTCATTTCCTGATTCATGTATACGAACATGAACGATAATACAACCGAGAGTCATTTATTTTGTGATCAAGGAAGGATATGGTAGCAATTGGACTATAATACAAAGAACAGAAGAAAAAAAAAGAGCGAAATTATTTACATAGATAGATTAAGATGGGTGAGTGGAGCTGTGTTTGGTGGAGTGTGGCTCCCTCAGTTCTGGAGCGTTTTCTTCTTGTCGGTAGGTGGAGACGCGCACACAAAGGTTCTCGCCTTGATGAGCTGCTGCTCCTGAATCAGCTCCTGTCTGACGCTTTTCTGGTGCCGCTGTCGCTTGGCTTCGATCTTCTCTGGCTGGATATAGGATTTCAATGTAGTGAAGGCGACTTTGATCAACTTGTCGGGCTGGTGCATGCTGAGGGTCATCTGTTTCATGTAGCAGTACACCGCCGCACCGTTCCGACACTTCATAATCTCCTTCTCGTTCATCCACAGGATCGCGAGCGCGACCTTGAACACGATGATCATGCCCTCGACAAAGAAGATATCCCAGACCCGGAGTAGCGTTTCCACAGGGAGACAGTCCGTGAATAGGGTCAGGAACCAGCTGAAGGTTACGGCGGTGACGTCCACATGCATCTCTTCAAAGTGTGCGTAGAGCCGCGGCATGATCTCCTGGACGAGTTCTCTAAGCACTCTTTGGTCCGCTTGAGGGGAGAGGAGTTGTTGCGTAAAGTAATCTTCGGGCAGGTGGCGACCGAGCATGGAGGTCAGGAGCCAGAATGCTTCTTCCTCGGCGTTGTTGGTCAGGAGAAGGGTGCCCGCAAGGAGGTTCATGCCCTGACAGTAGCCTACGGTTGGATTATGGCTAATCGGCGGAGAAATAACATGCAAATCAGAATAGGAGCCCCCGTCTTGTTCATGGAGGTGATTGTCACGCAAAATTTGGACTTACAGACTGTAGGCGAGGAGAATGTTCTTCAGTTTCTCGATACCATGGCCGCCCGGACCAAACAAAACATTCGTTGGAAAGGTGCGATGCAGATCCTATTTGACAATTTACGGTAGTGGTTTAGTCGATCCGTATAAAGTACGGACAACATCCATGTGTGCTATGCATGTGTGCATGACTATTACCAGCTCGATGTCTCCCCAACACTGGCATGCCTCAGGATCTTTCCTCGACAGCAGCTCCTTGTAATATCCAGGTTGTCGCATGTCCAGTGCTCCCGAGACTTCTTGCCAGATCTTGTTTCTATATCATCAACAGCACATACACAGCAGAGAAACAAACGTGAGCTGCTCCGCGCAACCAAAAAAAAAGAAGGAAACTATCCATAGAAACAATAAGCAGCGCGATCGAACTCCTGCTGAGCATACCGGTATGTGATAGGGATACCTCCACGAACCAGGTCGCGGAATTCCTCCCAATCCGAACCCTTGCCAATGGTCGCGATCCCGATCAGGCAAACGCTTGTCCAATACATAGTATCCTCGTCATCCTGCTCCTGCTCCTCCAACGATTGCATCAAATTCCCAAACAATGGCGTACTCAGATTGGTGCTCGACATATTCGCAAGGGCTCCTCCGTTGGTCTCGCCCAAATGAACACGCCTCCTGCGCTTGCGCAAAAAGGCGTCCCATTTCTCCTTCTGTGTCATCTGCACAGAGTCATGAAGGACCTTGATCTGCGAGAGCAGCGTCGTCACCGTGGCAGTCGACAAGGTCGGTGGGGATAGCGTCGATGTGGGCCGTGTCGAGGTCGAAAGGATTGGTGTGGTAAAGCTGGCTGGGGGAGAAGCCGTGGATATCGTTCCATTCCCGGCCGCGAACCCTCCCATTCCTGCGACGTGTCCATGACCAAAATAGAACGAAGAGGTTTGCGATGCTGGTGGTGGTGGCGAATCACGTTCAGAGTCCTCCGTGGGCGTCTGTAGAAACTCGAACGTGGTGCGGTTCAAACTCGGCGTATCCAGATCGTCGTATGCATGCACCTCATTCAGCTTCATCAGTCCCTGTTGCACCGCCAAGGGTCTCGCATTCACCAGGAACCCATATCTGTCCGTCAGTGGTTTCCCAGCAGCATCGCCCAAGTATGAAAACGACGGAGGCATGGAAAGTGGTGGTGAACCTATATCCGAGAGTTCGACCACACTCTGAGTCGCGATGAGATGTTGGGATTGATAGAAGTTCAGTGACGACGAATGAGGGAACGAAGAGCTAGCAAGGCTTGCTGCTGATGACTGATTTTTGTAAGACAGGGCCCTTGGTAACTCTGTCGGACTGAGTGCTCCTGAACGACGATCGTTGCTCGAGACCATCTCCATTCCAGCAGGGTTCTCTCGATGATAGTGATGATGATCCATGTCGCTGTCGTTGCTGCCCGAGCGCCGGTGACCCAGTATGTCCTGCGATTCGCGAATGACGGGAAACGAACTCTGGTGTGGCTTCGAAGGTTTGCTGTTCATGATCAGACCAAGCGTCCATTTTGCAATCATGGTCTGCGTGCGTCTGGCGTACAGTTTTGCTGGCGTAATGGCTCCGGTGTCGACCAAGGTGGCGGCCATGGCGATGGCTCTGAAATGCAATGGCACGGGGTTGTATGAATCCGGTCGCTGCAGGTACTCATGAATCCGTGTGATAGGTGGTCGTGGAATATCCCTGGCCATAGTCATTGCTGCATATTTTGGATGATTGCCCAAGAAACCGATGTCGGACATGGGTCGTGCCTGTGTATGGTTCCCTTTGGGGTACCTCCGCATCGTTGGCGATATAATGCTGGCCCAGATATCCCATTCCCTGCCCCTTTTCTCTCTCTTGTCTGGCAAGGGTGGCAAATCGTCCTGCAATGGCGATGGAAAGCTGGCTTCCACGAGCGCAGGCTTCTTGTCGTTCATGATGCCGTCTCTCCTGATGAAAAGTCCGCTGGGGCTGGTGACAATGCTACTGCTGTTGTTTGTACACTGCTCTGACTTTGACCTATTCCAGGGCAAGATACCAGAGGCCAGAGCCCACTTCTCACGCAGGGTTCGCATGCCCAAAGTGCTGGCGATAAAGGACGGGATTGGGCTTTGACTCCCATGATTTGCGTCGCCATGCTCATGCTCCTGCCCTTGCGCTTGGTCTTTTCTTTGAGCATGTGTCTGCTGTGCTTTGACCTCGTTCAAGTTGGATGGATCGATAGCGAGTGAGGTCTCTATCTTGGGCTGAATGTTAACAGGGCATGAGACGTCACTTGGCGCTGGCGAGAACGGTCGAGTGGTTCTCGAAATCGGCAGGCGACGCTTGGGCGTTGTTGATGCCTCTGAATCCAAGCAGAAGATTTTATCTGCATCCGAAGCACAAGTGGTGTCTGGAGAGGTCCGCGAGGAGAGGTCGTCAGGCCTTGTCAATTGGCTCGTGCCACTGGAGATAAGCGAAAGTAACCCAGAGCTGGACATGGACTCGCTAGGGTTGCCTCCGAGATCATCCTCCTCTTCATATCTCTCACGGTCTTCCTCGTCTAGGATGATACTACTGCAGTCCTCGTCATAGAGGTCACTCACGGGACTATCGTCCTCTCCTCGCTCACTCTGCAGCTCAAGGTTAACAGCTCTGGCTTCACCCCCGCGGAGATGGTGGCTCGTGACCGAAAGGCGCTCAAACAGGGGCTGTCTCTCATCCGTTCCCTCGGTCACCCCTGCCAGAGTATTCTCCACCTCTGTTGGCGAGATACCGGCATCCTGGAGCATCTCTGTGAGCCGTCGAATCTTTGCGTCATAGAGTTCTTTCATCGTGTGTAGCTCAGCCTCGCGCTGCCAGAGTCGCGTTGTCAAATCACGGGCGAGGGAGAGCTGAGCTGGATGGGATTGCAAGGCTTTGGAGGATATACCCGCTGCTCCTGTGGTCGATATTGTAGCTGTGGAGGGGCTGTGATGGCGATGGCTTTGGTGGTGGCGAGAGGACTTTGGTCCGAATATGGGCGACCCTGGCGGGGAGAGGGAATAGGACGATGTGAGAGTTGGCGGTATCTGAGCCGAGGGGGATTGCTGCCGATGACGAGGGAGAGTTGGGATGACGACGGGGGGGTCCTTGGGGCTGGCGAGTGGATGTTGCAGCAAAAACACCGAGTCGGTCGACTTGACCTCCTCCATCTCTCTCTTGCGCGTTCAAAGGCTGGGATGCTCAAGGGAGACAGCTTCGCGAAAGAATGTGGTCGTGCGGACGAGGCACGAGGTGAGCTGGAACGGGGGGAGGGGAGTGGAAGGGGAGTGGAGAAACGACCAGTATGGCGCCAAGGAAAGGAGCGCAAAGAAGAAAGAAAAGGAAGTGTGCGCTGAGGGGCGTAAAAGGCACTCGAGGTGATTGAGGATGAAAAGCGCGCGCTGGAGAGGTACCTATGACATGGCAATTAGGTTGGTCAACGTTGGGAAGCAGTTCTTCATTGCGCGGCGGCAATACATTTTTTCATTAGGAAATAATAGCACATAGAAATGATTCAGGTTCACATACGATTGCTCGTAGAAAAGCGACTTTGTTCTCCCAAGAGCGAAGCGAGGGCAAGGAGGGATTGATGAAGAGGGAGGGAAATGGAGGAGGAGCTGACAAAAGAAAGAAGGAAAAAAAAGGTGGGGTTAAGAAAGACGAGGGAAGGGTGCAGGCCGAATAAGGGGTTCAAATGCGGTGGGAGTGAGTGGTGCACTGCTGCACGCGGGACAAAAAAAAAAAAAAAAGAGTTGGCGGTGGACAAACAACAAAGTGTTTGCTGCTGCTGCTGCTGCTGCTGCTGCTTGACGTTGTTTGCTGCTGCATGCTGCTGCGAGAGGACGACAAAGGAACAGGGGGAGGAGAATATGGCATGCATGGCATGCGCCCCTTTTTGTACTCTCGTCCTCTCACTTTGTCTACTTACTGCTTCTGTTCATAATCTACATCTTGTCAATCTATGTCGGAAGGAACAGAATACACCACCACCTGAGCAATCGAGCTAGCGGCCGGTCCAATCGCCCAAGCTATCGATACATCATACATATCTTCTGCTCAGGGCACGCCGTAAATGCCGCAAGAGGTCATCGTGCGCACAAACTAACCAAGGATAACAAAGAAAAAATCGGGCGTGCGCTGCTCTCGGCATATAAGCTACAGATAACGAAAAACATGCATTTTTTCCAGGAACAGTAGGAAGAAAAAGACTTGCAGTAGGTGGTCATTTACGCGCTTTTTTTTTTTCTTCGCCGTCAGAGTGCATCTGTCTTTTCTTCACCTACGCCAGCTTTATAAACTCACCGTTATCTCTTCTGCCGACGGATGAGGAAGCGGCTGGAGTGGAAGACTGATTGGAAGAGGGAGGGAGAACACCGAAAAGTGTGGAGAAGAGCGAGGAGGATGCCACAAGGACCACATGCATTGGTACCATCAACACAAACCCCATTGGCCCAGCTGTTCCTTTTTTAACGGCCAAGAATAAACAAGACGCCCGCCAGAAGGACTCTCTGTAACACTGTTCAGCATGCCACTTCGATATTGACACGTCATTGAGGTGATACCCAGCTCTCAATGAAGTTTCTTTATTATGGTAAAGAAAATAAATATACAAGTATAAGAAAGGAAGTGGCGGCAGATATTAAGATGCATCTGCGGATGATAAAACTACACTCAAATAGGGGGGGGGGGGGGGGTATCATGACACTCCTGCATCCTGCGGGAAAGACAAAAAGAATAAAAGAGAGAGAGAGAGGGATGCATTACTCGACCTTAGTTCCCCTGAGCTGCAGCTTCAGCTTCTCGATCACGGACAGATACAAGAACAGTTGCCCCTCCTGCTTGACCACCATCTTGCGGTGCTTCACCACCTCCCGTTGCAGGGCCTCAATCTTGTCTGTATACTTGGCCCGAATCGACTTTGCGGCCTCTGTCTGGTCCTGAATCATTTCATCCATGGTCTGGATCTGGTCCCGCGTTAAGGCCACTTGGTCGAGCAACTGCTGCTTCTCCTGCTCCAGCGTCGAGATCTGGTCCTCGAGTGAGCGGACTTTTGACTGCAATGCCTTGATAGACTCCGCATCCTGATCATGCGACTGTCGTCGCTGCCTCGATGATGACAAAGATGATTGCTCCTCGCGCGTGCGTCTGGCTAGCGAGCTATTCAGCTGCGAGTCCCTCCTCTGGAGTTGCTTGCGGAGCTGCTGCTGGTTGTTCTCGGCAGTCGCAAGGTCTTCATTCAAATGACTCACTCGTTCTTCAAGCGCCGTGCGCTCATCCCCCATCCTCGCTAATTGCTCCTGTTGGGCCTCGATATGGACATCGCATTGACCAAGCTGTTGACGCATCTCCGCCAGTGCCCGATCCTGGTACAGACATTCCTGCTTCAGTTCGCGGATCTTTTCCTGAAGGCGAGAATAAACATAATGGACGGAGGGGTCGATGCTCCTGTCGCTGTCGTTATTGAAGCGACTATTCTGTTGGTCGTCAGGGTCTTCAGAGACCTGGGTCGTCTCAATGTCGTTCAGCAACCTTTCCAGCAACAGTCGCCCCTGCTCTTGGACGCGGTTCAGCTCATGGTCCAGCTCCTGATCCTTTTGACCCATCTGAATCTCTAGGCCCTTGGCCTTCATCTGCTCCTCGTCTGCTTGATGGTGTGCCTTCTGTAAAAGCGTCTCCAGCTTGGTTCGATCACCCTCCAGCTCCATCAAATCCTGCTCCAGATCTGCAATGACGCTCTGGGCCTGCTGCTGTGCCAGCTGCAGCTCCTGCTCGAGTTCCTGAATCCTGTCCTCCTTCTCCAGCAGGATACGTTCTTGGTCCTGAACCTGTACCTGAAGTTGATGAATAGTCGTCGTTGCAGATGAAGATGAGGAACTGGACTGAGAAAGTTGCAGAGTCCGCTTGTTGAGCTCCTGCTCCAGCTGCTGGACCTTGGACTCATTGATTTGACTTGATTCTTGATGGGACTCAAGCAAGATTTGGATTCGGCTTTCCAATTGGCGATTCGACTCCTTTTCGCCCGCCAACTTGACCTTGGCTTCGCGGAGGTCACTCTTGAGCTGCCTGGTCTCCTTGTTGTGCTGTTCCTGCTCCTGCAAGCGGGTCTCCTGGGCTTCTGCCTGCAGATCACGGAGCTGTTCCTCGAGCGATTGCACCATCGCACGCGCATCATTCAGATCCACCTGACGACTATCCAGTAGATCATCCTGCTGCTCTAGCATGCTTCGAAGTTCCTGCAATTCATCTTCCTTCTGCTCAACAAACTCGGCCAGCTCATTGACTCTCGCCCGCACCCGCGTCCGCGCTTCCTGATCCTCCGCCTGACGATCCTGTTCCAGCTTGAGTTCCTCTTCCAGTTCGCGCGCCCGACTTTTGTACTCTTTGACTTGCTCAGCCTGCTTTGAAAGCGCCAGCTGCGCCTCCTCTTCCTGGAGCCGCATTTGGGCTTCTAGCTCCTGAATGCGGTTGTTGAGAGACGTCACATCTGTGTTCAGTTTCCGCGTCTCGGCCTGATGTGTAGATCGTTGTCGTGCAGTCTCCTCCAGTCTCTCCTCTTTACTCTTCAAGGCCAACTGCAACTCATTCTGCTTTGTTTTTCCCTCAGAGAGCCGTCGTTCTACCTGCTCAAGATCCATAGTCGCCTGTTGACGCACCTGTTCGACATCTCTGACAGCTTTCTGGCGCACTTGTTTCAATTCCAGAGTCTGAGCGTCCCCCAGTTCAAGAGCCTCCTTCAGTCGATCCGACAGCTCCTGTATCCGGGTATTCATTTCCTTGTTGGTCGCCTGCTCTCGCTCCAAATCATCTCGGAGTTCCTGCTGTAGATGTTCGCTCTGCTCCAAAAGAGTCTTAGCCTCTTCCAGTTGTGCCCTTGTTCGTTGCTGCTCCTGCTCCAGCATCCATTCCTCTTCGCTGTCATCGTCGTAACTGTCGTATGCATCACCACCCTGATGGATGACTAGTGCTCTGTCCCGGTTCTCCAAAAGCAGTTTCAATTCCAAGAGCCGCCGATTATTGGCCTGGATAGTTTCGATCCGATGGTCCAGTTGTGCTTCGTACCGCCTCACCCTTTCCTGCATCTGTTTCGGTTGCTGATCCTTGGTCACGACTGCCTTTGAGGAGGACGCCTTTTCTGAAGTAATGCGCTTCAGCTCTAAAGAGGCATCTGGAGACGGCGTTGGTGCGATGCCTCGGGGGTTGGAAATAAAGATGGGTCCTGACAACACGCGTTGCAATTGTCTCCTTGAGGACGACCCCCTTTCGGTGCCATCCCTGCTACGATTGCTCCTGGATGCGGCCGTCGTAGACGATAATGAATCATGATCCCTATGCGTCGGTGACATGGTTGGCGAGGTGGAGTCCTGAAAGGATATATGTGCGCTAGAGTTTCTCTGGGATGATTTCCGGATTCCACCCGGCTTTGCTTCATCGTTCAGCGTCTTGGGGGGAGGTGGCAACGACGACCGATCAGAATGACCAGACAGATCCCTCTGGATGTCCAATTGACGCTGCCTCCTCCTCTGGTCCATGATTCGACGAGTCTGGGACATGATAGAATTCGAATCCGTATTAGCGCGAGTGTCGAGTGTGGATATGGTTGTTGTCATGGCAGTCTTTGGGTCTTTAGACTTCCACACGATCACATCCTCGTTGTCCGGATATGGATACACCGCTCGAAAAGATCCGTCCCGTGCACTAGCTGGTGACTCTGACTCGCTTCTTGTTACATCCTTTAAATGTGAGCGCGAGGTGGCATGCGCGGTCGTGGGTGTCCTGGGACGGGCTTGCGATGATGGCGTTAATGAAGAACTGACTGAAGTTTCCGCGTCTACAGACACCCGACATGCCCGAACGATTTTTTGTTAGCTACATAGCCCTTATTTTTTACTTTTGCATCTCTTACATCATACAAGGGGAGCTTTCTGTCAGTCCAATGGGGTTACCTCTCTCCTCGTTATGAACACTGGATAGGGATTGATACCGATGGCTTCCTGCCGTAGAGGATTTTGAATGACCTTTGGCCTGGTCCTGAGCGCTGGGTTCGTGTGATGTCGAAAACGAGACGTTCTCCTTGTCCTTGTGTTTCTTTGACGCGAGATTTCCTGCTTTGGCTGATTGCGACCTACTCAGAGGATCGATGGGCCCGGAACGGGAACCCCCTGAGAGTAGCATCGCGTCGCGTCCCGTTTGTTTGTTTATTTTTCCTTCCGTGATGGCCGTGATGGCGGGAATCAGATGAAGGCAGGGTGGATGTGCGGAAGCAGAGTAGGATGTGGGAAGAAGAAGAAAAAAAATGACAGGTCATTCGGGAAACACAAATAAACTATTTTTTTCGTGCCTTGAGACAAATCTTGTGCCCAGGGCAGAGAGAACTGAAACCAAATAACTCAGTCCACCCGACAATGTGCAATAATGAAAACATGAGGACAGCGTGCAATCCGTATGCAAAACCTTGATTCTGTGGTGTGTCAATTGTTGTACCAGACTTCCCCTCCGCCCTTCTCTTTCTTCCCTGCAAAAACAGTGGGGCACATATGTATCAATAGTTTATTATAAAGCCTTGGTCAAGTCGTTAAAGAATGCTGTCCATCTTCGTGAACACGTTCAGCACAGCTGCAATGATCTCCATCTGCAGCTCCTTTCCTGCCAGCTCGCCCTTGCTCGCATTCGATTGGAACGGATATACGCTATAGTCATTCAATAACTCATCCACCTTGGTATATGCGCGCTCCCGCATCTCGTGGTTGAGATACACGAGCGCATTCTCGAGCACATTCGCTGCATAGGCTGAACAGACCATCGCGACCGTCCTCAGTTGCTGGTAGACGACAGGCGAGTTCTGCTCCGCCAACGACGGTGATGATCCTGTCGAGCGATTGATCAAAGCCGTGCATGCTCGTTTGACGACCTCCTCCTTGACTGCAGAATCTGTTACTGGGTGGGTCGCCATATCAAAGATCAAGAAGTTGCGCTTCTCTGTCCGGAGAACACCCTTATCCACAAGTCCTTTTGCCAGTCGCTCCCGGACCTGCTTCAATTGAAATCCAATCTTCATCACATTCCACGTCTCGCCTAATAACAATAAGGGAGATGAACGCATAACAAATCTACATTAGCTTTGGAGGGGTGGGAGACGGCGAGAGAGGGGAGGGGATCCGTTCGGACCGCAGTATGTGATTAATAAAGGCAAGACATCGCTCTTACCACTCATGAGATCAATCCATTGGCCGACACTCATTCTCTCTTGCGTTGAACCAATCATTTTCAGGGCCTCATCGAGAAGGGTTTCTCCCGTCAACTTTTCGCTCACGACTTCAATGTACCGGTCTGCAAGAGGATATTTGCGCCTGTTGGGGTCCTTGACCATAGCAATTCGATGGCGAAAGGCGAGTTCCATCAAAATGCATCCTCGAAGCGTATAAGAAATGTTGTCGTTCCAGAATGAAAGGTATCCCTAAATAAGGAGTAAGGAGAACATAGCTCGCGTTAGCATGACTCACTTACTACTACTACTACTACTACCCCCTCCCCTCTTTTCATTCTTTTCTGCAGTGGCATGCTCCTGTCAAACAAAACCAATGCGCCATCAAGGCACCAGAGACATGATCAGGAAGATCAGATCTTGAGCCGCGGAGGATAACGTTTTTATGCGTGTGCGCCGAGGAATGCAATTAAAAATACCCGAGTACAAAATACAAAATGCTAAAAATAAAGAGAATCGAGAATAATAAAGAGAATCGAGAATAAAAAAGAGAACAAGGCGTCCTCCAATGCTCCGCCCTCATTATGTCCTCATTGTGTATCATCAGTCTGCTGAAAATCGTGGCTGCTTGGTCGCAAGAGATCCTGCTTCAGCTGTCGAATAGGAGAATAATCTGTTCTGGTACTAATGGCTATGCTAGGCCAATCTGAGTCGATAAAGAGGCAACTGTTGTGCTTCTCATGTCGACTGCAGTGTGTAAAAGTGAGTTGGTGAATAAAAAGAGAAAAAGTACCTGCTTGTCCTTAAGTCCTAAGAGCAGAACTTCCTCCATTAACGTCAGTCTGGGTTGCGTTTTGTTCTCGTCCTCCATCTGCAGATCTCTTGGGTCGGAGGCGATCTTGCCATCTGTGCTGGAGCGACGACTGCCTCCTGACTGCGGTCCTGATGATGGTGCTGAAGAGTTGTGGGCCGAGTCGGATGCACCAGCCCCGCGACGCCGTGAAAGTCCTCCAGCCGATGACATTGTGTCCAAATGAACTGTGACGATGAGTGAATGAGAGAAAGTGCTGAAAGCGGAGGAGGGAAGAAAGATGATTTGAGAATAAAAAAGTCGTGAAATAGAGCTTTCTGCTCACACTACAATCGTAAAGTAGACATGTGGGGTACAAGATTATTTTTTTGACACGTCACTTAGGCCGGGCCTGGGCTGAGCTCCACGTCAATTGCAACGCGCGTTTCAATTGACACCCACGTTCAATTGCCAAGGGCAGATCAATCGCTACGCGCGTTCAACCTCCCGGGAAATAAGATAGATAAGGAAGTTCTGTTGCTGCTGAGCGTAAAAAAAGAAGATCTGGTCTAACCTGACCTGACCTGACCTTTAAAGGTGCTTCGACTTTCATAACATTATTCACTGTGCGCAACGTGAAGCTTGTGAGAAGAACTGAGCAATGTTGTCCATGTAATACACGCAAAATACATAAATCCAATATATTCGGCCTATGCTTCAACAATGACAACCGGAAACAAACAAAGACCGTGGAAAGAAGTAGCGAGAGTGCATACCAATGCAGACGTATGAATAATAGCTTATGGGCAATAAACATCGCATGTGCCTTCATGTCCTTATTTCGTGAAACCGTATCGACTCTCCGCCTACTTTGGTCTACTTATATGCTTCGACAGTGTGTGAATCGCGCCGTCAATTTGTTCCGCAGAATACGGTCGACTGTTAGTTTGTCGGTCTTGGCTGTAGGTGCACTTGGCGCAAGTCTCGACTCTTCAAAGTCGCACAACTTTAAAAGTAACATGTCCAGAAAACAGCGCCCACATTGATGTTTAAAAAGAGCGGAATAGTAGTCTACTATGGCGCCTGCGACAAAGCCCTATGAGGCGTACAATTAGTAATGTCGAAGGATCTATCCCTCCGTTCGAATTTGCCTTTAGCAAGCTATGTGTTCCTGAAGAGCCCTCGGCTCGGAGGACGGTAGGTAATGCACACCGTATTTGGTGTCTTTGCCTCTTGTTTCTCGCTTAATGCATATAAGGTATTTAGTTTGTTGATCCACGACAAGCTGTTGTTGTTTCTCTTAAGCGAGGGCGAAGCTTTAAGATTCTAGCCCACTTTTGCCCCGGTGGACATGTTTATTTCACCAGCGCCCAAACGATGAAGTTTGGACGGAATACAAACGGGCTTCAGCTGCGCAAGGCCTCTCTTGCCTTTAAACTATATCCCTTGAGATGGTACCTAGTTTACACAAAAGTCGAGAAACGTGCGAGTGCCTGAACTATGGCACAAAATGACACATACCAGCAAATCGCTTCCTGAATTTGAGGTCTGTAATTTCAATGCATAGATGACGAGGGGTCCCGGCCTGGATTCAAAAATAGAAGAGTACTTCAGAGGCGAGGTCTCATGGTCATCATTGCTTTCAGTGATAGAAGTAGTAGGGACCTTTCCAAATTATGTATCCAACTGCTGTAGCATGATACGGCCAACAGGCTAGGACATTTATACACCAAGATACATACATGACCATGTCATACTGCAGATAGTGTCTATCCATCCTTACATTCTTTCTTTGTCGTCCATAAAGTTCTCAAGAAAAAAAATGGCATTCGAAAGCGCATGAAATTGTTATGGAGGCTGATCGGCTTCTGGGATCCCCCGCTCCTCCAAATGCTAGAGATATCGTTCCACACAGCAACGGTACCGAGGCTCATTTTATTTTATTTTCAGTGGTTTCATCGGGGTATATGACAAATCTCTCGCACGAGGTATCTTTGGGAGATCACCGCTAATAATAATAATTAAAAAAAAAAAAGCATATTGACAAAATGGTACCCACGTACACAAGGATCATCCTATGGTGTCCACGTTTTCGTTTTGTAATCAAGCGGCGCAGATTGAAAAATGGCGCATAGCAATTGATAAGAGGGGACTCTTTGAGACCGACTACTTTCTATCTTGCCCGGTTCGACCAACGTGTTTACATGAACACGATAATTCTGCGCAAACGAACTAAGGAGCTATAGTGCACAGAGTACATGACATACCGGGCAAGATAAAAATCAGAAACATAGGCGTATCGCTGTCATCTCCGTCGGGATCATCGTCGTCATCATCATCAGTCCCCAGGGCGGATCTTCGAAAATAAAAAATGTCTTTCGCCATGATTTTTTTTTCAAAGTTCATTCAGGGCCCGATCTGTGTGTGACAACAGTGCAAGCGCACTTGTTTGTTCGAATTACATCTTCCCACCTAGTCCCAAAGGAGGGAAGTAAAGCATAGGGCATCGGAAACTTCTCACCATCACACTGGTAATCCACCTTGTTCTGCGCTATGGGAGGCGACCCGTTTTCACCTCTGTTTGATTTATCATAGTCCGCCTCTTGCTTGCTGGAGCTTTTTTTTTTCATAAACGGGACATTGGATCGAATGTACATTGGTATATAAAACTCAAAAGAATTCAGGGTTCTTGTTTACGCTCATGTCCAGCAATCTCTGTCGTCGGATCTCTACTTTGGGGTAAGTACCATTTATTACGTGGTTAACTCAGTTGGTTAAACATGAAGTCTACCACCAGAGGACCCATCACTGAGAGATAAACAAAGATGAGCAAAAAAACTTGAACACGAGCTGCGCGTTGCGCGTCTCCGTAATTCTACCGAGTTGACTTTTCCCCCTTCCCTCTCCCCAGCTCGCGCTTTAACGAGCCCGCTATAGCTAATTCTATTTCGAGTTGTCATAGGACCACACTTGCCAAGCCTGCTTCGTGTATTTTTTACATTAAAAAAAAAAAAAAAAACCATCCCTCAGGCCGCCAGGGTCTTCAATCTACCGAGGAAAACCGGGATTTGAAGGGGGAAAATATTCAAGGCTGTTGCTTTACTTTATTTTATTTTTTCGAGCGGCAGAACCGAAAGCCGGAAGTCAACACAAAAAGTTGTTCCTCAAAATTTGAGAACTCTGGAGTTCCGGATTTCCGTGAAGTCAAGGGTCCTTTTCGCAGCCTCCTCTATCCGTGGGCTGATTTATTTCTTTTGGAAGAGGGTGATTCGTGGGTAAAAAGGACAAACAGCCCTGCCTGTTTTAATGAGCAATTAAAAGTGCACAAGAAAGCCGCAAGACTATCGAGAGTAGGATAAATAGTGCTGCACCGCCAAATAAGGAGAGAAGGAAGGAAGAAGTAATCCCTGCGGCGACTGAATATAGCAAAGATGTCTTTTTTTTTTGTGTCCGGCCGGATAATATTTTAACTCGTCCAGCCAACCAAAGTGCACAGCTCGCCCAAAACCTTGAAGTAGGAAGGACACTTTTGTTTTTCAAACGACGGACGTGCAGTCCTAGATCTGCTTAGATCGTTGGTTGCGCTGTGTGTGCTCGTAACATGCATAGTCCATCAGCACTCGGTCGAGGCGATAAATGGAAGTTGGACGTAGGGCCAGGAGGGGTTCTTTGGAATGAAATGGAATACTGCCCTTCCCCTGACAGTCGTTGCTGGTCATGTATGGACTGAACGTGGAAACGTGGGACAGGAGGAAACCCGATCCAGACTTCTTTCTCTAGTCTTGACAAGGAAGTTGATGGCAATGTCCTCTGACCTTTTGCCGTTGTGGGGAGGCTAGCTATACAGGTCGAAACATATAACTTCTAAAAAAAAGGGTCCCTTGAGGAAGAGGTACATGGATAAGATACCATGATACAAAACCAATGGGTGGCATGATGAAACAAATTAGGTTATAAAACAAGGATGACCTGGTACCTGGCTGGCATCATAGATGAAGGAGAATTTGATCAGGGACCGTCCCGATTTGAGAATATCAGAAAAAAGCTATGCAGGGGTAGTAGCGACCCGTGGGTGGTCGCCCTAACGCGACCATGTTATCTCTAGTGCTCATAAGTTTTAACCCTAGGAAATGGTCATGGATGCTACTCCATAAATAACGGATGTACACGACTATGATGACATTAAGCATTTTATTTTGAGACATGAAAACCTGTTCAGTCAAAGAAGTATTTTTCTTTGCATAAAACCAGTACGGTAGAAACACTTGCCGACATGGCCAACTTTTTTTTTCTTCGCCTTGGTGCGAAAATCATGTCTATTCAAGGAGGAATCAGAGCACGCTCACTTTGATTGCCGTAAATTAAAGCCCTTTTTTTTTTTTTGCTTGCCACATATAGCACGTCGGTATCAATGCAGTTGCGCTTAAAACTGGACATCCAATAAGTGAGAACGACGCAAGGGACCGGTAACTCTATGCTCTCGCGTGCTGGGTACGACTCTGGCGGAAATGAATAGCCCGATCCCTTTACTCTATTTTGGTTTTTGGACATTGCAGTCGCATGTGTTTTATTTCTAGTGGTAAACTCCTTCTTTTTGTCGGTATGATAGACTATAGAGCGCTTTTAGGAGAGAATGATACGGAATGAGCGCATAAAAGAAGGTTAGAGTGCTCTGAAGATGGACGAAGAGGTGGGTGTATGTGTGGAGGGCTATGAAATACTAAAACGTAACAGCACAAACCATTTAGGCTTTGTTCCTCAACAATAATGGGTGCCTGTTTACCCTGGTCGCCACAGGACGAGGTAAAGTGGTAAAACGCTATATTTTTCCACAGTACCCTACCACCATAGGCGCTCGCCTCGGTCCATTACAGTTCCGTTCCTAGCTTTTCCTTTGTTACTAAGAATAAGCGAGAGATGTAAATGTGGAAAGTATCGGTTGCGGGAGTTGGTAAAAGATCAGAGATGGCTGACGAAGACAGCGCCAAACGATCGCCGACGGACAATGTCCGGAAGATTCGTCCACATACGTACAGTGTGCGCGCAGCCCACGTAATCGCCGAGATCAAAGAGGAAAGAATAATAAAGTGTTAAAATGAGCAGAAAGGTTGCGCAAGAGGGCGAGGGAACAAGGAGAAGAATAAGAAGGAAAGACGGCAAGAAAAAAAAGGATAAACACAGAGCCGGGGGGAGGGGAGAAGGGCAGCTAGAGAAAAAGACTATTTTTTTTAGAAAGCGGATAGGAACGACGAGAAACAAGGAAAAGGGAAAAGAAAAAAAAATGCTTATTTTCAATTGGGGAATGAATGATGAATGCGGAATATATTCTGCTGCTCATTCCAGCTGCCGCTGGGGAGGATGCAAATCAAATGCGATGCTTTTCTATTTATCTTTTTTGACTCAGTGGGAGGAGTGTGCAGCAGTCTAGATGTCCGGAGAGTGGGGGGAGGGTGTTTAGAATAGGATGCTCGATTGAGTGATCTCATATTCGTATTCATTCTCGCTCGCTATCGCACAGTGCCCATAGTCTACATACAATACAGCTTGTTTCTCTATCGCCAAACATGTCATCGACCGCACCTTAAAACTCTCTTTTCATGTCCATGTTCTTGTTGGACAAAGGCGGCCCTTATAAATACCTGGCCACCAATTTTAAAATTCTCCTCCCCACTCCACCCATCCTCCTCTTCCTCTTCTCTGCCTCCTGCTCCCCCTTCCCAAACATATCTCGAACACCCCAACACACTCTGCGCCATCCATCCATTCCTCATTCGCTCACTCACTCACTCACTCTCTCTCTCTCTCCCTTCACTCAAGCCCCATCCCATCCATCCTCGCTCCTCCCTCCTGCTGCGAGTCCCACTCTCCTCTACTACTCCTCCTCCCCCAGCCATAACAACCTCCAGCTGTACAGTCCACAATGGAACACGGATCGATGGAGACCTATTTCGGTCTCATCAAGACCCCGCACGATGCCCTTGTCGTCTTTGAAGGCAAGTGCTGATATGCTTATCCCCCTCTTTCCATGGTTGTATCTTTGTGTGTGTGTTTGTTTGAGCGTTTGTGCCTGTGTGTTTGTGCCTGTATCTGTGTCAACGCGCTTGGTGGCAATCTTTCAATGCCATGGGTTCAAGGCTTGGAAAATTGCGTGCCTGCCTGTACAGCCCACAGTTGCAGGTCCAAATCCAGCCCAGCCCAGCCCAGCCCAACCCAACCCAGCCTAGTTAGCGCCACCGCGATGCTTGAATGTTGTTCCAGATCTCTTTGGACTGACATTCCTATGTTTATTTATTTTCGTGTTCAACACAGCCTGTCGCCTCGGCCATCTCTCTCGCGTACATCGCCGTCTTTCAGATATCGAGCGTCAGTGCGTCCGTTCTGGATCCGTCTATTGCTTCGACGAGCGCGAGGCCGGCATGCGTCGCTGGACTGATGGCAAAAGCTGGAGTCCCAGTCGCGTCACCGGCAGCTTTCTTACCTATCGCGAGCTTGACGATTCCCAGGGCAACCATACTGGTAAGAATGTCTACCGCGACAAGGGCCTGTTGAAGCAATCCTTCAGCATCACGACCTCGGACAACCAGAAGCTCCACCTTATCTCGTATTACACAAATGACGATGTCAACTCTGGACGTCTTCATAACACGCCGACCCTGGATCTGCGTTTCACCGACATTGTCGTCCCCAAGGGTGTTTATCCAGAGACGGGAGCTCATGGTGAACACTCTGCCCCATCTGTGAGCCAGTCCAGCCCTTCGCCTCCTATGCCGAACCGCCCCAGACATCGTCCCCGAGAGGAGGACGCTTCGTCGCTACGCGTAGATGCTAAGGCTGGTACTCATCATCGCCATCGCCGAAACGACTCGGCATCTTCGACGCATTCTACCCATCGTCGTACCAACTCTGGCTCTCTTGGCTTGAAAGATCATCGCTATTCGCCGATCCAGACGACTGAGGGAAAGCATGTTGGCTCCCGATCTCGTTCTAACAGCAACCTTGCTGTATACTCGTCTTCGGCCCCCAAGAGTACCTTCCATGACCAACGATTCAAATCCTCGAGTCCATCTGCACCCAACACCTACTCTCCAGCTGCTTCGTGGGCCTCTGATGATGACCATCCCATTGCAGCTGATGGAATGATGGCTGAGCCGATGCATTTCCACAGGCCTACTGGAGGCGCGGCACCAATGGCGATTCCAGCACTGGCTGAACTTCCTCCTCTCCATCATGGCTACGGGAGCAAGCCCAAGGATCGCGCCAGGAATCCTCACGAACAGGATTCGCTTTCTGTCCTTGCCAACCTTGCAGCACACTCGATGCTGTTGCCCAAGCTGGAGCCTAAAGAAATGTCAAGGGAAAAGTCTCGCTGGGTCGAGGACGATCGCCAGCTGCGTGCCTTGTCTTCGATGCTCCGTCTTTAAGAGGCTCATTAACAGCCCCAACGACTTCATTCCCACGCTCACAAGCCGCCGATAACCTTGTTCGCAATCGAACGTTGATCGTTTGTTGACACGAACTTGTTTGTATAGTACCCTTTTCCAGATCTCAACTCTCTGTAACATACAATTCCGACCGCTATTCCTCTCAGTTGCAATGAGATAGATATCTCATTTTATACATCATGTACCATAGTCCCTCTACCTTGCGTGCTATCCCCTTGAGTAGCTACATCGTGGTTTCCCATTCTTCGAGCAGAGCGATATTCAATAAATACGATTTCGAAGATCATATTTTTACCGAGATAGGATAATGATGATGACGGTGCGGTGTCTCGGTCGAATTACTGCATAAAGTCGCTTTGCATCAAGACCTGGGTACGTAGTGACATTGTATCGACCTTGTAACTTGTCAAAGGCAAGGAGGGTTTCTGATGAGCATTGGGTTGTCCTGGATGTCTCGTACATGGACAGAGAACGCAGGTGTGTAGTCTATACATGCAGCAATTAAATTTTAGGCTTCTTCTATCAGTCGCCCGCTATCATTGGCTCGCATGAACTGAGCTAATTCTGAGCAACTCAGACTTCCAAGGCTCGCAACCTAAGTGGCTTGTGGATTGCGTTCAGAGAGAGGACTTCAGGTCCATGAACCTTTCCTTGCACACCTCCTTTTCCTTCATCCCTTCTCTCTTCATCATCTCCAAGAACCAGTCTTCTCACCCAACCTAGCCATGTCCTCGCCTATCGAAGTTGTCAACATGTCCCCTGAGGACTACCGCAAGCGCAAGGTCGCTCTTGTCACCGGTACGGTATTTCCCCGCTTCCCCCTCCCCAAAGTGTTCGTTCACCGACTTTTTCGCAGTCTCATCTCGTTCATCAAGACGAGGGGTCATCTCGTCCTCTGATCAGTTTGGGAGCCGAAAGAAAAGGGCAGGACACGAGTAATTGATATGTTATTTTTTTCGCGACCTGATCACTCATGGTGCACAACCTTCTATATTTTTTTCTTGTTACTCTGAAACTCACAGGTATCACTGGTCAGGACGGCTCCTACTTGGCCGAGCTTTTGATCGAGAAGGGTTACCAGGTTCATGGAATCATTCGTCGATCCTCGTCCTTCAACACTGGCAGAATCGAGCACCTCTACAAGGATGCCCACGAGAGTAAGAACCGAGAAGATTGGCTTCATTTATAACAGAAAAAGAGAGAAAGAGAGAGAGCGCGTATGGAAAGGAAGATGCTGACGATTTTTTGTATCATGTCTGCCCCCCGCCCATTGCGTTCTCTTCTATTTTATTAGACCCTAAGATGCGTCTTCACCACGGTGACTTGACGGATTCGACCTGCTTGGTTCACATCATCTCCAAGGTCCTCCCCACTGAGATCTACAACTTGGGTGCTCAGTCCCACGTCAAGGTCTCGTTCGACATGTCCGAGTACACTGCCGATGTCGATGCTGTCGGAACCCTCCGTCTGCTCGATGCCATCCGTACCTGCGGTCTTGCCCACCTCGTTCGGTTCTACCAGGTAGGTAACCGTCATCGACGCGGACAATTTTTTTTTTTTGGGCAAAAGAGGCCTATGACAGATTTCTCAGACGATTCCTGAACAGTGAGAGGCCCTTTTTATCCTTTGGCGTTCCCACGCTATGGATTTCGAAGGATTCTTTGATTGCTGACATTGTAGCACCGATTCTCTTTTTCTCTATGAATCAATCTTTTTATAGGCCTCCACTTCTGAGTTGTACGGAAAGGTTCAGGAGGTCCCCCAGAGCGAGACCACTCCCTTCTACCCTCGCTCGCCCTATGGTGTGGCCAAGATGTACGCCTACTGGATCACGATCAACTACCGCGAGGCCTACAACATGTACGCCTGCAACGGAATCCTCTTCAACCACGAGTCCCCCCGCCGTGGCCGCACCTTTGTCACCCGCAAGATCACCTGCGCCGTGGCGGCGATCCATCTCGGCAAGCAGGAGTGCCTCTATCTTGGAAACTTGGATGCCCAGCGTGATTGGGGTCACGCTCGCGACTATGTTGAGGGCATGTGGAGGATGCTCCAGCAGGAGAGTCCCGAGGACTTTGTCCTGGCCACGGGAGAGATGCACACTGTCCGTGAGTTTGTCGAGAAGTCCTTCAAGGCCACGGGCAAGACGATCCGTTGGGAGGGCTCTGCGGAGGAGGAGGTCGGTATCGATGAGGAGGGCAAGATCCGCGTCCGGGTCGACCCCGCTTACTACCGTCCTACCGAGGTCGAGCAGCTCCTGGGTAACCCTGCGAAGGCCAACGCCAAGCTCGGCTGGAAGCGCACGGTCGATTTCGATTCCTTGGTTGAGGACATGATCAAGTCGGACTTGGTCGGTGTTGCTGCGGGCGATGTCTTTAACTAGAGTTGTTATCTAACCCATCCAGTTTTGTATTTCTATATATATGTTATTTTTTCTTGGTATGGATATGAACTCTTTTGCCCACATACACACACTACTCATACCCTTTTGTCGTTGATCAGCACTCAATAGTACTTTCAATCTTCATCGCAAAATTTCCTCACAATAAAAAAAAAAAAAAAAAAAAAGAGTCGAGAATGAAGTTTTTTTTATTCACAAGGGTTTCTCATATTTTTTATACTTCAATCAATCTACACAGCCGTCTTGTTCTTGTGATGCATGAAGCAGCCCTTCGTGTGATGGACGCCCTCCAATTCAATGCCGACCGCCTGCAAGTAAGAGTACATGATAGTCGTACCTGTAGAAAATGTCTCAGGAAATGTCAGCAGCCATGGCAAAAATAGCACCTTCTGGGGATCAAAAAAGAAAAACACGACGAAACACGACAAAAGAAAAAAAAATATGATGAAACACGACGAAGCAAAGGAAATAAAAATAGTCCTGACTTACCCACAAACTTGAATCCTCGCTTCTTAAGATCGGCGCTCAACCGATCCGACGCCTCGTTACGCGTCAGATAAACTTCTTCTTCTTCTTTCTCCTCCACCTTTTTGTTCCGATTCGGCTGTTTCTTGTAGGTCTGTAAGAACTGCCAGAATCCGTTTTCGTCCTCGGGTTGGGCTTGGTCGGGGTAGAGTTCATTCAACAGATCCCTGAACGCCCTTGCGTTGATCATGGAGGCCTCGACTTTTAGTTTGTTCTTGACGATGTTGGTCTGGAGAAGGCGCTCGTTCGAGGCTGGAGAGGTGTAGGTGTCGGCGATGAGGTTGTAATCAAAGTTATCGTATGCCTCGCGGTAGGCGTCGCGTTTGTGCAGGACCGTGGACCAGGAGAGACCCGCTTGGGCACCTGGGATGACCCAAAAATGCGTGTGTTAGCGTAGCGACAATGGGGGAGCAGGGGAAGATTCGCACAATGGAAGCAATCAACATAATGATTCCAATTGTGGGAGAAAAAAAAAGAGGGGAGCTCACGATTACCTTCGAGGATGATCATCTCAAAGAGATAACGATTCGTGCGGTTGAATCCTTTAGAGATGCACCATTCGGTGTCATGGTACTTTTGTAGGAGCGGGTACCGTGAACTGGTGGCCCATATGCACCGACCCTTGCCGTCATCGACATGTTCAGGCTCGGTTGTTTCTTTGGCGACGCGGCGCTTCTTTTTCGGTGCTGAGTCTACCTCGTCCGCTGAGACTACCACGCTGGTTTCCTTCTTGCTGGCCTTTGGTGTCTTTGCGACTTTGGAGGCGGAGATAGGTTTGATCTTGGTAGGTGATGCGACTATGGCCGTGGCTGCTGCTGCTATGACCATAAATGTGTTTCAATTGGATTGAGTTTATGGGAACTTTCCTCCCCTGATGCTGTGAATGTTCGACTTTTTTCGTGTTGGATTTCGCGCAAAGAGTGCCTTCCATACCGATACGACCGGATCGACGAGACATTATGCTTTTCTTTTGGATAGAGAGGCGTGGGGGATCGCAAGAAGGAAGAATGAGTTGTAGTTGATGAAGAAGCGGTGGGGAGGATGAGAGATGGATCTCTTTTGAAGGATTCAAACAGGGGTCGTTTTTTAGTGGCGTCAAGTGGAGAAACTCCCCCCCTCCCTCCTGGTCATGGCTCGTGGACAGGGGTCTGTTCAAACGACCGTGACGGGGCCTCGCAGCAAGGATTCCCCTCGTTGACAAGCTTTATTTTCAACTCAGCAGAAGCAGCAGGGCTCTTTGCACAGTTCTTCCTCCCCCTTCCCTCCCGTCTTTTCTTTGTTGGGGGCCAACAGGTTTTCGATCTGTCATTCAAGGTTCTTAAGTAGCTTCTGTTTCGAATGACTATTGTTAGAGGATACACCGCACCATCATTCCTGTTGGTGGATTGTCTGCCTCCCTCCCCCTCCCCTCAGGTTACTCTCAGTAGCGTAAAATCTTCTGAGGGGGTGAGGAGAAACTCTGGTAATCTTGTATGTAGCCTATAGGCATTTTGCACGAGTGGTAGACTTTTGTAGTCGAGGTTCAGAAAGACATATGAAATCTGCCCTGTCCAATCACAGACACTTTGTGCCTGAATTTCAATAGAGAAGAAATTGTCCGGGTAAAAAAAGTGCCTATTCAAGAAAAGAAACTAAAATCCATCCTACATGTAGAGAGAGGGGGGGGGAAAAAAGCGGGCCTAATATTTTATATAGATTTGATTGATCCCGGCACCTAAAAACGAAGTTCTGGGTTTTAACAGAGCTCAGTCCAAAAAAAAACCTATAGCAGCTGGCTTGGTTAGATCGGGCCGGGCATGGGGGGATTGGGGGGGGGGGGGATTGGGGGGGGGATTGAGGGAAGTAGGGCGACAAAAGTAAATGAATAATCAGGCTCCTGGAGAAGGTGAACGAACAAGAGAAAAAGCAGGACGGGAAAATGTTGTACAGTATTGTTTAGAGAGTACAAACATGTCCGTCGGTCCAAGATACACACGATATCTAGTCTAGTCTACGTTGTCAGTGATTTTGTCTATCTCTCCCTCCCCCTCTCTCATTCCGTTCAACTCAAAATAAACAAACACGCGACAGAAAGTGAATGCGTTTTGTGTTGGTGCGCATGTGTATAAAAAGAGCAACGGTCGCGAGGAGGAGGAAGAGTGCAGTAGCTGTCATCTCCTGACCCGGACGGGGGAGGAGGGGAGGGAGAAATGATGGACCCGCTCAGGTAGATCCGCCCCCTCCTACCTTGGTGGCAACGCAGGGAAAAGGATTGTAACTGATTCTGAAGATACAGGTGATGAAGGCTGTGTCGTTGATGTACAAGCGCAGTTCTTATGATCGGGCGAGGGGAGGACAGCTGGTGCGACAGCGACTGGACACGTATAGGCTTTTTTTCTTAACAGATAAGCCTGGGTCTTCCCATGGGGCAGCAGGGTGTGGCCTGGTCCCATAGAACGAAAAAGAAGAAAGAATTCTGTCGAGAAGGACAGGCAGACTAATGCTGCGTAGACTAGTCCAGCGTGTATATGTGTGTGTATGTGTAGGAGGATAATAGCAAGAGAGCCGGAGCGGGAATTCTTTTTCGCTTGGGTGCAGAGGACAGGCACACCCCAGCCGGCCAGCAACATGAGCTGGGTGAGGTGAGGGTTCCGATTCTATTGGCTGGGGATGAGCTGATAAGATTTTATGCTTTTCTCGCCAACCAAAGGAGACCAGCGACTTCTTCTCGAGGGAGTACAGAACCAGACCAGAAACAGATGATGAGGGAACCAGATGAGATGATGATGATGATGGAGTGCGCCGTCTATAAAAGCGCCCTCCTCCCCGGCCTTCTTTTTTCGCTTCTTTCTTTTCTCTCCCCTTCTCCTTCAAATCCACCTTCTGCCTTCTTTTTCTATCCCCACAGAAAAACCCCCCAACCCCCAACTAACAACAACACCCAAACCCTTTGTCTGGCTACCAATTCCTTGTTGGTCGCCAACTCCGAGTCTAGCAACCACGTTTTCCAACCAGTTGGCCAGTCTCCACAACCCCCACCGCGGAAGAAAGAGAACGAGTCCCAAGCCTAAAGCATCCAAGTAACGAGGACTCGATTGCCCAGACGATTCTTCCCCGACCCTTTGCCTACCTACACTACCAGTACCCCCCTACTCAAGCCCAAAAAACAACCAAAAAATAACAACAACCATGCCTCCATTCGCCGCTGAACAAGCCTCTGCTGCCGCTCCCTTGGCCTTCAAGGTCAACAGCAAGAACGTCCAGTACACTGACTCCCACATCATTGCGGACTATGCCTACGAGAACGCCACCGTCACCAAGGGCGTCGATGGTTCTTACTCCGTCAACCCCACCGCTGTCAAGTACACCTTCAAGACCGATGCCAAGGTCCCTCGCGTTGGGTATGTCTGTGATTCATCTTTTCCATGTTTTTGTTGATATGACGATTGCATTTAGATCTGCATTTCCTGCATTTGCTGCATTTGCTGCATTTCTTGCGCATCCGTCCTTGTAACATGCCCTGGAATGTTGTTCTATACAGAGCTCTAACCAAACATGTTTTTCGTATCGTGATAACATAGTCTCATGATGGTCGGATGGGGTGGAAACAACGGATCGACCTTGACCGCTTCCATCATCGCCAACCGCCACAAGACCATCTGGCACACCAAGGAGGGTGTTCAGGAGCCCAATTACTTTGGATCCGTCGTCCAGGCCTCGACCTTGAAGCTCGGTGTTGACGCCAAGGGTAACGATGTCTACATTCCCTTTTCAGACATCCTGCCCATGGTCCACCCCAACGACCTCGTCCTCGGTGGTTGGGATATCTCGTCCTTCAACCTTGCTGACTCCATGGTCCGTGCCCAGGTCCTCGACTACGATCTCCAGCGCCAGGTCAAGGCTGAGATGGCCACCCTCAAGCCCCTTCCCTCGGTCTACTACCCCGACTTCATTGCCGCCAACCAGTCCGACCGTGCTGACAACGTCCTCCCCGGCAACGACAAGCATGCTCACGTCGAGCAGATCCGTGCCGACATCCGCAACTTCAAGGCCGCCAACCACTTGGACAAGGTCATTGTGATCTGGACTGCCAACACTGAGCGTTTCTCTTCTCTCTTGGACGGCGTTAACGACACCGCCGATAACTTGCTCAAGGCCGTCAAGGAATCGCACGAGGAGGTCTCGCCCTCAACCGTCTTTGCCATCGCCTCGATCCTCGAGAACACCCCCTTCATCAACGGATCGCCCCAGAACACCTTCGTTCCCGGATGCATCGAGCTCGCTGAGCGCCACAGCGTTTACATCGGAGGTGACGACTTCAAGTCTGGCCAGACCAAGGTCAAGTCGGTCATTGTCGACTTCCTCGTCAACGCCGGTATCAAGCCCATTGCCATCTCGTCCTACAACCATCTCGGTAACAACGACGGCAAGAACTTGTCAGCTCCCCAGCAGTTCCGCTCCAAGGAGATCTCAAAGTCGAACGTCGTCGATGACATGGTCGCTGCCAACCACATCTTGTACAAGGAGGGCGAGCACCCCGATCACTTGGTCGTCATCAAGTACATCCCCGCTGTCAAGGACTCGAAGCGTGCCCTGGATGAGTACGTCTCGGAGATTTTCATGGGCGGTCGCAACACCATCTCGATGTACAACACCTGCGAGGATTCTCTTCTTGCCTCGCCCTTGATCTTGGATCTCGTCATCCTCACCGAATTGATGACCCGCATCCAGTACAAGACTGAGGATATGGCCGAGTTTGCTCCCTTCAACTCTGTCTTGTCGGTCCTGTCCTACATGTTGAAGGCCCCCTTGGTCCCCCACGGCACCCAGGTCGTCAACGCTCTCTCCAAGCAGCGCAGCGCCATGGAGAACATCTTCCGTGCCTGTGTCGGTCTTCCTCCCCAGAACGACATGCTCCTCGAGGCCAAGACCCAGGCCAACCGCCAGTAAATCTTTCTTTGCTTTGCTGACAAGCTACAGTTTGGATGCATTGAGGACAGCAACTCGTTGGAGAATGTTCTATAGCCCAACTCAATAAAAAAAATCAAGTCCCCACGGTCCTGTGGGATGCTTGTTTTTGTCAAAAAAACTCCCCTTTTCTACGACATGAATGATTTGTTCGGTTACAGCGCTATGAGGTCCACAAAACAGAAACCGACTATGCAAGAGAAAGATTATGGGAAAACGCTGTAGCTAAGACGTTCTGTAAGGAAACTCAATAGAGAAATTGAGGACTCTGAAAATTTCACAGGGACTGTCATTCAGTTTCAAATTGAGGAGGTCGTATAAGCCATCTATGACAATCTCTGTGAAAATTTCACAGCTTCGAGCACAAGCAATGAAACTGGCTCAAAAAAGCAGAGTCCCTCTTTTTCCTTCTCTTCTCTCCCTCCAGTGGTGAAAAATAAAACAAACTCTTATTCAACACGCACCTTCATGTCAACTTCAACTAACATCAACCTCCCCGCTGAGAACAGCACTCCCCCCCTCTCCCCTCCGCCCTCTGATGACCACCGGGCTGGTAACGACAATACCCCTCCCATTGAGGCTGAAGCACCAGACACTCTATCGGATGCAGGAGCAACTACAAAAGCGACTGGAAAAGCACCCAGCCGCTTCGACTTCCGCAAGGAATCAGTTCCGGAGTTGATTCTCCTGCGTGCTCTGTCATTGCATCGACCATTTATTGCGCCTCATGGAAGCGTAGTCGAAACTTGGGGCAAAGTAGTGGACTATCTTCACGAGTCAGACAGGGTTGAGCGACCGACAAAGCCCTTCTTCACAAACGTGAAGCCACGGACTTGCAAGCTAACGTGGGAGCGACTGGCAGAGGAGCAAAAAAAATATGAGGCCTATCTGGAAGCCGCCACTGGAATCGCACCTGAGGAGACAGAGCGACGGCAATTGATGGAAGAACTCTACCGTCTCAAGCTAGCAAACAATGAAGCTACAGTCGAAGCCAGACAGGATCGGACGCGGCAACAAGAAAATGCTGTTGAAGAGAGAAGGCTTGGCCAGCTGCTCCTGGATGCGGCCGAGTCTGCGGAGCTGAGACCTCGGATTGTTTCCGATAGCGATAGTGCCGCTCCCCCCACTAGGTACAGCAAGAAGCGGATCACCATACAACAAATCGAAAAACAACAACAGGAGGCTATTGCACAAGTGAAAGAACAGCGCGAGCTCATGGCACAACAGGTGGCATTGCAAAAGGAAGACATGGAACATCGAAAAATGCACGCTCAGCGACAGGAGGAAAAAGAAGCAGCCAGAGATGTACGACAAGAGCAGAGAGAACTCGACAAAGAGGAACGGTATGCCACAAGGAAAGAGGAAAAAGAGACGAGAAGGTTGGAATGGGAGCGCGAGAAGCAAAGACAAGAAGATATTAGGGACAGGGAGCGACTATCCCGACAGGAGGATCTCGACGAGCGACGGCACAAGGAAGTTTTGGAGATCTTCAAGCAGCAATCATCCACAACTCAACTTCTTGCCCAAGTGATTATAAACATGCAGCAAAAGGCGTGAATCAACTATATATACCTTTCAACCTCTTATGCACATCAATAAAGAATGGTTTACCTGCTAAGATACGTGGCAGCAGAGGGGCTATCTAATCCGAAACGTGAACCTGTCTGGGAGCCATAGTAACACGTGTGGAGGTTTGAAAACAGGACCGCTACTTTGTAGTGCAATGCAAGAGGGGTAGCAAGGACGCGTTGTGTAGGAGAAAAGTCCAACGCAGAATAATACCGGACGACTTTCCCTATCGCCCATTCGGCTACCACGCGTTGCTTGGCCATCGTTCGGTTGAATGCTCGATGGTGGGCAGGCATGAGCCGATGGTCGTGATAGGGCCGAAGCATATGGGCACCAATTTGGTACGCAGGGTCGCCATAGATAGCAAGCCTTCTCCCATCTGGCCTCCATGCATGCTGACGAAGAATACCGGCCAGGCCAGAATTCCTGTAAATAGTTAGGTCGTGAACGTTCCCGCGCGCAGCATTGCTCAGATGGATGATGATCCCGTCAGGGGCTACCAAGATTTGATATTTAAGAGCATGGAAGCGCTTGTGGCCGTTGTACATTGCCCTCTGTCCAAACGAGGGTCGGCTGATCTTTCTGGCTGTGCCATCCAAGAAGGCGAACACGGACTGATGTGCACCTCGTGCAGCAACGGCTCCAGCGTACTCGTGAAGCTTTGCTCTTGTTAATCGGTTCTCGTCCCACGTTAAAAGGTGGTCCCATCGACCTGTGAGAAATATTATCGTCTGTTTGACAAGTCTTGAAATTGCAGATGAGTCGCGGCTAAAGATCAGCTGCATGCGGTCGAGTTTCGTTGGGAACGACAGCCGGTACAGTGTCAAGCATAAAGCCTCCTCCGCGGTTGCCGCATCGCCCTTGTAGGTCTTCACTAGATATGGTAGGTCAAGCAATTGACAGAGTTCGAGTATCTGTGGCGCCGTGAAACGGAATTGTCTTTTGAATTTCCGACGAGGGAGTGCGTGAATATTGAATAAAAAGCCGGGCAAGAATATGGCAGGAGGGAGGCCTGCTGGTCTCGGCTCACCGTCGTCGTTATCTGCGTCCGCGCCGTCGCCGTTATCTGCGTCCGCATCGTCGTCGTCGTATTGGATCCTATCCTGGGCCACTAACACGAGGAGGTACGAATTGAACGCAACCAAGGAGGCCATGGGATTAAGAAAAGGGAGAATGCTTTTGGTATAATGCCGCTTGCGAAGCAGGAATATTCATGCCCCTGAATGTTAACATTTACATCTCAACCTTCTTCCTTGCAACAATTCGATCACACCTGCTAATGTAAAGCAGTTTATGCACTGTCACACACTATGAAATTTTCAGAGTCCTCAATTTCTCTAATCTGGATGCCTTGAATAAATTGTATTCCACATGCAATAAAAAGATCTAGCGCAACAAACTACGCAACACTGTAGCGGACACTGTAGCGGGTGATCAGCACAACGGTCTTCCTGTTCAACTGGAACCAAGTAACAGAAAGGCCGTTGGCTTTGACCCTCCTTTTATACAGGCGCGACCTCAAAACCTTATATCAAACCCTGTGAACATGTGGTGGTTGCTGGCCAACAGCACTGACAATGTTTTCTTTATTTTAATTGTGCTTAGCGGTGCACAGCCGGTGGGCAATATTCCAGATAAGAAGCCCGCAAGGGAAGGACGAAGAATGGCTCGGGAACTTGTTTAGCTTCGCAAGAACAAGCGCAAGGACAAGGACGAGGACAAAGATAAGGCACGGACGGAATATGGCTCAAGAGGCCTTGTGAAGATGCGGGTGGCGAGACTCTGCAGTCGCTGTTAACTGGATACGCTCAACAACAGTTGTGACCTTGACAAGGATACCAGCTGCAGGGAAACGAATATCGATCCATGGCCCCATAAGTATGAGTATTTACTTGTGCGCTTGAAAACATAGCGCACTATCAGAGACAGAAGATGCACAGCTGTGTCTTGTCCCCTTAGTGCCGTCTAGGCCCGTGCCTGAACTAGCTCTATCTAGCGCGCGGACACAGAGTGGTGTTCCTGAGGCTCATGTGCGTCTTTGGCTGGGCTCAGCTCTAAACAAATCAACTCTCGCCCTCATCTTTACCTTCGCGCTATGTAAGCTTTCTACGACTGACTTTCTTGGCGTACTGTATGGCGAAGCAGTATTTTGGAGGTGCTTAAGATAAATATGCTAGAACGGTTTCCTGGAGTGGAGAGGGAATAGGGATGGAATAGGAATTGATCCTGCAATACGGTGGCGATTCACACAATTCCCAGATGGGGTTACACAACAGGTCGAAGGATCAACTTTTTGCTGTCCCTCGCTCCCTCGCATCTGATGAGGTGACCCATTGTACCCTACACGAGAGTGAGGGGACAAAACGGCATGGAGTATGTTTAGCTAATACAATAACGACGGGTTGCGTCTTCATACTCGCCTTGCCCTTTCTTTCATCTTCCCTTCTTCCCAGCTACATCCTTTACTCAATCCACCAGGACCTGTCTGAACCGTCTATCAACCTCCCCGTCGCCTTTCTCTTTTCTCCTTAGTTTCCTTATACCTCAAAAAGCGCTGGTCGACAACGACTCATTAGCGATAGTGCAGTCCGGTTGGCAGCAAAAGCCGGCCCTGTCTGTGATCATATAGGCGGAGTAAAAACGCAGGAGCCAGACTGTGGTAGGACTAGTGTCTATGAAGCTGAGGAGAACAAGGACACATATGCAACGGGTATTAACCCATAGTGTGTGACGACAGGTACCATTGCTAGGAGACACGAGGGGGAGCGAGCCCAGACCATTACACAGCTGTCCAGAGAAACGAAGAATCAGGAGTACCCATATCAATGTGAGAGACCATCTCGTTTCTTCTGTATGTGAATAACGAGATATGCAACATGTGCAGCGGTTAACAATCCATCTTGCTTGACGATAGCCGTCTCTATTGGGGGAAACAAAGGGCAGTGAACTTGAACAGGAGAACAGGAGCAGACAGGAGAATCGAACTTGAACAGGAAAAGCTTCCGCTGTTCTCACAGGTCCTCCCGGTACTGCAGTCTATTACGTTCAATTGCGTCCAGTTGCGTCCCATTGCGTGAGAGCCGTGTTCGTCAAGTGTAAGTGTGTATGCTGGCTGCTCGCACGCACCTGTTATTCGACGATGGATCTGCTAATCTCGCTTCCATCTGTTACACAACGATAGAAGACTCACAGACCGATATGTCCTGCAGTATGTTTCCGTCCTCACGAAGTGCTCTCTCGCCACAAAGGGCCCTGGACCTCGCCAACACTCATCTGGAAAATGCACGAGAAGCAGATGACCCGTATCTCATTTTGGCCTTGTGCGCCAATGCAGAGGCTGCGTTAGCAGGGATTAAAAGAGCAAACAGAAAGGCTCTCATCCCTCCTATGAGCGCCGAGGATCAGGCCCTATGCAATGGAATCTGCACTGCTTATTCCGACCGAGGCAAGCTGCTAGACAGCTTGGGTCATCGTGACAAGGCACAGGCCAGCTTCAGGCAGGCGGAGAAGTGGCGGTATGTCCTGGGCCTCGACGGGAAGCCTGTCCGCTCTCGGTCCGGCGGGATCTTCACTTCAATTCGTGATGCACTCAACCTCCGCGGTACATCATCAGCCGCACCCGACCAATCCTATCCAGAGGAAAAGAGCAGGCCGAGCCGCAGCGATGTCGCTTATGTCTCTCCAGCAATTTTTCCTGAGAACGTGGCAAGGCCTGCAGCCAAACATGATCTACCAGGACCGGATGGGCGCATCACCACCACTCCTCAGCTCGTCTACTGCCTCGGATTGCTGTCCAAGGCCTCATCATCGTCATCATCAACATTTGTCACAGAATCCGATGAGCCGCTTGACAAAGCTCAGCGCGACTGGATACAGGCCAAAGCCAAGGACGCAGACGAAAAAGATCGGCTGTGTTCGCTGGTGACAAGAGTGATCGCGGAATTCATCGATGACGACCTCAAGGATGCCGCCATGGTCGCTGAAGTGATGTACCTAGCGCCTGTGCTCAACGAAGAGCGATATCGCAAGCTGCTCAGCGACCTCATCGATGGGGTTGCGCAATCGGTCCTGCTGGATTTCAATCTACTCGAAGGCCTGGCTCAGCTGATACAGAGCGCTTCCCCAGGCTACCTCCATGCCGACGACCTGGTCAAAATCCTGAGTGCCCTTAGCACGCGCTTGCAGGACACTCACTCCTCATCGAGCAAGCATCGCTATCAGCTGGCCCTGGCGGTCTCTCGCGTGCTGGATGCGATGGCGGACAGCGATGTTAAGGGCTTGAACCGCGAGCAGCTGCATGAGCCGCTGTCAGCTTATCTGGAAGAGATGAAGAACAGCTCCGACCCCTACTTGATGTACCAAGCTGCCTATGCCTACCAGGCCCTGCAGTATGTCCCAGATGATGAGACGTCCCTACAAGCAGTGATGCGGCGCACACGAGTGGTGGTGAATGGCGTTTCAGGGCTAGTGAGCGCGGTCAAGGGCCTGGATGTAAGTAGCTTTATCGATGGACTGAGCCAGCTGCAGGAAGGACTGGGAGAGGTGTACGAGGTCTTCATGCTCGGATACGAAGGTGTGAGCTCGCTGATCGAGGGCGGACAGGGGCTTATGGACAGTCTCAAGGAGGGTCTCAGCTTCAGTCGGAAGCGTGCATGGTACCCAGCACTGCGCTGCGCAGACGCCTTGGTTCGAGTCGGCCGACTCGCAGAGTTCAAGGATCTGGTCTGTGGGGCCCCGTGCCGACGTGATCTGTTGTTCGAATGGGGTGTATGCCAGCGGCTTGGAGAGATCGCTGCCGATGCACTCTGGGAAGTCAGTATCCGCCGAAGCGCTGTCAATCTACTAAGCGAGCTGTATGTAAACGATCAGGACTGGGACCAGCATGCTACCGTCAAGCAATGGATCCTCACGATCCTCATCCAGCTAGCTGGTATGTACGACAGCGCAGTAACGCAGCGTGCCCAAGCCCTGCTGCTAGAGCTGAAAAAGGACGGCGATGCAGAGAAACAGGCACTATATCGCGCTTGCATCAGCGCATCTTCGAGTTCATATCCGCTAAAGGTCGGATTGCCAGAGCTAGCGTCTTCGTCGCTGCTCAACCGCGTCCAGGGTATTCCAGACGTCGAAGACGACCTGCGCAAGCTGAAGGAGCGGCAACAAGCGGAACGCGACAAGGCCATCTACATCCCACTTCAAGCCAAGGCCAGCTTACAGGCATCCGACGATGCACTGTTCTCATTGACGGAGAAAGTGCATGAGTTCCTGAACAGTGATCGCAAGGTGCTTCTGCTGCTGGGTGACTCTGGTGCTGGCAAGTCGACCTTCAACAGGAAACTCGAGTGCGACTTGTGGGACAGCTACAAGAAAGGGAAAGGCCCGATACCACTCCACATCAACCTGCCTGCGATCGACAGGCCGCACCAGGACATGATCGCCAAGCACTTGCGCAGGAACGACTTTACAGAGTCTCAGATCCGAGAGATCAAGCAGCACCGTGAGTTGATCCTGATCTGCGATGGATACGATGAAAGCCAGCAGACACACAACCTGTATGTAAGCAACCAGCTGAATGAGCCGGGTGAGTGGCGTGCCAAGATGCTGACCAGCTGCCGTAGTGAGTACCTTAGTCAGAACGACAGAGACCGCTTCCAGCCGATGGACTGGAACCACAGGGCTGCACCCAACCTCTTCCAGGAGGCAGTCATTGTCCCGTTCTCTCCAGAGCAGATCGAAGACTACATCAGGCAGTATGTACACCAGAACAGGGCGCCGTGGCGGACCAAGCAGTACCTGGGGACACTTGAGCAGGTCTCCAACCTGCAGGAGCTGGTGAGAAACCCGTTCCTCCTGACGCTGTCGTTGGAAGTGCTGCCGCGGGTGGTGAATACAGGACAGGCACTGGATCTCTCCAGAACTAGGATCACACGTGTAGCGCTATATGACCAGTTCGTGGAGCAATGGCTGGAGCGTAGCAAGAAACGAGTGGGAGGCAATGATCTGAGTCCACAAGCGAAGGCGGCGTTTGACACCCTGGTGGATGAGGGCTTTACACTGAACGGCATCGGCTTTCTGAAGAGACTGGCAGTAGCCATCTACAAGAAGCAGGCAGGCCATCCTGTGGTGGAGTACTCGCGCGCCAGAGACGAGGGGACATGGAAGGCGGCATTCTTCAGCCGAGATGATGAGGTCCAGCTCCTGCGCGAAGCCTGTCCTCTGAGCCGCAGCGGCAACCAGTACCGGTTCATCCATCGATCGCTGCTGGAGTACTGCTTTGCGCTCGCAGTATTTGATCCTCAGGAGAACAAGGCTTCGCGACCGTCTTTTGCTCCGGTACGCCGAGGAAGTGTCAACTCCATGTTCAGCTTCGACGATGAAGAGATCCCAGAGGAAGAGCCTGCTGGTGCTCGGCAATCTGTTGTCGGTTACCCACTGTCGTGGAGAAGCCTCATGAACGAGCCATCGGTGCTGCAATTTCTAGCGGAGCGGGTCCAACAAGAACCCATTTTCAAGCAGCAACTACTCGCGATGGTTGAGCGCTCGAAAACGGACAAAGAAGGACGCAAGGCGGCAGCTAACGCGATGACGATACTAGTCAGGGCCGGAATACGGTTCAATAACGCAGATCTGCAAGGTATCCGGATTCCTGGGGCGGATCTGAGTGGTGGAGAGTTTGATTCTGCACAGTTGCAAGGAGCAGATCTTAGAAAGGTCAACCTCCGCAATGTTTGGCTGCGGCAAGCCGATCTGAGCAAGGCGCAGATGGTGGGCGTGCAGTTCGGCGAAAGAGCGTACCTCGCAGAAGATAGCGGGGTGTATTCCTGTGCGTATTCACCTGATCGAAGGAACTGTGCCATGGGTCTTCGCAATGGCACGATCAGTGTATATGACACCACGACTTGGTCAAAAACCCTCACGTTAAACGGTCATATTCGGCGTGCTGCGAGCGTGGCGTATTCACCAAGTGGCCAGCAGATTGCCTCGGGCAGTTATAACTACACGGTGCAACTGTGGGATACGCAAACCGGTGCACCTGGTGCAGTGTTAAGAGGCCATACCAACGTGGTTTCAAGCGCGGCGTATTCACCAAGCGGCAGACAGATCGCCTCGGGCAGCTTTGACAAGACAGTGCGACTGTGGGATACGCAAACCGGTGCACCTGGTGCAGTGTTAACCGGCCATACCCGCCAGGTTACAAGCGTGGCGTATTCACCAAGCGGCCAGCAGATTGCCTCGGGCAGTGATGACATGACGGTGCGGCTGTGGGATACTCAAACCGGTGCACCTGGTGCAGTGTTAAGTGGCCATACCCATTGGGTTACTTGCGTGGCGTATTCATCAAACGGCCAGCAGATTGCCTCGGGCAGTTGGGACAAGACGGTGCGGCTGTGGGATACGCAAACTAGTGCACCTGGTCCAGTGTTGAGAGACCATACCAACGTGGTTTCAAGCGTGACGTATTCGCCAAGCGGCCAGCAGATTGCCTCAGGCAGTTGGGACAAGACGGTGCGGCTGTGGGATACGCAAACTGGTGCACCTGGTGCAGTATTAAGCGGTCATACCCGCGTGGTTACAAGCGTGGCGTATTCATCAAGCGGCCAGCAGATAGCTTCGGGAAGTTATGACAACACGGTACGGCTGTGGGATACACAAATCGGTGCACCTGGTACAGTGTTAAGCAACCATACCCGCATGGTTACTTGCGTGGCGTATTCGCCAAGCGGCCAGCAGATTGCCTCAGGCAGTGGCGACATGACAGTGCGGCTGTGGGATACGCACACCGGTGCATCTGGTGAAGTGTTAAGTGGCCATACCCGCGGGGTTACAAGCGTGGCGTATTCACCAAGCGGCCAGCACATCGTCTCGGGGAGTTGGGACAAGACGGTGCGGCTGTGGGGTACGCAAACCGGTGCACCTGGTGCAGTGTTAACCGGCCATAAAGATGTGGTTTCAAGCGTGGTGTATTCGTCGAGCGGCCAGCACATCGCCTCGGGCAGCTGGGACAAGACGGTGAGGCTGTGGGATATCCAAACTGGTGCACCTAGTGCAGTGTTAAGCGGCCATAAAGATGTGGTTTCAAGCGTGGCGTATTCGCCATGCGGTCAGCAGATTGCCTCAGGCAGTTGGGACATGACAGTGCGGCTGTGGGATACGCAAACCGGTGCACCTGGTGCTGTGTTAAATGGCCATACCCGCGGGATTACAAGCGTGGCGTATTCGCCAAGCGGCCAGCACATCGCCTCGGGCAGTTGGGACAAGACGGTGCGGCTGTGGGATACGCAAACTGGTGCACCTGGTGCAGTGTTAAGCGGTCATATCCGTGTGGTTACAAGCGTGGCGTATTCACCGAGCGGCCAGCAGATTGCCTCGGGTAGTGATGACAACACGGTGCGGCTGTGGGATGTGAGATCCGGTCAGTGTTTGGTGGCTGTTAAGGGGTTTCATGGGTCCATCTCCAGCATCACATGGAACACGGCTACCGACGGCACCTATTTCGCAACCGGCTGTGCCGACAAGTCCGTTCGTGTGTGGCAGCTAATTGAAGAAGAGGATGACTATCGCGTACGCCTGCATTGGAGTTCGAACCATGGTGAACTTGTCGTGTCGGATATGACTTTCCATGAAGCACAAGGCCTGAGCACGGTAAATGCGAAACTGTTGCAGCAGCGTGGCGCTGTGGCGACCCAGTTCCGCCTTTGACCTTCCGCGCGGCTAGCGAGAAGCTGATCACCATGACTGTTGTTGTATCTCAGCTTGGAATGCGGCCAAACCACGGCATGTCCCTGCGGCTTATCCCTCCGGCAGAGAGTCAGTAAAGCCGGTGGCATAGGCGAAGGTGATATAACTAGGAATTTGATAGTGGCGGCTTGGCTCCTACTCTTTGCAAATCTTCTGCTGATGCATAGATGAGCCTTCTGAAGATCATTGACAACCCTCAAAAATAAAAAAATGGCAGCTTATAGCAAAGAACTGAGCTCTTATTGGGCTAAAAGACCATAGAGCGAGGCAAGAAGGGATGAAGTCTAGGGTTATAGACAGCCATGGTTGTGTAAATGCTGGCTAGGATTGTGCGCAGCTTTATTCTCTACGCACATACGCTCTGTCCCGACCTCCCCCACCACTCTGGCCAAGACCGCCATCACTGCCACTATGACCAACACTAGATGCACGACCAATAGCGCGCTCACTTGCAGCATTTACCTCGGTGCACAGGCCTTCCACATTATCAAGCATCTCCTGGACATGTCGTTTGAAACGAGCATATTCGCGATCAGCACCAGCGACTGCTGCACCATCATCACCAGATGGATATGTGTAGCTGATGTATCTTACTGCTGGGAATCCGAACCGCACAATAGTGGATAGTATCAACTAGGATACAAGTAAAAGGAGTGTAAATGACAACCATGCAGCTGCTAGTTCGAGTCCCAGTTGGCTTCCCATTTGTCACAGAATGTCCTGATATTTTTAGTTGAATAAGATATTGACAGGGTATGCTGCAATAGGATGCTATGCGGTCGCCACTGCAAAGAGACAGTGATCAATAGCGAAGAGTGCGCGCTGTGATGCACGCACACACTTTGCTTGCCCATAACCACCTTCAAATAGCTGAACACACCATAAACGACTTCGTTCTCTTTACTCCTAGTCTTCTCTCTCTAAACTTCCTTAACTACATCCATATCGCGTGTACTGTAGATATGTAATGAGACTACAGTTCCAGACAATACGTGAGTACTCTCGAAAGCTAAAGCTGTTCCGGCTTTGACGATCCATGTGATTGCAACTGGAGCATGTCAGTGTGATCGCTTCGTGTTATTGTGGGCGTGTTCTTCGAACGGGGTATGTTCTTGTGGCATCAACTGACTGGGATATTGATCGTCGGAGGGGGCGACGCAGCCAGGTTGGTCGAAGGATCTTGTAAGGCCCTGGTGACATCCTGTGCGTTACCAGATCAAGTGAGGCTGCGGACGACGTGCCTGAGGCCTCGTTAGCCAGTCAGATAGACTGTGCGTCAGCAGCACGAACGTGGGATTTTGTTTTTGGAGGCGTGCTCTGCCGTAAAAGCCGTTACGACCGCTATTTTTATTTCCATTTCTGTCGCCAGTCCGTTCGTCATTCCTCTCTCCACAACACCGCGATTCCTCTCTCATTCGACAACCGGACACACCTTCATGAACCAGGGCAGCAATATCACAAGGCTGCTCTCAGGGAGATGTTCTCCGCTGTGCAGGAATATGCCCCAAAGGACAGTGCACCTTGCTAGGTCGAATGGACATGCATCCCTTCTCGCATCATGCACCTCCCACGCAAGAGCACTCACTATGGCAACTCGACTGCAGGGACTGGGATTCCTAAACCACTCGAAAGAACTGAGCATTACGACGTCAAGGATGGCATCCCTCCGGGACTACTCGAGCCAGCCTTTGCGAACGCGCTTAGTTTCAGAACAAGCTATTACCGCTTCAGAATCTATGCCCCCCATACCCCACTTTGTCCTGGTTCGAGCACCTACACCCTTCCAAGCGTATGTTAAGCCCGTTCTCTTCACAGCAGCCACATCATTCGCAGCATTCGCGACCGCAGCATATGTTTGGGAGCGACACCAGGTCACGCTAATCAAACGCATCCAAGCATGGAGATCCAGCTCGAAAAACGACAGACCATCGGCACGAGAGTTTGTTGAAGCGCAGGCAGAAATATTGCAGGAGCGTTGGAGAGTTGGCTTGGAGCGGTTCCGCTGGATTCAACAGATCGGCATCCCTGTAGAGATCCAGAAGATGCTATTCGTGGTGCGCTCACGGTGGATGGAACTGACGCCTGGAGAGAGAACTGTCTGGGCAATTATCGGACTGAATTCGATTGTGTTTGGTGCCTGGCAGGTGCCTCGACTGGCACCCTTCATGCACAAGTGGTTCATGCACCATCCAGCCCGCAGCCAGTCCATCACTCTGCTCACCTCGATGTTTAGTCACCAGCACTTTTGGCACTTTGGGCTCAATATGTTTGCACTCTATTCGTTCGCGGTGCCACTTCACGACCAAATGGGCAGGGAACAGTTCTTGGCCTTTTATCTTACAACAGGAGTCACAGCCTCTTTGGTTTCTCATTTATTCACGGTCGCTCGTGTTCCATGGGCAAAGATCATTCCTTCCCTCGGCGCTAGCGGTGCTCTGTTCGGATGTCTGAGTTCAACGGCGTACATGTATCCGGAAGCCACGGTTTATATCATCTTTTTGCCGTTCCTGCCGATTAAGATACCCATGGCCTTGGGAGCTATGATGGGCCTTGACCTGGTTGGCATCATCCGCAACTGGAGGATGTTTGATCATTACGTAAGTGTCCTTGTTGCGTCCACGAAGCAGTCTGGCATTTGATCGTGCATCTGAATAACCCTGCTTAATCTCCTCTGCATAATCTTTATCGACTCTAGGCCCATCTGGCCGGTGCATCATTCGGCCTCGCTTACATGTATGCAGGAAAGGATTTAATCTGGACACCACTTCAGCAAAAAGCCATCGAACTCAACAAAGACTCGAACTTGTTTGGCAAGATGCTACCAAAGGCTTCTTCCCAAGGAGAGATCAATCAACGTAGATCTATGGGCTCTGTTAAAGACGCCACCGGAACGGATAGAGTGAGTGGCGAGGGAGAGCGCACTGCGAAGGACTATGCGCAGGCTAGATATAACAAACTGAAGTCATGGTGGGATACAAAGCGAAGCGGAGGTAATAAAGATCCTTAGATACCTCTTCAGAGGCTTCAATTCAAACCGTAAGTAGACTGATGTTCATCCTAGACTGGAGTCGAGAACATGAGGTCTGTAATCCGCGGGAACATGCTGAAACTGTGATCGAAATAGAAGGCTATGGCCATGAACTCCGTTATGCCGCAATCATGCACTATTGTTAACCTGTATGAGCTTCCTGCGGCTCATACGATAAAGGAGGCAAGGGGCCAGCTGTTGTTGATTTCAAACGCGTGCAAAGGTGTCTAGGAGACAGGCTCCAGGAGGCGCCTGGAAATAGCGATGTCTGGAGAGTCGACTGGGTTTGCAAATGAATCGGGCACATTCGAAAACTCGTTGCTTGTCATTGGCATTCTCCATTCATTGTTGATCCCATTCGCTCCATTCTCTCATCCCACAAGGTCCTGCCGATCGCCATAAATAGTTTTCCTTTGCATACACAGCTATTTGACACAAAGAATACATGAGAGCAGCATGGCAGACAACGTTATCGAACTGGGCGGCCTTAGCAACGTGTCTCTCGATCCTGAGAACCCTTACAGCCGGAAGTCTAACCATGACATAGAATCCACTCAAAGGTCAGTTAGCATCTGGGGGTTGGACGCGTCTTTCAGAATGTCTGCGCGCAGCTGAGCACGGTCAATATTAACGCATCTTTTTGGTTTCACCTTTGTGTATCCCAACACGAAAGTGCAGCCCGCAGCTATCAAAGACCACACTGACACCCAACGCGCGTTCAAGGTCGACACTGTACCGCGTTCCATTCTCACAGAGTCCCTATAGCTCAACTGGACTATGGATCAGCACGCCTGTGCAGCATCGCAGGAGCATCATTTCCGAGGCAGAGGACCAGTCTAGGTATGAACTGCTTCGTATTCATTACCCATCCATACTCACTCACATGTTTAACAAAACTCATGTTTAAACGCCTTACAGGTTGACATCACCCACCGGGTCGTCCCAGATGACATTTGTGAACTGTTTCCAGCATCCTACCTCCGATCAACCTATCGCTGCTGCAAAGGAGGAGCTCTTTCTTCACATCACACCGTTGCCACACGAATCTCCTGCTGATGCATTGACACGCCACCATAACCTCAGTCCGCGCGACATTCACGCAATTGCTCAGAATGTACGATCACTAACAACGATCGAAGTCATATGTTCTGGCTTGAAGGCCGTTCCACTATCCGACTCCGACTCAATTGTGAATTGTATTGCATTTTGTGCACTGAATCATAGTTAATGTTGGACCAGAAGGAGCGGGAAAGTCTTCCTAAAAGATGCTGCCCCGTGGACCTACAGCACCATATCCAGACGGAATTGATGCGTCGCGTCCATCTTGGGATCAACATTGGCATACCTCAGTACCATGGTAAGAATGCATGGAGCCTTGTCCGAATAGTTTTGGCGTAATCCTGTCAATGGAGGCTGATCAGATAAAATTTATAAAGTATCACACCATAGAAGTTTTCACTTGAGCGATTCTCCATTTGTCTTTGAGATACGAGATTCAAAACCTTGTCATCCCAAAGACGGTGAGGAGAAGGGCCCAGGCGGGCCAGGAAAATACGCATTCAAGTAAAGAGATATATGCTGGCCAATGGATCGCTGATATAAAGATTAATGCACGTACGAATACTCTATTAACGCGTTGATATATCCGTGCTAGGAAACCTGTCGCTGATCTGAGTGAGCAGTTGGGAAGTGTGGGCGAAAAGAAATCGGCAACTTGGATGGAGCTATTCTTCGATTTGACGTTCGTGGCAAACATCACAATTTTCACGCATGAGCATCCAATCATTGACTCAACCACCTTGCTCAGATACTGCGGCTGGTTTACAATCCTATGGTGGATGTGGCTATCTCAGACAATGTGAGAAGAGATAGAAGGGTGGATACGTATGCACTATCGCTGGATGAGAAACTGCGAGTGACTGACCACTGTGCTTTGTACTTGTGCTTTTCCTAGGTTTGACGTACGATTTAGTACGGATGACCTACTAAATAGAATATGGAAGCTGATCCAACTGTTTGCGCTTGGTATGTCCCACTGTATTGCGTTTCCCCTGACCTCAGTCGAATCTATCGCCTTACTACAATCTAATATTATCTTCGTTGTGATAAAAACAAAGCTGGCTTTGCGGGTAATGGAGACCACTTTGCAAGCACGAATTCGAATGGTTTTGCACTGAGCTATGCCGGTGAGTTGCGTTATTTCTATCGCGTCGCATCTTTCTCGTCATTGTGCTCACACATTGGTTCTATGGTTGCCTTAGTGATGAAATTGGTGTTGGTGGGCCAGTACTTCATCGTCTGGATGCATGCACCAGATGCGCGATCAAGACGACCCATCCTTTTGTACATGTCAACCAACTTTATTTCCTTCGTTATGTGGTGGGTTTCTGCATTTCTGATCGAGATGCTCTCGGATCAAGCCCGATATGCCATTTGGTTCAGCGCTATCGGGATCGAGGTGTTGGCCAACGTCGCACTGGCGAACAACGCCACTGTCACCTTTGTCAGGAGCCATTTACCGGAACGACTTGGTCTGTTTACCCTCATCATTCTCGGCGAGAGTGTTATGGGGCTGTTCATTATCACAGATAAACTTGTCGATGCGCCAGAGAGACTTGGATGGGATAACCTGTACGTTGCCTTTCTCTCCCTTTCCCTTTTTTTTTATTACTTGGCCACAAAGTTCATTTTGCATACTCACTTGTACCATGCTCATGCTCAATACTAGGACACTGCTAATCTTCTCCATCACACTGGTGAAATGCCAATGGTTCCTCTACTTTGACGACTATCACGAGCGAGGACCCGTCCGATCCTCCATCCACTCTACTCTCTGGACCTATCTCCACTTCATGCTGAATCTCTCACAATTACTTTTGGGCGTCGGCTGCTTGGATCTCATTCGAGTCTATCAGTTTACAAAGAACCCGACCCAGTCTATTAAGAATATTGGGCAATCACATGAGGCTGCAGGCAATGGAGGCGCGTCTATGCTATCGTCTGCTCTTTCGAAACGTTCGATCACTAGTTTGGGCGACCATGATATGGTTTTAATATATGTCAAAAAGTATTATCTTATAGTCGCTGCAAGCGTCTTTTTCTGGAATGCCGCTATCAAGTGTGTCACGTCGCGACCAGGAGGTAAAGGCAAAAAAAAATATATACGCTAGAGTGCTTGATTGCCTTCGCGTGTACTATGGGGCTCACTATGAGGCTCACACGAACTTTAATGTCTTTAATCGCGACATAGACAAATATGACAGAGCGATCTATGTCTCTCGATTCTTCATGTCCTTTGTGGTACTCTGTCTGCTCCTGGTCGAGCACCATCGTTTGAGTGCCTTCTCGCTACTGGGACTCGAAGTGGGATTCTGTCTCTTGCAAGGTACTAAAATTTGTCCGTTTGAAACTGTTTGCGTTCCTGGTATTCTTTAAATCGACGGACTAATGTTTAAACGTCTTTTTATTCTAAAAAAAAAAACGGACAATAGTCGGCCACGACCTGCTGGTTCTATACTATGCCGCAAGGAAAGAATATGATAGTCAATACGGCCCCACAAAGTAGCTTCTTAGGCAAATAAATCATGCACCAGCATCTGGGATTCACAATCTGCACGAAGTTAAAAGAGTGTAAGGAAGATTCGCGTTTGCCCAAGAATGCAGCAGTATCCGAATAATGGAGCACTGGATTGTCAGTCCATTCTGTTCCTCCCTCTCCCTTCGAGTTGTCCTCATGTAGCATTCTTAAGGATAGTCGCATATAGTATGTGCCTGGTGTAGACTCCTTCCTCCCTCCCTCTTCTACATTCGATTCTTGCCCCCTTTTACAGCTCTCTTGCCTTCTGACAGCTAATTTTCATTCCATTGCTGCAACTAACCCCTTCGACTAAACAGAGATTCGGGAAAAGGGACATTTCAGTACGCGTCTCTTGTCCCTCCTGTGAATAACTCATAGTGGTCCCTCAGTCCTGATCAGAATGCTGGCGGGCCTTGACAAAGAATGAGCAAGGACCTTCCAAGGTCTGTTCGCGACTATAAAACAAGCCCACAATGAGGCCCCATCATTGATTTCCAACATCTCCAATCCAGTCTTCCTCCCATTATATACCCATCGCCTGGCTTCGAATAGTCGTTAAAGCTCCCTACATCTCTGAACATCAACACTTAACACTCACCAAAACAATGAAGATCAAATGCATTGTCGTGGCGTTGGCTGCTGCCCTCGCTCTATCTTCCAACTTTGCCGATGCCAAGCGCGATCGCCACGATGCTTCTCTTGTTAAATCGGACCAGAATCAGAACGTTGCTGACCCTACTACCGCTGGTGGTAAGGTCGAGATGGCGGGGCGATACGATGAATTCGGCTTCCTTCCTTTCGATCCCCTTTACGACCGCCTTCATCGTCTTCGCTATCGTCTTCGCCATCGTCTTGGCCGCTTGAGACACCGCTTAGATTGGTACTTTGGCGGGTACCCTCATCGCTTCCATGGCGGGTACCCTCATCACCGCCCTGGCTGGCGCGGTCCTCACCACCCTGGCTGGCGTCGTCCTCACTACCCTGGCAGGTGCCGTCCTCAATACCCTGACTGGCACCGTCCTCACTGCCACCGCGGACGCCATCACAAAAGATGCAGGACCAAGATTGTGGTTAAGTGCAAACCATTCAAAGGTGGCCCTTTCAAGCAGCCCATTGTTGGGGGATCAGCTACCAGCGGCACCGTCGAAGAACTCGCGCCCAAGAAGGCTACTTCCGATGAAAACGAGATCTCTACTGCTCCTGGCATCTCCTTTGACGACGAGGCCATGATTGGTGACTCCGAGACAACTGCGAGCGGCGAGGTCCAGCCAGCCGATGCTCCTACTTCGTCTGACGAGGAGATTTCGATCATTGGCTCTGAGACTACCATGGACGACAAGATCCAGCCAGTCGATGCCCCCGCTTCGACTGACGAGAAGGTTCAGCCAGCTGATGCGGACAATATTGCCACTGAGGCCACCACCGAGGCCGGAATCACTGCTGATTCTACCGCATAAGCGTAGATGAACTCTAATACCGGAATGGTTTCAAGAGGGGATTACAAAGGGCTTTAATGAGAGTAGATTATGGGATTCGAACTCTATACCAACAGCAAACTGTTATAAACACAGCGATGCTCAATACAGTCAGCCTTAACAATAATCGTACGCATTCGTTGTTGTTTTCTTCATGAATACTTGCTTACCTGCTATGCTAAAGTAGGTCGCGGTTCCTGCTGCCTGAACTGTGAAGTGCTTGAGCTGAGGTTTTGCCATATCCAAATCTGGACGAGGCAGACACGGACACAACCCTTAATAACTTTAAAGCAGAGCCTGCCAGGTGTTTGGAGCTGCTCATCAAAGTTCTTGTCATCTGTGGGAGGGCGCGCTTTTTCATCCCACCATCCACATCACCTTCTCATAGCAACACTCCCCATTCCGAAGGTGAGGTCCAGCAAACTCTTTCTTCCGAGCACTGAGAAACAGTTGACATAGTGTTCGATATGATGATAGCCCACTCACATATGCAAGACGCTTGTACTCCCATTAAAATAAAATAAAAGTAGGCCTTTGGAAGGATTCCGATACTCAACATGAACTCGCCTACACCTCAGACTATCAATACACCTGCCGGAAAAGTCCTTTGCGTTGCCGATCTCCGAGGTAACCATCAATAACGCCTGACTCGAATTGCTTTATTTTATAGTATCTATAATGTTCTCACACTAATATTCTTTAATATATGTATATTTTTTGGTACTTCATGAAATGAAAAATAAGGCAATATTTCTCAGTTGAATGATCTCGTGGACCAGACTGGGGCGAAGCTGATTATCCACTGTGGTGACTTTGGTTTCTATGGTAACCTCTCCCATCCATTGACATAAGACGCGCACGCGGCAAAACACAATTGATCTCATTGTATCCTGATGTGCTAAAAAGAGAAAAAAAATATTCGTATTGCATTCTCTTTTGCTTTGGAAAAACAGAACGGGACAGCTTGAACCGAATCAGCGACAGGTACCTTAAGACATACAGGACTTTTTTTTTTTTTGTTCTTTTTTCTTGTTTCTTTCTTCATTAGATTGCATTGGACACCACGAACTCATATCTCATCATTCTACCACTCTATCAATATATACTTTTTTTCTTAATACTATTAGGACTTTGAAGCACCTGGTCCAGTACAGCACACTGATCCCTCCAGCTCTGCGCACGCGTCTTCTGCAGTCGACGGTTACCCCGGACTTGCTGCGTTCACAGATCCGGGCCTCGACGAACCATATCCTCTCAGAGTTGCCGTCGTACCTCGCAGGACAGAAGACCTTGAAGGTTCCCGTGTACACGGTCTGGGGTGCATGCGAGGACGTGAGCGTGTTGGAGAAGTTCCGTGCGGGCGAATATTCAATTCAGAACCTGCATATCATTGACGAGAGCTCGACGGCGGTGATCGATATCGGAGGCGTCAAGCTGAGGCTGTTCGGGCTGGGAGGAGCGGTTGCACAGCACAAGTTATTTGATATTGGAGAAGGTACGAAATGGGAGAGAGGAAGGTCATTGTCGAGGCAGCTGGTTAGGGTTGTCGGACGGATCGGCATGAATAACAGGCGAGGAAGAGGAAGGCTAACTGTATTTTAATGTTGAATGGTGATGCCTGTTCTCTGTATATACATTAGGAACGACAACGATTGCTGGAGGATCGGGCACGATGTGGACGACGGCTCTTCAGATTGGACAATTAGTCGATACAGCTCAGAAGGTGTTTGATGCGGCAGAAACACGTATCCTTATCTCGCATGCCAGCCCTGGACGCGAAGGCCTTCTCGCCCAGTTGGCTCTTGTTCTCAAGGTAAATATATTACCCAGGAGACTTATAGATTTCTTCTTCGTTCATATCGGACCTATCTTTCAGTGGTTATGGAACATGAAAAAAAGCTGACTTATTTACCTTCTTAATATTTTCCCAGGCGGATTTCACCATTTCGGCCGGATTGCATTTCCGTTATGGCATCTCCTATAACGAGTTTGGTGTCCAGGGAGACCAGGAACTGTACAGGAACAAGCTTGTCAACTCGCAAAAGAACTTTATGGATATGTGGGATGGTATCAAGAGCCAGGTCGAGAGTAATCTCAGGTATGACCTATTGTCGTCAATGGTCATCGATTTTCATGGACCGTTGTTTTCGTGTCCCAACCATAACAACAAAAGAGATTACTGACATGATTTTTGCTTATTTTTGGACAAAAGTGCCGAGCAGAGGATTTTGCTGGAGAATTGCTTGAGTGTTGTCAACCGCTTACCGGCTGTGAACACTCTGCCGACCGACAAGGACGAGGCGGCCTTCAAGAACATGTGGAACTTCAATTTGCCCGATGCAGCTTCTGGGTTGTTGCTCTTGGATATCAATCAAGGAAAGATCGCTACCGAGACTAGATCTCAGGGTAAGTTCGCTTTTTTTTTTTTTTTGGGAGCGATAAACTACAGTTGAAAGTAGTATTTCTTGCAAATGTTCTTTTTTCTTTTGCTTAAAATATATTTTGATCCGCTTTGATCCCCCTTAGGCTTCAACTTTTCGTATCGCCGCAACAACGTCTCGCTCCGTTCTGGTTCACCAGCTATCGCCTAAAGGGTATCCTCAGCTAGGCCCTACTATAACTTATCTTATTCCCCCTGGCTTTGACCAGAGCCAGCACGCACTTCATAGACCATACATGTATCAAAAGAAGATACTCGTAGAAAAAATAAAAAAGAACTATGTCGAAAAGCAGTGCAGATTGTGTGTTATTGTGTTGATTTCTATGTATAAAAAAAGGGTGATAGCAAAATAAAAAAAAGTCTACTTTTCCGACTTGAGATCCTCCATGGTATCCTTCAACTTCTCATACGCCGGCACATCCTCCCATGAGTCTCTAGTCCTGGCCATCAAGCTCTTGATCATCTGCTTGGAGCGGTACGCCCAATCCTTAGCCACGGGTTGCTCCTGACCCTGCTTATCTTTGTATGTCAATGGACCCAAGTTCCTGTACCAGTCCACCATCTCGATCGCCGACTCCACAGCCTTCTCGAACTCGGTCTGGTCCGTCTCGATCTTGGGGTTGTGGATCACAGAGCGATAGGCCTTGAGCTGGCACTCCAGGCACTCGGGATAGTTCTTCTGCCAAAAGTAAAACTTGCCGCAGATCCTCCAGATCCGGGGATCGTTCGTGATACGGTTGGTGATCCCGAGCAAGAGGTCCTCGATCCTTGATTCCTGGAAAGCGACCTTTCTCGAGTACAGATCTTTCAGGTCGCGGGTGAGACCCTGAACGATCCTGTCCAGGATGACGATATCGACGATCTCATCGTTCACGGTCTCTTCCTTCTTCTGCTTCCACCGCAACTCAACAACCATACCCATCGCACGGATCGCCTCTGTGAAGTCGCCGACGTCCAATGAGCAGTACATGTAGTTGGACCAGATCTTCCACGACTCTCGCTTCTCCTTGAGTGCCTGTCGCAGCGCATGCTGAGCATCCAAATTGTTGTTGCGGCGCATGTGGATCGCAGCCAAGTTGTTCCAGGCCTCTCCGTTACTCTGATCAATCGAGACCACCTTCGTGAATGCCTCGATGGCGACATCAAAGTCCTCCAGCTGCATGCCAATACATCCAAGAATGAACCAAGAGTTCTCGAACAACGGATTGATTTTGAGTGCCTTCTGATAACAAGGCTTGGCGAGCTCGTATTCTGAGCGCTTGAAGTAGTAGGCACCCAGCGAGCGCTGGGCACGGGCGAGACGATGCCCAGAGACCTCCCAGGCCTCCTTGTACTTCTCGGGATCCTCGTCCAAGTCGCCAATGGTGCAGTGCAATTTCGCGTTCGAGGGATTCTTGGCGAGCAATTCTCTGCACAGGGCCTTGGCCTTCTCAGCCTGGTCCAAGAATTGGTGGCAAGCAATCACGTCCTCCCACAGCTCCATGCGCTCAAAAATATCCATGGCCGAACGAACGACACCCAAGGCCATGTATTGCTCTGCCAGTTCCTTCTCGAGTTCCCATTTTGATGGGAGGAGCACCGAGAAAAAGTGATGCATTCTCTCACGCGTCGTTGACGTCTCGTCCTCGATCTTGGTCTGATCCACGAGCGCCTGTAGCTGCAAGGCGCCACGCTCCACCGTCCTGGACTTGTCGGACTCGAGACGCGATCGGAGCAAGAGCGCCATGGTGTACACTGTCCAGTTGTTGGGGGTCTCCAGGACGCGTGTGACAAAAGGAAACATCTGCTCGACCGTGAGACCGTGTGCGGGGTTGGTGTTCTTGATGTTGAGACAGAATGCCAGCAGGAGAGCATGGTCGATAGGATGGAGATCCTCAATCTTCTTGGACGGATCCAGTTCGAGATCCCCAAGGCGTGCGCGGTCTTCCTCGCTAAGTTCCGTGAATTGGACCTTTTCCAGAATCGTGTCATCGTTATGTTCCAAGTTCTTGGGACCGGCACCGGATCCGGCCTTGGAGCTGTAAGCCGAAGGTCTGGAACTGGCCATGTCCCTGCTACTTTCTGCGACGACGACGAGCTGTGATGTGTCGAACTGCTGGAACTTTGTGCGCTTGCCCAGCGCTCCTGTGACCTTGAAGCGGAATCCCGAGGTCGACTGCGCCTTCTGAAGGGTCTCATAGGCCTTTGTGTCCTCGGTGTACCAGTGCAGAACTAGACCCTTCTCGATCCAGAATCGTGTCAAAGCCTCCTTCTTGTCAATGGCCTCCAATGCTCCATTATCAATCTTGACCTGTGAGAAGAAAAAAAAAAATAAAATAGGCCCATTAGTCTCAAATGACATTAAATCTAGAATAGGACGCGTTTAGACTGCGGCATGATGAAAATACCTCCGCTGTCAAGGTCGACTCAATTTCGTCCGCCAACGCCAGCATCTCTGTCTGGAGCAATCCAGTAGGACCCTCTAATGTCCTCTGCTGCAGGAACAACGTGCGGAGCGCCCACCATGGAGCCGTCTTCGCGACCACGGCATCCTTCTTCAAGGTCTCGAGATTATCAACCAAAAGGATCCTGGAAAAGTGCAGGAACAAGATCTGGGGTGACAGATGGTAGGTGGTCTCTCCTCCGACCGCAAGACTGTCGAGCGCCTGCTTATCCAGATCCTTGGACTTGGGTCGGACATGTGCGGGCAAAACGTCGACGGGTTCAAATCCGAGTTCGGGGCCGGTCCAGCCAGCCTGAACAAAGGCATAGAGCGAGGCAATTGCGATGAAGAGGACATCCAAAGATGCAGAGGATGTGGTCGAAGTCGAAGATGGGGTGGTGTTCTCAAGATAGGACTGCATGCGCTTAGTGAGGAACGCGCTCAGATCCAGAGAGGATTCTAGGGCAATGACCTCAGCGTCAGTCTCGGTGAGGTTTGTGCCAAAGATTTCGGCGGCTGTTGGGGTCTTGAGAGCGAGACCATATTCTCCTGCGAGGAGTAGTTGTGTCAGGGAGCTGGTATCAGCACTAAGATCCGGTGTGCTGGCCTCGGTGCTCTCGGGCTTGTGTTGAAGGTCGTTGCCGAGAAGGACACTCCATTGCTGTTGGTCGATCGCGGTAGCCATGGTTGAGAAAGGACGTGAGAGTAGGGAGGGAGAAAGGACGTGAGAGTAGGGAGAGAGAAAAGGTGAGAAGGTGAAAGAAAAGAAGGTGGTGGTATCGTCGCACGGCACTAGCGGAGCTAAGTTGGAGACGGAGACTACTTTCAGGTTCTTAGTGATTGCAAATCAACCAAGGAATCACAACTGCTGGTTTATATTCCTTCTCCACGCTTCTTTGGAGCCGTAGTCCTAGAAACGCATAGGAAGTCTGTGCGTGCAGACCTTTTAGCAGTCATTGTTGACCTTTTTTTTTTTTTTTTTTTTTTGGTGCCTAGCCCAACAAGCATCACACTCAGTTCTTCAGCGCAGCATCACCCCCAACCACCTCCCTCAGCACTATCAACATTCCCAACACTCTCAACACTCTAATCTCCATCAACAACAGCGGACAAAACTTACAACCAACCATGGCTGTCAAAAAGATCACAAAGAATGACGCAAAGGTCGTCAAGGCCACAAAGAAGGCCGTTGCACCACCACCACCTGAGCCTGTGGTCGAGGAACAGTCCGAGAGCGAGAACAGCAGCGAGGATGAGGTAGAGGAGCAGGAGGAACAGGACAGCGAAGAGAACCAGGAAAAGGAGAACAGTGCTGAGGCGACAGAGACCAAAGAGAACATGACCTTCAAGGACCTGGTATGTATCGATACAGGATGTTCTATCAATTGTCACAGTGACTTTGCATTGGCCTGTACCTAACATACGTATTGCCTGGTTTTTCTCTTTTCTCAATAATCTCAGGGCCTGATGCAACCTTTGGTCGATGCATGCGAGCAGCTCAAGTTTAAGACACCTACAGATATTCAGAAGGAGTCTATTCCTTGGTCCCTGCAGGGCCGCGACATCATTGGACTCGCTCAGACAGGTTCAGGAAAGACCGCCGCATTTGCGCTGCCCATCCTTCAGGCATTGTGGAACAACCCTTCGCCCATGTTTGCATGTGTTATGGCACCCACGAGGTAATTTCACGCATTTTTATTTCATCTCCTACTATCCCTCGATCCACATCGCATTGAAACTAACTGGATCTTTTTTTTCTTTTTCTTTATTTTTTCTGGTGTTGTGTTCTTATGTGTAGAGAGTTGGCGGTTCAGATTTCAGAGACGTTTGAATCGTTGGGATCGACAATCGGCGTGCGATGCTGTGTTATTGTCGGAGGCATGGACATGATGGCACAATCGATCGCGCTCTCAAAGAAGCCCCATGTCATCGTCTGCACACCCGGTCGTCTTCAGGACCATCTCGAAAACACAAAGGGATTCAGCTTGAGGACATTAAAGTACCTCGTTCTCGATGAGGCCGATCGTCTTTTGGACATGGATTTCGGACCGATTATCGACCAGATCTTGAAGGTCATCCCCAAGGAACGCAACACATTCTTGTTCTCGGCCACCATGACGACGAAGGTCGCGAAGCTGCAGAGGGCTAGTTTGAACAACCCGGTGAAGGTTGAGGTGGCCACGAAATATTCGACGGTCGCGACCTTGCTTCAGTACTACCTGTTCTTCCCGTTGAAGAATAAGGATTCGTACCTGGTTTATCTGTTGAACGAATTGGCAGGAAACTCGACGATTGTGTTTTCAAGGACTTGCAACGACACACAGAGGATCACGCTTCTGCTCCGGAACCTGGGTTTCCCTGCCATTCCATTGCATGGACAGCTCAGTCAGGAGAAGCGCTTAGGAGCTCTTAACAAGTTCAAATCCGGCAACAGGAATATCTTGATCGCCACCGATGTCGCAAGCAGGTACTGCCTCAAATGAAGATGTTGAATCGCTGGATGTATACTCTGTTGTGTGTGAACTGAACAATCTGTTGATCTGTTGCTAACAAGTCTCATTCTCTGCTTTTTTTTTTTTTTTTTTTTTTTTTGGGCGCTTATCGAAATGATGTGATGCAGAGGTCTGGATATTCCTTCGGTTGATATTGTTTTGAATTACGACCTGCCCAACAACTCGAAGGACTACATCCATCGTGTCGGTCGTACGGCCCGTGCAGGTCGATCTGGCAAATCCATCACGTTCGTCACCCAATATGATGTCGAGGTCTATCAGCGAATCGAACAGGCCTTGAGCAAGAAGCTGGAGGAGTTCTCGGTGGATAAGGATGCGGTCATGTTGCTTCAGGAGCGTGTTGCGGAAGCACAGCGGTTTGCAATCATGGAGTTGAAGGAGCAGCACGCCAGCCGTGGCAAGGGCGGCCGTGGAGGAAACAAGAGGCTGTTTAACGCGGATGATAATGATAGGGATGATGATTCGGTCCAGGCGGGTGGATATAAGAGCAAGAGCGCCGCTGCACGGGGAAACAAGGGGGGCAAGAAGATGAGGAAGTAAAAAAAAAAATAAAAAAAAAAATAAGCCAGCCCGAGAGAGAGAGAGAGCGCGAGAGGGTGGTTCGCATATAGATATCTTTATACACATCATATCCAGCATTGCATTCTTGAAAATAAAAAACTAAAAAAAAAAATGAACATCATTTTATGCTTCTATGGCATGGACATTTGCTGCAAGTGTATGCATTGTTGACCGGAGGATGTTACACGACATTTTCAGTGCACAGCATAACCCAACCGGAGGAAAGGGGAAGGAATACGTCCGTTCGTATCAAGATATACTTTTCCTGTTGATTATTATTTGTCATATCTGTGGAGACAGACCCATTCATTTGCGGGTCTGTCGGGTTCTTTTTGTGGGGAGTGGGGATAACGTGCTTGCAGAAAGATAGAAACCTCACCCAACCACCCATACACTGAGGAGTCCAAAGGCTGGCTTCGACATTGTTGGGTGTCGATCGGGTCTATTGATCTCTCCTTCTCCTCCCCCAGCCAACTACGCGGGAGAAGGAGGACCCACTGCAGCGGTGTAACAAGGGATTGGAATTCATCTCCGAAAGTGATCGCCGCGTTTGTCCTTGTCCTTTGCTATACCTCCTCTGCAGAGCTCCCCTACCCGCCTCCCCCTCTTCCCCCCCCCCAAAAAAAAGATGTACGTGGCTGCGAGCACCCATTGAACAATGGAACAATGGAACAATGCGACAGTTGAGCAATGTCGCTCGAATGCCTTCTAGAAAGAAAAAAAAAACGGGGGAGGCCCCACCAGTAAACAGCTGGCCTGGTGCAATAAAAGATATTTTTGGGCTGGGTGTCCCTGCCTGGTTCGAGTCAGATCCACGCCAATGATGGGAGGAGAGAGCAGGCATGACTACCCGCCCAAGAATAGAGTTGAGGTGTCCGTGGATTAAGAGGATGAGCTGCGTGCACTATCGAATCATCCCGTGGTGGACCAGTAGCATTTCGCGATTTGTTGTTCTACGAGACAAAAAGAGCACCCAACAAAGTCAGGCAAAGCAAACCCGACCCTTACTCATTTTTTTACTTTACACCTCTACTCTTTGGACAAGAGCACGTACACAAGTACACCCCACCGCCCGCCCATTCGACTAGGACTATTGCAGCATCTTTTTCCATGATGGGCTGTTTATTGCGGGTGCAGGAAACAGATGAAAAAAAAAAAAAAAAAAAACCTAAAGGGGGGGATGCATGCGTGTTCATGTACATGTACGTTCCAATGTCCAGACGAGCCAATGAACCATTGAGTCCCTGCCCACACGCCCTGCTTCGGTTGTGGAACAGCAAGGACCTTGGGTGTGCATTTTGCCCAAACGGTCTCCTTGACAGCCAGCCAAAGTGCGCGTAACATCGTGCTCATCTGACAAAGACAAGCTTACAGATTGCTCTATACACATACTATAACGACTAGGTTCGTTTGGTCAATGGGCAAACGAGTATAAAACATCGACCATCTCTCTTTTCCTTTTTCTTTTTTTATTTCTCTCTCGCTCTCTCGTTCTCTCTCTTCTACGGCAAACCAAACAAGCAAGCAAGCAAGCAAAGACAATATCCTCAATTGATCACATCTCTTCTCCTCCTAATCTCACTCACACCACATACTACTTCGCTTCACACACATACACACACACACACACACACGTACAACATACAAGCAACAATGTCTGTCGCCATCCGTTCGCTCTCCAAGGGTCTCCCTCGCGTCTCCATGGCCCGCATTCCCGTCGTCGCCTTTGTCAACAACACCCACCCCTCGGCTTACTCCTCCAGTTCCTGGTCCGAATCCGCCAACAAGGCTGCCGATAAGTTGGAGCAATCCGCAAGAAACCTGTCCAACGAGGTAACCACATCACCTGAATGCCTTTTTTTTTTTTTGTTGATACATAATATACTGGCTTTGCTGTCCTTGGTAGTGGTAGTTGGGATGGGGAGGGGAGGAGGACATTTCGATAAGGGGTGTTTCTCATTGTTGGAAGCCCAAAGGACTACAACCACATGTTCGTGGTGTGGACCCTTTAAACTTTTTTTTTTTGGGTTATACAGTTGGAACACTTTGGGCAGACTTTATATCGCGAACCCACACACACGCACACACATATTTTTTTTTGCTAGCGGGTTATTACTCATGATGCCAAGCATCCATCCAAAATTGAAAGCATACAACGCTTTAGTGCATCTCGTCTTGAGTCGTTGTCTTTTGCTTGGGTAAAAAAAAAAAAAAAAAAAAAAAAGAAACGGGCGCCGGAGAGGACATCTTATTCGTGCACTGTTCATGTATCCCTACCCACTCTGTTTCTTTTTTTTTTTTTTTCTTCGTCTTCTTCTGGAGTCCGTGATGATGATGAGAAAAGTGACCCGGGCCCTTTTTTTGCCGTCCTTGTTACACCATCGACCTTTTTTTTTTTTTCTGTCCGTCATGCCTGCAATGAAAGAAAGAAAGGAAAAAACGACCTGTGCTTAGACAATTTTGGCAAAACGAACTGAAGAATCTAACTCTGTCTTTTTAATTTCTTTCAAAACTATGCTATACTACATATATAGGTCGAAGGTCGAACCTCCGGCTTGAGTCAGCACGCTTCCGAGGCGATCAAATTGGTGGAGTCACACAGCGTTCTGAAGCAGGACAAGGCACCGATTCACGCGTATCGCGATGTGGATCATTCGGAGACTCGGTTCTTGAAGCATTAAAACAAATCATATCTCTGTAGTTTTGCTTGTTTTTTAGTCGTTTGCGCTCCCTTTCTCGTTCTATATACGACGCTTGTACATATATTCCTCCCACCTTTCCTTGCCACCTCACCCGCACAGACATACGATAGCTTTCTGTCTCTTTTTTTTTTTCTTTTTGATATTTCTATACCTCTGTCGAGAATAACTCCAATAACCTTTTGATATAAAAAACGATCAAGAAATCTCGAAATGTGGTTTTTTTTGTATGGATATAACAGATGCTCGACTTGATCGACGCTTGATCTGCAAGCAACCCGCCCCTGCCTGCCTACTTACTTGTCTTGCCTAGTCTTTTCTTCCCCCCCCCTGCGCGTGTGTATGTGCATTGGCATGCAGGACGAGTGCGCGTCCATGGATTGGATAGGGGGAGAGAGGGGGAGGAGGAGGTGAGGAGGAGGTGAGGAGGTCTATAGAAAATCAGATATCGCCTTGCCTTGCTCTTGTCTTTCTTTTTTGGCCCGTATTCGTCTATATAAAAAAAAACGAAACTAATGCACGTATATGCGCACGACAAACATCAGAAAGGAATGAAGGACCCTTTCTGTCCATCCCCTTTTTTTCTTGCTGCGCGTATGTGTGTGTGTGCATGTGTGTGATGGTTAGTTAACAAAACTGCCTTTGGACTTGAACTTGGTTAGCTATTTGGTTGGTTGGTTGAAGGGGGGGTTAATTAGGCAGGGGTTTTCTAGGCAACCAAAAAAAAAAAACTCTAAAGGGATAAAAGGGTAAAAGGGTTAAAAGGGATCGGTACATCTTAGGATCTTACAAAGAGCGGAAAAGCAGAAAGCGAACGACAGTTTCCTTCATTGTCCTTTCTCGCAAACACATCCATGTCTTTGAAGAATCACTTCAGGTTCTTGGATGGACGTCCCAAAAAAAAACCAGAAAAGGAGGAGCCAAGAACATCGACACCCATTGCCATTGACCATGCCGTACAATCTTGTCAAAAGGATACAAAAAAAAAAGACTCTCTTTCCTCCCCCTCCCTCTCCCCCCTGCCTCACAAATCTGCGTTGTCCAAGTGACCCCCCTCAGCTGTAAGGCGCCTGCCTGCAGATATATTTCCCGATGTACCCCTGTACATGTGTTTTTTCTTTTGTGTATATGCAGTGGTCCCCCACGAGGTCAAAAAACCTTGGTCGCGTTTCGTTGTCCTATCATATTAGCCGGTACACACACACACCCTCACGGTCGCGCGTTAGTCTGCTGTACAGCACTCAAAGATCTCCACCAAAACGAGGTATGTATGTGGGAATATGTATACGGTACAAGCATGTGTACAAGTAAAAAAACACAGCGAAAAAAACACACTATAACTAACATAACTAACGATAATTGTTTTTTTTTTTCTTCTTTGTCCATCGCGTTTTATTTTCTCCGTCCCTTTTCTCTCGTCCCAAGCAAAGCAACGCGTAGCGCGCGGTTCTGTAAAAAAAAAAAAAAACTCTAATTTACACTTGAGCATAATTAGACATTACTCTTTGCGGCCTAGTTTTCTATCCCCCCCATTTTTATCCTTTTTTTTTTTTATATAGAGAGAGAAAGAGGTAAAAACCACATTCGCGTCCTCCGACTGTACATGTTTTTTTTGCTCGTCAATGTGGATTTGGTTTATGCTGCATGTGCATGTAGTAGTGGTATGGCTAGACTAACTACTATAACTACCATTTACTATTGGTTACTATGACCACGACCACGGCGGCAGTCTACATCCAGACTCCTCCCACACACACACATCCTTTTCTATCGCCTCGCTCCAGAAACCGTCAAGCGCCGTGGCCGGCCTTCGATACCATCGCTATAGTGCCGATAGTATTCCTGATAATCCAAAAACGGCGCCCCCATTTCCTTCGCATCCTCCTCATCCTCATCTTCCGCCTCATCTGCCCCTCGTCCCAGTCCCTTCCCTTCCCCCCATTCTTGACTATGACCATCAACGGGTCCACCTTCCAGGGAATCGCTCTTATTGGTTTTCTTCTTCTTCTTCCTTCTGTCTTTGCCCGTCGTGGAGGCGGCGGCGGCGGCGGCGGCACTGACGCTGATCTTGGCCTTGTTGGCCTCGGACAGGACAGTGTTCACAGCCTTATTGGCCTCGGTCATGACGGTCCTGGCGGCAGTCGTGATCCGACGCTTGACCTGGCTGAGGGTGGTTTTTGTCTTGGGGTTCAGACGCATGCGCGCGCGAAGGGAGGAGGTTACAGAATAGACGGAGCTCTCGGAGCGGGAAGGGTCTGTGTCGTCGTACTCTTCAAGGTATCCAGCGACTTCTTCTTCCTCTTCTTCTTCTTTGCCTGCTTCTTCGCCCGCTTCTTTTTCTTCTTTGTTGATTTTGTGGTTGCTGATGAGGATATGATTGGGCTCATGTTCGCGTTCGCGTTCGTGGTCGCGTTCGTGATCGTGATGTTGAAGTGGGCGGTGAGGGTGTTGGGGATGCTTGAGCAGTTTGTAGAATTTGGCTTTTGCGAGATTAGCTTGACGGCTGATGAGACCCCGCGGCCGATGGAACGGGTTCCTCCCAGGAGATGAATGGTGCAGCGCCTCGTTGTCGTCATTGTCGTTGTCGCTGTTGTCGTTGTGGTCATCGTCGCTGTTGCCGTTATTATTATTATAATTACAGTTGTCATGGTTGTTTGAATGGCCTTCAGAATCGTCGCCAAGGTCTGCTTGCCAGCTCAATGAATTGTAATAATACCGAACTCCATGATCCTTATCGTCCCTCCGAAGGCGGTCCTTCTGTGCTGGAACCGCTTTATCCCCGTACACGCGATCGTATCGACCGGTCGCCTCGGTTTCGTCTCTATAACGTTCACGATCATGATCTTCACTACCCTGGTCCTGATACCGGCACTGGTACTCATTCCCGTGGTCGTCTTCCTTTCCATAAGGTCGCATTTGAACTTCACGTATGTCGTGATACGGTGGTTCGTGGTACGAGGTTTGACGACGATGATAGCCACGACGGCTTGGGCTGCGCGTCACCATCGTCGTCGTAAAGGAATCGCTCTCGCTGGTTGCATAGGCGCCCGGATCATAATCCGGGCGCTCGTGTGGAAAGGCCCTGTATTGCGAAGGCGATGTGGGGCTGGAGCTAGAACCAGTGGACGCCCATGGACACGGCACCCAGAGCTCAGGGCCGCTGTCCTTCGTGAAATCGTGTGCGTATGAGTGAACTTCGCGCCGGGCCAGCGATCGTGGACACCAGGAGAAAGGGCGATTGGATGAAGAGGTAAAAGTTTCGTTCCAGGACTCCTTCTCGTTCCAGGGCTCTCTCTCGTTCCGGGACTCTTTCTTGTCCCGTTCATTGGTTTTGTCTTGTGCCCCAAAGTCGTCATGGACGGTACTGTTTGGTTCGTAGGGCGGGGACTTGGTTTCGAAGTGGGACCATTTGATAGGTTCGAGTAGTGAGCGAGGACGTGGTTGTTGGGTTTGGATGGTATTTCCGCCGACGGCGGCTGAGTTCCTGCGGGGACAGGGGGTGAGAAAGGGTGGTGGGGAAGAGGTGCGCGGACGAGAGAAGGCGGAGGTGTGGCGATGGTGTTTGCGGATGTCTTGTTGGGGTTGGAGTTGGGGATGGTCTAGCGTTGTGTCGGTCGTAGATCTGCTCATGGATGTTCTTGATGCTGAGAAAATCCTCTATTGACATATAGATATAGCGATGAAGACAAAGATATTGAGGACCATGGACTTGGCGCTCACTGTTCATCGACATGTGTGCGTGTCTGTTTTTGACATACCTCGTTCATCTGCTCCTTCTCCTTTTTACACTGCTCCTCTTGTTCCCGTTCCTCGCTTTCCTGCTGCTTTTTCTGGAAGGCCAACAGTCGTGGATAGTCCTCGATCGACCAGTCCGAAAAGACACTGTGTCGCCGACAGGATTGCTGTGATGGCTGAGGGGCTCCTCCTGTGCAAGAAGCAGCCCACGATTGCCGATAACCCTGTCTGTCTGCAGCCCAGCCCTGTCTTGAGCCCTCATCGTCGTCGTCGTCGTCGTCACACAGATCGACGGTGTTACCGACTTTTGGGTCCGACTTAAATGCATGAAAAAATGGGTTGAACGAATGCTGCTCCTGTCTTTCAACCAGCATTGGCTGGCCACGATCAAAGGATGGTTCCTTAATGTCTTCTTGTTCATCCTCTTCATACTCTTCTTCTTCATCATCGTCTACTTCCTCTGGTCGATATCTCGCGCTCCTCAATATGGCCCTCTCCCCCAATGGATCCTCAACAGGGTCCAATATCGACTGTTGTTGCTCTGGGTGAAGGTCCGTGTCTCTGCTACTCTTGAGAATCTCCTCGTGTTGTGGGCTGTGATGAGGACCAGACTTGGTCAGCTGTTTCAGGGCTGAAGATGCAGAGGTCGCGCGATGGCGCCGGTGCCATCCGAACGGGACTTTGAGCAGATCGAGTGATAGTCTGCGTGTGCGCTCCTGTTTGCTCTGGAATTTGTATCGGTCGATATTGTCCGTGTGATTTGCCCTCTCTACTGTCGTGAAGTTGTCCCATTGATGAGAACGGCCAGCTTCAGAGTCAGTGGTGTTGGCGGTGGTGGGCTTAAAGAGGAAGGGATTGGTCGTAAAGTTATCGCGGGAGGGGATGGTCGCGTGTGGCGAGGAAGTGTTACAGCGGTCATCAAAGGGTCTTGTATTTCCTACATTGGTTGGCAAGTCGTCGAAGGGTGAGTTCAAGGACGGATTTGTGGGCTTTGTCGCTGCAGTGGTGGTGATGCTCTTGGATCGGAACCCTGTCGCGTGAGATGGGTGGATAGCGCTTCTTCGTTTCAACATGGTGGGCAGGCAGGTATGGGAGTAGCAGTCGTTACAGAGGCGGGGAGGGGAGAGGGGTATCAAAGAACTAATTGGTTTTGCAGGGTATATTCACCGCACATGAGGCGATACTCACAGGACGATATTAAAAAAGGAGGCAAGAGGAGAGAGAAGACGAAGACATAGATGGATAGATAGATAGATGGATAGATAGGTAGATAGATAGGTATTTGCTGCATGCATGCATTCCAAAGATCTCTAGAAAAAAGATCGTGTCTGCTCACTCGCATATTCCGTTGCAGCAGCATCGGCAGACGACCGTGCACTGGCGTGGATGACGTTCTTGCATGCTGGCTCTTTCCAGCGAGCAGAGAGCCAGGGAGGATTGGAATGGACCATGGTTATGGGAAGGAGAGGGAGGAATGTGATGGGAGTGTGGGCGGAGGAGATGGCGGCCAGTTGTTCCTGGTTTTCAGAGCATTCCCTTAGTGCCACATGGGACACATGGGATCCGGCAGTGCGTATTCTGAGAGACTAGACTGCATAGGAGGGGAGGATGTGCCTCGTGGGTCGAGGCTGCTGAGGATGACTTCACACGGCATAGTCTGCATGCATGTGCATCGGGAGGGGGCCGTATCTCCGGGGGGTATATGCCACACTCACACACACTGCCTGAACAACACGACAATGAAGCCAAGGCGACTAGACTAGTTTGTGCCGTGGTATTTGTGGGTGGCACACCGCCAATCAGGCGCCTCCTCCCGGCGACTGGGGAGGGGGGAGGACTGAGTTTAGTTCAGGCGAGTGATGGAGGATTCCCATCACCCCTCTCTCTCTCTCTCTCTTTCTCTCTCATTCTCTCTCATTCTCTCTCATCCCCCCTTTACTTCGCTCCCATCCATCCGCTTTTGTTCATTCCTTTTGTTTCGAGTCTGCCCCCTTCTTTCATCTCATCCCCCTCCTCTCATCCTCCCCTTCAGCGGCACTCGTGCTGATCTGCAGAACGCAAACAGTCCCCCCCTCCCTCTCTCTCTCTTCTCCTTCCCTCCCTCTATCCTACACTCCTCCGCCGCAGACCCTCCCTCTGGACCACACCATGCCCGCCGCCATTCCCACGCCGAGTATCAACATCTCCGCGTCCTCCTCCCCCTCCCCCTCCCCCTCCGCAAACAACAACACCATCCGCAACAGCACTGCCTCGGGAACCCCCACCGCCACCTCCAGTCTCTCCCTCGGCCCCCCCTCCGCCTTCAACAACTCCTTCTCCGCCTCCTCCCCCTTCTCCGCCGAGGCCCTGGCCGCCGCTACCGCCCTCCGGAGACCCTCCCTCGTCCTCTCTGTCGGATCCTTCCATTCCGCCCAGCTGCGCCGGCCCTCCTTCTTCGCCCCGTTCCCCTATGGCCAATCGCCTCAGCAATTCGAGTAAGTGGACTATCCTCAATCGAGCACGAATCAGATTTATTTTATAAGCATAAAGCACCCGCATCTCGTCTCGTAAGCAACACGCCAACCCGCTTTGTCTAAACAGACCATCGGCTAATTCCCATCCTTCTTACGCAGCAGTGCTCTCCAGGACTACAGCTCCTCGCCCAGGCGGGGCAGCGGCGATGTCTATCAGCGCGATCTCGAGGCCAACTACTGCACCAACTTCTCCTGCTGTGGTCTGACCCTCGGTGATCTGCATGCACTCCTGCAGCACTATGAGGAATCGCACGTGCGTTTCGAAGAAGAGGACGACAATGGCCACCCCGTCCCTGCTGGCTTTGTGGACGAGGAAGGCTGGTCCACAGATTCGATCCCACAACAACAGCAGCAACATCAACAGCGTCCTTCTTCCTCCTCTTCTTCTTCTTCTTCCAACCATCTGCATCTTAAGGGATCTGCAGCTGCTACGGCCGCTGCTGCTGCAACAGTCGCAGCCCTCGCAGCGAGCCATAACCAACAGCACCATCACCATCAGCAACAACAACTGCAGCAGCAGCAGGACCAAAAGTTAACCCCGCTCTCATTCTTCAATACCAAAAAGAAGGCGACGGCCAACAATAACAACAACGGAGTCTCATTATCGGATATCTATTCGGAAGATTCGGCGTTTCTCTCGACGGCGGACGATGTGATCTCGGCGTTCCCAAATTCTATCCTCAGAACCGCAGCCCAGGCAGAATTCACGAGTCTGGCAAGCAAGAAGCGAGACCTGTCCGCGTACTCGACCTCGTTTGATACCCACAGTCCCATGGCCAAGAAGGCCTCGAATTTCCAGAACATGACCCTTTCCTCTGCAACGGCGACATTCAATAACCAGCACGGTGCCCCTGGCTCGTCCTCCAAGAACAATACATCATCATCATCATCAACAACAGCAATGGCATCAGCATGGGCCCCGGCAAAGAACCAGGAGGATCTCTTGGGATCTGTTACAGAGTATCTTCAGATGGCGATGAAACAAGGACTGCTACCGAACATTGGTGAGGTCGGGTCGCCACAGTATATCCAGGCGGCCGAGGATCTGATCAGGAAGCGGGAGGAGCTTGTGAGTATTATGGAGAGCATCGGCAAATCGGGGTCGTCGAGTGCGGACAAGCCATATCGCTGCCAGGTCAGTGGCTGTGACAAGGCCTACAAGAACCCGAATGGACTCAAGTACCACAACCAGCACGGACATTGCTCTGCTTCGGGGCTTGCGGATTCAGAGGGACCGGAATCGAAGCCGTACGTGTGCACGTTTATGGAGTGCGGGAAACGGTACAAGAACCTCAATGGCCTCAAGTATCATATCGAACACTCGCACCCGAACTTGACGGCCGCGCTGAGGGCCCATCAGGCGGGACTGACGAGCCATCCCTTGCTGGTCAGTGGTGTGTTTGCGAGTAATCAGGCGGCGGCGTTGGCGATTGCGACTGCGCTCTCGGCCGTGGAGTCCTCACCGATGATGATGGCGGCCATTAATGCCATCACGGCCTCAGCTGCCAATGCGAATAACACCAGCAATAGCAACAGCAGTAATATCCCAAACCGACTCTCGCCTCCTTCAGACCACACGCCCGACTCGAGTCCTGTCTCGAGTCCTGCGTTGCGACCGGCTGCACCTGCGATGCCACCAACGCCTATCGTGATCAACACCAACTTGACAGCGTATCGGGGTGACGGAAACGTGTTCTCGACGGACGTGACCCCGATGACTTCGCCGGTGCTCGGTCGGGCCACCCTCCCAGGACTGAGCACGTTGTCGATCCAAACGAAGGCGAGTCCGTTGACGGGCCTCGCGACCCCATCGTCGCTCTCGCCGACATCCTCGGCCGCACCAAAGTCGCCGACGGGTGTGTCGCAGGTATCGACGCTCACGGCTGCCCTGGCCGCCGTCACGGTGGAACAGCAGCGTCAGCACCAACAGCAGAGGCACCAGCACCAGCACCAGCAGTCGTGGCCCGTCATGTAACATCAGCACAAGGTCGATCGAGAGCCGGTCAGGCTAAAATTGTATAATTTCTTTTCTTTTTTTCCTTCCTTGTTGTATTTTCTTCATTTTCTCTCAGTTTTCTTTTATTTTCTTCATTTTCTTCCATTGTATTGTTCCTTTCTTTTTACTTCATATTGCATTTTTCTTTTTCTTTTTCATTTTTCATTTTTTTTATATCTCACCACAGCCCTCTCCTCTCTCTTTTTTTAAACATTTGGCGTTATCATATATAAATATATATATATTTTTTTCTTCATAGTTGTTCAATAGTTTAGAAGACTAGACTATTTCTTCTTTCATTATCCATAAAAATATTCTTATGATGAAATTAGTATGATAGCGGTCATAAAAGGTCATGGTGGTGGCATTAGAAACGTAAAAAGAAAAAAGAGAAAGAGAGAGAGAGAGAGGCAAAAGAATATCAGAAACTATACACAGATAAAAGGCATGAAAAGAAAAAAAAAAAAGCAAGAAAAAAAAAGCAAGAAAAAAGATTGCGAAGAAAAGAAAGAAAGAAAGTATGAAAGGGCGACAAAAAGGGCAAAGGATAAAAAAACGAAAAAAACGAAAAAAAGAAAAGACAGGATAATAACAATTCTCGAATCGAGTCAAGTACCCAAAATATCGATTTTAGACGCTGAAGGTAACAGTTGGCGGACTCCGTGCAGGGATCGGTTCTGAAGTCTGGAAGGTAACCGAGGGTAGACTGACCGGAGAAGTCGAGAAGGTGATCGGTTGAGATCCAGTCGCCATCGCCGTCGCCGTACTCGTATCCAGGTTCAACGCCCGTTTGAGCGGTTGTGATCCCACGGATTGCGCACTCGATCCCAACGCTGCTGACGATCCACCGGGCGAGACTACTGCCCCGGCATTGGTGTCCATATACGCGGTCCGGCCCAGGGCTCTAGGATCCGTCAGTAGCGCGTCGTCCAGGTCCGTCCCTTCCTTCTCCCGCTTGGCCTCCCTTGCTACCCGGGCACATTCCACATGGAGGGCGTCGATCCATTGCAGAAGCGTGTCCTCGTCGGATGCACAGCAGACGAAGCTGCGTTTGCTGGTAACGATGCGTAGACAGTACTGTTTGTGCTTTGATACGGGGTCCGTCTGCAGACTGTCGATGATCGTCGACAGCGGGATGATCCCGAGCGGTTGATATTCCTATTGTTTGTAGGAAAGAGTAGGAAGTAAAAACGAGTTTAGGAACTGCTTCAGTGCCATTGCCGTTTTCTTTCAATCCAGATAGGTTGTCGGGGTACCATCTTACCTTGGCGTTCTTGTAATACGTCAATTTGTCCCCCCTCAGGACGAACCACTTCTTTCGCCAGCGCTTATACTTGTTCCCCAGCTTCAGCAGATACCCTTGCCTCACAACCTTACTTTCTAACTGCTCGCCTGTCACTAGCCCCGATCCCGGCGCATTCGCCGCCGCCGCAACCCGTCCGGCCTCCAACACCGTCGGATCATCGATCACGTCCTCCTCCTCCGATGATACATTATGCTCTCCTCCACAGCATTGTTCCCCGCCGGATCCATATCCCGCCGCCGCTGGCGAATTCTGTGTCGGTGTTCCCGGCGACGTATTAAACGAGTGGTTCGACGAGAATGAGTTCGACACGAACTCTCCTCCTCCCCCTCCTCCTCCGTAGTTATTGTATCCATCCCGTGGCGACGGCGCCGATCCGATCCTGATGGCCTGTGTTCCAGACGTGACCAACGACAACCCATCCGCTGTCCGGTTCGATTGCAGATGTCGGTTCGATTCTGCTCCACTATGTGTCGCTGACGAGATCGCGGTCGGAGTCTGTCCCGTTGACTGATTCTGCATTACCAGTGACAATCCAGACATACCTCCTTGATGACCGGTGCTGTCTTCGTTGTTGTTGTTGTTGATATTACTATTATTATGATTATTATTATTGTTGCTGATGATGTTGTTGTTGGGGTGGTTGGAATTGTTGCTGTTGGCTATCCGCGTTGTTCCTGTGTGATCACCTCCGATATCATCCTCACCGACACTGCTTCCAAGCAAGAATCCCGGATCCGAAAGCGACATCGGGTTATGCTGACGACGGGGCAAACAAGTTCCCGAACCCTGCTTCACCAATTCATGCCTCCTTCCTGTTCCAGCTCCTGTTCCAGCTGTTGACGAAGACGGTGCAGAAGTCGAATGCGAATGTTCCGGATGCTTCATCGATCCCGATGCAGGATACAAATCCATGTCCGAGCTCGACGACGTGAGCTCATACTGAACTTTGGCCTGGTTGATGGCCTCGATCCACTCCTCCATTTCCGCCACACTCTCGGCCTGGACCGTGAACGTCCTGCGAGGGGTCAGGATCACAAAGACCCCCGTCCGGTTCTTGACCACGACTTCCGCAGCCTTGTGGATGTCCCGGATATCGATGATCCGAAGGAGGACGTATTCTTTACTGTCCTTGTAATAAGCGAGTTTCGAGGTCCTTAACACGAACCATTTCTTCTTCCAGATCTGTTGTAAAATTAAAAATGTGGGAGGGATAGTAAAGAAGAGGGGAAATAGTCAGTTAAGCAAGGTTCTTTCTCTCCCTCTTTCTCCTCCCCTCTCTCTCTCTTACACACACACACGCACACATTTGCATATACACACGCATGCATACACACAGAACGGTTAAAAATAATTCAAGTTCGGAAACTGTGGTGGAAATTACATCTCCTTACAAAAAAAGACATAATTTCGTCGTATTTCATTTACATCATCAGATCATGTACATACAAAGAGGCCATGGCTCTCAATCTGAAAAAGATAAAGAAGAGCGTCTACGCTGTTCTCCTTCTCTCATACACTTTTTTTTTCCAATAGTTTTTTTTTTTTTTCTTTTTCTTCTTGTATTTGCACAATGCTCACCCGAGCCAACACTAGTAATCAACCATATTACAAAAAAAAAAAAAAAAAAAAAAGTAAAAATAATACTTTGCAGAGAGCAACAATAAAAATCTCGACTGTTTTTTACCCATGGCATTAAGTCTAAACACTCTTCATGCGTTCATTTGTCCAACTGTGTGCGCCATGCTCTTTCACACGAGCCAAAAAAAAAAAAAAAAAAAAAAAAAAAAAACTATAGCAACAACAACAACAACAAGAAGAACAACAACAACGGAAACCAAGCAAAAGCAAGTGATCGAAAAAAAAAAGAGCAACGGATGTAGCCCTCCCTAGCGCGTATCCGCATTTCATAATACTATAGCACAGGCACAAGATGGTCCAGAAACAGGGCATTCCTCCTCCCCTCCCCCCCCCTTAGGGCATATCGGCAATATGCAGAGCCTTCTTTCATTCATTTTCCCGCCCATTCATGTATATATATAAAAACAAAACTAAAAAACGTTGCATATATGTCATACCTTAATACGCTCGCCCTTTTTATAAAGGTATCCCGCCTTCAGGACCTGGCCCTCGTGCAGGGTCTCATGGGAAGGGCCCAGGTGCAGTTCCGCGTCCATGTCAGAGTCATACTGCTCATCCGAGAAGGTCACCCCTGGAGAGACAGCGCCTGCCTGCAGGTGCTGATGCTGTTGCTGATACTGAAGTTGGTTTGGAGAAGCTGGGTATGATTGCGATGGTCCTCCTGTTGCGGCTGCAGCGGTGATGACTGCTAGCGGTGCTGGTACTGGTACCGGTGCTGATACAGAAGTTTGATACGTGTTCTGCTGGTTCTGGTTCTGGTTCTGGTTTTGGTATTGGTTTTGGTGTTGGTTCGAGTGGTGCTGAGAAGTGATATCCTGTGATTTGTCCATGGGTACGGATAGGTCCCTCCCATTCGCGGGGATCTCCTGGACCTCTGCTGACGTCGCGGGCATGTTGTCAAGCTAATAAAAGTAGAAGGAGGGAAAAAAAAGACAAAAGACAAAAAGATAAAGACAGATTCAAAAGACAAGACAAAGACAAAAAAAAAAAAGAGAGACAAAAGAAAAAGAAGTGTTAGTAGGCCACAGAATATATGTCCATGGCGACGACGACGGAGGATAGTGCACGATGCTCCTGCATCATAGAACACGGAAAAATGACACTCAGAAGGCTGTGTCATTCTGAGGAGAGAGAATTGCAACTGTGGACGTTGCCTTTGTCTCTTGCCACGTCAAAGAAGGGCGAGACGACAGCCTTTTTGTTCTTATGACGACAAAAAGAAAAAAAAAATGCGGTGGGCGGTGAAGTGGTCATGGTGGGGGGTCAGTCAGCTGCACTTCATTCCTGGAGGCGCAAAGCAGAGTTCATTGCTGCGCTTGGTTGACAACGTCGTTTTTTTTCTTCCATGCTCGCCTTTGGTCTTCTTCAATGGGTATGTTTGTCCTGTTGGTATCGGGTTCCCGTTTCTTCGTTGCGGCCATTGAACATAGCACGGAGGGAGGTCGTCTTGTTACCTGCGAGAGAGAGCAGTCCAATGTGTGGGGGTCAAAGAAACGAACAAAAGAAGGCGTGTGTGTATGGGTGTGTGTTGGCACTCCTCGACAGATTGCGCAACAACGATGAAGGAGAGATTTAGAGAGAGGGAATGTGATGGAGAGCGCAGAGATTGTGAAAGTGGATGTGATGGAGAAGGAGGTTGTGAGTGTTTATAAAAAGAGAAGAGAAGACGGTCGAGGTGTGAAAAGTGTGAGCATGCGTGCTAATTAGCTTGCACATACGGGAAGGAGCGCGCTGGGCTTAGTGTAGTTTAAACTCTCCCCCCCTTGGAATGCACGCTCTCACCCTCTGGCCTTCTTTTTTTTCAGTTCATTTGCATCGTCATACATACACTAAACATAGCAATATAGACCCTGGAACTGTCAACTGACGCCAAGGACATCTTTATTAGTTCACCAGAGGCCAAAGAAAGAGTACCCGTAGCTCGACCCGGGCGCTTTCTGTCCACGATGCAATTTATAGCACTCTAACACATGCTTCCCCGCCGTCGTCTGTCTCAGCTCCTCACAAAACTCTCTCGCCTCTGGTCCCAATTGCTCCACCGGCGGCACCCAGGCCCCAAGCCCATCCTCCTGTGTCACCCCCACAGCCAACCCCGCCAGACTCGCAAACGTCAAATCCGCGGCCGACAGCTGGTTCCCGACCAAGTATGCCGGTCCAGGTGGGCCCGACTCGAGTACGCGCGAGACATGCTCAAACTCGCGTCTCAGAATATCCTTCGACCTCGCCGCGGATTTTTCATTGATGCGTATGGCCTTGCACAGGGCCCATGAGATTAGTGGGAAGAACAGGGTCCAGACCCATTTCTGGAGGGCACCTGCGTTGCCGTGCTGTCCCAACCCGCGACCGACCGAGCTGGGGGCTCTACACAGGATCTCGTAGTACATGTATCGGCGGATGTGTGGGCCAATCATGGCGTCGAACCGTTCCTCGAGTGCGAGGATTTTTTCCTTGGTCGCTTCATCGTCCGAGTAGAGATTTGCAGGTCCCGACAATGGGCCGTTGCTATTCGCGGGTGCGGCGTATTGGTCAGACAGGAACTGGAGGATCTGGGTCGAGTCGTTGATGATGATCTTTTCATCGCTGGAGGCATCCGCAGAAGTTGGGGTTCCCATGAGGAAGGGCGTGACGAAGGGGCTGCTTCCGGGAGCTGGACGGACCTTGGCGCGGTAGTTGTACATGGAGATTATGTGACAGAGGGGTAGGGATCGGTACTCAACGTAGGGAACCCCATAGTAATCCAAGGCCCAGCGTGCCTTTTCGTTGTAGTGAGAAAAGGAGATGGATCGAAGACTGAAACTGAGCCTGTCCTTGCCTTGGACCTGGTCCTTAGTGGTGTTCTCGTTGTTGGCCATGAGCGAATGAATGAGGATGGGAAAGGGGATGAGAGAAGAGGATGTTGATGAGAAAGCGGATATGTGCCCCAATACCCCAACGCAGACTCTGCCCCCGCTCCGTACATGTACTCGGCGCTCACTCTCGCACTCTCGCCGATCGATCGCTTTTAAAGTTAATACTTTTTCACATTGCAGTGGGAGTCATATATACCATACGGCTGATAAAAAAAAAAGTCTGTGAAAGCGCCCTGGGCTCATTGGTATTCCCACACTCTTCATTCTTCCTTCCCTCTACTCCACCACTTCAACATGCCTCCAGTCCGCATCGTATCCTTGGAGCAGGTTGCCTCCATCCTCAATGGCATCGACCTCGAAGAGATCCTCACCAGCCAGGGAAAGGCCTTCCATTCCTACAGGTAAAATCTAATCTTATCATATCTCACCCTCGATCTGGAATCTGCACTCTGCTGCCTTCGCCAAAGATCTGAACACATCCACGCTCCTCCTCCTTAGCATCAATGAGACTCAAACCCCACAACGACCAACTCTCCAGACACCCTACCACTCCACCCTGATCATGCCCGCCCGCATCGATTCTCTCACCTCTGTCGTCAAGCTCGTCTCCGTTCCCAAACAAGACTCCAACAACGGTCTTCCCGGCGTCACCATCGTCCTCGACAACCTCACGGGTGAGCCCCGTGGTCTTGTCAATGCCCGGCTCCTCACCGCCATCCGCACCGCCGCCTCATCCGCCCTCGCCACCCGTGCTGTCTTCCAGGTCAAGGAAAACAAAGACGAAAGCTTGACACTCGTCCTCTTCGGATCAGGCGCCCAGGCAAAGGCACATATTCAACTCCTCACACATGTCCTGCCCAGGATCCGGAATGTCCTCATCTGTAACAGGACGCTTCCTCGCGCACAGGAGCTGCTTGCGGAACTCCAGCCTCAGTACCAGAATCTGACGATGGTCGCCTACAGTACCAGCACCGGTGAATCCACCTCCCCGATCCCTGGGATCTCATCTTCGGATCAGGACAAGGGCAAGGACAAGGACCAGCTCCTGAAGCAGATCGTTCAATCCGCAGACGTGATCTGCACATGCACAAACAGTCGCGCTCCCTTATTTCCCGGGGAATGGGTCCGACCGGGCACCCACATCAACATGGTCGGATCCTACACCCCCGAGATGCACGAAGTTGATCAAGCCCTTATGAAGCGTGCCCTGATCCTTGTCGATGCCCGTCAAGAATGTGAGAAGGAGGCCGGGGAACTGATCGTGGCCATGAAGGAGCGTGGCGAGAACGGGATCCTGGCCGAACTGGGACAGATCTTTGATGCGCACGGACAGTTTGACCAGACGGCGATGCCGACAGAATTCAAGACGGCTACTGCTGGGGCGAGTGGGAAGGACGTGACGATGTTTAAGAGTGTGGGAATTGCGGCGCAGGATGTGGCGATTACAGCCTTGGTTCTGGATCAGGCTGAAGCCCAGGATCTGGGGACCGTTGCTGAGATTTGAAAGCCATACGACGGAAAGTATTGAGATAGATATAATCACCCTTCTCCACATGTGCGCCACAAGTAACACTCGCATTCGAGGTGTTAGTCGATCCTGCAACGAAAAAAAAAAAAAAGCTGTTTTATTTCTATGACACTATGTACATAGTTCTCAATGTTTAATAGAATTCTCTCTCCTACTTCTCGTCTCTCTCTCTCTCTTTTCTTTATGCTCTTTCTCTATGATAGTTCTGGACGAACAAGTTATGGTTCTTGGGTGTATTTCTCGTATTGATAAGATAATACTCACTTGCCCAGGTCCCTTTATCCCGAATAGACCAAGTTCAAGTTACTCTTTACTCTCTTTAAAAAAGCTCTGAGAACCTCATGAAAGCCCTCCCGCACATGAGGACCCCATCTGTGGTTGTGAGAGCGGCATTCAACTCGCCGAAATGTGTTCAAAAATTCGAGGGGCTCGGATCTGTCGACATCGACCTTGAGGACGTCAATCCAGTCCGTGGAAGTTCTCGTCCGTGGAAGTTCTCGTCCATGGGCGAGCGGAGGACGGGAGGTTCGCATTGAGTGCCATGTTCGTCCATCTTATCTTGGCTCCTAATGAAATACAGCTTGAAGTGCACATTTGACCGGTTTTGACACTACAAAAAAAAAAAGGTGTATGTGCCAAGTCGACTTGCCGGTATCCGGGGGATCCAAGATATTGCTATGTGTTAATGTGCCGTTCGCATTCCCAGCTATAAGACACAGCGGTTACACATGTATATCTGACGATGATGGGGTAACAATCGCTAGTGCTAGTCGCAAATATGCTCGTTTCAGACGGCATGTCCAGGAGACGCTTGATGGTGTGGACGATATGTACACCGAGGTAAATGCTGCAGGTGAGCGCACTGTTGATCGTGTATCTAGTGTCGGTACAAGTGGCATTGATGGCGGCCATAGCCAGAGTGATGGAGAAGGTCAGAACAGTACTGTCGATGACGGTTGCCTAGATCCAGAGCGTATGTGCGTAGAGAATAAAGCAGCGCACAGTCCTAGCTAGTATTTACACTCCATGATTGTCCATAACCCTAGACTTCATCCCTTCCTGCCTTGCTCTGTGCTCATTTAGTTCAATTCTTTGTTATAAGCTGCCATTTTGTATTTTTGAGGTTTGTCAATGACAAGAGACTTGTATGCTTGTACGTCTATTTTCTTCAGGAGGCGCATCCATGCACCAGCAGAAGGCTTGTAAAGAGTAAGAGTCAAGCCTCCACTATCAATTTCCTAGCCATATCACCTTCGCCTATGCAACCGGCTTTACTGACTTTCTGCCCGAGGGATCAGCCGCAGGGAGGGTACTCGACATGCCGCGGTTTGGCTGCATCCCAAGCTGAGATACCACAGTTGACATGGTGATCAGCTTCTCATTAGCCCCTCGGAAGTTCAAAGGCGGGACTGGGTCACCCACAGCGCCACGCTGCTGCAACAGCTTCGAATTTACCCTGTTCAAGCCCTGTGCTTCATGGATAATTATACCCGACACGACAAGTCCACCATGGTTCGAACTCCAATGCAGGCGTACGCGATAGTCATCATCCCCTCCTATTAACTGCCACATGCGAACAGACTTATCGCCACAGCCGGTTGCGAAATAGGTGCCATCGGGAGCCGTGCTCCATGTGATGCTGGAGATGTATCCATGAAAACCATCAACAACCACCAAACATTGGCCGGATTTCACATCCCACAGCCGCACCGTGTTGTCCCAACTGCCCGAGGCAATCTGCCGGCCGCTTTGTGAATATGCCACGCAAATAACCCCATAGGTGTGGTCACTTAACACTGCACCAGATGCACCGGTTTGTGTATTCCACAGCCGCACGGTACTGTCAATACTGCCCGAGGCAATCTGCTGGTCGCTTGGTGAATACGCCACGCAAAAAACACTCCCAGTATGGCCGCTTAATACTGCACCAGATGCACCGGTTTGCGTATTCCACAGCCGCACCGTCTTGTCATCACTGCCCGAAGCAATCTGCTGGCCGCTTGGTGAATACGCCACGCAAGAAACCCAGTCGATATGACCGCTTAACATAGCACCAGGTGCACCGGTGTGCGCGTCCCACAGTCGCACCGTTTTGTCTTCACTGCCCGAGGCAATCTGCTGGCCGCTTGGTGAATACGCCACGCTTGTAATCCCCTCGGTATGGCCGGTTAACACTGCCCCAGGTGCACCGGTGTGCGTACCCCACAGCCGCACCGTCTTGTCGTCACTGCCCGAGGCAATCTGCTGGCCGCTTGGTGAATACGCCACGCTTGTAACCCTATTGGTATGGCCGGTTAACACTGCCTCAGGTGCACCGGCGTGCGTATCCCACAGCTGCACCGTCTTGTCATCACTGCCCGAGGCAATCTGCTGGCCGCTTGGGGAGTACGCCACACTTGTAACCTCGTCTTTATGGCCGCTTAAAACTGAACCAGATGCACCGATTTGCGTATCCCACAGCCGCACCGTCTTGTCCCCGCTGCCCGAGGCAATCTGCTGGCCACTTGGCGAATACGCCACGCTTGTAACATAGTGTTCATGGCCGCTTAACACTGCACCAGGTGCACCGGTTTGCGCATCCCACACCCGCACCGTGTTGTCCTCACTGCCCGAGGCAATCTGCTGGCCGCTTGGTGAATACGCCACGCTTGTAATCCCCTCGGTATGGCCGCTTAACACTGCCTCAGGTGCACCGGTGTGCGTACCCCACAGCCGCACCGTCTTGTCGTCACTTCCCGAGGCAATCTGCTGGCCACTTGGCGAATACGCCACGCTTGTAACATAGTGTTCATGGCCGCTTAACACTGCACCAGGTGCACCGGTTTGCGCATCCCACACCCGCACCGTCATATCCCAACTGCCCGAGGCAATCTGTTGGTCGCTTGGTGAATACGCCACGCTTGTAACACCGCAGGTATGGCCACTCAACACTGCACCAGGTGCGCCGGTTTGCATATCCCACAGCCGCACCGTGCAGTCAACACTGCCTGAGGCAATCTGCTGGCCACTTGGCGAATACGCCACGCTTGTAATCCAGTCGGTATGGCCGCTTAACGCTGCACCAGGTGCACCGGTTTGCGTATCCCACAGCCGCACCGTGTTGTCCCAACTGCCCGAGGCGATCTGCTGGCCGCTTGGCGAATACGCTACGCAAAGGACCTTGTCAGTATGGCCGCTTAACGTGAAGGTTTTCGACCAGGTCGTGGTGTCATACACACTGATCGTACCGTTGTGAAGACCCACGACACAGTTCCTTCCATCAGGTGAATACGCACAGGAATACGTCTCGCTATCTTCCGCAAGGTACGCTCTTTCGCCAAACTGCACGCCTACCATCCGCGCCTTGCTCAGATTGGCTTGCCGCAGCCAGACATTGCGAAGGTTGGCCTTTCTCAGATCCGCCCCTTGCAACTGTGCAGAATCAAACTCTCCACCACTCAGATCCGCCCCTGGGATTCGGATGCCTTGCAGGTCTGCGCCGTTGAACCGTATCCCGGCTCTGACCAGTATCGTCATCGCATTCGCTGCAGCATTGCGTCCTTCTTTGTCCGTTTTCGAGCGCTCAACCATTGTGAGTAGTTGTTGCTTGAAGATGGGTTCTTGTTGGACTCGTTCCGCTAGAAACTGCAGCACCGACGGCTCGTCCACAAAACTTCTCCATGATAGTGGCTGACTGACAACAGATTGCCGAGCGCCAGCAGAGTCTTCCTCTGGCGCTGCTCGCCATTCGAAGCTCAACATGGAGCTGACACTTCCTCGACGGACCGGAGCAAAAGATGATCGCGAAGCCTTGTTCTCCTGTGGGTCAAATACTGCGAGCGCAAAGCAGTACTCCAGGAGGGATCTATGGATGAACCGGTACTGGTTACCACTCCGGCTCAAAGGACATGCTTCGCGCAGGAGCTGTGCCTCATCACCTCGGCTGAAGAAATCCGCCTTCCATGACCCTTCGTCTCTGGCGCGCGAGTACTCCACCACAGGATGGCCTGCCTGCTTCTCGTAAATGGCTGATGCCAGTCTCTTCAGAAAGCTAATGCCGTTCAGCGTAAAGCCCTCATCCACCAGGGTGTCAAACGCCGCCTTCGCTTGTGGGCTCAGATCATTGCCTCCCACCCGTTTCTTGCCACGCTCCAGCCATTGCTCCACGAAATGGTCATACAGCGCTACACGTGTGATCCTGGTTCTGGAGAGATCCTGCATCTGTCCTGCATCCACCACTCGCGGCAGTACCTCCAACGACAGTGTCAGAAGAAACGGGTTCTTCACCAGCTCCTGCAGGTTGGGGACCTGCTTAAGTGCCTCCAGGTACTGCTTGGTCCTCCACAGCGGCCTGTTCTGGTGTACATACTGCCTGATGTAGTCTTCGATCTGCTCTGGAGAGAATGGGACAATGACTGCCTCTTGGAAGAGGTTGAGTATGGCCTTGTGGTTCTGGTCCATCGGCTGGAAGCGGTCTCTGTCGTTCTGACCAAGATACTCGCTACGGCAGCTGATCAGCATCTTGGCGCGCCACTCCCCTGGCTCATTCAGCTGGTTGCTTGCATACAGGTTGTGTGTCTGCTGGCTTTCATCGTATCCATCGCAGATCAGGATCAACTCACGGTGCTGCTTGATCTCTCGGATCTGGGGCTCTGTAAAGTCGTTCCTGCGCAAGTGCTTGGCGATCATGTCCTGGTGCGGCTTGTCGATTGCAGGCAGGTTGATGTGGAGTGGAATTGGGCCTTTCTCTTTCTCGTAGCTGTCCCACAAGTCGCACTCGAGTGTCCTGTTGAAGGTCGACTTGCCCGCACCAGAATCACCCAGTAGCAGGAGCACCTTGCGATCACTGTTCAGGAACTCGTGCACTTTCTCCGTCAGTGGGAACAGTGCATCGTTGGACGCTTGTAAGCTGGCCTTGGCTTGAGGAGGGATGTAGACGGCCTTGCCGCGCTCTGCTAGCCGCCGCTCCTTCAGCCTTCGCAGGTCATCTTCGACATCTGGGATATCCTGGACACGGTCGAGTAGCGACGAAGACGCCAACTGTGGCAAGCCGACCTTCAGTGGATATGGACTTGGAGGTGCAATGATGCAAGCGCGATACAGCGCTTGTTTCTCTGGATCGCCGTCCTTTTCCAGACCTAGTAGCAGGATATGGGCGTGTTTCTTTACTGTGCTGCCTTGTATGTCGGCGTTGTTGTTCATATCAGCTAGCTGGATGAGGATCGTGAGGATCCATTGCTTGACGCTAGCTTGCTGACCCCAGTCCAGATCGTTTACATACAACTCTCCTAGTAGATCGACAGCACTTTGACGGGTGCTAACTTCCCAGAGCGGACCGGCGGCGATCTCTCCAAGCCGTTGGCATACACCCCATTCGAACAACGGATCGCGCCGGCATGGTGCCCCACAGACCAGGTCCTTGAAGTCTGCAAGTCGGCCGTCTCGAATCAAGGCATCTGTGCAGCGCAATGCCGGGTACCATGCACGCTTCCGACTGAAGCTGAGACCCTCCTTGAGACTGTCTACAAATCCCTGTCCACCCTCGACCAGCGAGCTCACACCTTCGTACCCGAGCATGACAACCTTGTACACCTCTCCCAGTCCTTCTTGCAGATGGCCCAGTCCATCGATAAAGCCACTCACATCCAGGCCCTTGACCGCACTCACTAGCCCTGAGATGCCATTCACCACCACTTGTGTGCGCCGCATCACTGCTTGTAGGGGTGTCTCATCATCTGGGACATACTGCAGGGCCTGGTAAGCATAGGCAGCCTGGTACACCAAGTAGGAATCAGAGCTGTTCTTCATCTCCTCCAGATAGGCTGACAGTGGCGCATGCAGCTGCTCGCGGCTCAATCCCTTGACATCACTGTCTGCCATCGCATCCAGCACGCGGGAGACTGCCATGGCCAGCTGACAACGATGCTTGGTCGATTGATGGTGGGTGTTCTGCAACCGCGCGCTAAGGACCTCCAAGATCTTGACCAGATCGTCAACAAGGAGGTAGCCTGGGGAAGCGCTCTGTATCAGCTGAGCCAGACCTTCGAGCAGATTGAAGTCCAGCAGGACCGATTGTGCAATTCCATCGATGAGGTTGCTGAGCAGCTTGCGATATCGCTCTTCGTCGAGCATAGGCGCGAGGCACACCACTTCAGCGACCGTGGCGGCATCCTTGAGGTCGTCATCGATGAATTCCGCAATCACTCTTGTCACCAGCGAGCACAGCCGATCTTTTTCGTCTGCATCCTTGGCTTTGGCCTGCGTCCAGTCGCGCTGAGATTTCTCAAGCGGTTCATCGGATTCTGCAGCATATGTTAATGACGACGACGCTGAGGCCTTGGACAGCAATCCGAGGCAGTAGACGAGTTGAGGAGTGGTGGTGATGCGCCCATCCGGTCCCGGTAGATCATGTTTGGCTGCAGGTCTTGCCACGTTCTCAGGAAAGATTTCTGGAGAGACCTGAGCGACATCGCTATGGCTCGACCTGCCCTTTGCCTCTGGATGGGGTAGTTTGAGCGCGGCTGTTGATGTACCGCGGAGGTTGAGTGCACAGCGGATGGAGGTGAAGATCCCGCCAGGCCGAGAGCGGATAGGGTTCCCGTTGGGGTCCAGGACATACCGCCACTTCTCCGCCTGTCTGAAGCTGGCCTGTGCCTTGCCGCGGTGACCCAAGCCGTCTAGCAGCTTGCCTTGGTCGGAATAAGCAGTGCTGATCCCATTGCACAGGGCCTGATCCTCGGCGCTCATAGGAGGGGTGAGAGCCCTTCTGTTTGCTTTTTTCATCTCTGCTAACGCAGCCTCCGCATTGGCGCACAAGGCCAAAATGAGATATGGGTCGTCTGCTTTTCGTGCATTTTCCAGATGAGCGTTGGCGAGGTATAGGGCCCTTTGTGGCGAGAGAGCGCTTCGTGAGGACGAAAACGTACTGCTGAACATATCGGTCTGTGAGTCTTCTATGGTTGTGTATCAAACAGAAGCGAGATGAGAACTCTGTCATCAATCAGTAGAAGCGTGAGAACTACCAGTATACACACTTACACTTGACGGACACGTCTCCCGCGCAGTGGGATGCAATTGAGTGTAAAAGGATGTAGTACCTGGGGAACCTGTGGGAACAGCAAACGCTTTCCTGTTCAAGATCGCTTCTTCTGCTCAAAACCGCTGCTCCTGTTCTCCTGTCCAAGTTCGTTGCCCTTCGTTGTCCTTTGTTTCCCCGAGTAGAGGTAGCTGTCGCCCACCAAGATTGATTATTAACCACTGCATATGTCGCATATCTCGTTATTCACATACGAAAGAAACAAGATGGTCTCTCACCTTGATATGGATACTCCTACTTCTTTGTTGCTCTGGGCAGCTGTGCAATGGTCTGGGTACGTTCCCCTCGTGTCTCCTAGCAATGGTGCTTATCGTCACACACTATGGGTTAATATTCGCTTCACATGCATCGTTGGTCCCCTCAGCTTCACAGACATTTGTCCTACCCCAGTCTGGCTCCTGTGTTCTTAGGCCGCCTATATGGTCACAGACAGGGTCGGCCTTTGCTGCCAACCGGACTACACTGTCACTAATGAGTCGTTCTCGGCCAGTGCTTTTTGGGTATAAGGGAATTAAAGGAGGCAACGGGGAGGTTGATGGACGGTTCAGATAGGTCCTGGTGGACTGAGTGAAGAATGTAGCTGGGGAGAAGACAAAGTGGAAGAGAGGACAAGACGAATACGAAGACGCAGAAATTGAACAACTCGTCGTTATTGTATTAGCTATATAAACCCATGCTTCGTAGCCACTTCGTCTCCTCACCCTTGTGTATGGTACAGTAGGTTGTCCCGAGGAAGCAAAAAGTTGATACTTCGACCTGTTGTGTAACCCGACCTGGAAATTGTGTGAACCACCACCGTATTGTAGGACCAACCCCTATTCCATTCCTATTCGCTCACCATTCCAGAAAACCGTTCCACTATATAGCTTTAGCACCCTCAAAGTATTGCTTCGCCATACAGTGCGCCAAGAAAGCCAGTCGTCATGGAAAAGAGAATGTTTACATAGTGCGAGGGCAAAGATGAAGGTGAGGGCAAAGACAAGGGCAAGGGTCGAGACTGTGGAGGGTCTGGGTTGTTTAAAGCTGAGCCCAACCAAAGACGCACATGGGCCTCCGCGCACCAGAGCAAGTCCAGGCATGGGCCTAGACTAATCGGCCAGACCCTTGGGAAAGTCCAAGTCACTACCGGGACAAGACACAGCTGTGCATCCTCTGCCTCTGATAGTGCGCTATGCTTCCGAACACACAAGTATACACTCATCAAGTGGGACCATTTATCTATAGGGCCATGGATCAATATTCCTTCCCCTGCTTCTGATATCTTTGTCAAAGACATGATTGTTGTTAAGCGCATCCAGTTGGCAGCGACTGCAGAGTCTTGCCACATGTGCCTTCTCAAGGCCTCCTGAGCCGTCTTTCGTCCGTGGAGTGACGTCTTTTGAGTCTTTGAGTGGTGCTCTTCTCTTGTCCTTCTCTTGTGGACCCCCTAGTGGAAATCTTGCCATCGGCTGTACACCGCTTGTCCATTGCTCAAGTCGTGGTTACTCATTGCCAGTCCGACTGTCACCTGCGCATCCAAACATAGTGATACGTTTGTCCTAGATTCCAGACATACCTTCTGAAAGGCATTGCCAGAACAGCATAATTGCAGGCTGCGTCGGAATCGATTGCTTTGTTGATGATGAGCACTGCTGCTATTGCCACCGTTGCTGTTGCCGCTGTTGCTGTCTCGATTGAACAGGAGTGACAAAAACAGCGCTATACTGGCAAAATAATGAATGTCTTTTGGCGACAATGAGCAGTGATGGGCAAGCATAATCTATGCGTGCATCACAGCGCGCACTCTCCGCTATTCGCCACTGTCTCTCGTGCAGTGGCAACAGCGTAGCATTCTTTTGCAGAATACCCTGACAATATCCTATTCAACTAGAAATAACAGGCTATTCCGTGACAACTGGAGGAACAACTGGGACTCAAACCAGCAGTTGCATGGTTGTCATTTCTACTCCTCTCACTTGTATTCTAGTTGATACTATCCACTATTGTGCTGTTCAGATTTCTAGTCATAAGATAGAGCAGCTACACATATCCATCTGATAACGGTAATGCAACAGTCGCTGGTGCTGGTTACGGATATACTCGTTTCAGACAACATGTCCAGGAGACGCTTGATGGTGTAGACGATATGTATGTCGAAGTAAAAATGCTGCAGGTGAGCGCGTCATTGGTGTGCATTTAATGTTGGTACAAGTGGCATTGATGGTGGCCATATCCAGGACGTCGGGACAGTACTGTCGATGATGATTGCCTAGATCCAGAGTGTATGTGTACAATAGGTTCAGGTCGGGGAGTGTGGTTGAATATATGTTTATTAGACAAAGACTGAGGTTCTATCAATTGGCAACCGTGCTCTTAAATAGTTGTGTCTGTGCGGGTACAGATCGCTAAATATACTATCTGGTGAACTGGGCTGGTGATATATAACTGGTCTTGTTCTAATTCAAACTCGTTGCAATGTGCGTAAAGGATAAAGCAGCGTGCAGTCCTAGCCAGCATTTATACGACCGTGGTTGCCCATAACCCTAGACGTCATCCTTTCCTGCCTCGCTCTGTGGTTTTTTAGCACAATAAGTGCTCAGTCCTTTGCTATAGCTGCAATTATTCTTTTGGGATTTGTCGGGCAAGAGAATTGGGTGTTTATTTTCTTCTGGAGGCGCGTCCATGCACCAGAAGTCTTGCAAAGGATAAGAGTCGAGCCGCCATTACCAACTTCCTAACCATATCACCTCCACCTATGCAACCGGCTTTACTGACTCTTTACCGGAGGGATCAGCCGCAGGGAGGGTATTCGACATGCCGCGGTTTGACTGCATCCCAAGCTGAGGTTCAACAGTTGACATGGTGATCAGCTTCTTGCTAGTTCCGCGGAAGCTCAAAGGAGGGACTGGGTCGCCCACAGCGCCATGCTGCTGCAACAGCTTCGCATTTACTATGCTCAGGCCTTGTGCTTCATGGATAATTAAACCCGACACGACAAGCCCACCATAGTTCGAACTCCAATGCAGGCGTACACGATAGTCGTTCCCTCCTTCTATTAGCTGCCACATGCAAACGGACTTATCACCACAGCCGGTTGCGAAATAGGTACCGTCGGGAGCCGTGATCCACGTGATGCTGGAGATGCATCCATGAACCCATTAACGACTACCAAACATTGGCCGGATTTCACATCCCACAGTCGCACCGTCTTGTCTTCACTACCCGAGGCAGTCTGCTGGCCGCTTGGCGAACACGCCACGCTTGTAACTTCGCTGGTATGGCCGGTTAACACTACACCAGATACACCGGTTTGCGTATCCCACAGCCGCACTGTCATATCCCGACTGCCCGAGGCGATCTGCTGGCCGCTTGGTGAATATGCCACGCTTGTAACCCCGTTGGTATGGCCGCTTAACGTGAGGGCTTTCGACCAGGTTGTGGTATCATACACACTGATCGTGCCGTTGTGAAGACCCACGGCACAGCTCCTTCCATCAAGTGAGTACGCACAGGAAACCGCCGTGCTAGTTTCTACGAGGTACGGCCGCTCGCCAAACTGTACGCCTGCCATCCGCGCCTTGCTCAGATCGGCTTCACGCAGCCAAGCATTGCGAAGGTTGGCCTTTCTCAGATCCGCCCCTTGCAACTGTGCAGAATCAAACTCTCCACCACTGAGATCCGCCCCTGGAATCTGGATACCTTGCAGATCTGCGCCGTTGAACCATATCCCGGCTCTGACCAGTATCGTCATCGCATTCGCTGCCACATTGCGTCCTTCTTTGTCCGTTTTCGAGCGCTCAACCATTGTGAGTAGTTGTTGCTTGAAGATGGGTTCTTGTTGGACTCGTTCCGCTAGAAACTGCAGCACCGACGGCTCGTCCACAAAACTTCTCCATGATAGTGGCTGACTGACAACAGATTGCCGAGCGCCAGCAGAGTCTTCCTCTGGCGCTGCTCGCCATTCGAAGCTCAACATGGAGCTGACACTTCCTCGACGGACCGGAGCAAAAGATGATCGCGAAGCCTTGTTCTCCTGTGGGTCAAATACTGCGAGCGCAAAGCAGTACTCCAGGAGGGATCTATGGATGAACCGGTACTGGTTACCACTCCGGCTCAAAGGACATGCTTCGCGCAGGAGCTGTGCCTCATCACCTCGGCTGAAGAAATCCGCCTTCCATGACCCTTCGTCTCTGGCGCGCGAGTACTCCACCACAGGATGGCCTGCCTGCTTCTCGTAAATGGCTGATGCCAGTCTCTTCAGAAAGCTAATGCCGTTCAGCGTAAAGCCCTCATCCACCAGGGTGTCAAACGCCGCCTTCGCTTGTGGGCTCAGATCATTGCCTCCCACCCGTTTCTTGCCACGCTCCAGCCATTGCTCCACGAAATGGTCATACAGCGCTACACGTGTGATCCTGGTTCTGGAGAGATCCTGCATCTGTCCTGCATCCACCACTCGCGGCAGTACCTCCAACGACAGTGTCAGAAGAAACGGGTTCTTCACCAGCTCCTGCAGGTTGGGGACCTGCTTAAGTGCCTCCAGGTACTGCTTGGTCCTCCACAGCGGCCTGTTCTGGTGTACATACTGCCTGATGTAGTCTTCGATCTGCTCTGGAGAGAATGGGACAATGACTGCCTCTTGGAAGAGGTTGAGTATGGCCTTGTGGTTCTGGTCCATCGGCTGGAAGCGGTCTCTGTCGTTCTGACCAAGATACTCGCTACGGCAGCTGATCAGCATCTTGGCGCGCCACTCCCCTGGCTCATTCAGCTGGTTGCTTGCATACAGGTTGTGTGTCTGCTGGCTTTCATCGTATCCATCGCAGATCAGGATCAACTCACGGTGCTGCTTGATCTCTCGGATCTGGGGCTCTGTAAAGTCGTTCCTGCGCAAGTGCTTGGCGATCATGTCCTGGTGCGGCTTGTCGATTGCAGGCAGGTTGATGTGGAGTGGAATTGGGCCTTTCTCTTTCTCGTAGCTGTCCCACAAGTCGCACTCGAGTGTCCTGTTGAAGGTCGACTTGCCCGCACCAGAATCACCCAGTAGCAGGAGCACCTTGCGATCACTGTTCAGGAACTCGTGCACTTTCTCCGTCAGTGGGAACAGTGCATCGTTGGACGCTTGTAAGCTGGCCTTGGCTTGAGGAGGGATGTAGACGGCCTTGCCGCGCTCTGCTAGCCGCCGCTCCTTCAGCCTTCGCAGGTCATCTTCGACATCTGGGATATCCTGGACACGGTCGAGTAGCGACGAAGACGCCAACTGTGGCAAGCCGACCTTCAGTGGATATGGACTTGGAGGTGCAATGATGCAAGCGCGATACAGCGCTTGTTTCTCTGGATCGCCGTCCTTTTCCAGACCTAGTAGCAGGATATGGGCGTGTTTCTTTACTGTGCTGCCTTGTATGTCGGCGTTGTTGTTCATATCAGCTAGCTGGATGAGGATCGTGAGGATCCATTGCTTGACGCTAGCTTGCTGACCCCAGTCCAGATCGTTTACATACAACTCTCCTAGTAGATCGACAGCACTTTGACGGGTGCTAACTTCCCAGAGCGGACCGGCGGCGATCTCTCCAAGCCGCTGGCATACACCCCATTCGAACAACGGATCGCGCCGGCATGGTGCCCCACAGACCAGGTCCTTGAAGTCTGCAAGTCGGCCGTCTCGAATCAAGGCATCTGTGCAGCGCAATGCCGGGTACCATGCACGCTTCCGACTGAAGCTGAGGCCTTCCTTGAAACTATCCACAAGTCCCTGTCCGCCCTCGATCAGCGAGCTCACGCCCTCGTATTCGAGCATGAAAACCTCGTACACCTCTCCCAGTCCTTCTTGCAGCTGGCCCAGTTCGCCGATAAAGCGACCCACATCTAGACCCTTGACCGCACTCACCAATCCTCCGATGCCACTCACCACCACTCTTGTGCGCCGTATCACTGCTTGTAGGGACGTCTCATCATCCGGGACATACTGTAGGGCCTGGTAGGCATAGGCAGCCTGGTACACCAAGTAGGAATCAGAGCTGTTCTTCATCTCTTCCAGATAGGCTGACAGTGGCGCATGCAGCTGCTCGCGGCTCAATCCCTTGACATCACTGTCTGCCATCGCATCCAGCACGCGGGAGACTGCCATGGCCAGCTGACAACGATGCTTGGTCGATTGATGGTGGGTGTTCTGCAACCGCGCGCTAAGGACCTCCAAGATCTTGACCAGATCGTCAACAAGGAGGTAGCCTGGGGAAGCGCTCTGTATCAGCTGAGCCAGACCTTCGAGCAGATTGAAGTCTAGCAGGGCTGATTGTGCAATTCCATCGATGAAGTTGCTGAGCAGCTTGCGATATTGCTCTTTGTCGAGCACAGGCGCTAGGCACACCACTTCAGCGACCGTGGCGGCATCCTTGAGGTCGTCGTCAATGAATGCCGCGAGCACTCTTGTCACCAGCGAATGTAGCCGATCTTTTTCGTCCGCATCCCTAGCTTTGGCTTGTATCCAGTCGCGCTGAACTTTGCCAAGCGACTCATCGGACTCTGCGGCATATGTCGATGACGACGATGCTGAGGCCTTGGACAGCAATCCGAGGCAGTAGGCGAGCTGAGGAGTGGTGGTGATGCGCCCATCCGGTCCCGGTAGATCATGTTTGGCTGCAGGTCTTGTCACGTTCTCAGGAAAGATTGCTGGAGAGACATGAGCGACATCGCTGCGGCTCGGCCTGCCCTTTGCGTCTATATAGGATCGTTCGGGCGCGGCTGCTGATGTACCGCGGAGGTTGAGTGCACGGCAGATAGAGGTGAAGATCCCAACGGGTCGAGAGCGGACAGGGTTCCCGTCCGGGTCCAGGACATACCGCCACTTCTCCGCCTGTCTGAAGCTGGCCTGTGCCTTGTCGAGATGGCCCAAGCTGTCTAGCAGCTTGCCTCTGTCAGAATAAGCAGTGCAGATTCCATTGCACAGGGCCTGATCCTCGGCGCTCATAGGAGGGATGAGAGCCCTTCTGTCTCATCTCTTCATCCGAGATAACGCAGCCTCCGCATTGGCGCACAAGGCCAAAATGAAATCGGGATCGTCTGCTTTTCGTGCATTTTCCAATTGAGTGTTGGCGAGGTTCAAGGCCATTTGCGGGGAAAGAGCGCTTCGTGAGGACGAAAACGTACTGCAGAACATATCGGTCTGAAGTCTTCTATCGTTGTGTATCAAGCAGAAGCGAGATGAGGACTCTGTCATCAATCAGTTGGAGTGTGAGAATAGCTAGTATACGCACTTACACTTGACGCAATTGAACGCAAGAGGCTGCAGCACCTGGGGGACCTGTGGAAACAGCAAACGCTTTACCTATTCAGGTTTGCTTCTTCTGCTCAAAATCGGTGCTCCTGTCCTCCCGTCCAAATTCGCTACCCTTCGTTTCTCCGAGTAGAGACGGCTCTGGCCAACCAAGGTGGACTGTTAACCGCTGCACATGTTGCATATCTCGTTGCCCACATACAAAAGAAACGAGATGGTCTCCTACCTTGATATGGATACTCCTGATTCTTCGTTTCTCCGGACAGTTGTGCAATGGTCCGGGTTCGTTCTCCCTTGTGTCTCCTAGCAGTAGTACTTATCGTCACACACTATGGGTTGATATTCGCTTCACATGCATCGCTATTCCCCCAGCTTCATAGACACTGGTCCTACCACAGTCTGGCCCCTGCGTTCTTAGTCCACCTATATGATCACAGGCAGGGTCGGCTTTTGCTGCCAACCGGACTGCACTATCACTAATGAGTCGTTGTCGACCAGTGCCTTTTGGAGTATAAAAGAATTAGGAAGAAAGGAAGGAGGCGACGGGGAAGTTGATAGACGGGTCAGACAGGTCCTGGTGGGTTGAGTAAAAGATGTAGCTGTGTAGCTGGGAAGAAGGCAAGATGAAAGAAAGAACAAGGCGAGTATGAAGACGCAGAAGCTGAACAACTCGTCGTTATTTTATTAGCTAAATATACCCATGCTTCGCAGCCACTTCGTCCCCTGGCCCTCATGCATGGCACAATGGGTCATCCCGCCAGATGCGAGGGAGCGAGGGACAGCAAAAAATTGATCTTTCGACCTGTTGTGTAACCTAGTCTGGAGGTTGTGTGAATCGCCACGGTATTGGACCAATCCTTATTCCATTCCTATTCCTTCTCCACTCCAGAAAACCGTTCCAGTATACAGCTTTAGCGCCTCCAAAGTATTACTTCGCCATACAGTACGCCAAGAAAGCCAGCTGTCATGGAAATACAATGCTTACATAGTGCAAGGGTAAAGATGGAGGCGAAGGTCGAGATTGTGGAGAGTCTGGACCTAGACAGTGCTACATAACGCTGTCATTAGCCTAATCGGCCAGACCTTTGGGGAAGTCCAAGGCACTACCAGGACAGGACATAGCTGTGCATCCTCTGTCTCTAATAGTGCGCTATGCTTTCAAACACACAAGTAAATGCTCATACTTATGAGGCCATGGATCGATATTCGTTCCCCTGCTGCTGATATCCTTGTCAAGGATGCAACTCTTGTTGAGCCATCCGACTGACAGTGGCAGCAGAGTCTTTCCACCTGTGCCTTCTCAAGGCTTCCTGAGCCGTCTTCCGTCCGTGGAGTGATGTCTTTTGAGTCTTTGAGCTGTGCTCTTGTCCCTGTTCCTGTGCATCTAAACAATCCCTCAAGTCATTCCTCGTCCTTCCCTCGTCCTTCTCTTGCGGAACCCCTGGTGGAGATCTTGCCACCGGTTGTACACCGCTGATCCATCGCTCAAGTCATGGTTACTCATTGCCGGTCCAACTGTCCCCCTGCGCGCCCAAACATAGTGGTCCGTTTGGCCTGTAACTATCCAGTTTCCAGACATACCTTCTGAAAGGCGTTATCAGACCATTATGGCTGCGGGCTGTGTCAAAATCGATTGCTTTGTTGATGATGCGCACTGCTACTGTTGCCGCTGTTGCTGTCTCTGCTATACAAGCTGGAGTCCTTGGTATAGCTGTGTTCTCCTAACAGGCACCGTCGCCAGCCAATCAATCGCGTCCGCGGCAAGTGTGATCTAACGCACGCACCACCTTCAACATTGCTGTGCAACTACCAATCGCTCTAATCATTTGCTTCATGATGGAGTATTCAAAAATAATGATTTTGCATGCCGTTCTAAATGCCATAGCGACCTTAATCGATTCACCACTGCTTGTAGAAACAAGTTCATTAATAGGAACATAATCTTTGTTTTATTATTTTATTATTGCTGTGGATGCTTCATGGGAGTGATGAGCCTCTAATTGCTAGAGAAGGCACCGACAGCCAAACACAGGTTCCGCTTCGTGAACTGCACCTTGTAGATCGGTGTGCGCTTGGTGGGGAATGTCGCCAGGTGGTCCTCCGATTCCATTGGTGCGACCACTGTATTCTTCTTATTCAGCCTATCGAGCGCAGAGGAATGGCTCTGCGAAACCGTAGGAGAGGAGACAACGGCCCCGCTAGACGCGCCATTCATGCCCTGTCCATCCCGGCCATCCTGCAAGATACGGTGCGAAGATCCTTGGCCAGGCGACGCTTCCTTCTTTACATCCCATGCTCTGACAGTGCAGTCAGCACTTCCAGAAACTAAGATGCTGCCATCCTGACTGAAGTCCAATGAATAGATAACGCCCTGATGACCGGTCATCTTTTTCATGCGTTTGCCCGAGCCAAGGTCCCACAGCTGAATTGAGCGATCATCTCCTGCTGAAGCCATCATACGACCATCTGGGGACATTGCAATTGCCTGAACAGCGCCAGCGTGACCAGTGAATACACGTACACATGTTCCTCTCTGAATATCCCAAAGTCTGGCAGTCTTATCGCTTGATCCTGTTACGACGTACTTTGAGTTTGGATGGAATTTGACAGTCTATAAGGTCGTGCATAGCAAACGATCTCGTTAACTCGATGAACCTTGGCACGCAGCTATATATTATCGCCGATATACGACAGTCGTTGAATAGTGTCCGTCTGCGATACATACATCAACATCCGACAAGTGTCCAGCAAAGATTCGCAGGGGGTAGATATGATCGCAGCTCCAGAGCCTTGCTGTTCGGTCGTGTGAAGCCGTGGCAAAATAGAAGCCTTGAGGTCCGAAATCAACGTCCCAGACCGGGTAGTTGTGTCCCTTATAGCAGACCAGATTCGTCAGAGTGTTGGTGCTCCACAGACGAGCTATGATTGAGAAGAATGTCGATAAGTCGTGAAGAACCAATTCAATGTTTTTAAGTATTCTTGCTCAAATATTCGACAGTCCAGTGATGTCACATACCCGTCTTATCCTCTGAGCAAGTGATAAGGTATTTGTTGTCTGGGCTAAAGCTGGCTCCAAAGACTGGTCCTGCATGTCCGATAAGTTTTTTGGATTCAGACCCATTCTTTTCTCGCACTCTGTTCAGATCATTAACTGTTTCGTATGGGATGAAGAGGGAGGGCGTGTGTGTGTGTGTGTGTGAGTGAAAGAAAGAAAAAGTTAGATTGCTGTAAATGCACCCATAAGCATGAGAAGAAATATTTGAAGGCTCGACACGCATCCCGCAAGAGATACATACAGTCATTGATGTGCGCTGGATTGAAATTACTCCTGAATCCTCGCAGTTTTTCGCCATTCAAACTCCAGAGCCTGACGTAAGATTCTGAGAACCCTGCTGCCATTAGTGTCGCATCCTCCGAAACCGCTACACAATTGATGTTCTCATGTGCATTGTGAAATGTATAAGCGCATATTGAGGGCAGGCTGGATGGACCCAATGCAACACGCTTTCGAGAGTCCCGAAGCGCTTCAATTTCTGCCTGGATATCGCTGCCCTTGCTTCATGATCCAATTCCAAATGAATAACGGCAAGGTTTGATTAATGAATAGGGGCGATGGGCTGGGTGCGAAAACAGCAGTGATAGCGATGGAGCCTTACAATGGTGGTAATGGTACATCGTCCCGCGATGGAGAGTCAACTCCCGCCTCTGTTTTCACTTTCTTGTATTCCTCCATTAGTGATGCTGGAGTATCGCCGTTCATAGTCTATCAATCACAAGTAGTGATCCTTGTTAGGCTCTTTTTGAGAAGTAATTTGGTCTCCATAGTTCCATGGTGTGGTTATTACCGCATCACCTCCCGCTTGCTGTGCTTCCTCTTCCTTCAAAGTTTGTTCGACCTGTTCCCGAAAGACGGCATCCGGAGGCATTTGTCCCAAAGTAACACTTTGCTGGTTAAATGCTGATAGTTGGTGTGTTCCATGTCCTGCAAGACCAATGACTTCGTCCTCGTTTGCGTTTGCGGCTCCGACTATAATTATCCATTGAATTGCCAAACACCGATAAACGCGTTAAAAACGTCGTTATTCTCTATTTGACCATGGCGCAATATAGGTACTCGCGCGTACGCTCACCTTGGATATCCAGATGCTGATTCACGATCCTAAGCAGGACGATGAACTTGTTGTCTTCCAAAAATGCGATGAGGAGCCCAAACGAGACTGGCGCCATGCGGAGATGATATTTGTTGGTTCTGTAAATTTGTGCCAACTCGTTTTCCTGAACGTGCTGCGTATCCGTAATGGTCGCCAGTCGGGCAATGTCCTGCGAATGCATCTCCAAGTGATCGGATCGAAAGGCCTCCATGAATGCCTTGGCTATATCATATTAACTAAACATTAGTGTTGAATCGTAGTCCAACATGCTTAGCATGGATCCATGCATCTGAAGTCGTACCTTGATCCTTGAATCCTCTGCTAACAAGGTTCAAGTAGCTGTGCACGAATAATGGAAACAATATCGATATGAGCTCTGGCTATGGAATGGTCCGTGCAAAGAGTGAAGGCATATGGAGTACGTTAGCTTCATAAATAATTTTATACAGATTCCTGCTTCATTTGGAAGAAAACGTCTTCGAGTATTCTCCATACACACCTTGTACAAGTCCAGCGAGTTCTCGACCCATCTCCGCAGGGATGAGTAGGCCAATTCGTATGCATCAGGGCTGGCCAATTCATCCTTGTCATGCTTCTTTGACGCAGCTGCATCCTTCTCCGCTGACGCGAATGAAGCCTCGAGTTCCTCGAGGGTCATTAAGTTCGCCTCGCGCTTGAGCGCTGTTTCTGCCTGCTTGTAGCCCTTTTGGTTGAGGTAGTTCAGCACGATCCTGTCCACTTCCTGTTGGGTCTGCGGCGTCTGTGATGGCGTTTGTTGCTGCTGCTGTGGTTGAGTAGCCGTAGCCGTCATCTGCGATGGGGGTCTGGCAGAGACCCCGGCTCCAGCGTTGGCTGTGCCATCGGCGGCAGGATCTGACATGGTACGAAGCGTGTGTTGGTTTCTGTCGCGTGTAGGGATCGAGCTGGGCCAAGGCAGACCAACTTGTTTTCTCGAACAAAAACCACGCTTAGCGACTGGCGCGCCAATCACATGACTATGTGACTATGAAGCCAAGTGTGCACCGCCCGGTACTGCGGCTGTCCTTATTCAAGTCATCTTTCGCTCGAATCGTACTTTCGACGTTTCCCATTGACCCTCAGTCTCAGTGTCAGCATCATTATAACTGCTAATACGATCAGTATCGAGTTTTGAGCGGATTTTTTTTTCTTTCTTTTGGTAGCACCACTTGCTTTTCACGCCACCGCCGTGGGATGGAATCGAAAAGGACCTACGTGAACGATGCCGCTAAAGAGTCCTCGTCTAGCGAAGGTGTCAAACCTACCGATCCAGAAGAGAGCACCGCTTTGACCTCAATTGACTGTACGAACGAAAATACCAAGGAGCATGGATCCATGGATGTGGATAACAATCAGGCATTGGACCGGGACGGCTTGGTGGCTGTAGGTGCTAACAAGGAATATCCTCAACAAGCAGCTCTGCATGCATCTTCAGAAGTTAGTTCTATAAAAGGTCGATTGGACGAAGCGATCTTAAAGAAGGCTGGGAGCGAAGATATCACTAAGCGTTCCGCAATTTCCATGGCAACAACGCTGTAATCGGAAAGGCAATCAAGAGCCTGAAAACATGCCTGGACAGGACCAGAATCAGAAGCAAGATAAACACGAGCAGGCTACTAACTCGTCCATCTCGAATTCTGCACCATTGTTCGACTTATTTCCAGCCTCCACGAGTGCTCAATATCAATCTCGGACAGCGAAATCTGGCGTAGCGCAAAATACAGCGTCCTCGTCTGAGCAGGAACATGACCAAGCGCTAGAGGGCTACTCCGGTGTAATAGATCGGTACCAAGAGCAACAACTACAAAAAAATCAGACACAACTTGCAATAACACCAGCTGCATTGCCCATTGGTTTACAATCCAATCAACATCCTTCCACGGAAGTGACACATGCTACGAACTCGACATCCGCTTTCCAGGGCAATCTTAGCTAAAGGAAAAGAAGACATATGGTGGCAGCGCACGAATCAAGATATCAAGTTGGTGGCGCACTCGCTCCAGTCTATCATAGAATCTCCTATAGTCGATGGATGTGTCTTTCCAGATATACGGCTACAGAGTTGAGTACTAGTCCTTATAGTTTGTTAAGTGGTCATGGCGAAAGCTGGGTTGATAGAAAACCGACGCCTGGCGAACATTGCTGGTATCGAGTCGTAAGTCGTTAAGCTTAAGAGGTGTGCGTGGAAAGATGACTTTTCTTCCAACAGAGTCGCCTCTCGCGCCTCGGACCTCGATAGCTCTCGGAACACACCTTCGAACAATGAGGGGCGTGCCACTACAAAGCCTACGGCCGGGACCCATGATGCGGCAATATCGTTACGGTATTGCGAACAAGTAAAACGTACCACGAAAATACAGTGGGGATGGGAACAGGAGGATCCTCATGGAGGGGCAAAGGACCTTCTTATACCTGCGCAGTTTCTGTACAATAGCTACAGTTCCAAGTATATAAAGTCAGCGGATTTGGTCCATAACATCTACTGCTTCACTTCTACTGCAAGACCCGTCCTAGCAACGGTGATCCATGTCCTGACTCTCTTTCTGGCTGCCACTGCAGTCGTTGCAAACAGAGAATCCACTGAATCAACGCGCAGAACACTCGACTGCCAAAGTCGTGTTGGCACTCTTGTTAGCGGGGACAGGGTGAGTACCGAGAACATCAACAACAACTCTCAGCACAAGCAGACTATCCACTTTCACGGCAACAGATATATACCGATCACTAAAACCTACAAAGAGATGACACCTGACGAATTTTTTGGTTGTGGAGACGCATCGAAGTGAGTGGATAGTAGCGGGTTACTCATGGGTGACAATGCGACGTTGATCCGCAACGTGAACGATAGCTCGCACGCAAGCAAGACGTACATACAGTTTGCATGGAAACCAGGATATTCGAATCTACAAGTATAAGTACAACTACAACTACAGCTACAACTACAACGATGGTGTCAAGGTGCAGGTTACTTGTCGACTGTCGGACGACACGAAAGGAATCGTGGATCAACTCGATCAATCGAGCAAGCGGACGGTATCTGAGATCGATGCTTTGGCTACGACCGCACACTCTTGCAGTTCGTGGACAGAGCAGACGAGAACGTCGAGAGAACTGAGGAGATTGGAAGAAGGAACCTGGTCAATATCCAGATCACGATATAGGACAGTAGAAGACAGTGGACAATAGTGGACAACAATGGACAGGCTATCGACAACGGAATCCTCACCGTGAAGAAGAGCGCTCCTTCTAATGTCCATCTCAGCAGGAATCAGCATGACAGGAATGATATTGATCGCAAGCGCAGCACCGGCACGAACATCAAGCACCGGCACGAACATCAAGCACAGCAGGAGTGCTCCATGTATCAGGCCCACAAGAGCCTCGAGGGCGCGAATCAGATCAAAGAGTTCTTTACAGCGCAGTGCAAATGAGCCAAGTCACATGTGAAATTCCTCGGGAAATATGGCTCGCTTTTTTGCCCGCGAAAAGCGGGATCGAATCGACAGTCGAACCGAGGCAGAAAATACCCCTGTGGATGAGAGTAGCTGGCACATAAAAGTCTAGAGGACATTAGGGTTCCGGAGGTCCGAGATCGTGTCGCCCACTAATCCACACGGGCACTCCGACCCATTTTTTTTTTTCCCTTTTATGAGCTTCGGAGGAAAAGGAACAGAAGGTTCCTTCGGCCTTAAAAACCACAGTAGTTGTTGGCAGTTTTCTTCTTCTTTTCTCTTCTTCTTCTTGTTCATCCACCCACACCCTTCGCATCCCTCCACACTCATCAACAATGGCCTCCACCCTCACCACATCCAACGGAAACCCCGTTGAGGACAACCAGAACTCCATCACTGCTGGTCAGTTTGGTCCCATGTAAGTGTCGGTCTCTTCTCATTCCCTTCCACCCTCTACTCCACAAAATACACACGCCACCATTTCTACGACCCAAGCAACATTTCCGAACCGAGCACATCCTCCAAAAGACCCTGAGAAAAAAATGTTTTCGCCATGCGTTGGATTGCTTGTCCTCTTCGGCCTTGTGCTCACAACCTCGCTGCAAAACAATGTCTCTTTACACTGTATTTTCTTCTTTCCCCACTTGGATCCTATGATATGTCTTGGCTTTGTCTGTACCCTTATCTATGCAAGGATCAATCATTGAGCTATATATTGATTCCAGAAAGTCCTAACGTGTATACCCTTACCACTGTTTCATAGTCTTCTCCAGGATTTCGCTCTCATCGACAAGCTGTCCCACTTTGACCGCGAGCGTATCCCCGAGCGTGTTGTCCACGCCAAGGGTGCTGGAGCCCACGGTTACTTCGAGGTCACCCACGACATCACCAAGTACACCAAGGCCAAGTTCTTGAACCGCGTCGGCAAGCGCACCCCTCTTTTCACCCGTTTCTCGACTGTCGGAGGCGAGAAGGGCTCTGCCGATACTGCCCGCGACCCCCGTGGTTTCGCCGTCAAGTTCTATACCGAGGAGGGTAACTGGGACATGGTCGGAAACAACACCCCTGTCTTCTTCATGTAAGTTTGGCTGTCGATCGCAACGTTTATCAATTGGATGGAATGGCGCAGGTTGGATCAATGCCATGGAGCAGGAAAACGCATGCGCAGGACTGGATTGAGCCCCGGCCCTGGCAACAAACAGATCGGACAACCGGATGGAATTTTTTCTTTGGTTCAAAGTGTATCCGGACCAGAAGCGGATGTGCCAGCCAGTTCGGCCTAGCAAGCTAGCAAATCACATGTCAACTCGATCTTCCTTTCTCGCCCCAGGCCCATGTGCAATCTGAAATCCAGGGTGCTCTTACTAAAGTGTATCTCGCATCTTTTTGCTGATCCTTCCTCCTTGTAGCCGTGACCCCATCAAGTTCCCTGACTTCATCCACACCCAGAAGCGCAACCCCCAGACCAACTGCGGTGATCCCGATGCCTTCTGGGACTTCATCTCCCTCGTCCCCGAGACCCTTCACCAGGTCACCATCCTCTTCTCCAACCGCGGAACTCCCGATGGCTACCGCCACATGCACGGCTTCTCTTCCCACACCTTGAAGCTCGTCAACGAGGCTGGTGAGACTCACTTCGTCAAGTGGCACTTCAAGTGCGACCAGGGCATCAAGAACTTCAAGGCTGCCGAGGCTGGCATCCTCGCCTCGACCGCACCTGACTATGCCACCGCTGATCTCTTCAACGCCATTGCCAAGGGCGACTTCCCCTCGTGGTCGGTCCACATCCAGGTCATGACCCCCAAGGAGGCCACGACCTACCGCTGGAACCCCTTCGATGTCACCAAAGTTTGGTCTCAGAAGGATTACCCCCTGATCCCAGTCGGAAAGATGGTTCTCAACCGCAACCCCGACAACTACTTTGCCGAGGTCGAGCAGGCTGCCTTCTCGCCCTCGCACATGGTCCCCGGTATCGAGGCCTCGACCGATCGTATGTTGCAGGGTCGTCTCTTCTCGTACCCCGATACCCACCGCCACCGTCTGGGCACCAACTATCAGCAGATCCCCATCAACGTCCCCTACAACGCCCGCATTGCTAACCAGCAGCGCGATGGTTTCATGGCCGTCAGCGGCAACGGTGGGGCTGCTCCCAACTATGAGCCCAACTCGTTCGGAGGCGCCAAGCAGACCTCCGTCAGCAGCACTTATTCGAGCTTTGAAATCAATGCCCTCGCTGCTCGTCACATCATCCAGCTGTCTGATGAGGACTTTGTCCAGCCCGGTGATTTGTACCGCTTGTTGAGCGCCGAGGAGAAGTCAGACTTGATTGATAACATGGCCGGTAACTTGAAGAACGCCAAGGCCTTCCTTCAGGAGCGCCAGGTCGGACACGTCAAGCGTGCTGACAAGGAATGGGGTGCCCGTCTCGAGGCCAAGCTTAAGGCTCTCCAGTCCAAGGCCTAAGTCTCTGTCGTGCTATCTTTTTACATATATCTTGTCTATATTGTTCTTTCTCCTTAGTCCCCTCGCCCGTTTCTCGTAAATAAAACCAAAAAATAAAATAAATAAGAAACACAGATATCTGTGTCCTTTAGATTCTAATATTTATATATATTTATGTGTATGTATTTATTGCAGTGAGAACGAGGCATTTGAAGGCAAGCGAGTGGGGTGAACTCAAAAAAAGGTTCCATCTTTCAGTGGATGCAGTCAGAGAGAAAGAGATGAAAGAAGAAAGGGAGAAGAGGGGAGAACTGGAAGAGATGGTTTGCCTGGTCTCACAGCACAGCACAGCTCAGAAACAGAAAAGGGGCGGTTGAAGATGACGATGGATTGCTGCGACAGTTTGGGTCAGGCCGGTGGGATGACGGACGATGACGATGACGATGATGGTATGCAGAGCCAGGGAGCCAATGCCATTGGGTATCCATGCGTGCATCTGTCCGGATGTCCGTCTGTTCGCTGTCCGTAGCATCATTTTTCCTAATATGCTAATGAACTATCGAACGAACTGCATCTGGCGCAGGCAATGCCGCCTTTGATGCAGCGGCCGACTCTTTTCCAAGGTTACCGCAGTCCGAGTCTGTCATTCCATATCCGTTGCTGTATGTAAAGGGTATCTGGCATTCCTATTTCACTTTGTGGGAGTGGTGGTGGTGGTGGCGGTGGCGTTGAGTGGAATGGTCTGAGCGAATACGGTCTATGGTGCGGGGAGAGGGTTCGGAGAGGATCATGATGCCAGCAGCGCCCCCACAAGGTTCCAGCAGAAATCCCCCGCCGCACCAGTGCAGAGGAAACCTTAAAATTTTTTTCCTCCAGATAAACACACTCTCGCACTCTCTCCATCCTTCTTTCGCTTTATTTCTTGATCCCCCTTTGGCATCAGCATCTTCACCATCTTTATCATCTTCGCCATCACCATCTTTCGTTTGCTTACCAGGCACCTTGAACCCACCCCCACTCGCATCCACACCCACACCCACACCCACTTCCCAGCCGGAATAGGATCGACTCAGCCTTGTCTCTTGATCACCTATTTCTTCTTCCTTCCTTCGAACACTCTCCTCACGCCCTCTGGTGCGGTTTTATGCCTCCCTTGATATCCAATGAAAAAATCTGATCCCTCTAGTAGTCGCTTTAATAACATACATCTCTCCACCTCCCGACGAGCCGCTGCTGGAGACCACTCCCACTTCCTTGTCGCCTTCCTCACCGAATTCTACTCGACCTCTTGCTTGGACGATCCCTAACTTGACTACAAGCGCACAAGCCAACCCCAATTGAACTCACTCTATTGTCGCTGCAAAGAAGAAAAAAAAAAAGACCGCTTTCCCACTCTCAACAGGTAAAGGCATCCAGCACTCCAAACCACACCCTTGCCCCTTTACCCTCATTGTCCCCGCACAGTCTGTCTGTTCTCCATGCTCTTGCGCCCTCGCTTTCTGTCCTTGGTCCTGGCTTGTGGACATATGCTTGGGTCCACAGTTCTGCTTGTGGTGCTTATGCAAACAAGGGCAGCTGAAGAACGCAGGCAGTACCGGCAAACAGGCATGCTGCAAAGCGATAGTGATGGTCTGTAACTAGGTGTAGTAGTAGTATTAACCTACTCTCTTTTTCTCTCTCTATCTCTCTGTCGCTCTCTTTCTCATCTTCTTCGTATCGTCTTTGACTTTCCCGTCTGCCTTTGGCCCATACAGCGCATAGAGCACTCTTTTATTTCATTTTATTTATAATTATTTTCTATCTTCTCATTTGATATCTCGCTCGATATACCGTATCCACTCTCTTCTCTCAACTCAAAAAACAAGCCCACTATTACAAAAAAACAGCACACCGAAACCTAAAAAAGATAACGATGAGCACCATTTCCTCGACCAACACCCACTCAGCTCACGCTCCCGTCAGCATGTTCCGCTCCGTCTCGACCGAGTCCTCGGGCTCGGGCATCAACCCCTCGACAGCCGCTCGCCTCCAGCGTCTGCCGACCCCCCCTCGCAGCCCTGGATTGGTTCCCCTGGGACGACAACTGACCTTGATCGAACCTCCGATGACGAAGGGAGTTCGGTTCCTGATCCTGGATTGTCCCACGGACTCGACACTGCCGTTCTATCTCGGAGAATTGAAGCGCAATAATGTCACGGATGTGGTGCGTTGCTGCGAGCCGACTTATAGAGCGGAGACGCTGCAGAGCGAGGGGATAACCGTACATGATTGGCCCTTCCGCGATGGTGCTGTGGTAAGTTTTCTTATCGTATCATGGTATAATTAGTATGTTTATTATTTGATTTGATTTTTTTTTGGGTCGCCTGCTGGATAAGGTTGCAGGAAGATACCATGTCAAGGACAGGGATAGGAAGACCGCGAGGAAGGCCAGGAGCAGGAGCAGGAGGAGGAGGAGGCGGCGACGGTGGGTGCAGGGAAAGAAAAATCAGGAGGGTGTAACGCGACAGCACACACAACACCAATGTCAACCACAGGAGCAGGAATAGAACTGTTGCAGTTACAGGGGAACAGGAATGTACAAAGACCAATAACAAAGAGCAGCACAGGGGAGGAAGGGAGAGAGGGGAGGACAATTGCCAAACCCAAAAGTGTTTTTTTTAGTTATTTTGTTGGGTGTGGCCGTGCACACACGGACGGGCTCGGACAGTAGTAATGAGCCATGACTCCTCGGGAGTATGGTCATGGATGGTCTTTCGTCATTCCGTTCATATGGGATATGTTGCTGTGTGCCCAAGGCAGGGCATACAACTCTGGGGATCGTCGGACATCAAGGACACATGGAAGTGTACAGGATTTACGAGACTCACAAGATATATGGGAAACACTGGATGGGATGGGATGCATATGGAAGATGGACAGATGGCAAGCAGAGGATTATTCAGGAGCACTGGGGATTTTGTTTTTTGCTGCAGCAGCGCGAAGCAGGTTTTGGAACTAGTGGCGCAGATGATTTGACGTGGACCTTGGAGTCGAAGCAACAGAGGACAGCTGAGACCATACACATTGTCCTAGACTACGGCGCTAACATTCCATGCCCTCTATGTTTTTTTTTTTTTATTTTATTTTATTATTTGTTAGCCCCCTACCAACATCATCAAGAACTGGCTTCAGCTGGTCGATGCCAGGATTGTCCGCCGTCGCAGCTCCTCCCCCTCGGCCAGCGAGGAGGACGAGGAGGCTCCGGCTCCCCCGACGATCGCGGTCCACTGCGTTGCGGGACTGGGTCGTGCGCCGATCTTGGTGGCGATTGCGATGATTGAATTGGGGATGGCGAACCTGGACACGGTCGAGTTTATCCGTCGTCGCCGTCGCGGATGCTTCAACAGCAACCAGATCCAGTACATTGATGGATACAAGCGTGGAAAGATTCTGAAGCATTCGCTCGGGACCGGGAACGGGAGTGGATCCGGAGGCGTTGGGGGTGGCTCTGGATCGGCTACAAGTGGACTGAAGAGCGGACTGAGCAAGATGTTCCGACTGAAGGCTTGACTCGACGTAGTTAGGGTATTGAAGGAGATCTATGAGGCGGAGGAAATCTTGATGGAACGCATGAAGAAGAAGACACTGAGAGGTGGAAGGAGATTGAAGGCGGTTTTAGCAAGAGGAGAAGAAGTAATAGGAGGAACGATGGTTCGGATGCAGACAGGACGACGACACGGAGGATGCCATGCAGATATGGTTGGAGGCGTGAAAAAACGGACGAGTACGACATCATGGCTTAGGCGAATAGAGACAGTAATCTGCGAACGAGATCGACATCCACATCCACTTCAATATCGACATCGACGGCGAGCTTTACGATGGTCTAAGAGCAGAGGCACTTCTGAGGCGATGGAGAAGGTTGCTGAGCAAAGGATGGTCGATCACGGTCGAGGAGTAGGCGCGTTTTTGTTGATGCACGCCTTTTATTAGATCAGCACTTTTTTTTATTTATTTTTATTACTTTTCACCTAGAATAAAATAAGCATGAGCATCCGAAAATACGAAGAAAAAAAAGAAAATGAAAAAGAAAAAAAAAATGATGGAGAAAGTGGTGAAAGAGGGGTGTGGAGGATGATGGTTCTGGTCTCTTTGGACGAGTGAGATTAAACCCGATGGCGTTATTATTGGAGTGGGAAGATCGAGGGAAGCAGAGCACGGAGAAATATGGGAACCAAGAAGCAAAGAGGCACTGGTGGCGTAACGCGTATGAAAAGGAGTGCGGAAGAAGAAAAAAAAAGAAAAAAGAAAAAAGGATAAGGATAAGGAAGACGTGCAGGAGAGAGAGCTGGAAGCTTTTTAATCCACAAAAGCTTCGGTGTTCGTTGTGGGTACCAAGAACAGGGTAAACGAAAAAAAGATATGAAGATACGAAAGATATGAATACAGTTACATCTCCTCCCCATCGCCACTTTTTCTGTGAAAAAAGGATTTTGGCGGAGTGGTGTGCTACATGCATAGAGTAGGAGTATACATACGCTTCATGTGTAGGACCGTGCCTTGGAGGGTGGTTAGAAGGTAGAAACGTCCGGATATTTGACTTCGAGATGGGGGGGGGGGCAACGAGATGGCGCCTTTTCGAGTGGTCCTCAACGCTCGATGTAAAGCGACGGGTACGTACTACACATCTTTTCGTGTTAACAAGGTTTGGATGGAAGCTGCATTGCGGGCGCTTTGCTTCCGAAAAACAAAAAAAAAAGAAACGGCCGTTTTTTTACACATGTTTGTTAGTGGTCTGCGCATGAAGGTCAAGCACAAAGAGTAGAAATAAAGGGGACTGTTGGACAACTGGACAGACGCCAACAGGAATAACAAATCTCTGCTTCTCTCTCTTATTTGTTTGCTTGTTTATTTCTTTGGGTTGTTTCTTTGGCAAAATCAAGGGAATGCATTCTCACACGAGTCGCTCTTCTCCTCCTCCTCGGGTTCCGCAGCAAAATCATACAACAGTCTTCTAGTCCAACAGCCTCTTGAGCTCGGCGCCCGTTTGTTGTTTTCTCTCAGATACGCTTTTAAGGTTCTAGATATAATGGCTAGCAAGACTGAGCGAAGTGTGTCGTAGCGTGGGGGGCGAGGCAGAAGAAGCGGGGTGGATGGATTGGACACCGATAATGCCATCCTTGGGCAGACATTCGTCATTTTTTTTTATTTATTTTCTTTGTCCTTCCTAGTCCGACCCAAGAGAGCGCAAAGTTGTTTGTGTATGTATCCTTTAAGCTTCTTTTGCGCGTGTGTACGTATCTACAAACGGGTATGCTTTGGTCCACAGGACCGATGCATCCTTGCCGTATTTGGCTGTTTGTATCGCCACTTTTTTGCATGGTCTAATGCATAGTAAGTTGGGCTGGCACCGGAACTAATAATCAGTTAATCTTTTTTTTGTTTTTTATCTGCAGATAGCTCGCCAGAATCTCTTGACGATCACTTTATCCTCCCTCCCCGGAGAAGTTCTTTATCTTCCCCCAAAGGCGTGTTATTCGTTTCTCCATGGAAATGAAGGTCAACCGAAACCATAGCTCGGTTCAAAAGCGCAGCTTAGATCAAATAGACTTTTTTTTTTTTTTTTTTTTTAGTGCGCATCGCACCATACGACTCCTTTTGTGGCAGGCCTTTAGCCCAACTGAAGACTGCAGCGACACGTCCTTTTGTGCAACGTTTTCTTGATGATACCACCCCTCGCCCTTTCCTGTCCTGTCCTATTATATCCTGTTCTGTCCTGTCACGCCGCACCGATCTGCACTTATAAAGCAAGACCCTCTCCTCTCCCTCTTTCGTCCTTTTTTTTACTCCTCTTCCTCCTCCTCCTCTTCCTTCTTTCCCCCCTCCATTCACCTCCCTTCCATCCATCCTTCCTTCCTCCGACTTTTTTTTTCTTTTTTTCTATTACTTCTTTACACTGGATGGGTGCTTAATATTTTATTAATATAATATATCACCCCTTCCATACACTACAACATGACGACTACTGCTGCATCAGCGCCTGTGCAGGATCAGAAGCTCGGAGATCTGAATGCCACGCAGATCCATGAAGACTATCCATACCAAGACTTGCCCCACTTTACTGTACGTTGCAAATCGCCTACTCCCAACACATCGCGCATACATTCTCAAAAACTGCAAGAACACAGCTGAGAATAATAAACTTAACCCTGTTGTTGCTCTTTTATATTAATAACCTCTTTGACGGTTCTTAGTGGCGTGCCGTGACTGTTGGCATCCTCATTGGAACACTACTCTGTTTCACGAACATGTACTTTGGTCTCCAGACCGGTTGGATCTCAATGATGTCCCTCCAATCCTCCCTCCTTGGATTCGCGCTCTTCAAGGCCGCGAAGCGCTACCTCAAGGTGCCCTTCGGTCCTGCCGAAAACATCGTCCTCCAATCCGTAGCCGTCGCAACGGGTACCATGCCCCTCGCTGCCGGATTCGTCGGTATTATTCCCGCACTCCAGATGATGACCCTCGCAGATAACCCGGCGACGGACACTTCAGCCGGAGGAGGGCTCTTTCTTTCGGCGGGGCATATGATCCTATGGAGTCTGGCGATTGCGTTCTTTGGAGTGTTTATTGCGGTGCCATTGAGGAGGCAGGTTGTGATCAAGGAGAAATTGCCGTTTCCATCGGGTACGGCTACGGCTCAGATGATTGGGGTGTTGCATAATACGCCATTGGTCGTCAGGGGACCCGTCACGAGGGTGGCCTTGAATGATACAGAGACCTCGGGGAATCTGGAGAGCGCAGGGATCCGGAGGCGGAGAGCCGTGGTGGAGAAGGTTGATAGAGATGGCGATGTAGAAGAGGCCTTTGGGGATGTAAAGCATGGTCGTGTTGCATCCAGTGTCAGCACTCCGTTGGATGAGATTCCTCCACAACAAGGATTGGGACAAGTGGCGCCGGTTGATTACATCTCGAGGGAGGATGAGATCGAGATCAAAGGCGAGAATGGCGAACACTTCACGTTGAGCAAGGATTTTCTGCAGGAGGATAACTGGAGACTGAACATGATTGCGCTCGGATTGGCGTTTGGAGCGTCGGCGATCTATACGATCTTGTCGTACTTCTTCCCGGTCGTCGCGGCGATCCCGATCTTTGACTGGCTCTCGGGAATGACGGTCTCAGTTGCGGGAACTTGGCAGTGGTACCTGACTCCGTCGCTCAGTTATGTCGGTCAGGGTGTTATCATGGGATTCCCTACGACGGCGTCGATGTTGTTGGGGTGCATTGTTGGCTGGGCTATTCTGTCGCCCGTGGTGACGACCAAGAAATGGGTTACTGGACCGGTGGGCAGCTCGACAACGGGTGCACGTGGATGGATTCTATGGATCTCGCTTGGAGTGATGATCGCTGAAGCCGTGATCTCGTTGTTGGGTGTCATTGTGCTTTCGTTGATCGCGCACTACCGTCGCAGGACACGCGAGCGCCGTCGTGCGGAGCGTAAGGCCGCGCTTGAAGCATCGGCGGCTCAGACGGGTGCCGAGGTTGATGCGTTCAGTGAGTTGGAGGAAGATGTCGAGGATGAGGATGCACCGATCGATCAGCTTGTGCCGCTCAAGGTCTGGGTTTGTGGGTTGATCCTCTCGTCTGCGTTATGTCTGCTTTTGATCTGGGTCGTTTTCAAGGACCAGCACATGCCTGTCTACGCAACCTTGTTGGCGGTCGTACTCGGATGTATTCTGTCAGTGCTGGGAGTGCGCGCCCTGGGATCCACAGATCTGAACCCCGTCAGTGGAATCGGCAAAGTGTCACAGTTTGTATTTGCGGGTGTGGTGCCCGGAGGAATCGTCGCCAACTTAATCGCCGGAGGCATCGCAGAAGCTGGAGCACAGCAGGCAGGCGATTTGATGCAGGATCTCAAGACCGGACATCTACTGGGTGCATCGCCAAGGGCACAGTTCTATGGACAGTTGATCGGATCGATTGCATCGGTATTCATCTCGACGGGTGTGTTCAAGCTGTACTCGAGCGCGTACGAGCTGCCGGGCCCACAGTTCGCAGTGCCGACGGCCAAGGTCTGGTTGGATCTCGCGAGACTGGTAAACGGACACTCGTTGCCGTACAACACCTCTCCCTTCATCTGGGGGTTCGCTGCCTTCTTTGCGGTGCTGACACTGATCTCTGTGATCTTCTCGGACGTGGCCTTCTTGCGGTCGAGGAGCAGGAATGGTTCAGTGCGCGGTCGACCACGGTGGGTGGGGTGGATCCCTTCGGGGATTGCGTTTGCGATCGGGATGTATAACCTGCCGAATTTTACGCTAGCGCGATTTGCAGGCGGAGTGGTATCATTGTGGTGGGATTGGCATTGTAGAAAATATGCGAGCCATCCGACAGCGAGATTTGCAAAGCTTGGAAGGGTATTCTTGATTATTGTCGCGTCGGGATTCGTGTTGGGAGAGGGCACGTTTTCGATTTTGAATTTGATCCTGAAGACGGCAGGTGTGCATTCGACGTCGTGTGTTGGATGTTACCAGGGCGCGTGCAGCTGCAACTGAAGGACGAATGAACGGATAAACGGACGTGTTGCAGTTCTTTTTGGGTGTCTATGGGTGGCACTGGCACCCCAGTTATATTTATACTTTGATACTATAATTTCAACCAAGCAAAGTAATATTAATAAAAAAAGATGTACTAATGTCTTTATATATTTTTTTTCTTCAGTTGGATGTCGGAATTGCTTCGCCCAATCCTGATTCCGAGGCACCTACTGCATGCCGATCCTCTGCGGCCCAGGTGCGCGCGTCTTATAAAGAGATGTTGACTGGTCGGCCATCCTTGGAGTAATGCCCTTGGGAACTCCGCTACTAAGTAGTATGCAAAATAAGGATGTTAAACCACGCGTTGTCCAAAAAATATTTTGTTAAAAAACCTGTAAGGCGCGTCTGCATACTCTTTATGATTGTATGTTAGCCTTATCTGCAAAGCGTTGTCTATCAATCATTCAACTCTGGTATGGTCATCTACCTATGCGATGGCGGTGCGTTATTCGTCATGTTTGTCTACAAGGCTACAACAACGTGTAGCATATCTCCTTCCTGTACATACCATCGTCATTTGTATGTGCTTGCACATACGGATGAAATTTAGAGTTAATGGCCATCCCTGTTCATATTAAAAAAAAGTTTCTTGGCATTTGGAGCAGACTCATGAACCCGCATCCCCGGTACTGATTCCCTTCCGATTTTACTATAGCAAATTCCGGCTAGCAAAGCTAATGGAAATTGTAGGTCACCACGAAATCGTGTATTTAGAAAATGTACATCTGTGTCTTTCCCCGGTAGTGCCTTGGACTTTCTCAAGGGTCCGATTAGTGACAGCGTTATGTAATGCCGTCTAGGCCCGTGCCTGACCTCGCTCTGGTGCGTAGACACAGAGTGGCATTCCTAAGGCCCATGCGCATCTTTGGCTGGACTCAGCTCTGAATAACTCAGACCCTCCATAGCCTCGATCTTCGCCTTCATCTTTACCCTTGCACTATGTAAGCATTCTCTTCTCCATGACGACCAGCTTCCTTGGCGTAATGTATGGCGAAGCAATACTCTAGAGGCGCTAAAGCTATATACTGGAACGGTTTTCTGGAGTGGAGAAGGAAAAGTAATGGGATAGGGATTAGTCCCACAATACCGTAGTGATCTACACAATCTTCAGACTGGGTTACACAACAGGTCGAAAGCTCAACATTTGGCTGTCCCTCGCTCTATGCATGAGGGCCAGGGGACGAAGTGGCAGCGAAGCATGGGGATATATTTAGCTAATACAATAACGACGAGTTGCTCAACTTCTACGTCGTCATACTCGCCTTGTCCTTTCTTTCATATTCCCTTATTCCCAGCTACATCCTTCACTCAATCCACCAGGACCTGTCTGAACCGTCTATCAACCTCCCCATCACCTCCCTCCTTTCTCCTTAATTCCTTGTACCCCAAAAAGCACCGGTCGACAACGACTCATTAACAACAGTGCAGTCCGGTTAGCAGCAGAAGCCGACCTTGTCTGTGATCACATAGGCAAGCTAAGAACACAGGAGCCAGACTGTGGTAAGACCAATGTATATGAAGCTGAGGGGGCCAACGATGCGTGTGAAGCGAATATTAACCCATAGTGTGACGATAAGCACCATTGCTAGAAGATACGAGGCGAAACAAACTCGGACCATTGCACAGCTGTCCAGAGAAACGAAGAAGCAAAAGTATCCGTACCAAGGTGAGAGATCATCTCGTTTCTTCTGTATGTGAATAAGAAGATATGCAACATGTGCAGCGGCTAACAGTCCATCTCGCTTGGCGATAGCCGTCTCTACTCGGAGAAACGAAGGGCAACGAACTTGGACAGGAGAACAGGAGCAGCGAACTTGAGCAGAAGAAGCGATCTTGAATAGGAAAAGCGTTTGCTGTCCCCACAGGTTTACCAGGCATTACAGCCTCTTGTGCTCAATTGCGTTCAATTGCGTGAGAGCCGTGTGCGTCAAGTGTAAATGTGTATGCTGGCTGCTCTCACGTTCCATTGATGGATGACAAAGTCCTCATCTCGCTTCTGTTTGATAAATAACGATAGAAGGCTTACAAACCAATATGTTCTGCAGTACGTCTTCGTCCTCACGAAGCGCTCTCTCGCCACAAAGAGCACTGGATTTCGCCAACATTTACCTGGAAAATGCACGGAAATCGGACGATCCCGATTTCATTTTGGCCTTGTGCGCCAATGCGGAGGCTGCGTTATCTCGAATAAAGAGAACAGACAAAAGGGCTCTCATCCCTCCTATGAGCGCCGAGGATCAGGCCCTGTGCAATGGGATCAGCGCTGCTTATTCTGACCGAGGCAAGCTGCTAGACAGCTTGGGTCATCGCGACAAGGCACAGGCCAGCTTCAGACAGGCGGAGAAGTGGCGGTGTATACTGGGTCCCGACGGAATGCCTGTTCGCTCTCGGTCTGGCGGGATCTTCACTTCAATCCGCTGTGCACTCAACCTTCGCGGTACATCATCAACTGCACCCGACCAATCCTGTCCAGAGGAGAAGAGCAGGCCGAGTCCCAGCGGTGTCGCTTATGTTCCTCCAGCAATCTTTCCTGAGAACGTGGCAGGACCTGTGGCCAAACATGATCTACCAGGACCAGATGGGCGCATCACCACCACTCCTCAGCTCGTCTTTTGCCTCGGATTGCTGTCCAAGGCCCCAGCATCATCGTCAACATTTATCACAGAATTCGATGAATCGCTTGACAAAGCTCAGCACGACTGGATACAAGCCAAAGCTAGGGATGCGGACGAAAAAGATCGGCTACATTCGCTGGTGACAAGACTGATCGCGGCATTCATTGACGACGATCTCAAGGATGCCGCCACGGTCGCTGAAGTGGTGTGCCTAGCACCTGTGCTCGACAAAGAGCGCTATCGCAAGCTGCTCAGCAACCTCATCGATGGAATTGCACAATCGGTCCTGCTGGACTTCAATCTGCTCGAAGGTCTGGCGCAGCTGATACAGAGCGCTTCTCCAGGCTACCTCCTTGCCGATGACCTGGTCAAAATCTTGGGTGTCCTTAGCACACGGTTACAGGACACCCGCCGTCAATCGACCAAGCATCGTTGTCAGCTGGCCATGGCGGTCTCCCGTGTGTTAGATGCAATGGCGGACAGTGATGTCAAGGGTTTGAGCCGCGAGCAGCTGCATGCGCCACTGGCAGCCTATCTGGAAGAGATGAAGAACAGCTCTGATCCTTACTTGGTATATCAGGCTGCCTATGCCTACCAGGCTCTGCAGTATGGCCCTGATGATGAGACGCCCCTGCAAGCAGTGATGCGGCGCACACGAGTGGCGGTGAATGGCATCTCAGGGCTAACGAGCGCGGTCAAGGGGTTAGATGTGAGCGGCTTTATCGATGGACTGAGCCAGCTGCAGGAAGGACTGGGGGAGGTGTGCCAGGTTGTCATGCTCGGGTACGAAGGAGTGAGCTCGCTGGCCGAGGGTGGACAAGGGTTTGTGGACAGTCTCAAGGAGGGTCTCAGCTTCAGCCGGAAACGTGCATAGTAACCAGCATTGCGCTGCGCTGACGCCTTGATTCGAGACGGCCGACTCGCAGACTTCAAGGACCTGGTCTGTGGGGCACCATGCCGACGTGATCCATTGTTCCAATGTGGTGTGTGTCAGCGGCTTGGAGAGATTGTCGCCGGTCCGCTCTGGGAAGTCAGCACCCGCCAAAGTGCTGTCGATCTACTAAGCGAGCTGTATGTGAACGATCTGGACTGGAGTCAGCAAGCCAGCGTCAAGCAACGGATCCTCACGATCCTCATCCAACTAGCCGATATGCACAGCAACGCCGACATACAAGGCAGCATAATAAGGCAACATGCCCGCACCCTGCTGCTAGGTCTGGAAAAGGACGGCGATCCAGAGAAACAGGCACTGTATCGTGTTTGCATCAGCGCATCTCCGAGTCCATATCCACTGAAGGTCGGCTTGCCACAACTGGTGTCGCCATCGCTGCTCAATCATGTCCAAGACATCCCAGATGTCGAGGATGGCCTTCGCAGGCTGAAGGAGTGGCGGCTGGCAGAGCGCGGCAATACCGTTTACATCTCTCCTCGAGCCAAGGCTAGCTTACAAGCGTCTGACGATGCACTGTTCTCACTGACAAAGAATGTGCACGAGTTCCTGAACAGTGATCGCAAGGTGCTTCTGCTGTTGGGTGATTCCGGCGCGGGAAAGTCGACCTTCAATCGGGAACTCGAGTGCGACTTGTGGGACAAATACAAGAAAAAAAAAGGCCCAATCCCACTCTACATCAACCTGCCTGCAATCAACAGATCGTACTAGGACATGATCGCCAAGCACTTGCGCAGGAATGACTTTACAGAACCCCAGATCCGAGAAATCAAGCAACGCCGTAAGTTGATCCTGATCTGCGATGGATATGATGAGAGCCAACAGACACACAACTTGTATGTAAGTAACCAGTTGAATGAGCCAGGAGAGTGGCGCGCCAAGATGCTGATCAGCTGCCGTAGCGAGTACCTTGGTCAGAACGACAGAGATCGCTTCCAGCCGATGGGCCGGAACAACAAGGCCATACTCAACCTCTTCCAAGAGGCAGTCATTGTCCCGTTCTCTCCAGAGCAGGTCGAAGACTACATCAGGCAGTATGTACACCAGAACAGGCCGCTGTGGAGGACCAAGCAGTACCTGGAGGCGCTTAAGCAGGTCCCCAACCTGCAGGAGCTGGTGAAGAACCCGTTTCTTCTGACACTGTCGTTGGAGGTGCTGCCACGGGTGGCGGATGCAGGACATATGCAGGATCTCTCCAGAACCAGGGTCACTCGTGTAGCGCTATATGACCAGTTCGTGGAGCAATGGCTGGAGCGTGGCAAGAAACGGGTGGGGGGCAATGATCTGAGTCCACAAGCGAAGGCGGCGCTTGACGCCCTGGTAGACGAGGGCTTTACTCTGAACGGCATCAGGTTTCTGAAGAGAGCAGCAGCGGCCATCTACAAGGAACAGGCAGGCCATCCGGTGGTGGAGTACTCGCGCGCCAGAGACGAACGAACATGGAAGGCGGCATTCTTCAACCGAGAAGACGAGTCTCAGCTTCTGCGCGAAGCCTGTCCTCTGAGCCGCAGCGGCAACCAGTACCGGTTCATCCATCAGCCGCTGCTGGGGTACTGCTTTTCACTCGCAGTATTTGATCCACAGGAGAACAAGGCTTCAAGTCCGACTTCTGCTCCGGCCCGCCGAGGGAGTATCAGCTCTATGTTCAGTTTCGAATGGCGAGCGGCGCCAGACGAAGACTCTGCTGGCCCTCAGCAATCTGCTGTCAATCATCCGTTGTCATGGAGAAACTTCGTGGATGAACCATTGGTGATGCAATTCCTAGCGGAACGAGTCCAACAAGAACCTCTCTTCAAGCAACAGCTACTCGCGATGGTTGAGCGCTCGAAAACGGACAAAGAGGGACGCAATGCTGCAGCAAATGCGATAACGATACTGGTCAGAGCCGGGATATGGTTCAACGGCGCAGATCTGCAGGGTATCCAGGTCCTAGGGGCGAATCTGAGTGGTGGAGAGTTTGATTCTGCACAGCTACAAGGGGCAGATCTGAGAAAAGTCAACATTTGCAATGTTTGACTGCGTCAAGCTGATCTAAGCAAGGCGCGGATGGCAGGCGTACAGTTTGGCGAATGGGCATACCTCGCGGAAGATAATGGAGTGTCTTTCTGTGCGTATTCATCTGATGGAAGGAACTGTGCTGTGGGACTTGACAACGGTGCGATCACTGTGTATGAAACCACGACCTGGTCAAAAACCCTCACGTTAAGCGGCCATGCCGACAGAGTTACGAGCGTAGCGTATTCGCCAAATGGTCGGAAGATTACCTCGGGCAGTTATGACAACACGGTGCGGTTGTGGGATACGCAAACCGGTGCACCTGGTGCTGTGTTAACCGGCCATACCTGCCTGGCTACAACCGTGGCATATTCGCCAAGCGGTGAGCATATCGCCTCTGGCAGTGATGACTACACGGTGCGGCTGTGGGATGCGCAAACCGGTGCACCTGGCGCAGTGTTAAGCAGCCACACCAATTGTGTTACAAGTGTGGCGTATTCGCCAAGCGGCTAGCAGATTGCCTCGGGCAGTTGGGACGGGGCGGTGCGGCTGTGGGACGTGCAAACCGGCGCACCTGGTGCAGTGTTAACTGGCCATACCAGCAATGTTACAAGCGTGGCCTACTCTCCAAGTGGCCAGCAGATTGCCTTGGGCAGTCGGGACAACATGGTACGACTGTGGGATACGCAGACCGGTGCATCCGGTGCAGTGTTAAGCAGCCACACCAATTGTGTTACAAGCGTGGCGTATTCGCCAAGCGGCCAGCAGATTGCCTCAGGCAGTTATGACAAGACAGTCCGGTTATGAGATACGCAGACCGGTGCAACTAGTGCAGTATTAAGAGGCCATACCGACACAGTTACAAGCGTGACATATTCTCCCAGCGGCAACCAGATTGCCTCAGGCAGTTATGACCACACGGTGCGGCTGTGGGATACCCAAACTGATGCACCAGGCGCCATTTTATGGGGCCATGCCAAGTGGGTTACAAGTGTGGCATATTCGCCAAGCGGCCAGCATATTGCCTCGGGCAGTTGGGACCACACGGTGCAGCTGTGGGATGTAAAATCCGGCCAGTGTTTGGTGGTTGTTGATGGTTTTCATGGATACATCCCCAGCATCGCATGGCGCGCAACTTCCGACGGCACCTATTTCGCAACCAGCTGTGGCGATAAATCTGTTCGCGTGTGGCAGCTAATAGGAGAAGGAGATGACCATCACGTACGTCTGAAGTGGAGTTCGAACCATGGTGGACTTGTCATGTCGAGTATCACTATTCAGGAAGTACAAGGTTTGAGCAGGGTAAATGCGAAGCTATTGCTGCAGCGTGGCGCTGTGGGCGACCCAGTTCGGCCTTTGACCTTCCGAGGGGCTAGTGAGAAGCTGATCACTATGGCAAATGCTGTATCAGCTCGGGATGCCGCCAAACCGCAGCATGTCGAGTACCCTCCATGCGGCTGATCCCTCCGGCAGAGAGTCAGTAAAGCCGGTTGCATAGACGAAAGCGATATGGCTAAAATATTGATAGTGGCGGCTTGACTCTTACTCTTTGCAAGTCTTCTGCTGGTGCATGGATGAGTCTCCTGAAGAAAATAGACATACAAGCATACAAGTCTCTTGTCATTGACAACCTCAAAAATACAAAATGGCTGCTTATTGCAGAGAACTGAGCTAAAAGACCACAGAGCGAGGCAGGAAGGGATGAAGCCTAGGGTTATGGGCAACCATGATTGTGTAAATGCTGGGTAGGACTGTGCGCTGCTTTATTCTTTACGCACATACACTCCGGACCTAGGCAATCGTTATCGACAGTACTGTCCTGACGTCCTCCTCCACTCTAGTCAAGGTCATTATCACTACCGCTATGACCAACATTAGATACACACCAACAGTGCGTTCGCCTGCAGCATTGGCCTTAGTCACACCCTGCATACCATCATGTGTCTCCTAGATATGCCGTCTGAAACGAGTATATCCGCAATCAGCACCAGCGACTTTTGCATTATCGTTATCAGATGGATATGTGTAGCTGCTCTATCTTATGACTAGGAATCTGAACAGTACAATAGTGGATAGCATCAACTAGGATACAAGTGAGAGGAGTGGAGATGGCAAACATGTAGCTGCTGGCTCGAGTTTCAGTTGGCCTCCCAGTTGTCGCGGAAAACCCTGTTATTTTTAGTTGAATAGGATATTGACAGGCTATGCTGCAATAGGATGCTACGCGGTCGCCACTGCACAAGAGACAGTGGCGAATAGCGAAGAGTGCACGCTGTGATGCATACACAGACTGTGCTTGCCCATCACCGCTCATTGTCGCCAAAAGACATTCATTATTTACCAGCATAGCGCTGTTTTGTTGCTCCTGGTCAATCGAGACAGCAACAGCGGTAACAGCAGCAGTGCGCATCATCAACAAAGCAATCAATTTCAACACAGTCTGCAATTACGTTGTTCTAATAATGCCTTTTAGAAGGTACGTCTGGAAACTAGATAGTTACAGGCCAAACGGACCACTATCTTTAGGCGTGCAGGGCGACAGTTGGACCGTCATTTAGCAGCCACAACTTAAGCGATGGATCAGCGGTACACAGCCGGTGGTAGATATTAGCTAGAGAGTCCGCGAGGGAAGAACGAGAGATGACTCGGGGATTGTTTAGATACACAGGGACATGGATGAAAATTTAGCTCAAAGGCTCAAAAGATATTACTGAATGGACGGAAGCTGGCTCAAGGGACCTTGTGAAATCGCAAGTGGCAATACTCTGCAGTTGTGTCCTTGATAAGGATACCAGCAGCAGGGAAACGAATATCTATCCATGGCTCCATAAGTATGAGCATTTACTTGTGTATTTGAAAGTATAGCACACTGTCAGAGACTGAGGACGCACAGCTGTATATAGTGCCGTCTAGGCCCGTGCCTGAACTCGCTCTGGCGTGCGGACACAGGGCGGTGTTCCTGAGGTCCATGTGGGTCTTTGGCTGGACTCTGCTCTAAACAAATCGATCCTCGCCCCCATCTTTGCCCTTGCACTATGTAAGCATTCAATTTTCCATGACGGCCGGCTTTCTTGGCGTAATGTATGGCGAAGCAATATTTTGGAGGATGCTAAAGCTGTATATTGGAACGGTTTTCTGGGGTGGAAAAGGAATAGGATTGGAATAAGGATTGGTCCCACAATACCGCAGCGATCTATACAATCTCCAGACTGGGTTACACAACAGGTCGAAAGATCAACCTTTTGCTGTCCCTCCCCCTCCCCTCCCCCCCGCATCTGGCGGGACGACCCATTATGCCATGCACGAGAGCGAGGGGACGAAGTAGCAGCGAAGCATGGGTATATTTAGCTAATACAATAACGACGAGTTGCGTCTTCGTACTCGTCTTGTCCTCTCTTCCACTTTGTCTTCTTCCCAGCTACATCCTCCGCTCAATCCATCAGGATCCCTCTAAACCGTCTATTATCCTTCCCGTCGTCTCTCTTCTTTCTCCGCACTCCCCTACACACCAAAAAGCACTGGTCGACAACGACTCATTAGCGACAGTGCAGTCCAGTTGGCAGCAAAATCCGACCCTATCTGTGATCATTTAGGCAGACTAAGAACGCAAGAGCCAGACTAGGGTAGGACCAGTGTCTGCGAAGCTGAGGGAATAGCGATACATGTGCAACGGATATTAACACGTGGTGCGTGACGATAAACACTATTGCTAGGAGACACGAGGGAGCGAACCTGGACCATTGCACAGTTGTCCAGAGAAATGAAGAAGTAGGAGTACCCATATCAAGGTGAGAGACCATCTCGTTTCTTTTGTATGTGGGCAACGAGATATGCAACATGTGCAGCGGTTAACAGTCCACCTTGCTTGGCGATAGCCGTCTCTATTCGGAGAAGCGAAGGACAACGAAGGGCAACGAACTTAGACAGGAGAACAGGAGCAGCGATTTTGAGCAGAAGAAGCTAACTTGAGCAAGAAAAGCGTTTGCTGTTCCCGCAGCTTCTCCAGGTACTGCAGCCTACTACGCTCAATTGCGTTCAATTGTGTCCCATCGCCTGTGAGCCGTGTCCGTCAAGTGTAAGTGCGTATGCTGGCTGCTCTCACGTTCTTACTGATAGATGACGGAGTCCTCATCTTGCTTCTATTTGATACACAACCATAGAAGACTTTCAGACCGATATGTTCAGCAGTACGTTTTCGTCCTCACGAAGCGCTCTCTCACCACAGAGGGCCTTGAACCTCGCCAACGCTCATCTGGAAAATGCACGGAAAGCAGACGATCCCGATTTTATTTTGGCCCTCTGCGCCAATGCGGAAGTTGCGTTGTCGCGGATGAAGAGAACAGACAGAAAGGCTCTCATCCCTCCCATGAGCACCGAGGATCAGGCCCTGTGCAATGGGATCAGCACTGCTTATTCCGACAGAGGCAAGCTGCTAGACAGCTTGGGTCATCGCGACAAAGCACAAGCCAGCTTCAGACAGGCGGAGAAGTGGCGGTATGTCCTGGGCCCTGACGGGAAGTCTATCCGTTCTCGGTCCGGCGGGGTCTTCACTTCCATCTGCCGTGCACTCAACCTCCGCGGTACATCATCAACTGCACCCGACCAATCCTGTCCAGAGGAGAAGAGCAGGCCGAGTCCCAGCGGTGTCGCTTATGTTCCTCCAGCAATCTTTCCTGAGAACGTGGCAGGACCTGTGGCCAAACATGATCTACCAGGACCAGATGGGCGCATCACCACCACTCCTCAGCTCGTTTATTGTCTCGAATTACTGTCCAAGGCCTCGACGTCATCATCATCAACATATGCCGCAGAATCCGATGAGCCGTTTGACAAAGCTCAGTGCGACTGGATACAGGTTAAAGCTAGGGATGCGGACGAAAAAGATCGGCTACATTCGCTGGTGACAAGAGTGATCGTGGCATTCATTGACGACGACCTCAAGGATGCCGCCACGGTCGCTGAAGTGGTGTGCCTAGCGCCTGTGCTCAACAGAGAACGCTATCGCAAGCTGCTCAGCAACCTCATCGATGGGATTGACCAACCGATACTGCTGGACTTCAACCTTCTTGAAGGCCTGGCGCAGCTGATACAGAGCGCTTCCCCAGGCTACCTCCTTGATGATGACCTGGTCAAGATCTTGGAGGTCCTTAGCAAGCGCTTGCAGAACACCCACCATCAATCGAGCGAGCATCGTTATCAGTTGGCCATGGCGGTCTCCGGCGTGCTGGATGCGATGGCGGACAGTGATGTCAAGGGGTTGAGCCGCGAGCGGCTGCGTGAGCCGCTGAAAGCCTACCTGGAAGAAATGAAGAACAGTTCCGATCCCTACTTAGTATACCAGGCTGCCTATGCCTACCAGGCCCTGCAGTATGTCCCGGATGATGAGACGTCCCTGCAAGCAGTGGTGCGGCGCACACGAGTGGTGGTGAATGGCATCTCAGGGCTTGTGAGTGCGGTCAAAGGGCTGGATGTGAGTGGTTTTATCGATGGACTGGGTCAGCTGCAGGAAGGACTGGGAGAGGTGTACCAGGTCGCCATGCTCGGATACGAAGGTGTGAGCTCGCTGGTCGATGGCGGACAGGGACTTGTGGATAGTTTCAAGGAAGGCCTCAGCTTCAGTCGGAAGCGTGCATGGTACCCGGCGTTGCGCTGCACAGATGCCTTGATTCGAGACGGCCGACTCGCAGACTTCAAAAACCTGGTTTGTGGGGCACCATGCCGGCGTGATCCATTGTTCGAATGGGGTGTGTGTCAACGGCTTGGAGAGATCGCCGCCGATCCGCTCTGGGAAGCCGGCACCCGCCAAAGCGCCGTCGATCTACTAGGCGAGCTGTATGTGAACGATCTGGACTGGGGCCAGCAAGCCAGCGTCAAACAATGGATCCTCACGATTCTCATCCAGCTAGCTAATACGCCCGATAGCGCCGATATGCCCGATAGCGCCGACAGGTTCAGCAGAGCAGTAAAAGGACACGCTTATGCTCTACTGCTAGGTCTGGAAAATGACAGCGATACAAAGAAACAGGTGTTGTGTCGTTCCTGCATCAGCCTACCTTCGAATCCATATCCGCTGAGGGTCGGATTGCCAGAGCTAGCGTCTCCGTCGCTGCTCGATCGTGTCCAGGATATCCCAGATGTCGAAGACGGCCTACGCAGGCTGAAGGGGCGGCGGCTAGCAGAGCGCGGCAAGGCCGTCTACATCCCTCCTCGAGCCAAGGTCAGCTTACAAGCATCCGACAGCGCACTGTTCTCACTGGCGGAGAAAGTGCACGAGTTCCTGAACAGTGATCGCAAGGTGCTCCTGCTACTGGGTGATTCTGGTGCGGGAAAGTCGACCTTCAACAGGACACTCGAGTGCGACTTGTGGGACAAATACAGGAAAGGGAAAGGCCCGATCCCACTTCACATCAACCTGCCTGCAATCGACAGACCGTACCAGGACATGATCGCCAAGCACTTGCGTAGGAACGACTTTACAGAACCCCAGATCCGAGAGATCAAGCAGCACCGTGAGTTGATCCTGATCTGCGATGGATATGATGAGAGCCAACAGACACACAACTTGTATGTAAGTAACCAGTTGAATGAGCCAGGAGAGTGGCGCGCCAAGATGCTGATCAGCTGCCGTAGCGAGTACCTTGGTCAGAACGACAGAGATCGCTTCCAGCCGATGGGCCGGAACAACAAGGCCATACTCAACCTCTTCCAAGAGGCAGTCATTGTCCCGTTCTCTCCAGAGCAGGTCGAAGACTACATCAGGCAGTATGTACACCAGAACAGGCCGCTGTGGAGGACCAAGCAGTACCTGGAGGCGCTTAAGCAGGTCCCCAACCTGCAGGAGCTGGTGAAGAACCCGTTTCTTCTGACACTGTCGTTGGAGGTACTACCGCGGGTGGTGGATGCAGGACAGGTGCAGGATCTCTCCAGAACCAGGGTCACTCGTGTAGCGCTGTATGACCAGTTCGTGGAGCAATGGCTGGAGCGTGGCAAGAAACGGGTGGGGGGCAATGATCTGAGTCCACAAGCGAAGGCGGCGTTTGACACCCTGGTAGACGAGGGCTTTACTCTGAACGGCATCAGGTTTCTGAAGAGATTGGCATCAGCCATCTACAAGGAGCAAGCAGGCCATCCTGTGGTGGAGTACTCGCGCACCAGAGACGCATGTACATGGAAGGCGGAATTCTTCAACCGAGAAGACGAGGCCCAGCTCCTGCGCGAGGCTTGTCCTCTGAGCCGCAGTGGCAACCAGTACCGGTTCATCCATCGATCGCTACTGGAGTACTGCTTTGCGCTCGCAGTATTTGACCCGCAGAAGAACAAGACTCCGCGTCTGACTTCTGCTCCGGCCCGCCGAGGGAGTGTCGGCTCCATGTTTAGCTTCGACGATAAAGACACCCCAGAGGAAGAGTCTGCTGGCGCTCGGCAGTCTGTTATCAAGCACCCATTGTCATGGAGAAGGCTCGTGGATGAGCCGTCGGTACTGCAATTTCTAGCGGAACGAGTCCAACAAGAACCCATCTTCAAGCAGCAATTACTCGCGATGGTTGAGCGCTCGAAAACGGACAAAGAGGGACGCAAGGCGGCAGCTAACGCGATGACGATACTGGTCAGAGCCGGGATGCGGTTCAACGGCTCAAATCTGCAAGGCATCCGGATTCCAGGGGCGGACCTGAGTGGTGGAGAATTTGATTCTGCACAGCTGCAAGAGGCAGATCTGAGAAAAGTCAACCTTCGCAATGTTTGGCTGCGGCAGGCTGATCTGAGCAAGGCGCGGATGACAGGCGTACAGTTTGGCGAGCGGCCGTACCTCACAGAAACTAGCGAGGTGTCTTCCTGCGCGTATTCAGCTGATGGAAGGAACTGTACCGTGGGACTTTGCAACGGCGCGATCACTGTGTATGACACCACGACTTGGTCAAAAATCCTCACGTTCAGTGGCCATACAGACAGAGTTACTTGCTTAGCGTATTCACCAAGCAGCCAGCAGATTGCTTCAGGCAGTTGGGACAAGACTGTGCGGCTGTGGGATATGCAAACCGGGGCATCCGGTGTCATCTTAAGCGGCCATACCGACAAAGTTACGAGTGTAGCGTATTCACCAAGCGGCCAGCAGATTGCCTTTGGTAGTGACGACAAGACGGTGCGGTTATGGGATACGCAAACCAGTGCACCTGATGCTTTGTTAAACGGCCATTCCGGGGGGGTTACTTGTGTGGCGTACTCGCCAAGCGGCCAGCAGATTGCCTCAGGCAGCCGTGATAAGACGGTGCGGTTGTGGGATACGCAAACCGGTACACTCGGTGCCATCTTAAGAGGCCATACCAGCGATGTTACAAGCGTCGCGTATTCTTCAAGCGGCCAGCAGATTGCCTCAGGCAGTCGCGACAAAACTGTGCGGCTGTGGGACGCCCAAACCGAAACACCCGGTCTCGTTTTAACCGGCCACACCAACTGGGTTACCTGCACGGCGTATACGGCAAGCGGCCAGCAGATTGCTTCGGGCAGTATTGACAAGACGGTGCGGATATGGGATGCGCAAACCGGCACACGTGGTGCAGTGTTAAGCGGCCATACCAAAGGGGTTACTTGCGTGGCATATTCGCCAAGCGGCCAGCAGATTGCCTCAGGCAGTTATGACAAGACAGTGCGGCTGTGGGATACGCAAACCGGTGCACATGGTGCAATGTCAAGCAGCCATGCCAACGGGGTTACAAGTGTGGTATATTCACCAAGTGGCCAGCGTATTGCCTCGGGCAGTTATGACAACACGGTGCGGATATGGGATACGCAAAACGGCGCACGTGGTGCAGTGTTAAACGGCCATGCCCGCAAGGTCACAAGCGTGGCGTATTCACCAAGTGGCCAGCAGATTGCCTCGGGCAGTTGGGACAAGACGGTGCGGCTGTGGGATGCGCAAACCGGTGCACCTGGTGCAGTGCTAACCGGCCATGGAGACGAAGTTACAAGCGTTGCGTATTCGGCAAGCGGCCACCAGATTGCCTCAGGGAGTGGAGACAACACGGTGCGACTATGGGATACGCAAACCAGTACCTCTGGTGCAGTGTTAACCGGCCATAAAGACAAGGTTACAAGCGTGGCATATTCACCAAACGGGCAGCAGATTGCTTCGGGCAGTTATGACAAGACGGTGCGGCTGTGGGACACGCAAACCAGTACCCCTGGTGCAGTGTTAACCGGCCATAAAGGCAAGGTTACAAGCGTGGCATATTCGCCAAACGGCCAGCAGATTGCTTCGGGCAGTTATGACAAGACGGTGCGGTTGTGGGATACGCAAACTGATTCGGCTGGTGCCATTTTAACCGGCCACACCAATTGGGTTACTTGCGTGGAGTATTCGCCAAGAGGCCAGCAGGTCATCTCAGGCAGTAGCGACAAGACGATGCGACTGTGGGATGTGAAATCCGGTCAGTGTTTGGTGGTCGTTAAAGATTTTCATGGACGCATCTCCAGCATCGCATGGAACACGACTCTCGATGGCACTTATTTTGCAACTGGCTGCAGCGATAAATCCGTTCGCGTGTGGCAACTATTAGAAGAGGAGGATGGCTATCGCGTAAGCCTGCATTGGGGTTCGAACCATGGTGGACTTGTCGTGTCGGGTATCACTATCCAAGAAGCACAAGGCTTGAGCAGGGTAAATGCGAAGCTATTGCTGCAGCGTGGCGCTGTGGGCGACCCAGTCCCTCCTTTGACCTTCCGCGGAACTAGTGAGAAGCTGGTCACCATGGCAACTGTTGTATCTCAGCTTGGGATGCAGCCAAACCGCAGCATGTCGAATACCCTCCCAGCGGCTGGTCCCCCGGCAGAGAGTTAGTAACGCCGGTTGTATAGGCGGAGATATGGCTCGGAAATTGATAGCGGCAGCTTAACTCTTACTTTTTGCAAGTCTTCTGCTGGTGCATGGATGCGCCTCCTGAAGAAGACAGACAAACAAGCATACAAGTCTCTTGTCATTGACAAGTCCTGAAAATAAAAAATGGCAGCTTATAACAAAGAACTGAGCGCTTATTGGGCTAAAGACCACAGAGCGAGCATGAAGGGATGAAGTCTAGGGTTATGGACAACCATGGTTGTGTAAATGCTGACTAGCACTGTGCGCGGCTTTATTCTTTACGCACATACACTCTAGATCTAGGTAACCGTCATCAGTACTGTCACGACATCTTCCATCACTCTGGCTACGGCCACCGTCAACGCCGCTATGACCAATACTAGATGCACACCAATAGCGCGTTCGCCTGCAGCATTGGCCTTAGTCACACCCTGCACACCATCAAGCGTCTCCTGGACATATCGTCTGAAACGAGCATATCAGCAACCAGGACCAGCGACTGTTGCATTATCGTCACCAGATGGATATGCGTAGCTGCTGTACTATTTTGCTAGGAATCTGAACAGCACAATAATGGATAGCATCAACTAGGACACAAGTGAGGAGCGCAAATGACAAACATGCAGCTGCTGGTTCGAGTCCCAGTTGGCTCCGCAGTTAACTCATCAGCTGTCACGGAATATCCTGTTATTTTTAGTTGAATAACATATTAACAGGGTATTCTACAATAGGATACTACGGGGTTGTCACTGCACAAGAGACAGTGATAAATGGCGAAGAGTGCGCGCTGTGCTGCACGCACAGACTGTGCTTGCCCATAACCGCTCATTGTAGCCAAAAGTCATTCATTATTTACTAACATATCACTGGATAGCTACAGGCCGAACGGATCACTATGTTTGGGCGCGTAGAGCGACAGTTGGACCGGCATTGAGCAGTCAAAACATGAGCAGTGGATCAGCGGTGCACAGCTGGTAGTAGATATTAGCTAGGGAGTCCACGAGGGAAGGACGATAGATGGCTCGGGAGATTGTTTAGATACACAGGAACAAGGACAAGGACAAGAACAAGTCTAAAGACTCAAAAGACATCATTTCATGGACGGGAGATGGCTCAAGGGGACTTTGTGAAGCCGCAAGTGGCAATACTCTGCAGTTACTGCCAGTTGTATGCCCTCAACAACAGTTGTGCCCTTGATAGGGATATCAACTGCAGAGAAACGAGTACTGATCTATGGCCCCATAAGTATGAGTATTTACTTGTGTGTTTGAAAGCATAGCGCACTATCAGAGACAGAGAACTCACAGCTGTGTCCTGTCCCGGTAGTGCCTTGGACTTCCCCAAGGGTCTGGCCGATTAGTGACAGCGTTATGCAGTGCCATCTAGGCTCGTGCCTGAACTCTCTCTGGCACGCAGACATAGGGCGATGTTCCTAAGGCCCATGTGCGTCTTTGGCTGGACTCAGCTCTAAACAAACCGACCCTCGCCCTCATCTTTGCCCTCGCACTATGTAAGCTTTGGAGTCGCTAAAGATAGATACTGGAACGGTATTATGGAGTAGAGAGGGAATAGAAATGGAATAGGGATTGATCCTATAATACGGTGGTGGTTCACACAGTTGCCAAGTCGGGTTACACAAAAGGTCGAAAGATCAACCTTTTGCTGTCTCACAGCTGGCGGGACGACCCATTGTATCATACATGAGGGCGAGGGGCCAAAGTGGCTACGAACGAGTTGCGTCTTCGTGCTCGTCTTCCTTCTTTCATTTTCCCTTCTTTCCAGCTACATCCTCCGCTCAATCCATCAAGATTCCTCTGAACCGTCTATTATCCTTCCCATTGTCTCTCTCCTTTCTCCGTTCTTCCTTACACCTCAAAAAACTCTGGTCGGCGGCGACTCATTAGCGACAGTGCAGTCCAGTTGGCAGAAAAAGCTGACCTTGTCTGTGATCATATAGGCAGACTAAGAACGCAAGAGCCAGACTAGGGTAGGACCAGCGTCTGTGAAGCTGAGGAGAACAACAATGCATGTGCAACGGATATTAACCTATAGTGTGTGACGATAAGCACTATTGCTAGGAGACACAAGGGAGCGAACCCAGACCATTGCACAGTTGTCCAGAAAAACGAAGAAGTAGGAGTACCCATATTAAGGTGAGAGACCATCTCATTCCTTCTGTATGTGAATAAGAAGATATACAACATGTGCAGCGGTTAACAGTCCACCTTGCTTGGCGATAGCCGTCCCTACTCGGGGCAACGAAGGACAACGAACTTGGACAGGAGAACAGAAGCAGCGATTTTGAGCAGAAGAAGCAAACTTGAGAAAGAAAAGCGTTTGCTGTTCCCACAGGCTCCCCAGGTACTACAGCCTCTTGCGTTCAATTGTATTCAATTGCGTCCCACTGTCTGAGAGCCGTGCGCATCAAGTGTAAATGTGTACGCTGGCTGCTCTCACACCACCGATTGATACACGACCATAGAGGACTCTCAGACCGATATGTTCAGCAGTACGTTTTCGTCCTCACGAAGCGCTCTCTCACCACAAAGGGCCTTGAACCTCGCCAACGCTCATCTGGAAAATGCACGAAAAGCAGACGACCCGTATCTCATTTTGGACTTGTGCGCCAGTGCGGAGGCTGCGTTATCTCAGATGAAGAGAGCAGACAAAAGGACTCTCATCCCTCCTATGAGCACCGAGGATCAGGCCCTGTGCAATGGGATCAGCACTGCTTATTCGGACAGAGGCAAGCTGCTAGACAGCTTGGGCCATCTCGACAAGGCACAAGCCAGCTTCAGACAGGCGGAGAAGTGGCGATATGTCCTGGACCCCAACGGGAACCCTATCCGCTCTCGGTCCGGTGCGATCTTCACTTCCATCCGCCGTGCACTCAACCTTCGCGGTACATCAACAGCCGCGCCCGAACGATCCTATCCAGAGGCAAAGAGCAAGCTGAGTCGCAGTGATGTCGCCCAGGTTCCTCCAGCGATCTTTCCTGAGAACGTGGCAAGACCTGCAACCAAACATGATCTACCAGGGCCGGATGGGCGCATCACCACCACTCCTCAGCTTGCCTACTGCCTCGGATTGCTCTCCAAGGCCTCAGCGTCATCGTCATTAACATATGCCTCAGAACCCGATGAACCGCTTGACAAAGCTCAGTGCGACTGGATACAAGCCAAAGCTAGGGATGCGGACGAAAAAGATCGGCTACATTCGCTGGTGACAAGAGTGCTCGCGGCATTCATTGACGACGACCTCAAGGATGCCGCCACGGTCGCTGAAGTGGTGTGCCTAGCGCCTGTGCTCAACAGAGAACGCTATCGCAAGCTGCTCAGCAACCTCATCGATGGGATTGCGCAATCGACCCTGCTGGACTTCAACCTTCTTGAAGGCCTGGCGCAGCTGATACAGAGCGCTTCCCCAGGCTACCTCCTTGCCGATGACCTGGTCAAAATCTTGAGGGTACTTAGCGTGCGCTTACAGGACACCCACCATCAATCGAGCGAGCATCGTTATCAGTTGGCCATGGCGGTCTCCGGCGTGCTGGATGCGATGGCGGACAGTGATGTCAAGGGGTTGAGCCGCGAGCGGCTGCATGCACCGCTGTCAGCTTATCTGGAAGAGATGAAGAACAGCTCTGATCCTTACTTAGTATACCAGGCTGCCTATGCCTACCAGGCCCTGCAGTATGTCCCAGATGATGAGACGCCCCTGCAAGCAGTGATGCGGCGCACAAGAGTGGTGGTGAGTGGTATCTCAGGGCTTGTGAGTGCGGTCAAAGGGCTGGATGTGAGTGGTTTTATCGATGGACTGGGTCAGCTGCAGGAAGGACTGGGAGAGGTGTACCAGGTCGCCATGCTCGGATACGAAGGTGTGAGCTCGCTGGTCGATGGCGGACAGGGACTTGTGGATAGTTTCAAGGAAGGCCTCAGCTTCAGTCGGAAGCGTGCATGGTACCCGGCGTTGCGCTGCACAGATGCCTTGATTCGAGACGGCCGACTCGCAGACTTCAAAAACCTGGTTTGTGGGGCACCATGCCGGCGTGATCCATTGTTCGAATGGGGTGTGTGTCAACGGCTTGGAGAGATCGCCGCCGATCCGCTCTGGGAAGCCGGCACCCGCCAAAGCGCTGTTGATCTACTAGGCGGGCTGTATATGAACGATCTGGACTGGTGCCAGCAAGCCAGCGTCAAACAATGGATCCTCACGATCCTCATCCAGCTAACTGATATGAACAACAACGCCGACATACAAGGCAGCATAATAAGGCACCATGCCCACATTCTGCTGCTAGGTCTAGAAAGAAATGGCGATATAGAGAAACAGGCACTGTATCGCGATTGCATCAGCGCGTCTCCGAGTCCATATCCACTGAAGGTCGGCTTGCCACAGCTGGCGTCTCCGTCGCTGCTCGATCGTGTCCAGGATATCCCAGACGTCGAGGATGACCTACGCAGGATGAAGGAGCGGCGGCTAGCAGAGCACAGCAAGGCCGTCTACATCCCTCCTCGAGCTAAGGCTAGCCTGCAAGCGTCCGACGATGCACTGTTCTCATTGACGGAGAAAGTGCACGAGTTCCTGAAAAGTGATCGCACGGTGCTCCTGCTGTTGGGTGACTCTGGTGCGGGAAAGTCGACCTTCAATCGGGAACTCGAGTGCGACTTGTGGGACAGCTACAAAAAAGAGAAAGGCCCGATCCCGCTCTACATTAGCCTGCCTGCGATCGACAGGCCGCACCAGGACATGATCGCCAAGCACTTGCGCAGGAATGACTTTACAGAACCCCAGATCCGAGAGATCAAGCAGCACCGTGAGTTGATCCTGATCTGCGATGGATATGATGAGAGCCAGCAGGCACACAACCTGTATATAAGCAACCAGCTGAATGAGCCAGGAGAGTGGCGCGCCAAGATGCTGATCAGCTGCCGCAGCGAGTACCTTGGTCAGAACGACAGAGACCGCTTCCTGCCAATGGACCAGAACCGCAAAGCCATACCCAGCCTCTTCCAGGAGGCAGTCATTGTCCCGTTCTCTCCAGAGCAGGTCGAAGACTACATCAGGCAGTATGTACACCAGAACAGGCCGCTGTGGAGGACCAAGCAGTACCTAGAGGCGCTTAAGCAGGTCCCCAACCTGCAGGAGCTGGTGAAGAACCCGTTTCTTCTGACACTGTCGTTGGAGGTACTACCGCGGGTGGTGGATGCAGGACATATGCAAGATCTCTCTAGAACCGGGATCACACGTGTAGCGCTGTATAACCAGTTCGTGGAGCAATGGCTGGAGCGTGGCAAGAAACGGGTGGGAGGCAATGATCTGAGTCCACAAGCGAAGGCGGCATTTGACACCCTGGTGGATGAGGGCTTTACGCTAAGCGGCGTCGGTTTTCTGAAGGAACTGGCAGCAGCCATCTACAAGGAGCAAGCAGGCCATCCGGTGGTGGAGTACTCGCGCGCCAGAGACGAACGAACATGGAAGGCGGAGTTCTTCAGCCGAGATGATGAGGCCCAGCTCCTGCGCGAAGCCTGTCCTCTGAGCCGCAGTGGCAACCAGTACCGGTTCATCCATCGATCGCTACTGGAGTACTGCTTTGCGCTCGCAGTATTTGACCCACAGGAGAACAAGGCTTCGCGACCGTCTTTTGCTCCGGCCCGCCGAGGGAGTGTCAGCTCCATGTTCAGCTTCGAATGGCGGGCAGCGCCAGAGGACGAGTCTGCTGGCGCTCGGCAATCTGTTGTCGATCATCCATTGTCATGGAGAAGCTTCGTGGACGAGCCATCGGTGATGCAATTCCTAGCGGAACGAGTTCAACAAGAACCCACCTTCAAGCGACAGCTACTCGCGATGGTTGAGCGCTCGAAAACGGACAAAGAGGGACGCAATGCTGCAGCAAATGCGATAACGATACTGGTCAGAGCCGGAATACGGTTCAACGGCGCAGACCTGCAAGGCATCAGTATTCCGGGGGCGGACCTGAGTGGTGGAGAATTTGATTCTGCACAGCTGCAAGGGGCAGATCTGAGAAAAGTCAACCTTCGCAATGTTTGGCTGCGGCAGGCTGATCTGAGCAAGGCGCGGATGACAGGCGTACAGTTTGGCGAGCGGCCGTATCTCACAGAAACTAACGTGGTGCATTCCTGTGCGTATTCGCCTGATGGAAGGAACTGTGCCGTGGGTCTTAGGAACGGCACGATCAGCGTGTATGACACCACGACTTGGCAAAAAACTCTCACGTTAAGCGGCCATTTCTACAGAGTTACGAGCGTGGCGTATTCACCAAACGGCCAGCAAATTGCCTCAGGCAGTTATGACAACACGGTGCGGCTGTGGGATACGCAAACCGGCGCACCCGGCGCAGTGCTAAGCGGCCATATCGGTCGAGTATTAAGCGTGGCGTATTCGCCAAGCGGCCAGCAGATTGCCTCGGGCAGTTTTGACAGCACGGTGCGACTGTGGGATACGCAAACCGGTGCTCCTGGTGCAGTGTTTACCGGCCATACCCGCGAGGTTACAAGCGTGGCGTATTCACCAAGCGGCCAGCAGATTGCCTCGGGCAGTGAAGACTTCACGGTGCGGCTGTGGGATACGCAAACTGGTGCACTCAATATCACCTTAGGCGGCCATACCAACCGGGTTACAAGCGTGGCGTATTCACCAAGCGGCCAGCAGATTGCCTCGGGCAGTGAAGACTTCACGGTGCGGCTGTGGGATGCGCAAACCGGTGCTCCTGGTGCAGTGCTAGGCGGCCATAGAGACGAGGTTACAAGCGTGGCGTATTCGCCAAGTGGCCAGCAGATTGCCTCGGGCGGCTGGGACAACACGGTGCGGCTGTGGGATACGCAAACCGGTACACTCAATATCATTTTAAGCGGCCATACCAACCGAGTTACAAGCGTGGCGTTTTCGCCAAACGGCCAGCAGATTGCCTCGGGTAGCTATGGCAACACGGTGCGGCTGTGGGATACGCAAACCGGTGCGGTTGGTGCCATTTTAGCCGGCCATACCGGTTATGTTTCAAGCGTGGCGTTTTCGCCAAGTGGACAGCAGACTATCTCGGGCAGTTGGGACAAGACGATGCAGCTGTGGGATACGCAAACCGGTGCACCTGGTGCAGTGCTAACCGGCCATACCGAGGTAGTTTCAAGCGTGGCGTATTCGCCAAGCGGCCAGCAGATTGCCTCGGGCAGTTGGGACAACACTGTTCAGCTGTGGGATGCGCACACAGGTGCACCTGATGCAGTGTTAACCGGTCATACCGATCGAGTAATGAGCGTGGTGTATTCGCCAAGCGGCCAGAAGATTGCCTCGGGCAGTTGGGACAACACGGTGCGGCTGTGGGATACGCAAACCGGTGCGCCTGGTGCAGTATTAACCGGCCATACCGAGGTGGTTTCAAGCGTGGCGTATTCACCAAACGGTCAGCAGGTTGCCTCGGGCAGTGATGACAATACGGTGCGGCTGTGGAATACGCAAACCGGTGCAGCTGGTGCAGTGTTAAGCGGCCATACCCATTGGGTTACAAGCGTGGCGTATTCGCCAAGCGGCCAGCAGATCGCCTCGGGCAGTGAAGACAAGACAGTGCGGCTGTGGAATACGCAAACCGGTGCACCTAGTGCAGTGTTAACCGGCCATACCAACGTGGTTACAAGCGTTGCGTATTCACCAAGCGGCCAGCAGATTGCCTCGGGCAGTAGCGACAAGACGGTGCGGCTGTGGGATGTGAAATCCGGCCAGTGTTTGGTGGTCGTTATGGGGTTTCATGGATCCATCTCCAGCGTTACATGGAGCACGGCTCTCGACGGCACCTATTTCGCAACTGGCTGTGGCGATAAATCCGTTTGCGTGTGGCAGCTATTAGGAGAGGGGGATGACTATCGCGTACGTCTGCATTGGAGTTCGAACCATGGTGGACTTGTCGTGTCGGGCACCACTATCCATGAAGCACAAGGCTTGAGCAGGGTAAATGCGAAGCTGTTGCAGCAGCGCGGCGCTGTGGGTGACCCAGTTCCGCCTTTGAACTTTCGCGAGGCTAGTGAGAAGCTGATCACCATGGCAACTGCTATATCTCACCTTGGGATGCCGCCAAACCGCGGCATGTCAAGTACCTTCCCTGCGGCTGGTCCCTCCAGCAGAGAGTCAGTAAAGTCGGTTGCGTAGGCGGCAGTGACATGACTAGGAAGTTGATAATCGCAGCTTGGCTCTTACTCTGTGCAAGTCTTCTGCTGGTACATGGATGCTCCTCCAGAAGAAAATAAACATGCAAGTCTTTTGTCATCGACTAGTCGCAAAAATGAAAATGGCAAATTGCAGCAAAGAACTGAGCACTTATTGTGCTGAAAGACCGCAGAGCGAGGCATGAAAGGATGAAGTCTAGGGTTATGGACAACCATGGTTGTGTAAATGCTGACTAGCACCGTGCGCTGCTTTATTCTTTACGCACATACACTCTGGATCTAGGCAACCGTCATCGACAGTACTGTCCCGAGCTCCTCTACCACTCTGGCCAAGGCCACCATCATTACCGCTATGGCCAACGTTAGATACACACCAATAGCGCGTTCGCCTGCAGCATTGGCCTTAGTCACACCCTGCACACCATCAAGCGTCTCCTGGACGTATCGTCTGAAACGAGCATATCAGCGACCAGCACCAGCGATTGTTGCATTATCGTCACCAGATGGATATGCGTAGCTGCTGTACTATATTAGTAGGAATCTGAACAGCACAATACTGGGTAGCATCAAGTAAGATACAAATGAGAGGAGAGGAGTGTAAATGATAAAAATGCAGCTGCTGGTTCGAGTCCCAGTTGTCACGGAATAGCCTGTTATTTTTAGTTGAATAGGATATTAACAGGGTATGCTGCAATAGGATGCTACGTGGTCGCCACTGCACAAGAGACAGTGGCGGATAGCGAAGATTGCACGCTGTGGTGCATGCACGTGCAGACTGTACTTGCCCATAACTATTCGATGTCGCCAAGAGATACTCGTTATTTACTAACACAGCACTATTTTAATATGGCTCTTATTGTAGTGTTTATGTTCCAGAGACAAAACGATTAATAACAACCACAAAAGCATTTTCTATCTCGGTTCGACTGCACATTCGACCTCGCTTTTTGCGGGCAAAAACAGCGACCCATATTTCTTGAGACATTTCACATGTACCTAATGAATGCAGTTTCTATTTGCACTGCGTTGAAAAGTAGACCTTTATTCAAGGGTGCCTGGAGAAGCACTTAGCTCCCTCGGTACGCTCAATTGGCTTGGTGTGGTTCGTGCCCTTGAGGCTCTTGTTGGGGTTGGTACGTGAAACACTCATGCAGTGCTTGGAATTTGTGTCAGTGCTGCGCTTGTGGCTATTATCGCTCCTGCTGTGCTGGTCCTTGCTGAGGTGAACACTAAAGGAGCGCTCTTCTTCACGGTGAAAACTCGGTTGTCGATAGCCTGTCCACTACTGTTCACGTTTGTCCATTACTGTCCTGTGCCGTGATCTGGATGTTGACTAGGTACCGTCGTCCAAGGCCCTTCGTCCTCTTAGCGTCCTCGTCTGTTCTGTCCACGACCAAAGAATTCTTCGAGTGTCATCTTGTAGGTTTTGGTGACTGACGCTCATCTGTCGCTATGAAAGTCGGTAGTCTGCTTGTGCTAAGAGTAGTTGTCAATGCTCTTGATACTAGCCTTGTCTCTACCAACAAGAGTGCCGACATGACTTTGGCGGTCGAGCGCTCTGCACGTTGGCCCAGCGGATTATCTGTTTGCAACAACTGCAGTGGCAGTCAAGAAGAGAGCTCGGACTTGGATCATCGTTACTGGGACGGGTTTCGTAGTAGATGTTACGGAGCAGATACACTGCTGGTGATGCTTGGTTTTATATTGCCTCTGAAACCTCGTCGCTCTTTCAGCACTGCACGCTCCGCATAAATCCCAGGACGCGTTTATGCTTTTGAAGTACCAATTGAACTGGCGAGTATTTCCTGGCACGTACGAAGACGGTTCTTAATGACGATAGAAGAGATCCCAGTGGATTGTACTATCGGGTGCCTTTGGGCACACGTGGATGCTGTGATTATTCGCAAGAGATAGCGCAAGAAGAGTCAGTGGTTGCACCACCAAGACTCCCCCCCCCCCTTTTTTTTTATCTTTCATTGAGAGGTTGCCACATGACCATGGATGATCATGTCCAGGAACACGGTCTTTGCATCCAAACTAAAGGCTTTTTTCTTTACTCAGTAATAAGAGAAATCCCCCTCCTCCCTTTTTTTATTATCTTGGCTTTGCCCACACCAATTTGAGGGTGCCCTTGCGCGTTAATACGCATGCCCAAAAGACAAAGTTCGGGCACCTGCCCTCACATTCAAAATCGGGTCCGCGAGAAACGATCGCCTAGTTAGTGTCGCCCTATCCTGTCTTGAATACAACATATATCGCTAGTCAAAAAGATATTAGTATCCCTCTTCACTGCTACTGCATCATTTTTTGTTCCAATTGGGTACGTGGACAGACTGCAGGGGGAGTCTCCCTTCATAGACCACAACCCCTTTCTCGACCCAAACACCCTGTTTGAGCAACTCAAGTGGCCCTTTTGGCATGGACTTGCCTACATATCGACACTTGAATAGCGGGTAGCAGGAGTGCACCCCTTCTCTTTTTTTCCGCACCTCCCTTTACTGATACGACGGAGCATGATTTGGATGCTTTGTGCGATTTGAAATTAGTAAACATTTCAGGTGCCCAGGCCTTCTGCAGTCTTCTTTAGTGTGCGTAATTTTTTTTTTTTTTTGGCTAGGACCTTGCAGTTCTGCAATCAAACATATTTTGCTCCAAGTACAGTATTACACCCAACGTTCTCGTCCTCTTCTTTTCTCTTTTCTCTTTTTTTCTTTCTTTTGTTTCCCCTCATATCTTGTTGCTCTTCCCCTTCTTCACTGCGACTTTCCGACCAAGGGTTGCCCCGGGTCTTTTGATCACTCCCGTGGTTTTCAAGCGAAAAAGTAAAGAGAAGGATTGGTCCTGTCCACAGCAATAAGAGAATAAAGGAACAGAGAAGCTCAACCGAGGTAATGGATACATGTCCAATTGTCTCTTTCTAGCTTTTTGTACGACACACAGAAAGCTGTCCTCTTTCACAATTCATTCTCCTCACGCCTTTTCTACAACTCTATGATCCTATAATTGGCGTGTCGATAGATCTCTAGATCGGGACGCGACAAGGTTTCGAGACGCGCTGATCGCTTTTGCCACTAACTTCGATACCATTCCAATGGACAACTGCTCCTCTTCCTCCTCCAGCACCCATTGGATCGCCCTCCCCAGCAACGTCAACACCCCCACTCGTCAAGAACGCAACTCGGTGTCAAGTCCAAGACGAGTAACAGCCACAACGTTCTTCTCGTCTTCTGTCAATTCTTCGCCGTGTTCGTTCATTTCGGCCATCTCAACCATCGAAGCAGACAGGGACTATGGTGCTGCTGTAGAAGAGAGGCATGAACTTGTCTGCTGTAACCTCCCATCTTCGTCCTCCACATTCATACTGGAAAATGAGCTGCAAGAGCAAAGCCTGTCGTTGAGAAGATCAGAGCTCTCTAGTTCGAGATCAAGAGATCTGGGATATTATTCCCACACTCAGCTTGGTTATGAGCAGAGTCAGGCACAAGTAGTGGATCAGAATCTTCATCGTCATAATTACCGGTATCAACAACCACAACCACAACCACAACCACAACAACAACAAAAACAACAACAAAAGCTACAATGGCAGCAAAAATCAAATGATCGAAAGAAGGGTTTTGGCAACAATGGAGCTCCTCAGGACCACGCCCATCCACAAAGTCATAACCGCAGATGTGGTTCGGATCATGACCTGACTCAACACAGGCAACAAGAGCGGCTGTCATTTCAGGTCAAGGACAAAGCCAAGTACAGGGAAGAGCAGGTGGCCCCTATTGTCGACACGCCACTACTCCCAGTGCAGACCAGCTGTCTCACCTGTTTGCCCACGCCCTTGACATCGGGGTCACCCTCAAATGCGCCTGCGTCTGTGACTAATTCCGCTTCTCCGATCGTACCATCGCCGTCGTCCTCGTGCATGTGTTCTGTCGTTGCTTCTTCAATTGCAGCGCCCTCCGCAGTGTCGCTGGCTCATCGGCGGCACAGAACTGTCTCGTCTGCAGTTGCATCACTTGAATTCGCTTCGGCGTTGTCGAAGGAACATACGCTCATGGGGGATAGTGACCGATGCGAAGGTGAGGGTAGTCATACTATCGCACCGTCTCTGGTGACATTACCACCGCACTCCTTGTTTCCCTCATATCACACCGCTGCCCAAAACAACCACGACCTCGATTTAAACAATAAGAACACCACCACCAATAACGATTGGGACAATCCCGTGCTTCAGTCATCTGTATCTCTTCCAACCCCAGTTCCAGGGACTGTCCTGATCTCCTCCTCTTTCGCACAACGCCTTCCGCAACCGCCAGTACAACAGCGAGACTTTGAGGCAGCAGGAGAGCCATTCACAGCACCTTCGCTGCCATCTTCTGAGGACACACGCCTTCTCGCCTCTGGAATTCACTCCTTGCGTCAACAGCAGCTCATTCATCAACTTGCCCTGCAACACCAGCAGTACCAGCAGCAACACCTTCAGAACTCGAGCTGTTCAAACACAACAACGTCGTCATCTGAATTCCTTCCCTTCACTTCTAACCTCTTGGTTTCAGCACACGAATTCGTCGACGCCGCTACCCCCTCCACCCGCGATATGAAGGCCCCAAGACCATCCCTCCTCTCTGGAAGCCTCTCCAATTCCGCAATCTTGACTTCATCACCCGAATACATGGCTTCGCCCACTGGATCCTCATCTTCGTCGCACACACCATCATCCTCATCTGCATTCCATTCTCCGTCAAACTCTATCATCTGGACATCGTCCTCCAGAGCTACCGTTCGACGATCCTCGACAGCCGCAAGCCGCTATATTGAGTCGCCTCCGGAGTCCATGGCCCTTGGTCAAAGTAAGGATAAGGGCACTGTGAGGGTACGACGTTTCAGCAGACGACGAGTCACCAAGGCATGCTTTGACGGCCTGCCACGAGAGACCAAGATCCATATTTTTCGTTATTTGTCCACATTCCAGCTCGTCCGTGTGTCCAGGGTAAGTTCAACTGTGGTGGTAGCGGCTTTTTTTTTTTTTTTTTTTTTTTTGTTTACTTGTGATGAATTGAGTGTGGGTTTTCACTAAAAATACGGTTGGGGATTGTTCCGGATGTATGTAGCCCTAATTTTCGCTAACCTATGCATGCACGCATGCATGCATACATTCTTTCATGTACGCTGTACGTTTTGTTTATGGGGTATCGCGGAATAATAGGTCAGTCGGTCATGGAGAGGTATCGCGATGGATGGGTCGCTTTGGAAGGCCATTGATACGACCCGGTACTACAAGTCCATCAAGGATGACCAGTTGCGCACCCTGGGTACTGCAGCCTCGGGATTCTTGCGTTACGCCAATTTTCGGTAAGGAGGCAGCCCTCAGTCTGCACCTATTGGGATAGTTCACTGGAGGGAGGGACCAAACCTTTCATCGTCTAACAAAAAAAAAAAAATACTTTGCCCTGTCTTGGTTCAATAGCGGCTGCGTACAGCTGACGGCCGCATCGTTGAGCGCGATCGCCGAGCACTGTCCAAATATCGAGCGCCTGAACCTCACGGGCTGTCGTTCGATCACATCTAATGCCATCAGCGACGCCTGCATGAACATGCCCCTGCTCGTCCACCTTGATCTCTCGGGCCTGCAGGCTGTCAACAACTTTACGCTCCAAACCATGGCCGTTTACTGTCGCTCGCTTCAGGTCCTGAACCTAGCATGGTGCAAGCAAATCTCTGGATCTGGACTGACCAAACTCACTAGAAGCTGTCAAGGACTCCGGAAGCTGAACGTGTCGGGCTGTTCTAGCCTCGAGGATCGATGGATGCCTATGATGGGCATGAATCTGCCGAAACTGAGGGAGCTTTGTTTAAACGGGTGCAGCTCTTTGACGGATCGGGGGTTGATCGGTTTACTGTCAGGGTTGTCGGTAGGGTCGAGTAAGAAGCATAGGAAGTGGAGGATGAAGAAGCGCATGGCGTCCTCGGTCAGGGTCTCGAGTCTGGGGCATCTGTTAATCAACCAAAGCAGCTGCAACGATGACGACGATGGAGACGACGATGATGATGACGACGATGTCGACGAAGACGAGGACGATGTCGAAAAGGAAGAAGAATCGGAGCGAGAAAGCGAAGTCGATGGGGAAGAGGACGACGACGAGGTTGGAGCCGAGCACGGAAACGACGCCAGTAGCGGTGGTCAACCCCAGACATTATCCTTCTCAGCAACCCAGAGTCAACGTCCAGAGATGAACCCTGAGGGCCTACAGACGAAACTCGTCTACCTCGGTCTCTCACAATGCCGTCTACTCACTCACGAATCTCTCCGCGCAATCAGTCATCTTTGCAGCCGTCACCTCCGCCGCCTCGAACTCTCCAACTGTGAAAACCTCGGCGATGAAGGGCTTATCTATCTTGCCCAACACTGCACGCATTTACGACTTCTAGATCTTGAAGAGATAACCTCGTTGACGGACGTGTCCCTCCGCGCTTTTGCGATGCATCTGCCGAAGCTGGAGCGGATCTGTCTGTCCTATTGCGAGAATGTGACCGATCAGGGCATCATCCGCATGCTGCGCCCAGCACCCAATACGACGACGCTCTCGACCGCGACGGCGATGATGATGAACTCGGACGCGACTACACAGTACTGTAGGAAGCTGATGCATCTGGAGCTGGACAACTGCCTCCTGATCACAGATCGCTTGCTGCTGGAGTTTGCGAACGTGCTGGAGGAGCGGTATGCCAAGGCAGCGGAGCGGATGAAGGAGCGGGAGAGGAGGCGTGAGGAGCGTAGGGAACGCCTTCGACAGAAGAAACGTAAGATGATACCACGACAGCAGAAGGGACTGAGCCAGCGGCAATCCTCTTGGCCCACGAGCGAGAAAGAGTCCACCCCACGCAGCTCATCCGACCAGTCTGCTGGAGAAAAAATCCAGGCGACCGCCGCTCCTAACAGCACGACAACGGACACCGAAGCAACATATATCTCATCCTCACCTCTCAGTATCCCAGCCCGGTTCCGGCACATCCCAGCGCTCGCGAACGCGTCTCTACCTTCATACGCCTCCTCTCCTCTACAACCCCGCAGTGTACTCGCTTCTACGCTGCTCTCTGAAGAAGTCGTCGTCAAGAAGACCCGCCCTGGCATGCGGATCATGGTCCCAACACGCTCCACCTCGACCTCCTCTACTTCATCATCATCATCCTTATCTCTCTGGTCCTCCGAGATCCCCTCCCGCCGGACTAACGTGAATGGGACCAAGAAGGGACCCACCAAGAAACCGATCCGTCCGACGATCCAAGTCTTTGATTGCCGGAACATCACCCTCGAAGGCGTCGAAGCCGCCCAGGCACGGAGCTCGACGCTCGCGATCCGGAGCTACTATTCCTGGACCCATCCCTCAACATCCGGACCAACGACGGACGCGGCGTTCGGAGGCAGTGGCGGGATGGAGGGCTTGGATGCTGAAGCGGATGAGGACGAGGATGGGGAGGAGAGTGCGAACGGAACAGGCGGGATGAATAGCTCACAGACGAGTTTGCATCATCTGCAATTGCAGCAACAGCATTTGCAGCGCCAACAGCAGTTGTTGAGGAGACATCGGGCGGCGAATCTGTTGCACCGTGCTAGGGTTGGGCTTCTGGGCATCCCAGGTGATGCAGCTTTTACGGGCGGGGCGAGGAGTGATGGTCAATGTGTTATCTTGTAGATCAACTCTCGCTTTGTGATATGTAGTACAAGGTCCTTATAATGCTTTTTTTTTTTTTTCAGGGCGGAGAAAAGAGGGTGTGCTCCCAACCCCAATTACATTGCTCTTTATTTTCCTTCTGTGTCTGCATGCATAAAAAGGAATCATGTTCCGTTTTGTTTCAATAGTTCTTTTTATTATGTGAACCTCCAAAACGACTACGCCCAAGGTTATCTTCTACTCTACCTGGACCCCCCTACGCCCACAAGCACCCCTCCTAAGGTGTCGAATCATCTGATCCCTCCTTCCAAAGCCCTCTCCACAACCCCCGGAGCACAGATACTTCTTCACGAGCGCATGTTTCGCATCCACATGTCTCCTCAGATCATGTTTCCGCTTAAAATGCAGGTCGCACCCCGCGTACAGACACGGGAACGGGAAGTCGTCAACATGGATCGCCATATGGCTCTTGAGCTGTGTACGCGTCGGGAAGGGCTTCGAACAGGTCGGACAGGGATATGACTTGTGGAGGCCGCGTGCCTTGGGCTGGCCTGGATTAGGTAGTTCCATACCGCTCGTGGCTGTAGTGTCGGTGCTGTTGCTGCCGGTGTTGATATCATTGTTGCCGGATTTTCTGTTGGGAAAAGAAGTCCCGGGGGAGGCAGAAAAAGAAGAACGAGAAGGAACACAGCCCAATGTGTGTTGTCGGCAATATGAATGCTGCGCATGATTATAATGGCCGTGGGCTGTAGGGGAATCATAGGCCCGGATCTTAAACAGGTCTGAAGAAAGATTCCGCCGAGTTGGCGTACGCGCGGCCCTCCTCACAATCCCATCCGGATAAGTGCTATATCCCCTCATATTCGTATTTGTGTTCGTATTCGTGTTCGTGTTCGTGTTCGTGTTCGTGTTCGTGTTCGTGTTCGTGTTCGTGTTCGTGTTCGTGTCCGTGGCATGATACTGTAATGAGCTCTGCTTCTGTGGTTGTCCAGACAGGTTCATCTGCTCAAACAGTGAGAGCCCCCACGATGCCGACGATGCCAACTGCGAAGAAGTAGAGGAAGCAGGAGAGCTGGGCTGTGGTGGTGGCTGCCGCGAGATCGTCGGGGCCAAGGGACTTGATTGATTGCTCCAATCATGTTCAACCTGCAGAGTCGGAGTCGAGGGAATCCAGTATGGGAGTTCACGTACTGAATCCATCGTCGTCATCACTGGTGAAGATATAGCCTGGCTGCAGGGCGACGCTACCGTAGGTGAGGTCGATCGCGAGGAGAAGGTAAGGGTGTGAATCTGGCTTTGGTTTTGGCTTTGGCTTTGGTGCTGGCGCTGGAAATGAAGGCTCGAGGGCTGTTGTTGTGGTGAACGCTGTTGCCGCGCGTGTTGCTCTTCTTTATCGTAGTGGTACTGCTGCGGTCCGCCCAGGGGCGTTGGTCCATTCGCTATCTCGGCCGGCTCGGAAGCAGTATCCGACAAGGGCGAACTCGAAGTTGAAGTGGAAGATGAGGACTCGGCCATGGACTGGTCATCCAGGATCGGACAGGTCGGTTTCGCGAGGTTGGGAATGGTCGGTGGGAAGGGGGAGATGCCCATCAACAGTCGTTCCAATGTAAAGAGTATATTCTGGGGTGGTGCCAAGGGATCACTCGAGTCCCCGCACGTTGAAGGAAACTCTTGGATGCTGCTTCTGTTCGAAAGAGTGGTGTGATCGCGAAGGATGTAGAGTGGCCCCTGCGAGGAATGGCGGTCCTGGTGGTGTGGGTATGGGTTGTAGGGGTATTGGGCTTGAGGGTTCTGGCGGTGCGGTTGCGGTTGCGGTTGCGAGTATGAGTGTGAGTGTGAGTGTGAGTGCGAATGTGAGTTCGAGCGAGAGGCTGACATGGTAAATGGTGCTGCTGGATGGTGCTGATACGTGGAGGTGTCTTTGCACACTTGCATGGCTGAACTGAGATGGGCTGTTGTAATTGCGTAAAAAATGCGAGGATTATCCTAAAATGAGCTGAAGAGGGGATTGATCCGTAGGAAAAAAATCCGGCGGGCAAAGCAAAGCTGTTGAAAAGACCGTGCGAAGAAGGCTCCAGGCGACGATGTGGGATCGAATACGAAGACGGTATTGAAGCGGAACACGAAAGTAAAGAAAAATACACCTTTGAATGCGAAGCTAGTGAACGAATGCTCCTTTTTGTTGTTTTTGCATTTACAAGAGAAAGAAAGAAAGGAAGAATGAACGAGAGCTGAGGGATAGAGAAGATGGAGTTGCTTTTGCTTTGGCTGAAGTGAAGAGAAAAAAATTCCCTGGGGAGCGATTCGTCTCTCTTTATATAATACGGATTTTTCCTTTTCTTGAGCACGTCCGCGTACCACCGCTGGGCTTTTTACAATATAGCCCACTTCCTACAACGTGATACAGAAATGTGGATCACCATTGAATACGCCAATGCTCACACGCTCAATGTCTTCCTAGGATCGTTTATCTCTAGAATAAATAGCCAAGAAGTCAACGGGAAATTCCACGGTACCGCGCGCTGTCATTCTACACCGGAATAATCATAAAATAAAACTTGCCAGAGCCAGGGTCTCCAAGTGCGCGTGGGTAAGGCAGACCCTTCTTTCCCCCTCTCCCTCCTCCTTCGCTTGCACGCCGCTCTATATGACTCCCACCGGCCGATCTTTCATTCGACTGATTTCTTTATTCATTACTTTTTCTAGCGTACCTGACTGACGGTTAAAAAACCAGGAACATTGTATTTCAGTTCCCAAGGGCTCTCTGGGATCATTCAGAGGAGAACCCATTTTGAACGTACAGGCGTTCATACATTATCAGCCTACCAAAACGACGTCTCAGCGTGGAGACGTTGCATGCCAGCCTTAACGCTAAAACGATATGCGAGCATTTTCCTGCTGTGCTTAGTCCTCCCCCCCTCCCCCAACCTCTCCCCAGACCATTCACACCAAGAAACCTGACACATCCACGAAAACGACAATAATCAATTTTCTCTTGGCCTTTTCTTGGCGGGGCATGCATAGCTCATTGATTTTCTTGGCATGGGCACTTTAGCCGGCTGATGCCTTCTTGGAAGAGAAAGGGGCGTGGGGCTAAATGCATGAAAAATGCGATATTGGGCCAAGTATTCAAAAAAACAAAAGATCAGTTGCACACACAGACTAGATAGATCGTCTTAGCCTCCCAATTCCTAGACTAATTCTATCTATGCCTCACCTTTATCTGTGATACCATAGGACAAGAGGGGTGATTTTGATTTTCAGCACAAGAAGCTGTGTGCGTTGTGTGAGCGTACTTGTGATACGCAATCTCCGACCATGTGGATCTAATCACTGGTAATAAAAATGACAAGCAATGCGTGGGATATAAAATGCGACTATTGACCAGTGTAGCGGAATGAACAACTAAACTGCATACCACTGAACCACTGAAATAACAAATTGTCTTGGCACTGGAAAACGCCAAGAGACTCTCACCTCATGCCAAGCAAAATCCGCCAAGAGAATCCATGAACTCGCAACCCGGCAGCCAACCTTACTTCCTATCCATATTTTCCCCCCATCCCTTCCATTGCATCCCCACTAAAAACCCGTCGTTTGAGGAGTCCCCCCTCTGGTGCTCCCATGGGCGTATATACAGCGAGCGAGAAAACTCGTCTCTTTACATCCATGCAAAATTACATATTCTATTCAGCCATTCAAACTACTTTATACTCGCTTAATTACTGTAAATGAGAGCATAAACAGATAGATCTTGTACATGTACTCATCCCCCGTCTCGCTTGCAAGCATAAGCGCGTCAATCTTAAGGAACTCCCCTCCTCACTTGGAGGTAAATCCTCCTTAATCCACTTTCCGTCTTACAGGCACTCCCGTTCGCCATAGATGCTAGATTATCCCCCTAGGTCCCGGAGCAGTGCAATAAACGCGTCTGATCAATCCACATCCTACATCTTTGACTTGAACTCCCTAATCCTTTATTTCCCCTTGCCTCCTGCAACCTATACTGATGATGTGACCAACCGTCCAACCCTTCGGTCCTACTTCCTCCTCCATCCATCCATTTCAAAGGGAGTGACCATTTCCTTGCCGAAAAAAAGTCGCATGGTACCACATTATTAACGTGTAAAACAAATTCCTTGGCAAAATAAAATAAAAACTACCCTCGCTCGCGCACGGGTTCCCTATTATCATAATCGTCCTCATCACTATGCATCGCATGGGAGAAAGAGAGAGAGGATGGCAGAAGTGGACACGACAGGACACCATTACGGCCTCATCACCCTCCATATGCACGCCATGCATGCATGTATGTATATACTCATTTCACATAACCCATCGTACCACTTCCGTCCCCCCCTCGCCACCCTCGCCCTAGCGAAATGACTCAAAAAGCCCTAATAACCCCTCCTGCACCCTTTGACACACTCAGCACAGTAATGTTGTGACGTTACCCCTGCAGCTCAGAGATATGACACACGTACCTGGATCAATCTATGTACACTCATGCCATAGAGGGAGAAAAAAAAAAAAAAAAAAAAAAAAAAAGAGAGAGAGAGAGAGAAGAGAGAAAAAGAGAGAAAAGAAAGACGCGCCGCACACACACGCGCCGCGTCGCCGAAACATTTTCGTCGTTTCGTCCCACAGAGGGTCCCGGCTCTGCTGAATGACTCATTCCATGCTAAACCATTTTCGTAGGACAAACTTTTTTTTCTTTTTTCTTTCTTTTTCTCCTCTAGACGGTACTTTCTTCTGCGGGTCGTTTGCGCTACATCATCTGCACAAAGGGATATACAGCACAAACATTTTTTTATTTCGCTTCCAGCTATGCTTTGTTTTCTTACAGCCCATGTCCTCTACACCTCTCTCTCTCTCTCTCTCTCTCTCTCTCTCTCTCTCTCTCCGTCTAATCCAGCAACAAGTTCAACGGTTCAACTAGATCCACATCGAAGGGATATTCTTTTGCCACTACAAAATACATAACTTTTCGTGTTTATTCGGCTAAGGATAAGTTTTAGACTACAAGTCCAGTAAAGACATGGTGCGGTGATAAAGAACAGTGTAATGCGGTAATGAACGATGAGTAAAAGTACTTGTGAATAAAAGCACAGTGGTAATGATAATAATGATAATAATAATGATAGTAACAAATAGTAAAGACGGGAAGGGGTAGATGAGGGTGTGGCAACGATATACAATAATAGTACATTTTTACAACAAAATGGTGCGCACTTATAGGGATAAAGGAAGAGGGAGAGGAGAGCTGAAAAAAGAACCAAAGAGATAAGCATAGCGAAAAAAAAAGAAAAGAAAAGAAATAGAAACAAAAGACAAAGGGATCGAGGTATGCAAAAAGCGTTGCGAATTCCGGTCCAATTGTCGTCATGATCGATCGCACATCGATGGGTCCGCCAAATGAACGCTTACATGTACCCGTACGGGTTGTAGTCGTTCATCCCAATGATGCCCACGTTCCCAAAGTGGTTCATGCCAGAGAAACCGAACCCCATCATGTTGCCATTCAGGTTGTTCGGCATATTGGTCATGCCGTTCATGTTGCTGCCGCCGTTCATACCGTTCATGTTGCCGTTGCTCATAGCGCCAGGCATGCCCCCGACGTTGCTCATGTTCGACATATTCGGCATAGGCATCACGCTCATAGGTCCCAGGCTGTTCATGTTGTTGGCCATGCTCGCCATATTCATCGCCATGCCATTGGGCATGCCGCCCATGCCGTTCATGTTGCCCATGCCCATGCCGCTCAGGTTGCCCATACCGCCTAGGTTGCCCATGCTACCCATGCCAGCGATACCATTCATGCCGTTCATGCCATTCATAGGTCCCATACCGCCCATGTTATTCATATTCATGTGCGCGAGCTGGTTCACGGACGAGAGCTGATCACGATGTAGCTTGCTCTGGATGCGTTTGCCATAGGGCGTGTTGCGGATCGCAGGGAGCAAGGGTCGGATGCACTCCACGAGCTGTACGCGCTGAATAGGGTCCGCAAAGTCGAGGGCGGTTTGAACAACATAGTTGGCATAGGAATCCCGAAGAAGTTTGTCCAGGCGAGCCTTGTTGATCATCTCCTCAACCAAAAACTTGCGAGTGTCCGGTTCAGCAACACGAATGCACTGAGTACATACAGGGATATGGAAGTCAAAAACATAATGAGTTCAAAGGTCTCCAACCATAATCAATAGAGAAAAAAAAAGACGCTGCTTTTCAAACAAAAGAAATTATGTACCTTCTCGATGACATTGGAGCTGAATTTTTGAACCGAGAGCACGCAGACGTTGCCAATGAAGCGGCGGATTAATGCGTCCGTGAAGCGGTTGTCGGCAAGGTCCAACACATACTGGACCACATAGTTGCCGAAGGGATCCTGGACAAGTGCAAGGGCGTTGTAGGTGATCTCGCGCACGAGCTGAACCTTTTGCGAAGCCGATGCGTGATCGATGCAGCGCTGCAGAACGCAGCATCCGTGGCGGTGAGTGGCGACCTCAATGCAGTGCGCACTGATGGCGTTGTAAATGAACTGGTTGTCCTCCGACGCCAAGCGGTTGAGACACTTTTGAATGACATGGTTTCCGTTAAGGTCCTTGATCAGCGTCACAACACTCGGGTTCAGAGCCACAACAACGATCGCAATCTGCTGAGGAGTCGAGAGGAATTCGATCATCTTTTGGACAGCTCTCGTGCCATGCATGTTCAGCGAGATGTTGACTAGTTCAGGCGCCACGGTCTCGACGATAACAGTGCGCTGATCATCCCCGCAATACTCGAGTAGCTTCTGGCAGAGATAATTTCCGAACGGGTCTAAATCAGAAGGCCCAATCTAGGTTAGCATTCATGCTGAGGACACGGCAAGGGGCCGAATGCACTCAAGTTGTAGCACATTTGGAAACTTACCAGTCATCAGCTCAACAAAATGGCTAAAGACCTCATTGAAAATGATGGCCAAGTAGGCCTCATTCTGCTCCTCGAGCTTCTTTTGAAGGTAACGACAGCCGTGCTGATCCTTGCACAGAGAATAAATTTGTCCGACGAATCCCTCTAGCATAGCACCAGCAAATCGGTTTGCATCAACATCAACAACTGGGCGTTTCGAGTTGCCCTTGGCGTTGTTATTATTATTGTTGTTGTTGTTGCTGTTGTTGCCCTGTTGCTGCTGCTGTTGTTGTTGCTGCTGCTGCTGCTGCTGCTGTTGCTGTTGCTGTTGCTGCTGCATGCGCACGGATCCAGTAGGGCCGCTCGAAGGAAGGTCAAAGGCATTTCCGTTTTGAACAGCATTGAACGGAAAGCCAGCGGTACCAGGGAGTCCAGCGATGGATCCTGCACCGCTGATGCTGTTCATGCGCGAGTAAAACGAAGTTGAGCCAACGGCGCTCGACAGTCCTCCAACAGACATATTGAGACTGGGGCTCAAGGGCACTCCTGCAGAAGAACGCGACGAAGAGGGCAACACATGCGTGTGTGCATAGGGGCACATATCGCCCCGAGGACAGTAGCCCTGCTGGAACTGCGGGCAGATGTCCCCAGAGTTCTGATCAGATTTGACAGACAAGTCATCATAGGGTGTCAAAGCTGGGGGCTTGCTGAATCGAGTGGGGATCTCGGATGACGAGTAGGACGAGGTCAGCTTGGGAAGAGGAGACTTCAAGGGATCCTCAGCACTGCTGATCCCACCAAAGCCAATGATGCCGCTTCCATGCTGAGGCACAGTTGGGAGACGATCGTTGCTCACAGGAAGAACTTTACTGAACTGGGGCCATTCAGAAGTGCGACCCAAGTCGTGCGAGCTGGGGTGGCGCAAACCAGATGTGTGAGGAATCTGGGCAAGATCCGACGCACTGGACGAGGAAGAACGCTATTTGAGAGAGCCAAGAGATGAAATGTCACAGCCAGGTTAGCTGCAAGAAAAGTAAGTTGATAAAATTACAATAATCTTGTCACTGCATGTAACATACCATCGTAGGGAAGGTCTCGTCGTCATCGGCGCCCATCTGCAGATAACGAGGCAAGTAGGAGGTGCTTCCAATGGCCGAGGACCCCACTCCGAGAACCTGCTCATCCTTCCAAATGCTTCGCGGGATGGATGGAAGGCGGTCACGAGAGCTCGAGGTGGTCGTAGAGGTGGCGTCGTCGTCGAAAATAAATCTCTCCGTGAACTGGGAAAGATGGGTGCTGTCGCTAAAGGCGGACTCTGAGGGCGAAGTGCTCTCTGGTTTCGCAGCTCCAGCTCGTCCGATCTTGGGCAAACTATAGAATGCGAAGGTTTGAGGTTAATCGTTTGCCACCAAAAAAAAAATTAGTTTGGTTTGTTTTCGAGTTGATCAAATGCACAAGCTTACTCCACCAATCGCTTGGCCTTGTCGCCACCCAACGAAAGTTTGTCCATCTCTGCCCAGAGATCAACTGCGTCGTTCGAGTTACGCCTGGAAACGGGCAGGGAGCGAATGCTAGCCAAGCCTTGGGTCAAATCCGTGGTTGTGTTGGCAGAACTGCTTCCAGACTTTTTGTTGCCAGCAAGCATCGCCTGTTCTTCCTGCATTTGCTGAATTTCCAGCTGCTGCATTTGCTGCTCAAAGAGCTCGCGCTTCTGGTTGCGCTGGCGCTCGTGCTCCAGGCGTTTCTGCTCAAGCTTGGCCGCCTTCAAGAGTGGTAGAAAAAGTCAGGGTTAGAATGGTGGACAAGCCACAAAGGGGTAAAGATCAAGCGCATTCGACAGTGGGGATGCATGATACATACCACCTCACGATCCTCAGGCGATTCCACGGGAGAGTTGCGACTGCTGGATCCATCCTTGTCTCGGGAGTCAGATTGGGTCGAGCCGACAGCTCCGGCGCTTGCTCCGGAGCGACGCTGATGGAGGATTTCGTCGTCGCTGTTGTTCAGACCGATCTCGGAAGACTTGAACTGAGGTTTGGTGGCCATGGTAGAGGACACTTCAATTGGCTTGTCAAAGACGCGTAAGTCACGCAAATAGGTCTCGTACGTTGGTGGCTGACTGGAGGGCTCTGGTGGCATCAAGAGACGTCCAGGTTACAGGGTCTTGAGCGAAAGGGGCTCAAAATGGACAAAGTATTTCCAGACGCAAGCTAGAAAGGGCAAGGCGCAAAAAAAAGTGGACCGTGAGTGTCATGAAGATGGCGCGGGATATGACAGAATATCCCAAGGGGAGGAGGGCGGGAAGGTGTCAGCACGTAAAGCACTAGGCTGAATCCGTGTGTATGTCCTTCAATGGTGCATGTATATGTGTGTGTATGCAGTGTACGTATTTGTCCGTCTCCCGACGGCCCTTGGTGGTCGTGCAGGGAGCAAACCAGTGCTGCATATCGCCAAAAGGGCTGAAGCCCGAGGAGGGATGGCGATAGATCGCGCGTCAGGCAAACTGCGATTGAAAAGAAGGTTCCGGGGATGACTCCTTGCACTCATAGGATTGGTAAGAAGTAGACGGTAGGGCACCTTTGCTGCTTGGTCTGGAGGCTGTTGTGATCTGATGGATGATTGTTGATGTTTATGCGCTCGCTGAGCTTGCTGGAGGGATGGATTCTTCCAGATTGCGTCAATGGTGTATCCTAAAGCCGATGCTATGCCTGTTCTTGTTCCTGTTCCCGTTCCTGCTATTGGGTAGCGTTGATCCTGACTAGACCATGGAGCCATTGCCTTGGTTTGACTGTTGATCCGGTGAAGGAGAGGCCGAACCCGAGAGAGGGGCAGGATAGACGACTTACCGAAGGAGCAACGTCAGGGTGGAGCGTTGCTTGGTTGCTTGGTTGCTTGGTACGCGGTCAGGGATGAGGATGGAGGGAAAGAGAAAAAGACGACGCGAAGGAGCGGAGCGAAGGGGAAGAGGGATGGGGAGGTTGTGGGGTGAGATCAACAAAGGAGGGGAGGGAGGGGAAGAAATACAGAAAGAAATACAATGGGGATAGGATAGAGACTGGATTTTTTTTTTCTTGTGTGGGTTAAGATAAAAAAGTATGGTACAAAGAAGACACAGAAACAGAGGACTGTGACAGACAACAAAGGAGAACAACAATGACAACGACAACAATGACAACAATATGTCGCTGAGAAGAACAGGTGAACAGGAAATGGAGAGGAGGAGGAGGAATCTTTTTGGATGATGGAGATGGAGTGTATGTGTGTATGTATTTTTTTTCTTTCTTTGTTGCAGCCAAGCAAGGCAAGGGGAGGCGGAACAGAAAAAAAGAAAAACAAGAAGAAACCTTATTGATCGAAGGAGGAGGAGCACCAGTAAAAAAAAGAGATAAAGACAGATAACTATGAGGACTGCTGAGGTACGCTCACCCCTGGGGACTCTTTTATGGGCGGATGTGTGCGGATGTGGGTGGGAAGGGTGATTAGTAATGGAGCTGATGGGTGATGAAGAGCGAAAAATGAACGTGCGAGGGAGGGTGCTAGTGCGCGAGTGACACTCGGTATGGTGCAGACAGCCTGTGTGCCGTTTGTCTGTGGGGGTGTAGGGAAGGAGTCCAATCCAATCCAATCCAATCCAATCCATTTCGGGCGCCATTCGAACAGTACACAGATAGGCGATGCCATGCGATGTGAATGTACGTGGAGACACCATGCTGTGGCCATGCCCACATTCCCACCCTGCACCACCCACGACTCAGCTCAAAAATAAACAGCCATTTGGGCATGATTACTCCTTTTCATCGTGCACATAACGAATCCCGCACATGGAATAGAAACATAGCATGACTAACGGGGGCTACCTGTCCGCAGACACGAGTTAAACAAGGGCGTTCATTTGTGTCCCCGTTATTGGCGGATTCCAGCCGCTCACAACGAGCGTTTCTAAAGACACGACATGAGACATGACAAGAGTTGAGCGACGTCTGCTTAACGATGAATTGAGATAGTACGACAACCGTTTTCTAGCTCCCCCCCCCCCCTCCTCAGAACCCATGGTGTCGTCCCATATCTCTAGCACGACTTCGGTCCTCAGGCGCGCGCGGTACAAGGTATTTGGTTCTGCCGGGATATTGTTTTCCAGGCGGGATAAAAAATGTCGCTGCCATCCTGCATCCAGGCAACAGACAAATAAAGTTTACTCCCATGCAATTCCATGGTAAAAAAAAAAGGGGGGTGCCAACCTGGCCGGCAACATTCAACCTTCAGATCTCTCATGGCCCTATTCATCACCAACACTCAACACTGCAGTAGGTCGCTCGCTAAATATGTGATCTGCTGGACTCTCAACGGCCCTCATCACCGTGCTCAATATCGATCGATGGCAATTGATCGATGGAATGGATATCGCGATGATGGATGGATGGATAGGGTCCTTCAAAGTGTCCCAAGAGAACTGTAATCATGTGATATTATTTTGGGCCCTCTCTCTCAAGAAGGAATATGAAGTTCACTTTGCAAAATTTTTATTTTGATCTTTCTACTCATTCTCTCATCTCGCTCAAGACCTCCCAACTCTACACCTTGCCAAGATGAGATCCTTCACTCTCAAGAGGTCGCCGCCTGGCTGAGCATTGATCATGCATGGCTCAATTGCTTTTACCATATCCAAATATCGAAGGGATCTTTTTAGTTCTGTAAGTGTCGCGTCCCAAACACGAATTATTTTTATTTATTTTTTCGCCCCTACACCCTGCAGTATCTTGGATGATGATTACAGGATTTTTCCACGTCTAAACACATAATGTTGAGATTTATTGTTGCCTTCCTTCTGACCTTGATACGTTGCGGATCAAACTCTCTCCCCCTTCATTCGAGGCTCTAAAATTACTCGCGCAAGAAGTTTGTTATCTAACCCGTCAATATTGTCTCCCGAATGTCGCTTTTTAGATGGATCGATCAGTCGGCCTGTTACTCAATCTCGGGGGACACTCCTGGATCCTCCTTTCCGCTTGGTCGTGAATTCTTGTGTACTTTCGGTGAGTTTTTCCTGAACAACCTTGACGTTCTTTTTTCTTTTTTTCCTACGGCGCGTACATTCACTCATTCTGGGATGATGATTACAGGATTTTTCCACGTCTAAACATATTATGTTGAGATTTATTGTTGCCTTCCTTCTGACCCACATTTGGGCGTACGCCAACCTGAGAGAAATAGCCAGAAACCGTGCCATTTTTTCATAAAAGAACGTATATTAACTAAAGTGTATACTTTCGACCGGTTTGTATTGATCTTAGGGACCGATTTATTACTACCCCGCAATAACCAATGGACTCCAAGCGACCAAGTCGTATAGTCAAGGCTTTACATGGAGAGCATATTCAATCCGATCTTGAGTCAGGAAACAACAAAAGCCTTTGCTAGTCAGGATCAGACTGGCTTGCCGCTTCAGATACGAGAAGCACCATAGAGGTGATGTTCTCGTCAAGGGAACACCTTAAGAGTAGTCGGGTTTGAATGGCATCCCATCTTTTTTCTTTGGGAACACACCCTAGACAACACTACGCGGAGCACGCACGCCGTGATCCCGGAAATACAGCAACGGACTTGGATCAGAGTCGCAGTGCCCTGCAGTGTCCGCAGTGTCCTACAGTGCGGCATGGTAGTGCAGGAAGCCATGTTTTCTAAAAAAAAGTACGGCTATTCTTTATAAAATACTCTGAATAAAAGTTGCCCCTCTCCTATGCCAATACCTAGTCAAGGCATCTTTTTTTTTCCCATCTCTCTTTTTTATGCATGGGTAAATCCACCCCGATATCAATTGATCAATTAACTACGAAAAGGACAGGGATGTTGTGCACAGCAACGTTGTTCGGTTTACAAGGACACAGAAACATAGAACATTGGGTTTTTGTCACTTTGAACAGACAGCAAGCGCGTCATTTTTTTTTGCCCAAACGCGCGTTCGACGCGTTTCATCAAACCTTGTGGCACGGCATCTTTTGAATGCAAGCATGAAACACTTCGTTTTTAAAAAAAAAAAATTTTTTTTTTTTGCAACTGAAGAAAAACAAAAAGAGAGGGGATAAAAACAAGGGGATCTAGGACTATCTTACAACTTGGCAACAGGAGTCGTCGAGTGAATATGCTCATACATGGTCTTGATCTGCTCCTTGAAGTACTCGGCCACCTGTGGACGACGGACCTTGAACGTTGGTGTCATCATACCATTATCGACCGAGAACGCATCCGTCGTCAAGTACACACGCTTCACAAACTCGAACCCACGGAGTGCTCCAGCCTTGCCGGCCTTCTCGAGCTCCTTGTTCACCGCCAAAATCACCTTGGGATCCCTGCACAGCTTGTCAATTCCCTCCAAATCACCAGCAGTGACCGATGCACCTACCAACGTATTGGCGAACGGCAAGAACGTCTCGGGCTCGGGCACCATAACAGCCACCAAGGTCGACTCGAGCGAATCACCGTGGACGTAGATTTGCTGGACCAAGTTGCAACGTGCTCCCAAGATGTTCTCGATCTTCTCAGGTGCAATGTATTCACCCTGGGCCAACTTGAAGATGTTCTTCTTGCGATCAATGATCGTGAAGCATCCACGCTTATCAACGAATCCGATATCGCCGGTCGCGAGCCAGCCCTCAGCATCGATCGTCTCCTTCGTGTTCTTCTCATCCTTGAAGTAACCCCTGAAGACAGTGTCTCCACGGATCCAGATCTCTCCACGGGGGTAAGGCTGGTCCGTAGAAAGGTAGTTCATCTCGGGAACATCCACCAGCTTGAGCTCGCAGCCAGCGCGAGGGCAGCCAATGTGTCCAGGGATATACTCATCCGCCATCGTGATCGTGGCCGTGGCCATGCCCTCCGTGGATCCGTATCCCTCCAGAACAACACATCCGAACGCAATGCGCAAGAAGCTGAGCACCTCCTTTGCGATGGGTGCGGATCCAGTGAGGATGACCTGGACGCGACCACCAAGAGCCATTTTGACCTTGTTGAACAGGATGCGATCCCAAAGGGCGTGGTTAACGCCCTTTCCGGCAGCGAGGTTGGCCATCTTGGCGGCAACTCCGCGGCGTGCCAATGCACCGACCAGACCGGGGGCCTCGACGGTCGAAGCCACGAGCTTGGCATAGATGCGGTTCAACAGACGGGGCACAGCTGGGAAGAATGTGGGACGGAGCTCGGCGACGTCGTCGAGAAGAAGGAGAATGTCTCCACGGAAGTATCCGATCTTGCCGCCAGCATACATGACACAGCTGTCAACGACACGACCCATGATGTGGGCGAGAGGAAGGAAACTAGAGACAAAAAATCATAGGCAGGTCAGTACTCGCTATCGCTAGTAGAAACGCTTTTTTTTTTTTTTTTCTCTCTCCCATTTCCACATTCTTCGTCAGAACTGTAAAGAGCATACCTGATCAAGACATCGTCCGTGGTAAGGTTCATGCCCTCGCGGTTGGTACCAATGGTGGCAACAAAGTTCCTGTGGGTCAACATGGCTCCTTTCTAATTGTAATAATTGACAACAACAGAAATAGAGCGAATCGGAATCAGAAAAAACTGTCCCTCGTAGCCACTTCACCGGACCGAAAAATAGGCCGCAATTTCGAGGCCTGATATGCTCGAACAACTTACAGGCTGACCAGTGGTTCCAGAGGTATAGCAGAGCGAGGCGACCTCGTCTGCCGTGGGAGGCAAGTGCTTGCGAGGGAAATTTGCACCCAAGGACTCGATCTCGTTGAAATCATAGACCTTGATGCCCTTCTCCGCGCCCCAGGCACGGAGCACCTGTGCGGCCGAGGTGGCACCGGGGACGGAGACGGTATCGTGGAGCGAGTCCATGCTGATGATGGCCTTCAGCTTGGGCAGCTTCTCGGCACTCTCGAGCATGGAGGCAATATGGTTGGCTGGTTCATGCCCCGACGCCCAAGTCGATCACGGATGTTGTTGACACGCGGTCAATGGTCGCACGGAGAGGATAGAAATGGGGGAAATGGAAAAGTACAATTTTTTTTTTTCGATCAGATTACACGCACACGTACACGGAGCTTTTTTCCCTTTTTTTCCCTTTCCTTCAAGAACGACAAGTCCAGCATTCTTTCACGTGCAGGAAGGCACCTCAAGAAAGGAAAATCTTCATCTATTTTGCTTACCGCTGGCGACAACGATCTGGATGTCCGCATGGTTGACAATGTACTCGACCGCATCAGGGCCCAGGGTGTCGTAGAGGGCGACCGAGACCAGGTTGTAGCAGTTGCAGGACATCTCCGAGATGAACCATTCAGGACGGCCGTGAGACCAGATACCGAGGGACCATCTGTTGAGCTGCTCGTTGCCGAGGATGACATCGTTCAGGTGCATGAGACCACTGCCGAACGCATTGACGCGCTGGTTAATCTGCGCGAACGTCTCCCAGGTGTAGCCGCCGTAGGTCTGGGCAACCGTGTTGAACGGACGGTGGCCCAAAAAGTCGTTGTTGGCATACTTGGTCACCGCTGCATCGCATAATGAAATAGGATTGATGTTAGTTAGTAGGACTGTTGGCCATTGAATTTAATTCGATCGTTGATAGCATCGACCGCCGGAATCCTTACAGTGTTGCCAGACATCATAGAGGGTCTTGAGCTGAGGGGCCTCACGGATGTTGCGGACTAGGCCATCGGCATAGGCAACATGCCTGTAGTGACCTAGAGGAAAGGAATGCCATGGATCAGAAAATGGAAAGGATATCGTTAGACAGGATCCGGTTTCACTGTGTATCAGAAGATGTGTGCAACCACGCACGTGGGGTGGGCGTAAAGTTCAGGGATCGTGGAGTAGGAGAGAAGGAAGAGCAGCTGGGATCATATCAAGGGCGACTTGCCTGTGGCACCGGGGGTGCGGGTGCCGGGGACTTCCACACTCTGCTTCTCGAGGTTGTACTGCTTGAAGGTGGGCATGGTGGTGATCTATCTTTGTGCTGTTAGAGTCCGGAGGGGGGAGTGTGTCAAGTTCTAGGGGCGGAGTGGCTGGGGGAGGGAGTGGGGAGGAATGAGGAAACGGGGATGGAGAGACGAGAAAGAGGAATGAGTAAAGCAAAGAAGGAAAAGAAGGAGAAGAGAAGAAGAAGAAGAGGAGAAGAAGAGGAGAAGGAGGAGGAGGAGGGGGGGGTGGAAAGCGGTGTGAAATGAAAAAAGGGATCGAGAAACAAGGTTTTCGGTGTGTTATTGGAGAGAGTCCAGACGTAATGCCGTCTGCAAGAGCACCAGCTCCTCCAAGGCGGGGTAACAGGCCCGGCGTGGAGGAGGAGGAGGAGGGGGGGCAGGTGGAGGAGGGGTGCGATCCTCCTCCACTTTCCGGCTCGTCCTCGCCCTTCACCGCCAGTCTTCATCCTATTTCCCTCCGGCGCGTGGTATCATTGGCAGCCCTTCCAAACTTTACTCTGAAATATTTTACCCGCTCTATTCGCTCTATTCGCTCTATTGCGTCCGAGGGCAGCGCAAGGGAGCAAGTTAAGGGCTGTGGGTTCCTGCGATGCTGATCGTTGTTTACTTCTAGCAAAATGGCTGGGCTAAAAAGCGTCAAAGGCCCAGGAACCCAAGCACATCAACTCTTCAGGACCTCGCTCAACATCACACCATGGCTGCATCAACAACACGTTCCCAGAGCTTGTCCCACTTCAGGCGCATCCTCAAGGAAGTCCACCTCCAGTACACACATCCCAACGAATTCACAGGAAAGGGCCTCCATGGCATCAATGTCCACTCCAACAAGGTCTGGACCGAAACCCTCAAGGACGCCTTCCGCAAGCACGCCAACGAGACCGACCCTGCTAAGCTGAAGAAACTGGATACAGACGGAGAGGACATGGCGAGCTACCTCGAGAGTCAGCGCAGACACAAGGTACAGCACGGCTCTTTTTATCATAAAAAGAGACAGATCGAACATCAATTGATCGACCCGAAATATAAACAAAAAAAAAAACCAATATCAAGAGCTGACATTACTATTCATCTCTTTACGCGGTTTAAACATCTCTTAGGAATTGGTTGAGAGATACAACCCTAGCTTCTGGGACGAGGAAAAGGGTCTTCAGGTTGACAAGACCGCCAAGATGGTTGGATTCGAGATGCCTGAAAAGTTTGACGAGACACAGAAGAACGAAAAGTTGGTTGCTGCACCCAGATTCTCTTATAAAAAGGACAAGGACGCAGCAGCAGCGGCAGCAGCAGCATCGGCATCGGAAAAGTATGAGGAGCTGCAGGCACCTGAGGAACCAAAGAAGCGTACATTCAAGATCCCCAAGGCCTTTGGATTCGCAGAAGAGGCCGCAGAGGACATTGGTCGTGCTGGAGATCGCAAGATCGAGTAAAAAATCCCCAAGTAAGCTGGGGCCAGATTAACATGGACACCATAGACGACAACACTGTAAAATAATTAAAAAGACGTTTATAAAACACACGACTGATAAAATACAGATACAGATACCACCCAAAAGACTTTGATTGTACGTAGACAGGTATTGAAGAACGCAGCTTCTGGGCTTTGTCCTGTCTTTTAGCAACGCTTTATTATAATAGCTTGCGTTTGCCATGTTATTTTTTTTTTTTTGTTCCAACTCTTCCGAGATGCAAAACAGAGTCGCGTATCGTATCGGGGCGGAGAGAGTCCATGAGATATTAACCCATAAGATGAGAGATATCCGTGTCTGCGTCAAACACAGACTTTACATGATCCTCCTTCAAACGCATATCCTTCTCGAACCTAGGGTTTTTGTTCAAACGATAATGTCAATGCATATCTCATTTAGTCGGCCGAGTTCCCTTCTTTTTTTTTTTTTTTTTTTTTCATCCTCCGGCTTACCTCTCGCCCATTCTCTCGTCATGACCCTCCACAGCCAGAGCCATCTGCGGTGTTTTCGCCTCCACAATAAACTTGTTATCGCAATGCGGACAATACTCATCTTCTTCTTCAAAGTTTCTAATGATTTGTAATGAAGACAGTACGTAGCCATTAGACCTGAGTAAGAGAGACCAACTGAACCAAGCAATATGGCACAAAAAACAACAAACAACAACAACTACAAAAGAAAAAAAAAAAATTCCCGTACGCCATATCCTTGCGGAAGACCTTTTTGCACTTTTTGCAACCAAAGATCATCTCTGTTGTTTTCCTGAGAGGATGATCTGTTGCCTCAGCGTGGCAGTCCGAGCAGTCGAACCATTGCTTGCAGCAGGGCGCACGAATCGAGGCCTAGTCATCAGAATCAGCGACGGTGCCTGTGTTAGTACCAAGTCCCCCCTTTGCTCCATGTCCTGACAAGGCTCCTATGTAATGATGCTGCTGGGGTACCTGGACGTTGAGGATGTGTTTGCACATGATTCCGTTTGCTAGATGGTGAAAGTGGTAGGTTATAGGTTGCAAGATGAGTTTTGTGAGCACGATCAACAAGGGGGCGATGTGTCCAAGATGCAGTTGGTCCAATCAGAAGACCGTGCAGTGCTATCGGCGCCACCAATTTTTGAGATCATCTTTTTTGTGTTCCCGAACCGCGAGTTTGTTTGTGTCAGTGCGGGTCCGGCCCAAAAATTGCAAGTTTTATTTTTGAATGAGCATCTTTCGCGTCTATTTAGGTATTTGACTGATTGGAAGGACGCAGAGAGAGAGAGAGAGAGAGAAGGCACAATAGGTATGTCAGCATTTCACTAAACAACAGCAAACAGCAATGCAAACAAATACATTTGGACGTACCAAATATCGGATTCCCTGCTTGCTGGGTAGTAGACCATCCACGAGTAGTCGCTGGTGGGGAAGCTCCCTGGGTTCATACAATGGCAGTTCTGATACTTGAAACTGTACGCCTCGAATTTGTCCGCCAGAATTAACTATCGCCACATCAACGAGCATTGAATTAGAAAACCATCCATGAAATTGAACGGAGCCAACGATTTCAACAGGCAGGTGGGTTATGCTTACAGCATCGGGGATCGGATAGATTCGAAGGGCATGGTCATGGGCCCAAGAGACCTGCCGCGTAGTCAAAGGCAGTGGACAGAGATGTGCGCCATCAACGATAGTCCTGATGAGCTGCTTCTGAATCACCACATCGCCGACTGGCGGAACTATACAATTTCTCAAAAGTCGGTTCAAGATATCCTCTCTAAAGATCACAATTTCTTGGTTACAATACTTGATTCTATATCAGACAAAGCGAACAACAAAACCTGTATAAGTAAAGATCCAATATTATCAATGTTGTGTGCATTAGACCAAGTTACCGCTTTAGTAAATATACCTGCATGGGTTCGACGCAAAAACGGAGCGCTTCACCAACGACCTCATCTTTGCTGTGTAGAAATCTGGAATTTTGGGCCTTGGCAGAATGCTTCCGCCCCACGGGTCATTTGGACCAGGCACAAAAACAAAGTAGCTGGACCTGGCTAACTCGTCGAATTCAGCAATCAATTCCGCAAGGGCATTGAAGCCATCCCGGTACTGCCCCGACTCCAGACCATTGAACAGAAAAGGCTGGGATTTAAAGCTACCGCACATAATAAATGCGAGTGGTATATTCGCTGAGGAGTAGCCATCGAAAATCGTGCGAAGTGTGGTGAAGGTCTAAGGTTAAGGTGAGAGAGATGATACAATGACATATTAGTGCACCAAACAAAATAGACTTAAGAGTTCTTATCTCTGGCAGGCTGGCAGGCACACCGTGTTACCTTGGGTTGATCGAGCCAGAGGTCAGAGAGGATGACGAACATAATATTGGGATACTCCCCAGCAATGACGCTGAGCTGATCCTCGCTTCTCATCTCTTTCGGCGCTCCCAAAAAGTCGATATTTCCAAAAACTTTCCTATGGTTATCGAATCAGGGTCCTGTTTAGAAAGCTTTTTTTTCGATCCGATATCTGCATGGAACAAATGTTCTCGGTCTGTAAGTACTTTGTTTCTTCCCGTAACTCTGGTGGCGGTAATCCAATGGTATCGACAAGAATTACGTTGTCGTCCGTATAAAGTCCCTCCACCAGCACGAAGCAGTTCTCTGTGAACAATCCTGCAGAGTTTTTCTAAAATCGTGAAAGTATTGGATTTAGGATGCGGGTCTCAAGCCTTCGATAACAAACATTCAAGTCTAGATCCCCTTCTCAGAAGACTTACGCTATTATCCAGCACTAGTTCGATTCGATCGTCCGCATCCTCCAGACAAAACTTGCCGTCGCCCATCTGGACCAACATACCAAACATTAGGAAGCGCTCCCCGCATCTGCCCTTGAGTGCCTTGAGAGGCGTCAGCTTTAAATATCGATCTTGCTGCATCCCCCCAGTGAAGACAGGCGGAGCAAAACATTCGTTCCGCATAATACGCTGCAAAAGCACCTGATACCTCGCTCTAAACATTGCCGTCTTTTCCTCCGCTGTGCCCAGAACATGGTTCGACATATTTGCTGCAGAGTTCATTGATCCATTGGCGCGATTTTCATGTCCGTGTTCTGTGTCGTGCTGTCTTTGGGAAGGGTCGGTCCGAACGAAGGTCTTGATATCGGATGCCCACGCCCAGCGGGGCATCGAGAAGGCGTCGATGACATGGAACATTTCTGTAATGTCCAAATCATCCTCTACTTCCTCATTAGTATCGTAGCTTTGTACCGCCTCGTGATCCATCAGATAGTCCTGATCATGACTATTGGATTCATGTTGTTGCTCCTCTTCGCCTTCCATCTCCTGGATCCTGTGCCGCATGGACGCCATGTCGATTGATTCAAGATCTCGTGGATCTGGCCGTTGTAGCTGTGAATGCGTATTGACCTGAGAAGCGGTCATTTGTGATTTGTGTGGATCCAGGGGGTTGCGGGTCGGCTTCTCATGTAAATGATGAGTCCATTTCTGCATGCTTTCCAACACAACTTCCAGACGGGCACGGCTCACGAGATTCAATCCTGATCAGTTCAAATCAAATGCAGAGAGACGTGTTTTTCTCGTGTTAGTCATAGGTTGACAATGGATATGACTAAAGGTAACGTCTTCAAAAGCCTGCTGAAAAGGTATATAGTTTTCATCTCACCCTCTCGAGCAACATATCCTGCAGCGATGTTCTCCAGTGTGTCGTTCAAGTCCTCGGGCGGCACGTTCTGGCTCTCCAAAGTCTCTTCGAGGTATTCTGTGGCATCGAGTTGAAGCGTGAGCTGATGTTTCTTGAACGTCCTGACAATCTGACGCCGGGCAGCCATCATTCTCGCCCTTGAGGTGGACATGGTAGGAAAAGAGTGCTTTGTGTTCGAGGGTCAATCAGGGGAGACGAAAGGTGGAAGGACAGGGGGGTGTAAAGCCGATGAAAAGAAAAAAAAAAAAGAAAAAAAAAGGGATACTGCTTTTTTGGTCGTTTTGGTGGCAATAACGGCCGCTTTCCCAGAACGCGACTCTGAGCGTGTTTGTTTGTTTTGCTCCACTCCACGCGCGCATTAAATTACGCGTGGCTTTGTTTCAGATCGCTCACAACCTGGCTCGCTCATTCAGGAACACATGGAAAGACATGGAGGGTTCATTAATCTTTAATAGCATCATATCATTAATAAATATACACGTATTTCTTTTTTGTAGAATCGCCTGGTATAGCGCCGGGTAAACTTTGGAGAAGAGACGAAGAGTAAAGAAAAGAAGAGAAGAGGAAGAGAGTGGGGTGATATTTAAAAATAGTCTCCAAAGCTGAGGTACTCTATCTCAACCATCACTGGAGACCAATATTAAAAAAATGCTGGGTGTAGGATGCGGAGCGGTACGAGGATTGAGAATGAACAGGGGCCCTTTATGCCTGGACGACACCTCCCTCATCCTCATCCTCATCCTCATCCTCACCATCATCACCATTCATGTCCTCGTTCTCCTGATCGAGTCCCTTCATGATTTTGTAGGCACGTATCCTCTCCCTGCAAACCTTGTCTTGATGCACTGTGACGCCATAATGTTCTGGGAAGTGTCGGCACTGCTCCACAAAGTGCATCTTCTTGACCAGGTACGTGAGTGCCGCCTGATCCTGTCGATGGTTCGTTCGAGAGGAGCCCGAAGGTGCGATGCACTCCTTGGTCGACGAGCACTTGTACCACTCATTCAACAGTCCATTGTAGATCCGATCGTTCGACGCATCAAACGCGATAACTGCTCCATTACAGTTGGTCTCCTGAGCGTAGGTCTCGAGCGTGTCACCATAGTACTGTGGCAAGCCTGGATGCGTATACTGTCGGAACGATCCCGAACTCTGCGGACTCCAGAAACCAAACTTGTCCAGATATCCAGGCAGGTATCGCAAAAAATCCAATGCCAGCATATTGCCCGAATCCATCCACAACAGTAACCCACGGTCCTGGTCTGCGACCTCCTTGATGATGCCTGCTTTCCAGCCGTACTCTCCTCGAGCGATCGTAATGTCCCAAAAGTCGGGGTACTTTTCGTATTCGAAATCCTTGTATTCGTCAATGTATTGGTTGTCCTTTAGGTACTGAAGCTGGGACAATTGCTCGCTCGTCATCCCTCCAAGATTGTAAACAACCATCTTTGGTCGCACTTCTGTACGCTCTAGACCCTCAAAAACCTCCGACAGCGAATAAAGAAAACTCTCGAGGGCGCAAAAGTGGTTGGCAGAGGCTGCGGTGACGATTGTGAAATTCTTGGTCAAAGTTTCCAGAGGAGAGTTGGTGCGATCAGTGACATAGGGCAGGTCCTTTTCTGGATCCGGGAGTCCGTTGTTCTCGCGTTCGAACTCTTTATTGAACTCGTCCTGAAAAGGATCGCCATAGGCATTGTCGCCATGGTATCGGTATGGTGGGATATTATTTGATTCATTCCCTGATGATACGTTGAATTGAAGGTTAGAATGCAATATATCAGGGACCAATTGCTTGTTTCGGGAACCTTTAAGGTCAGTCCTTCTAAATAAAGCCCATTGGAGACCATGCTCACCTTGAAGGCGGACGGTGGACCAAATCAACCATACAAGGACGAGCGTCGACAGTATAAGGATCGTATGGAGGTACGAGAACCTCGCGAATGCCATTGTTGGTTGCGTGCAAGTTGAGGTGCAATAGTTCGAAGGGCGGTAGGCCAGAATTGGCGTTGATGAAAACCAAAAGGAAAGGGTGACGGAAGATGATGAAAGGGGAGGATCTTCCAGGATAACACAGGGAAAACGGACGAGGGTGGGAACAAGAAGGTCAGGATAGAGAGGGACGTTTAGATAACTCGAGAAGGCATGAGTGGAGCAGTGGTGTGATGATGACAAAAAGGAAGAGATGAAATCGTGATCCCGGTTAGCAAAAAAAAAAAAAAAAAAGAACGAATGAATGATGACGCGATGGAGGGTTGTCTCAGGAAAGGGGCATGGGAGAGTGGGGAGGGGGAATTGTGTGTGGGTTGGAAGTAAATGATGGACGCCGTAACCATGAAAGACGTTGACCGGGGATAAGCAGCACATTGCACTCCAGTGCCTGCCTGAGCTAAAAATACATGCATGTAGACTACTGCAGATACTGCACACTGCTGCCTTTTTAGTATTCTAGTGCGTTTTGGTAATCTCTATCGCACACTTAAACCTTAATTAAATTAAAAAGCGCTGTGGAAACACTCCTGGTCAGGAACGGTTTCGCCGATAGTACCTAAGACAGGCAAGCTGCTCGCCTTCGCCATCGGAGAATTCCTCAAAGTAAGGGTGATCGGTCTAAATAGAGGGGAAATGGACCAACCCGAGGACACATTCTACCCTATGACTCGTCCTCTTCATGAGAGACTACGTGTCTTGTTGGTTATTACCGACAACCTCCCAGTCTAGCGTCGCCTTGTGTTAGGCATTAGTGCGATCTGGTCTCACAGCACCCGAGTATCCAGCGCACTAAAATTGACCCACCTTCCATAAAAAAAACAAAGTGCGTACCCTGATGTCATTTATCTTTCTCTGAATTGGGGGGTGCTGACAGTACCTTTCGAAGAACCCATGAAGATCTTTATTTTATTTTTTTTGTCTGGCTCTTCATGATGGCCATGTACGCTGCAGCGAGCGCATGGAGTGTTACATCGGACGTTAGAGCGGCACACGAGGACCAGTTACATAAAGATCCACTATTGGTTGCATGCATAAAATAATAGAGTGAATAAAACACACAAAGTCTTTGGAATTCCGTACGCGCGCGAAGCAGACATCTTGACTCAAAAAAAAAAAAAAAAATTGTTATCAACCACTTACTCTCAAGTCGGAACTCCCTGTTGGCACTAGACGGTGTAGCGAGTGATTCAGACGACATTGTGTGCTTTACATCCTCGCCGCCCACTAGCCCGCATAAAAGAATCAGCTGGAGTGTATGTTTCCTGATAATGTGCTTTGTTTCCGTAGACGTGTTAAGTTCCGCAGGGCCTGGCAGTTGAATCCACACAGTAGTTTGCCAAACACCTTCCTCGTCCTCCTCATCTCGATCTCGATCCTGATTCTGATCGTGCTCCTCCTCATCGTCACTGTCGGCTAGTGGCCTGCCTGGGTCGTTTATACCAGCTCCCTTGAGTATCATCTCAACGCGTCGTTGATATCGCCGTTCGCGTTGCTGCAATTGCGGAGTCAGCGAGACCGCCATGATCTCCGCCTTGAACTTTGCTTCGATAGTGTTAATGATACGTGATGTATTGAAACTGCCGGATGGAGAGGGTGAAAGACCGTGCGGGTTTGATACTGTGGTAGATGCTGAGGTTTTCCGGGTATGTGTAGATTGCGCTTGTTGTTGCGTAGAGTAGTCCAAACTATGTCGTTTCGGCTTGAAGAAAAATCGTTTAAAGTCATTAGAGTTGCTGTTTCCATTCTGTTCTGGGTTCTGCTGGTTTGTTGAGGCCTTATCGCTTGGGTGCTGACTGTGTGCCTCTTGTTGAAGCATATCATATAGATGAGAGTTGCTCCAGTTGTAGGTCTTCTCCTGGTATATCTGTGTATTGTCCTTGTCCTTTCCAGCCTCTGGTATCGCCAGCAAGCCATTGTCGGCGTAGATGCGTCCTGACTGCAATTTCTGCTGCTGTTGCTGAGCGAATGTCGTCCCTTGGACCAGTTGGGGCGCGGCACTCCGATTCAACAACACGGCTTGGTTCTGGTAACGTAGCTTGAATGGGACGGGCGCGACAGAGACCTCTCTCAGAAGGGTGTGCTCCACCACCTTCAGAATACCCTTCTTGACAACGAACCGAGGGTGCGGTACCAAGGTCTCGGGCTGTGGAACATGATCGTCCTCCTCATGATCATGACGGCTATCGCGCCTTCCGTGCTTTCCCCTGTCCCTTTCCTTTCTTGCGTCGTGTCTTCCTCCATGATGGCCTTTCTGTGGCCCAAATCGAATCTTGAGCGGTAATTTCTGCCCGGGAAACACCACTTCTGACTGCAGTGAACAAGAGTAAGGGATTTGGAATGGCTCCCAAAGACCAGTGTAATTGGCAGGATCATCATCGGACTCGGGGCTACTCGAACGTGTTGTATCCACAGATGAACGCGGGGATGATTCTGTCGACGAATTGGGCACGTCTGCCGGCAACGCTGAAGTAGAGTGCGCAGCTGGTAAGGCAGAGCCTGCGGAATTAGAGTGTTCGATCGATGACATAGTCTGCTTTAGTGGTTGCTGCTCCTGCTGCCTTTTCTCAGATGTGGTAGGAGGCAAAGTCATCTTGGAGTGTAATGCCGAAGGTAAAGAGATAGATATGAGCTGCGTTGGGCGCGGCAGATCGATAGTCGGGAGCATAGCGAGCGCAGATTTGATCATGGAGAGCGATATGAGTGATTTCGATGTGTGCTCCTGCTCTTCGGTCGTTGCTGAGGGCACCGTGGTTAGCCCAGCGTCTGTGGAAACTGCAGAGGCAATAGGAGAAGGATGGACCACTGAATTAGTCTCCAGTGCAGATAGATTTGGTCGACTTCCACATTGCTCGTGATCATTCACTGCGAGAGTCGATCTTGGTGTTGGCGAGGAAGGCGATCTTGGTGGAGCAGGGGGAGGCAGGCAGGAGTTAAGGACCCACACCTCCTGAGATGCCTCGATGTCGGTGATGCATGGAAAGGGCCTTTGGAGGATAGCCCGGATGGTGTACTTTATCTTTGCGTTAGGGCTGTAGCTGCTGGAAGGAAGTAAAGTCGCTGACCTGTTATGTGTAGCTGTGGATTGCGCGAAGGTCGAATCCAAAGGAGTGGAGGGGGACGAAGAAGGTGCTAATGCTCGGCTATGAACTGACGGGTGGACCAAGGGAACCTCAAACGCCTTCTCATAGTCGCCGGTCGCGACTGTCAGACCCTTTGGTTTGGTGTGTTGGAGCGGGAAGTGCCAGATATGGTGTCCGAGTATCTCTTCCGTGTGATGGTTGGCAACCTTCTTGTTTTCAAGTGCTATGGGCAAGGGTCGACATGTTCCGAAATTGCGAATCGATTTGTTGTTTGGTTAAAGTGTGCGCATGGTTGGGGATGAGATCAGGCTAGCTCCGCAAGCGCGCATGAAAAAACATTGTCTTACCTGCCCAGTGTGCTTCAGCTTTTGCCTCGTACATGATGACAATATCTCGCCCTCTGCAGTCATAATTACAGGAGAACTTGACAGTGCCTTTGATCGTGCCGACTTTGTCTGGGGTTGAGCCATAGACCAGAGGCATCCCATGGGGACCGACGTGGCCGGTCTCGATGTGGATTGAGAGCTCTCTTCTTTTAGCATCTGCTGGGGAGGTATCTTTAGATGTTCGCATTATGTGTCTGGAATTACAGCTGTGGTTTTCGAAACAGTCGTTGCTGGATAGAGAGTAGGCGAGGAATTAAGGTAAAAAAAAGTTTAAGAAAGAAGCTATTGACTGCCCTGGGGATGGCGAGAGATAGTGAGATTTGGAGGCTGTGAGAAGGGGCGAGCCTGTGGAAGTGAGTCTGAAAGTTACCTACAAGGCGCTATGAGACAAGGGGTGTGGTAGAGAGATTAGCTGAGATCGATGTGAAGGAAGAGATAAAGGTGTGGGGAAGAACTAAAAATATGAAGGAGTGGAAGTAACTGTGGAAGTGCTGCCAAAAGATGTACACGGGTGTGTATGTGTTCTTTTTTCCCTTTTGCGTCGTCTTGCTTTGGTTTGCAAACACAAGGGGAGGGAGGGTCGGAAGGAATAGATCGAGAAAATCAAGAGCGCTGCAGAGAGAGAAGTGTGTTCAGGAACGACCTTTTTGCCTGAATACGGCCCGGGTCAAGGTGCAGCAGGTTCCTCCTTTTATACGAAGTTTGCGCTCGTATTCATGTTTTTGCTCAGCGAGATCCATAAGTATCTACTCCGCCGGACTTCCGAATAAAACAGCGACAATGCGTTTACTCTTGTACGCACAGATAGTTCGTGGTGCAGATTGAGGCGCCTGATCTGATCCAGGAAACAGCCCACGACATGGCGTGAGTAACGAAGGGGGGACCACAGGCTCGGCGCTCGGCTAGCAATTGCCTTTATCCATTGCGATTATATGGCGGTGTACAAGGTCGAGTATAGGGTAGAAAAAAAAGAAAAAGAGATCGCTCATGCACTCTAAACCTTGACTCGAGAATTTCACCATCAATTTCTAGGCGAGTCCCGGCTCCAAAAGCCCTGATTGGCATGGACACTTCGATCAAGCAATAATGAACACTGAATTTCAGTCCATGGTAATGAAAATGCAGACGAAAGTTATGAAATTTCGACTTTGGATAAGCTCGAACTGGGAGACAAAACATCATTGCAGCCCATCCTTTGCAGTGTAGACCACTATTTGATGCGCATCCGTCCCTCACCTCATTTCATTGACCATGCTCACTGCAACTTGAAGGACGAATCTTGTTAGTCGCCGTTGATGGGTTCCCTCTTGTGAAAAATAAATAAATAAATAAATAAATAAATGCCAAGACTATTATCAAAACAAGTGCCAAGAAAATATCCATTTGTTGTACTCAATGTGGCGGAGCGCACGCGTTTGGGGTCGTATATTCACTGTAGGCGGTCGCCCGACTTCCTTCAGACCTGTCGTATAGTTGCACAAAATTAAGAATGCACACCGCGCGTTGAGAAATGCACCCAAAAATAACAATCTATGTGATCCGCGTGGGCTGTTGCCAACCCTCGGTGGCCAAGGATTTCTCTTGAACCCTTTCGTTATACCCTGATGGTGGTAATGATGGTTATCCGGTGCTCTATGAACTTGTTTGCCAGCACTCATATCCCTTGGTTCCGATGAAATGAGGGGGATCTATCGGGCTTTTGCATAAAAAAAAATGACGGGTAAATCAAAAGCTCCCTTCTTCCCTCGGCATGAGTAAAAGTTTTCGGATGAGTAATGGTGGTACGACGCGTTACATATCAACATGAATATTCGCGATAGTGGCCAAGATTCTCTATACCTTTATTGTCCTTGAGGCACTACTGGCCATGGATGATACTGGTCGAGATTAAAATCTAGGAATCAGTTTCCCTGGAGGATAGCGCGGTGTGACCATGGCGGGCACAAAAATAGGAGGCATCCCGATCTTGATCTTCAAGATCGTCATCGAATTATGCTATATCACGACCATGCCACATTGGACATTTGTCTTTATGCTCCATATGTTTGGCATCTTAATCACCACCAATATTGCCCAGCTCTGTGTCGGTGCCGAGACTCGGCTTCCAAAAATCTCCCGTTTTCCACTGGAGTCCTGGCCCTCTACAGCAACAATATCAGCCTGCGTATTCTTCTTGCATGTAGTTTCGATAGGCGTCATCACCGGTTGAATAATGCCAGAAATACTCCACGACCCTAATCTCCTCTCTCGGTTTGACATTTAGTGGCGTCAGAGGGCGCTTTCTCGTATACCACCTTGTATTTATTCTTCACCGCAGTGCGTTCTTTTGGTTAATGCGACTCCCGTGCCATATGGAGTCTTGCAGAAGGACGGGTGTGTAGGGTGCTCGAATTCTAGTATATGGTGCTATTCATCGGACACTGTCTTCCCTCAGGTCAAATGAAGCGGGAAAAAAAAAAAAAAAGCTTCAAATGCGTGTCGGTGCTTTATTAAAGACCAACTAGATAGCGATCGCGGCCTTTGCACAAACAATGCGTCGTAAAGATCACTGAGCATCTCAATTTTGACGCCCTTCATTTCTCCTCGTCAATAGCTGAAGAGTCATTCGCCCCTCTTCCCGAGGAGTTGTCAAGAGTGAAGAAAAGAGGGAGGGATTGAAGAACATTAAAGTGCAATAGCATTAAAAGGAGAAAACGACTTCTCGAATGAGTGCCGGCAGAGAGCCGCGAAGAAGCGACAAAGCTTTGTAGCGATGTAGATCTTTCGAAACAAATGATAGAAACGCGCTGCAAAGCCCTGCCATCTGAATGGAGTCCTCAGTGACATTGTAGAGCCGGGGGATAGCATTCGCATTGGAAGAGCGTTTTTTTTTTTTTTTTTTTTTTGTTGCATACAATCTAATTATCGTTGGAGGGTTTTTACATGTTACCACATATACTATGAAGCTTCATTTATCTACTTGAGCAAAAAGCACTTGACCCTTTTCACGCGCCCGTTTTTCTCGATATAAGGTATCATCTTTATTGAAGTCTTTTTTTTTTTTTTTCTGGTCAAAGCAAAAATAATAATACAGCAAATAGTGTTACATGAATCGCCCCTCTCCCCTTGTTGTGTTGAGGTATAAAAGTTTATAATGGTATAGACAGGGCCGCAAAAAAAGAAGCAATCGATAGCTTTTGAATCTCTGGTCTCTAAAGCTTTTTTTTTTTTTTTTTTTAGCCCTTGAGTTGTTGCAAGACCATCTAGGGTATTGCAAAAAAAAACGTTTCAAATCCCCGTTTAGCGACTTCTGGATCTATTTTGTCAAACGCCAACAGTCTCCCTCTCCCCTCTGCAAATCGAGACGAAAGAAAGGGGAAAAAAAAACGCGTCTGTCGTTCTTACCTTCAAGGCCCGCGAGACGTGTCTGGATTGGATGATGCTGTCATGTGTGAGTTGAGCCTGTCGACTCGCTTCAGATATGAGTCTCTGCAGGAACAAGAGATAAAGCACGTAGATCTAAACAAATAATAATAATAATAAAAAGGGCCAGTTGAAGACAGAACAAATGGCACTGTTAGTAAGAAAAGCGCTGGTGCCCGAAAGAAAGAAGACATCTTTGACAAAAGACGAACGTGCCTTGATGTCCACGTTTTTGGACATCTTCATAGTCGGCTCATGCGCCTGGATGATCCTCTTGAGGGTTGAACGTGGGTAGATGCGTGTCATGGTCGTCTTCGCCAAAGGCGGTATGAATGAGTTTTTTTTTGGCGGAGCAAAATATAAAAGATTCCCCTCCACAACGCGCGGGCAGCAAGTGTCCCAGTTCGTTCTTTTTTTTTTTTTGGTTGGAGCTGGAAGCGGTCACGAATGTTTATCACTCTCTCACCATTTCCTGCTGCGTCTTCTCACTTTAGCCTATTACCTCTCAGCACTTCAACCTCAAGCAAACAAGCAACACACATGGAGAACTATCACCGGCGCCCAAAGGCCTCAAAGTCCAAGTTTGAGAACGACGACGACTCGACCTCTAACACCACGGGCATCTCAAAAACGACCACACAGCATCACAACCGTCCTCAGCAGCACGGTGTCATGGTCATCTCTCCCAACGGCAAGATTCGCACCTACGTTACCCGCGCACTCGAGATATTGGTCGAGGCTGACGCTTCAGACACTCAACAGGACTTTGATCCAGAAAGCAATAACCAGAAAAAGAGCGAGAAAGGCAAATCAAAACCATCGGTACGTGTTGAAAAAAAACAGAACAGGGACAAGGAAGAAAAAAAAAATAAAAAATGACAAGAGCAACAATCTTGGATCAGTATCGCTATTTGGGTATCTGGACTTTTTGACAAGCAATTGCAAGCAATATCTAACATCCTCCGAACCTCATCTCTCTCTCTGATCGTTATAGAGTATACCAGCGCAAAGCACGAAACCCGCCGCATCCGCATCCTCCGGACCCTCAATACCCTCCACCTCAAACCCCACACCCACACCCACATCCATCTCCTCTCATCTCTCAAAACCCTCCTCCACTCAGGGCGTCCTAACCATCAAAGCCCAAGGTCGTTCCATCACCAAGGCTGTTACCGTTGCTGAGATCCTAAAGCGTCGCATGGAAGGTTCACTTCACCAATTCACGGAGATCGGACAGGTCACTGAACAAGAGATCTGGGATCCTAATCCCGACAAGCCCAATCTCGACCCAATTACCGTATCCAGACATAGACCCACCATCCGGATTCGACTTTCGAAATATTTGGAGGTCCATGCGACTGCTGGAACAGGACTCACAGGCGTCGACTCAACTATGCCAGGAGCTTCGATCCCTAGAGACGAGCATACAGATGATGATGACGATGATGATCATAATGATGGTGATGAGAACGGTGATGGCGGAGGAGAGGCATGGCCGGGCGCTATCTTGGATAGAGATGCGGCTGCAAGGAGGTTTGTTGGATATCAGGCTCCAACGGGCAACGACATTTACTTGTAAAATAAAGACTTTTTTTTTTTTTTTTTTTTTTTTTTGGTTAGAGATATTGTACAAAAAAAGAGTGTGAAAGCAACAGATCGGGGAATATGGCATGATGGACTCAAAATAAGAAAATATAACAATGGTAGCGCGAGAGGACAACAACAGCATAAAAAAAAATATATATATATATATAAAAAAAAGAATATTAACCAAGTAAAAAGCCCTCATTGCTTGCTACTGGCGCTTTCGTTTCGATACTCGAGTCCATTCCGCTTCTGGAATTCATCCAGAGCAGACTCTACAAAGCCCATCAACTCGTGCAAATGCAGATGTGTTCCCAGGGGCCAGTGGATCTTTTGGATCGTCGTCCCTGGCACAAAGCGGTCAAAACTCAGCCCTGCTTGACCGATCTGATCCGGATGAATGCACCACTTGCGGAACGTGTCCGGGAACTGCTTGCGAGCAATGTCCGGAGTCAACCACGACCGAGTGTCGTCCATGCGCTTCTGGATATGAGCCCAGTCTTCAACATTCTGAAGCATTCGGCTAGCCATCTCCTGAGGGATAGCGACCGTTGCTGCCGGTGCACCATTCTCTTCCTTGGAGGCCTGCCCCTTGGTCTTGAACTGTCCACTCTTGAGCATCTCCTTTCTCAGCGCCATGATATGGAAGCTGTACACTTTGAAGTAAACCAGAACTTCCATCAAAGCACTATTGCGAAAACAAAATGTATCGGCTGTTAATTCTCAAAATCCGTTTGTATGCTCTTGAGCGCCCATGAATCACTCCGTACCTGACACCGTCGAGTCCTGCGAGATGGTTGGAGTGGCATTGATTCGTCAGCGCATGAATGAACTGTCGCATGGTCTCCCAAGAGTTGATGGACTCCTTGACAGCAACGTCTGGTCGACCGGGGTTAGATAGTGTGTGATACTTGTCGTTCGCATGAAAAGCCGCAATAAACTCAATGGCGCTCAAAAAGTACTGAATCGCACCCAAGCGAGGATTGCTCTGATTCTTAAGAGTGCTGTCAGCATTGTGCTTGTAGGTGATTCCTTCGGATTGACGCCTACAATCCATAACAGTGTGTTAGTTCCCATACCAAGAACGCTTTCTTAATACAGATAATAAATAGCCATCATAACGACTTACAATCGGAAGGTGCTGTAGTAATCCGCGATCTTCTTTTGCACATCTGACGTGGGCTTTGAAGATGATGAGCTGCTGCTGGAAGGCTTTTGTTCAGTAGCAGTCGGTTTCTGATTGAGCTCCTTGGACATTTGTGGTGGTTTTCCTGTCAAGGCCGTCGCAGCAGCCAATGCTGGAGAATCCGACGCAGCCTTTGGTGTGTCGACCTTGTCCGCATTACTCTTCTTGCGCTGATAATCCTCGATTGACATCCTCTTAACGGTCGAGGTGAGGTTTCCAGAAGATGTCGACCGCTGCGACGTATCCTGCTGTCCTCGGCTATCCGATGTCAAAGAAGATGTAGGAGCAGGAGGCGATGCTGATTCTTCCTTAATTGCTTGAGATGGTCGTCGCGTGGAACTTGGGCTAACTAATGTTGTTGGCGCTCCTGGTTTGCTTTCTGGCTCACGACGGCCCGCACTGCTCTTGCTCGACTCCTGTGTCTGCTGCTGTTGCTGTGCCTTGCCATCAGTCCGCACTTCAATACGAGCAGATGCACTAGAGGAGACAGGGGTTGAAGTCTCTCTGCCTCGTCGGTCGCTCTCTTTCCTGGTCTCTCCTCGCTCTCTAGATCGTGATCGCTGCCGCTTCCGGTCCCGACTCCTTTCACGGCTGCCTCCACGGTCAGGACTCCTGTCCCGACTGCGGTCGCGGCTCCTGTCTCGCGAACGATCTCGGCTTCTGTCTCGTCCATAGCGGTCTCTACTGCGTCCTCTGCCTGAACGATCGTTGCGATCACGACTATTATCCCTCTGTCTACCGTCTTGTTTGCGCCTTGACAAGGATCTGTCGTCGTCATAATCCCGTCGATCACGATTCGACTTGCTGTCACGGTTATCGTTCCTGGAGGGGCTCCGATTGCGGTCGTATCTTCCTCTAGGCGACCTAGATCGTGAGCGGGTGCGCGACGACGAGCGCGATCGACCTCGTGCACGGTCCTTTGTAACCCTGTCCTTGTTGCTGGTGCTATTACGCTGTGCTGAAGATGAAGTGTCCTCCCTGGAATCCTTATCGTTTCTGGACTTGCTATCCTTTTGACCCTCTCTTCCTTCTCTACCTGTACGACGGTTCGGAGATGTAGGTGCAGCAGAGGAACTGGTACGATCCGATTTTGAAGTCGACTCGTTCTTGCTTCCTGTGCGGCTAGAGACCGAAAAGTCGTCCTCCTTAGAGGCCTTCCGTTCCTTGTTTGAGATTGAAGACGACGGCTTATCGATGTAGGCGGCTTTCTCCTTGGTTTCTCTAGCATTGTCGTCCTCCTTTGCTCGGCGACGTGCTTCAGATGATGTACCGTTCCGATCTCGAGAGTCGCTACGCTTGCGTGTCGCTGTTAAATCCGATTTCTGTGAATTGTCCTTGGATTCCAATCTGCTACGAGTGTCAGACTTCTCAGGTGGACCACCGGATTCTAGATCTTTGTTCGTACGCCGGCGCTTAGAGGGCTCGTCCAACTCACCCTCACCAGCGCTGTGGTATGCAGGTCGCATTTTCTTTTCCTTATTCCGATCCAGGGTTGGCGACAGCGACTGAGATTCCTTTACGCGACCAGACTTATCAGCGCCATTGGTGCTTCTCTCATCCGCGCGATGACTCCTACCGTCCGTGAAGTCAGATATGATCTTTGAAGAACTGGTAAAAGCCGGGTCCCGTTTGGCATGTGCCCCTGTGCTCGACGAAGCACCGTTCTCCGATGGTCGCTTCTTGGGGTCGGAGCGAGTGTCGTCTCTAGTATCCCGTGAGCGCCTTTCCTTGAGATCCTTGGCTGCGCTCTTTGACAACTTCCTACCTTCCGAATCGGACTCATCCGAGGAGTAGGAGCGACCCCTCTTTGTCGTGCTTTTCCTGCTGGATGGACTCGGGTATCTCTCCTGGCGTTTAGAATCCTTCCTGATATAGTCACTTTCCATACGCCGAGTCGAGTCGACGCTACCTTCTTTGTCAGTGCCCGAGGGCTTGTTGATGTCCATGTGATGATCGTCATCAGAAGAGTCCAATGAATATACTGCTTTCGATCGAGATTTTGAGTTGCCAGAGTGAATATGAGATGACGCCTTGGGCTTCTCGGAGCGAGGAAGAGGCTTTAGGGGAAGCAAATATGAGGGTATACTGATCTTGATGACAACTGGATTCTTCGACAGAACCATACTGGCAATCCGCCGAGGAAGTTCAGCAACCTGTCTGGATGAAAGTTCACAACAACACCTTCCACCAGAGGTCTTCCTGGCATGGATTTCCGTTGTATGGTGCTGAGTTGAGTCTGGTGGTGTCTTCCCAGACACAATCCCTGCAGGACGCTTGCCCCCGATCGTCTCTGATTTTGAGTTTCGTCGCCGGGCCGTTTTCCGCCTATGATGCCGATAAGGTTGAGACAACCCCTGGTTAGAACGAAGAAGTGTGATCGGATAGTGGATGATGTGATGACAATCATGAAGCCGTACCCGATACGTTTCCTGGCCTGCGTTTGTGTGTCGATGTCGCTGTTGGCGACATTCTCTGATCCTGCATCTGATGAGGACCGACCGGAATCACTTCCCGAGTCAGAGCTCTCGTCGCTGGTGGCGCCCAATCCCAATGGCGCCTTCGGCACTTTGCCTGGCTGCTTGCCTCCGGTAACACTCCTCACTGGGGCTGGCCAAGGAGGAATGGTGGGACTCATTATGATAGGAAGGCCCTCCAGCAACTAACAAAGCATCGTGCAAATACATATAGTAAGTAGCTCGGCCATTTTGCGCATCACCGGAGATTATGAACATCGATTGTCTTGAAGCTCACCTCGATGCTCTTGCGAATCTCTTCCAGTGGAGGCGTTGGAGGAACCTTTGGGATGTCATGAAAATGGCGGACAGCAGGAGACACGTCAGTGCCAATGGCAGCGTAGGACGAGCCGAAGGCAGGAAGGACCTGCGATCATGGAGTGCACTTACATGGCTGAATGGGTCGAGGGAGTTGTGTGATGCTGGATTGCTGTGTGAACCTCGACCGTTGGATGCGCTATTGTTGTTACTGCTGTTATTGTTGTTGTTGTTGTTGTTGTTGGTGTTGTTGTTGTTGCTGTTGTTATTGTTGTTGTTGCAGTTATTGTTGCTCAAGTATCTACTATCTGTCTTTTGACTGCGTTGACAAGGCAGCAAGCAATACAAGCCATACAGATAAGAAAGGGATAGAAAACAAATAGAGTCAGTACCATGGAGAAACCGAAGGGGAAGAATTCGCTGTATGTCTGTTTGTTTGTTTGTGTGCATGTCTTTGTGCCTGAGGTGGATGTGGCACACGGCGCCTTTCGCCCAAAGTGGGCCCTTTCCAGGGGTAACAACACCACCCGTATACTTTACCACTGAAGTTCCCGTCCCATTCCCATTTCTATTCCCATAATCATCTCAGCATCATCCCCCTTTCCCCATACTGATCAAGTAATCAAACGATTAATTGCGATTGAGCCTTTGACGTCTCTTCAGGGAAGAAGCCTGTGTTGATCCGGGACGTGGGCGGCCTTCCATCTCCTCCACCAAAAAAGAGAAAGCTCCCCCTTCATTTTCTTTTTTGTGCTCCTGTTATCCACGCCTGGACCGTATGCATGTTGCACACAACAAAACATCCATTGCCACATGTCACACACAAACACAACATGATTCTCATCGGCATTGGGGGATGGGCTGACGAACGGATAGATGGCAAGCAAACTGACATTTGTTTTGTCGCGCTTTGGACCACAGACGGGTCGACACCGCGCAAAGGTAAGCAGTGATCGCATCAAAGAGTATGGGCATCATCAGAAAGTCGAGAACGCCCAGTGGTATTGAATCCATTAGAGTCGCATAATCCCATCTCATAATCAGAGTTCCACAGTGGCCCCTCTCCTGATCTGCAAACGCTCTTTGTCGCTCTGCTTTTTTATGCCTTTTCTCACGCTCTCACTCTTGATAGATGAACATTCGCGTGCTTCAAGAGGACTACTCTGCTACCGGCCACGGTTAGTGCCACATCATGGTATTCCAACTAGTTCCAAGCCGACTCTTTCATCCTAGGTTTCGGGTCTGCTCAATATTACTGACCATAACCATTATAGGCCAGCACTTCTTCTCCGCGCTTTCGTCCTTAGTCTCTAGTTTTACTCTTCCCATCGCTCGCTCTCGATATTTTTCACCCATTTAGCGATGCATGCCTTCATTTCCCACACCCTTCTAAATTTTCATCCTGTCGCACACCACCCTAAATCAAAAGGCAAGAAATAATAAACGCAATAAAACATACCCAGGCATGTGTCCAAACTGCATCCCTGCAGCCCAGCCAGAGAGAACCGGAGGTGTCGGCGGCACAAGCCATTCGTTCTTAAGAGACCCTCCGAAGGAAGGACTCCTCTCCTGAGACGATCGATCTTTGAATCCCCAGGCCCGTGGATTAAAGGTTGCGTATTCAACGCAATTGTACATCAAATCGGGTCCCGGGTGCCCACCTCCGACTGTCCAGTGCCGCCTCAAGTCGGCGATTTTCTGGTCAATGTCTTCATAGGAGGTCTGTGTTGAATTTGGGGTGTTGAGGGTACTGGCATTGGACGACGTAGCAATTGAGCTCGGGCTGGGGATAGAGGGACTGGGGAGGGCGGTCGCACGGACAGAGGTTGCCGTTGACATGGCGCCAGTCGTTGCGTTCGAGCTGTCGTTTAGGGGTCGAGGTTCCTGCGTTGAAGGTTCAATTGGTGAGAGATATTGGAGTGTGAGGTTGAGCGCTGGTTGTTGGTTTGGGATGAAGGGGATGGGGTTGGTGAATTAGAGATTCAATCTGTTGCAGGTGCTCGTGTTTTTGGTGAGGAGGGATAGATAGGCTATTAAAAGACAGCGAGCACAAGAGAGTGAGTGGCGAGCAGCAGTGGTGGATTAGGAGTGGGGTGGAGTACAATGGAGTACATACACGAAAAATAGCGGGCGGAGGATGGAATGAGGAATGTGGTAGCGATGAGGGAGGTTCCTTGCGGGAGGACCGATCAGACAGAAAAGAAGAAAGATCTCGTACTTTGTTCCCTGACAGGAGGAGAAGGAAAGGAACGAAGGAACGAAGGAACGAAAGAAGGGAAGGCTGCGGCTGCAGAGAGTCAGGAAGTGGACACAGCAGCAGTCAACGGGTGCATGGGCTGCATGCAAACGTGATGGGTGGCAGAGATGTAATTCTGGTCTCTGGACATATGTAGAGAGGTATGCGCCGAAGAGCGGCCCCCAGACACAACCCGCAACCACCACCCCGCCCCAGACATGACACCACCCAAAGCCCAGATATGATTCCACTGATTTTAGAATTCTGGGTAGGGAAAAAGGGCCCTGGCCAATAATGTGTCCGCACTCTCTTGCCCTTTGCCTTTTCATTTTTCCGAAATATCCTCCCCTCTCTCCTCTCTCTCTCTCTCTCTCTCTCTCTCTCTCTCTCTCTCTCTCTTTCTCTTTCTCTCTTTCTTTCCTTCTTTCCTTCTCTCTTCAAGCGTCTCTTCGATCATGCACGCAAAAGGGAGAGAAGAGGCCATGGCCAGTCGACAAAAATCAGCATGAAAAAGAGGCACATTTCTCCGAGGAAACCAATTCGCATGGTGTGGATTGAATCGAGATAAAATAAAAAGGGACACAATTATGTTCACCCGCGGTGCGCCGTAGGGTGATTTGTAATGAAAGATACTGAATAAGGGAAGCCACTCCGAATGAACAAGCTGCTGCATCGACCACAAAGATGAATGACCCATGTCGTCTTGCCTCCTCATGGTCAATGGTTGCATTCATAACCTCACCTGCAAGTTGAACAATTCGAATGTGTGAGATGATGAGAGTGTGGAATGGTGTTTAGAAACTAACCTTGTAGACAACAAAATCGGAATCCTTGTGGCAGTGGGCGGGATTGCTAGTTTGTCGCGAGTAAGAAAGGACCAAGAGATTATGAAGGACCTGCTGTCTGTGGTAGACACCGCGAAGTAGTGTGCACAGTGCCCGTTGAGTGGAAAGAGGCGGTGAAGAAGAAAAGGAAATCATGGCCATGGGCTGCTCAAATACAATCTGCCCAAGGATCCCTCTTCGTTTTCCTATCTCCCATTCAGCCACACCAAATTCGCTTCTCTGGTGACCAGCAGGCAAGGAGAGGAGCCGATAATAAAAAAAATCGAATCGATGGAACCCGATATCGTTAGGGTGTCATTTTGTCTCAATTCATGGGGCCGGCCTCCAGGATGGGAATCACGTCCTTCAAATTCGCTCATCGACTGTTTCAGGGCCGCCTTATCCCCCTGGCAGTTTCGGCCAGAATGAGGCCACAGAACAGAGGAATAAATAGAACACTGCAGTGAACAACCAGAGACCACTATGGCATGCATGCATGCATGAATAGAAACGACCCCGGAGGCCATCTCACCATTGTACCCTGCGTGAACAGAGTGGAGCATAGCTGTCTCTATGTTTCTATCCAAAATATTTTTCTGAGCAATGGTGAATAAGCAGCTCTCGACCCTCACTGCCCACCGGCGCTTTTACGCCGCAAGGCAGGGGGGAGGGGTTTTCCTTCTCCACGGTTTGTGTGTACAGCCGTGTTTGTGCGTTTTCGCTTTTTCTTTGCTCTTATGCCAGTGCGCGCTCTTTTGTGTTCCCACCACAGGAATGAGCAACAGGGGAACACAGATACAGCGCGTTGATGCACGTTTTCTCTTTAGACAATCGATCGAGCACGGGATATGCGCCTCGGCATAGCAGACGATGCGAGACTAGTCGTATTTTTGTCCGCTGCGCAAACGTAGAACGACAGATTTCTATTCGCCGCGTCCCTCGCCTAGAGGAATACACAGCCCAAGTGCATGATCTTTGGTGGCAAATCGAGTCCCACATTGGGAGCAGGCATTTCCGGTTCTCAGGGCTTGAGGATGTCCACGGACGCGCGATGTCATACAACGCTATTTTATATTCCTCCCGCTCCCCTCTTTGTCCAGAACTATGGACATATTATGCCTGTAGTGCAGTAGAGGCAGCTTTTATGTAGTTGGGGGTATTCCAAAAGAACAGACAGAATGACGTTTCTTCTCTGCATCTTTGCGTCCTCGTCGCATGTATTTTGCATTGGGGTCAAATCGATATTGGAATGTTGAACAGCATTGATATGCCCAACTGTCCGGCAGAACTAACTTCTTGGATGCATGCCCCGCCTCAGTCATGCATCGCTGGTTTACGTTTTAGTCCCTCGCCCCCACAATGCATAGGACACGAAATAAAAGCTAGATACCAGTCTCTGCATATCCGTGTGCGTTGCTCAGCACCACGCGCGCTGTCGTCTGCATCATCATCATCCTCGCCGTAGTCATGATCGTCCAAAAAAAAAGTCTTACCCTATATCTCGTTGAGCTGACATTCTACTTTCGCCCATTACCTCGTAATACCATCTCTCCGGGCTGCTTCCAATGTTTTAGCCACCTTTTTGCATTTCGTAGTTTCCTCTCTACCCCACGCTCTTGCATACCACCTGCAGGTATAGACCATCATTCCATCTCTTTTCTACCTCCCCCGCATCTCACCCCAAGGAAGCGGATATCCCCTCCAACACTCACGCGTCCACAGAATTTCTTCTCACTACCCCACATCTTCAGCTTTCTCCCCAGGCTCACCACTTGGTCCTCCCTATATTTCTTTACAACCATTCACATCCTACAAAGCTCATGAACACCGCACTCAGCGACATTGGCCACAATGTGCAACGGTCTTCTGGCACCTCCAGTATAAAACTCGCGTCCAACAGTATCTGTGACATCACTACCAAGGAGAAAGCTGAAGGAGGCAACAGTTCTGGGCTCTATTTAAATGCAAAGGCAGATTATTATCTCATTTCGAAATTCGACTCTGGTTCACGGGATTGCCTGTTTCCAGGCACGAACCATGCTACACTCTCCACCTCGTATGATGCGTTTTTCACAGACGATGCCTATAATGGCGGAGACCATGGTGCTTCGGCCCTGATCATGCCGTATGGGCACGGACCCGTGGAATTCGAGGACACTCGACTCTACGAAGGACGATATGAAGATCGAGGGGACGATGAACGCGAATTTGAAGACACTGGACACCAACATCTGCTTGATAGACAACAGCAACAGCACCCGCACCAGAGATCTCCGCTACAAAAGCAATTGCACCTGTCGGAGGATGCATTGATCATGGAGCCCACGATTCTGGCGGGGTATCAGCGTAGACATCCACAGCCCACGGAGCAACAGCTTCAGCTCCATCTTGTGCAACCATCGTTGCTCGAGTCATCGACAATGAAGAGAGAGCGTGAGGAACTTCAGGGTATAGGTCTGATCTATCATCAATTGCAAGATGAGCAGGAGGAACAGGAGGAGCAAGAGTCTCCAAATCATGATCACACCATGGAGATTGACAATGATGAACACGACAATACGACCGACATGGAGGGGGCAATAGAGAAGAAGCGCAAGGGCATATGGAGCCAAGAGCGCGTTACTGAGCCCGAGACGGATCAAGACGACGACGACGAGGAGGAGGAGGATGTGGAGGAGGAAGACCAGGGCTCCGATGAGGATGTTCCCATGCAAGATCTGAAGCGCAAGCGTCGCCGAAAGAGTGAAGCTACAGATATCCAACAACAACAGCAACAACAGCAACAGCAACAGCAACAGCAGCAGTACCTTCACCGCCAGCTATATTCTTCCTCCTCCTCTTCCTCCTCATCACACACTCCTGCATCTTCATCATCTTTATCCCCAGCGACGCATTCCAGCAACTTGATCACAGAGCAACAATTCCTCCTCCTAGCCGAGGACTATCTACTCTCGCTCTCACCAAAGAAGCGCGAAAAGGCCCTACTGTCGAACTCGATGTACCAAAAGATCCTCATGGTGTTGCTCCAGCCCAAGAACACCCAGGTCTCGACCGCGCAGTTTCGATTTTGGGCCAAAAAAATGTTCACTCTCTCTACTACCCCAACTCACCATGTCGTCTGCCATGGTGGTAAACCTGTCGCGACTAAGGAATGCCTCTATGACGTACTGGTCTACTGCCATCGAAAGAGCTCCCATGGTGGTCGGGACAAGACGTCTGCAGAGGTGGGTATTCCTGCGTTACTGCTCCTTATGCATTCTAATCATTGCTGAAAAGAAAAAAGAAGAGAACAGTTTATTCAAACCTCCTTTCGTCCTCTACGCGAATTCTTTTCCAGGTGCGGCAGCATTACTCGTGGGTCCCCAAGGAGCTGATCGCTCGCTTTGTGAAGCATTGTCCGCTTTGTCTCAGCCGTCGCAACACACAGCAGCGTCAAAGTGCACCCGGAACTTGTACGGTCCCTGGGATCGAAGCCTCTAGCCCATCATTCCACCCGATTCTAGACGTGTCGTTGCCACGGCTCCATCAGAGCCAACGGCACCATACGTCCAAAACAGAAGGACCTCTGTCTCTGCCTCAAGAGTCACTGCAGCAGCCGGACCCTCCGCAAGCACAACCGCACCAGCGCCAGTACCGCCAGCAACAACACTTGCAGCAATATCCGCATGCGCTCTATGATCAAACCATGCACCTAGATCAAAAAACTCATCCTGCGAAGAACTCTGACGAGGACTACGTTGACAGGCTCGACGATGAAAAGTCAAGTCCGCAAGACCAGAACGACTGCATGCAGGTCGATCAAGGCGCATATGATGATGGCCAGGGACCCACCAACCCAAACGAGGTCCCACACGCGCTTAGCCCACACGTCCATCCTAACCGCCAACACCACCAAAATCACTACTATCCATTTCTGCAACATCGCCCTTCTTATCCAAACTACCACCACCCCTACTTACACCATCAACAGCAACCCTACCGACACTCTCACCCACGACACCACGCTCCGTCTCCGAAACCTACGCCGCCCATCATACCCATCGCCGTCCATCCAAACGGCCACATCCTGCACGACCGCCACCCAATCCACAACCGTGCACGGCTCATGGGCCTCACGACTTCCACTGGCCCCACCGTTACCTCTGCGTCCACAACTTCAAACTCTTTCCTGATCGCGCCCTTCCAACTCCCCTCCAACTCCACCTCCGCCTCCGCCTCCGCCTCCGTCTCGACCTCTTCTTCTCAATCTGCATCCACACTAAACCCAAATCCTCATACCACCTTCAGCATGACCCTACCGCCCTTCCAATACCCCTATAATCATCATCAGCATAAAGTCCACAACCGATCACCGTCCTTCTTCTACAACGCCCTCGGTTTAGATCCTCCACATCAAATTGTCGAGTCTGCTGAGACTCAAGTCTATGGCTACGGAGAGAATAATGGAAGCGAAGAAGACGAAGAAGTGGAGGATGAAGATCTACAGCGCGTGGAAGAGAATGGGGAGGAGAAACAAGAGATAAGGATCAAAGGTGAAGATGGCGAGAAAGGGAATGCCGCTATCGAATAACAGAATGACAGTTATAGGTACTGAGCGAGGGGCGAAGGAAGGGAGGAGGAAGGCTCATGCCTTTAGTTGTGTCTTTCATGATGAAACTCGGATCTCTATGGTAATCCAGATTTATATCAATGATACGCCCTTCCTTCGTCCCTCCCCAGATCCCTAATGCTTCATGCTCACACAAGCTCCACTGCTCACTCGATGCCAGTATGTACGCATAAACCATTAAAAAGCATGTTACTTCATTCATGGTCTTTTTATTGTCGGATCAATGGCTGCAAATATGCAGTGTATAGGATAAAATCGTGTCGATATTGCGCATGAAAATACACCATTCCACTTCGTCCCCCTGCTCCCTGCCATCGCAACGGTGATCGGCCCTTCTTTTAGACTCCGTACTCCTGCAGCTGCTTCAACAGATACTTGGATTCATCAACCCAGTTGATGGGTGTTACTGAAATAATCGTGAAGCGCATCTTCGCCTCATCCTAATATAGTATTAAGAAAAACACAAACGCTCTTTAAGAATGATAATCCAAGGCAGACAATCCAATGCGCCATAATCATGTCGATCTACTGAAGACAGCAAAATCCTTACTCCATAAACCTCCTGCTTCGCTCGGCACTTGAAGGTATATGCCTTGAACGTGGCTCTGTCGAACGTGGGCCTGACTTCATTAGGGTTCTACATATTTCAAAACAAGGAACCCATTCTGAGTTAGCACCTCGATTGTCATACATATCTTCATGTCGTTCCTTGATACTCCAAGTGTTTCAATACCATAACAAGCTCTGCAGCTGGTCGTCCGGTGATGGTAGCTCCAGCATCGTTGAAGGCCTGCAGCCAGTTCTGTCCAGTGTGATCGGCGACGTTCACTCCCATTATGTATCTGTACTCTGGCTCAGGATGTGTCTGGCTGCACTTCTCACATCGCCAGCCGTTGCTGTCTTGCGTGACCTTCTTGTTGCAGTTGGGCATTGGGCAGGCCGGGTATTGGAACGTGTTCTCGGCTTTACCCATGCTCACAATTGTACCCTTCGTCTCAAAGTAGAGCTGCTGTACAGGTTCCAGGTTTGCAGCCGCATTTTTGAACTCATCAAACGTCATCCTGGGAGCCGCATTGGCCTTGAAGTCAGAGGCATGAGCCTGGAACGTGGCGGATTGTCCCTGCTGGTCAAACCATGCTCGCAGTTTGAAGGCCTCTGTAATCTCTGGATTCAGTTTGTATGTGCTGCCGCCAAAAGCGTTGAGCGACTTGCCTAAGGATTGGCAAGCATCATCAAATGTAGCATCAGTATTGCTTATGATTCAACAGTTTCCATGTATCATGCATCACAAAGCGACTTCTATAGCAAAATCAAAACTCCAGGACGTACCACCATAGTTGCTAACAGAGACACCCTTGAACGCGATAACAGGATTTGAGCCATTGACAGAGAATGATTCGGCCTGGTTGCCCCAAAGTGTAAGCCGAGTGGCGAAGCCGGTGCTGTCTACCAATGTCAGGTCGCGTTTGATAACAGGACGGTTCGTCTTTTGTGAATTGGTATTGGTGACTTCACCGATCTCCTTGACAATAGCCACGACATCCACTGTTTCTTTCTCGTTGATATTGGCGAGGGTCGACAGATCCACGAAATTGTAACGCATCGTTGGTACATGGTTGTTCTCCGGTGCCTATTGAAAGTCCACGAAATATACCAAATCACAATCAGCTGCGGCTTTCCATATTAAGCAGGAAAAGAAACATGGACAAAAATAGAGCACTTACGGGGACAATGTGGGTGTCGCGCTGAAGAATCAGCTCATAATTGTTCTTGACGTTGTTGAACTGCTTTTTGGCCACGTCAACCTTGGCGTTGGAAATAAAATAGACCTTGCCCTCCTCGATCATGTTGTAGTATTCATCCACTTGTTGAGTGAAGGCTGTAGCCTTGATTTCCCCCTATTTTGATAAACATACAGATAGATACAGATAGATATAATCAGTATTTTCGATCTACACGCAATCGTTTTCCGCCTTTAGATAAATCTCTGGCATGGCCTCTAGCGATATGACTTACACTCTCATCCATCAGGGTCATGCTGAACAGTCTACCCTCGCTATTTCCTGGTTTGCTCCAAGTCTTGATGTCTGACTTTTGTGTGACGCGAGCCATGATCGTCCACTTGTTCTGATATAGATTCAAGAAGCTAATAGGAAAGACTGGTCCACCGCTGGGCGAAAGAATATGTTGTTGCGGTTGGTGCTGCTGTGGTTGTTGCTGGTGCACCTGCTGGTATGGGTTAGAGGCCTGCTGTTGCTGTTGACCAGCTCGGCTCTGCGCGGGAGCAGCAGTGTCGGGGTCGATGCTGATCTGTGTTGATGGGAGATATTAGCGTTTTAAAGCGATTGTCCCCAGAGCTTTGGTCCTTTCAATGATGCAGCGAGGAAGGTGAACTTACTGGCTCTCCGATCTTACCGAGGTGACCAAACTGGTCGAGGACATCAAGCTCTAAAGCAAGGATAAGTCTGAACGGATTACTGGTTAGCGGCCATGGCAGTCCGCTCATGTTGATTCAACTCCTACTGTCAAATGTGCTTATCTTTGACATACTTTCTTTTGTTGACGGGTTTGATCGAATGCTTGTTCAGCTTAATAAGCGAATACTGTTTCAAAGCCCCGCTGTCGACGAGATGATTCAATCCGACGCCAAGAATGCCTACGGAATAAAGCAAACGCAATAAATTTTCGTTAGTTTTGTTCACGCAGTGTGCCACTAGAACGCCGAAGGTGCAATGGGGGCGATCGTCAAAAGAAACTGATTCGGTACCTTGAAATACGTAGCTCCCATCCGATAAAAGCAGTCTGCAATTTGGAGTAGAAGAAGACGTATAGAAACAAGGCTGGTCAGCATCCTAAACCTCATTAACCGTTCTTTGCCACCAAAAAATGCCACCTCGAAATCATTTACCTGTGGCGGATGGCTCCGCCTTGCGCCGGCTGGACCATAGCCTTGGTGTTCAGGACCTGCAAGATGGCGCCTGGACAAGGCTGCTCATTGTAGAGTGTTTGGATGGCATTGGGTGTACAGGGGTTTGTCATGATGATAGACTGAGGGACAGAGAGTATTGCGTTGGGAAGAATGAGAAAGCGCGACCACGAAGGACAGCAAACAACCAAATGAAGAATGCGCGTTGGCAGTCACACGTAAATGAAAAAACAGCGTGGCTTGTAGCGCCTTTCCTTCCTTCCACCCCATTCTGAGGGCCCAATCGAGCAGCAGGCACAAGAAAAAAAAACTGCGGCGGGTAACAAAAGTGAGCTTGCTGCCCGAAAAAAATTTTTCACCCTCTTTGCTTCGCTCCCTCTCCATCTCCCTACACCCGACGATCCGAGTTCTTTCATTAAAGGAACTCTCATCGTTGTAAAAGAAAAAAGCAAAAAAAAATCATGTCTTCGAAGTAGGTTAACAGAAAAAATAGGCTGCCTTCATCGTCATCCCACCCTCGACTTCATCTTGCGCTATGGATCAAAAAGGCCCGATCTCGCATAGGATCTGAAGCAGTGTGCGACATGGATACATTCTACCGGGGAGAATCTCCTATTCCTCATCTTCCACTCTCAGACCTCTTCCCTCATCTGATTCAACAAAAATGTTGGTCCTCGCTGTTTGATCCCCCGAGAGTATCGGTGGATCTCTTTGGCCCTGAGCTGCCGCTTAGGGCAAGATAACAGTAACGCTGAGATGCCCCAGTTCTCTTTTCAGTTGCTTCTCCTGCATTTTTATTTCATTCTCCCTCTCCCTTTCCTGATATGCATGCAGATGATATGCATGTCTCCTCTGAATATCATAATTTGGCTTGACAGGACGTTCGTCCCAGTGTTGTAACCGCTCCTATCTCTTGTGGATCTTTTTCAATTCAATAGCAACGAGGCCGGTGGTCTCGAAATTGACCAGAATGAGATTGAGGTAATGGTCCTTGGCAGGAACGCCCCTCCTATCCGGGAACCGTAGACTGGATGTCTTGCACAGGACCTCAGTTGACATCCCCATACTGACATTTTTTTTTATTTTGTACCTTCTGTTTGAATCTGACTCTAACAGTCCAACTGGGATGAGGTTGTTGATAACTTCGACAACATGAGCCTCTCCCCCGAGTTGCTTCGTGGTATCTATGCCTATGGGTACGTATCATTGGACAGGAACAGACCACGTTTTCGTACTGGCAACATCATATCGCTCTGTTACATTTCGCCAACTGACAGCATCCTTTTTGGTTTCCTTCACCATGTCGCCTTAACGTCTTAATTCAGTTTCGAACGCCCTTCGACCATTCAGCAGCGTGCCATTCTCCCCGTCATCAAGGGACATGATGTCATTGCTCAGGCCCAGTCTGGTACTGGAAAGACTGCCACCTTCTCGATCTCGGCTCTTCAGAAGTTGGACACCTCCAACCCTCAGTGCCAGGCCCTCATCCTCGCTCCTACTCGCGAGTTGGCCCAGCAGATCCAAAAGGTCGTCATTGCCCTCGGTGACTTCATGAAGGTTCAGTGCCACGCCTGCATTGGTGGTACCAACGTCCGCGACGACATGAGAACCCTCGAGAGTGGTGCCCAGGTCGTTGTCGGTACCCCCGGTCGTGTCTTCGACATGATCAACCGCGGTGCCCTCAAGACCGATTCCATGAAGATGTTCATCCTCGATGAGGCCGATGAGATGTTGTCCCGCGGTTTCAAGGATCAGATCTACGATGTCTTCCAGCGTCTTCCCCCCAGCACTCAGGTTGTCCTTTTGTCCGCCACCATGCCCACTGAGGTCATGGAGGTCACCACCAAGTTCATGCGTGAGCCCATCCGTATTCTGGTTAAGAAGGACGAGTTGACCCTTGAGGGTATCAAGCAGTTCTACGTCGCCGTCGAGAAGGAGGAGTGGAAGTTGGACACCCTTTGCGATCTCTACGAGACCGTCACCATCACTCAGGCCGTCATCTTCTGCAACACCCGCAGAAAGGTCGACTGGTTGACCGAGAAGCTCACTGCCCGCGAGTTCACTGTCTCTGCCATGCACGGAGATATGGAGCAGGCACAGCGTGAGGTCATTATGAAGGAGTTCCGCTCTGGTTCTTCCCGTGTTTTGATCGCCACCGACTTGCTGGCCCGTGGTATCGATGTCCAGCAGGTTTCCTTGGTTATCAACTACGATCTCCCCTCGAACAAGGAGAACTACATTCATCGTATCGGTCGTGGTGGTCGTTTCGGTCGTAAGGGTGTTGCCATCAACTTCGTCACCGCTGATGACACCCGCATGCTCCGCGAGATTGAGCAGTTCTACTCTACTCAGATCCTTGAGATGCCCATGAACGTTGCCGATCTTATCTAAGCGCAATGTGTTTGTGGTTGGGTGAACGAAGCTAATGTAAGTACCACTACATTATATCTCTCCTGGAGTTACTTCATGATTCTTAATGCCATTGATGGCATATCTATTATGTGCATGCGTATTAACCGTGTTCTTTACTTCTTTTTTTTTTTTTGTCAACTGGTTAACGTTTTTTTATTAGAATGCAGAATAAAATATTTTCTTTTGAGATGGAAAAAAAAAATGCAATGCAATGCAAAACGAATAATGAATAATGGATGACAATGATGGAGGGAGAGAATTGAAAGTTATCTGAATGTGCCATCTTTCGAGGGATCAGCGGACGTGTAGTCGCACTGCATGACGGTATGATCGAACGACCCACAATACAGACATGTGTGCATGTATGGGCATTCACTCTTGTTCGCCAAAAAACGACATCCTCTTGGGGCGATGTTATACGATAAACATGGCCTGATAAGAACCACAGTTTTTGCTTCGTCGGTTCCTGCTCCTGCTCCTGCTCCTACTTCCGATCCAGATCCGGATACAGATCCAATTCCGGTCCCTGCCTCTGATGCTGATGCTGGTGCTGGTGCTGGTGCTGCTGATGCTGATTTGAACCCTGGGTGCGATGTTCCTGTTTCTTGGTCATGCAAAGATGTCATCGAATCAACTTCCATAGCGGCATCAATGCGGGAGTTGGGACGAAGGTCCCGAAGTCCCGGCCCCCGCTGACCTGACTCGGCGTATTTAGTCGATGCAAGGGTGGTCGAGGCCATTGGCGTCGATCCTGTCCCTGCTCCTGCTCCTGACGCCCTTGTTGCCGACAATCCTGTTGCTGCGCCTATCGTCTGGATCTTTGGTACCACCACTACGGCTGTGGCCGATCCTGCAGCAGCGGATGTCGAGAGCTGATTAAGCCTTGAGATCAACTCTTGGGTTGCCAACATCATTCTCCGGAGCTCAGGCAATTGGTGTTGTTCAAGAGCCTGCTTCATCTCATGATGAATCTGGCTTTTCTTGACTTCAAGCTCCATCTGCGCCGTGAGTAGGGCGAGCCGTGCGTCCGATTCGAGGGCCTGAGCGGTGACTTCGTCCAGTTGCGTTGTGACAGTCAAGTACCGCTGTCGAAGTAACTGAAGATCCACTGTACACCGCTCAATAGTTTCGAAAGCCAGGGACATATCACTCTTGCCGATGTCGCCCTGGGGTGTTGGGACAAGGTTAAGACCATTGCTGTTGAAAAAAGACAAAGACTGAGGTCGATCATGGGAAGAAAACGCCGGTATTCCCTGTGCTGTTGGCGTGTACATGGACAAGGTGGCGGACGATAACGAGGTGTTGAATGTTGCCGGAGAGGGCGAGCCAAGGCCACTTTTCCGATTGGCCGCTGAAAAGAGAATGGGGGATTCCATGGTTCGCTGTAGTCTGCTTGTGTTCGAGAAAAGGACTGAAGGATCTTCCTGGGTGCTCTTGATGTTCACATTCGGATCACGCTGTTCGATAGCTGCCTCGTGCACATGCTGTTGCTGCTGCTGCTGCTGCAATTGCTGCTGCATCCTGTTTGCAGCCGAGAAAATGATCGGTTCATCCTGGTTCATCGATGGGGATTCAATGGTCATCGCGGAAAAGCTAGGCTGCATCGCATCTGACTTGCCTTGCATCCGGTTTGCGACTGAAAAGATGATTGGAGAATCGTCAGATGCATTTGCAGCAGCGCTCGCTCGCGCGTCAGACTTACTGGTCGCTTCTGGGGCCTCCTTTTCGCTCGGAGAGTTGCCTCCTCTCTCTCGGTCTAGCAACCGTCCACGAGCCTTACCCATGCCGCTTTCTGCTGCTCTGTCACAACCAGAATCGATCGGCGAGTCATTCCCTCGATCGCTCTTCTTGAGCATACTGTGCGTACTGAGCACACTATTCACAGACGCTTTGTTGGAGGTTTGATCGTGGTTGCGTTCGGATCCTCGCTCAAGTTCCCGATCGGTTCTTCGTTCAACTTCTTTATCAGGTCCCTTATCGGTTGTTCTTTCGCTCTGCCGGTCATACCCACGTTCGGTTGATCTCGATATTCCTCTGTCCTCCGGTCTAATACTTTCTCGATCAAAGCTTCGGTCGCCTCCGCGTTCATACCGATAGTACTCTCCCTCATAATTCCTGTCATACATCCAATATCCTCCTCTGTCTGCGCTTCGTTCGTACCCTCGATCAGTTCCCCTATCATAGCCTCTGTCATAACCTCTATCATAGCCCCTGTCGTATTTCCTGTCATAATTCCTGTCATAATCCCGATCAGTTCCTCGCTCTGTGGAACGACTGCTTGTCCTGTCTGACGCCCTGCTTGATTCAGTGTTCCTGTCGCCCTCCTTGAACTTGTCCCTCTCAACATCCATATCCGACCTACTGATCAGTCGGAGGTCCTTCATTGGCTGAGGCGGCTCCTTAGCGGTAGGAGTATTTGGTCTGGATCCATTAGAGCCTGCTGTATCAGAGACTGTTGCGGATCGCTCATTGCGAATGGCATCCAGGCTTAATCCTGTAATGGATTCGTTTGTGTCACCTCCAGCTTTGATCCGCTTTGATGGTTGCTGCTGCTCTTTGCTATCGGATTCTGGGTACGCCTTCCTAAGTGCTGAAAGAGAGATCGGGCTCGACTGTCGACTTCGCTTGTTGCCATCGAAACCATTATTATCCCCACTGCTTCTTGAGAATCCCGATTCACTAGCGACGTTCTCCATGTGCGATGTGGATGGAGTGCTCGTCTTATGTTTCAAACGTTCTTCATGTAAACTTATTCCTGTCAGACCTTGACCCTCTGTCTCTGCTGGCAAGATGACCTTTGGCTTCGCAGGTAAGGTGTGATGGGTAGGACTCGTAAGTGACGTGGAGTGCATCGCTGAAGACCGGGCGAGCTGGGTGTTAATATTCATTGCCGTAGAGTTGCTTTGTGTACGAGGTTTGTTATTGTTGCTAATAAGCACCATGTTCCCATTTGAGGTCCTGGGGAGTGTCGACAGCGCTTGAGGCTCAGTGGACTTTGGAGCGTACGAGGAAGCACTGGTAGGGGCACGCGTCTTTGCATTGATCGACGGAATGAGCTGTGAGTCGGTTGACTCGGGGGTTTCAAGTGATGAAAATTTGCTTGGAGGCGGCAAAAGCTCAGTGCCGGGTCCCCGATCCGATAATGGAGGTGGTGCTGAGATCTCGACTGGAGTGATAATGGCATTGCTTGATGTCACGCCACTCGCCGCTGTATCCTCTGTTTTGCGTTCCTGTGATTTGAAGATGACAGTGTTGCTAGAGCTGTCGGGAACATGGACGGCCTTGTTATGCAATAGTGGGATGGTGTTTGAGCCGTTCGCTTTCTGCTGGATATCCGCTGAGCTACCGGAAATGTTCATCGAGTTCAGAATGTTCTGGCTAGCACCCGATTGTGAGCTCCCTATCAGAGTAAAAGCACGTCAGCAAGGGATGAAAATTCACTGAGTAAAACAATTGGCACAAAATCTGTGAGATGGAGCATATTCTCACCTTGAGCGTCAGGCTTCGAGATCGTCAGCTGTGCCGTGGATTTCAAGCCCTTGAGATTGAGGGGTGAAGGAGTCAGTTGAGGGCTCAACACATGGCTAACTGCATTAAAACAGCAGTGGCATGCAGCTTAAACGAGAAGTGTCGAGCAGGACCGTTTGACGTTATTTTACCTTGGTGGATATTCCATTTCCGATGGTAGTATCCTGATTTCTTTGATTGGGAGCGGGGGTGCTGCGTTGCATAAGTAGCTGCTCTCGTAAGTCAAGTACTTCTTTTGAAACTTCAGCGCTGTGCAGGCCTAGGCCTGCAGCCGGTGAGGAATTCGGGGGCTGGAATGGGTTCCATTGGCCATTTCCGGCTGCCTCGTCTCGCAGCGACTGCAGAGATATACCTCGCTCAGAACTCGATTGATAGGGCCTGTCGTTATACTCGTGCCGTGATAGATAGTAGTCACGATTCGGTGGGTACAACCCAGAAGCGGTGGAGCGTCTGGATCGAGTGTCTGATGGGGCTGTAGAGGACGCCCTCTGACTCCTTATAGCTGCCTGTCGTTGACGCAACATATCCTTGAAAGCGTTCTTCTTATTCGGAGCAGACGAGTCGTCCAAAGAGGCGGAGGTCGTAGTAGGATCCACTGCAGGATCTGTCGTTCGAGGATTCGAATCTGGCTGGACCGAAGTGGCGAGATGCTGCTGATCCATAGTGCACGTTGTAAAGCGTACGCTATCGAGATGTCCAGTCAGTGTTGCTACCTTGCTGCTGCTTTTGCTGCTGCCTTGACGAGGTGTGTCTGTGTCTATTAGCTTCGTTGTAAAGGGCTGGGAGGGGAGGTTGCTTGCACGCACTTTTTTGAAAGCAATAAAGAAACATCATGTGACCAGGACGAACGCGCCAAACTTTATTCTTTGCAGGAGGAAAGGATATACGCGTAACTGAAAGAACGTAAAACATGAAGCGAGAGAGAAAGAGAGGATAGGCTCAGTCCTGATAGAGAGAAGCAGATAGATACCCACGAGATATAAAAGAAACAGATGAAATTCCGCAGAGTAGAAAAGGCGGCAGAGCAAGTCAAGGAAGAGGTGCTTCATCTGCTTCCCGCTCGTGAACTGTTTGTGCAGAGAAAAACAAAATTAAGGCGGACACCGTCCAGCGGTGGTTCTAAAGTACAGGTATCGATATATGCCGATTGGAGGAGAAATACCACCAATCTAGGAAGGGTCAGCATGGAAACGTATACTACTGTCTCTACCAGACGCGGTCCTCTGCGCCAAAGTAATCGGGTGTATCCTCGCCATCATTACCGCGGCGGGCAACGGTTCGATATACGGATTGCTGGAGCTTGGTCTTGACAGTAGCATGGCAAGAATTTCGAAGGTATCTGACGGTTGGCGTGGATTTGAATTCTCGGCGACTGTCAATCAACATGGGAGTCTCCTCCTCAGATGGAATACCCTTCATAGGAGTGACCCGGCTCGAGGGGCGACTGAAGCTGAAGTCCATCTCGCTGGCGTCGACCGAGTATCGACGCATGCTCTTGAGCATCCTTCGGCGGCTGGCGGCCTGTTCTAGACGGCTGGGGGTACCCTGGTTGTTCAAAAGATCCGAGAGGAGGGAGCGGCGGGGCGTGCTAGCAGGCAAGGCGACATTGAGCTTTTGGAACCAAGAGGAATCAGGACGCCGACGACAATGGTTAGAGAAATATAGATCGGTACATTGTTTCGGGTTACAGGCGAGGAAAGTGTTTCCATTACTGCTGCCGATACAAGTAAGACTCAAAGGCTTATCCATGAGTGTGTGGTAAGAGTTTACATTCCTGTGGTGTTGAGCTCCCTGAGGTAAACCGATGGTAAAAATTGAGATGATGGGTACTCGCTGCTTCAAGAGGGCGATCTGCTCACAAGTTCTCGCGCCAGTTGAAAGTAGTGGAGTAGTCATGAAGCAGCTGCTGTTTGAGCGTGGGCTGTTGGGCACGGGCAGTGATAGTGCATATTCCTCCATTGCTTTTTCTTTAAGCGGAAAGTTGGCGATGTTGCGGAGCTTTGGTGATGCAACGCTGGGGATGAAGTATAGAGGTTCATTATGGAGAAGAAGGAGAAGAGGGGGCAATGCCACAAGGAGGGTGCACATTATATAAGGCAGCGATCACTTTCTGCCCTTACCTTGGCAAGCTTTCCGCTCAGTGGACTAGACGCGGCAGCTATGATGTTGTGAATGTGAATCCAAAGGTTCAACAGGATGTCAGCCGTGGACTTTATCAATAGACCCCATATGAATTGTGGTTTTAAAAACGAGGAGCATCGTCAAAACAATAACGTCGGAGCAAAAGAGGAGCGACGGCGCAAATATGTAGGACTAGGGCATACGACATTCGCCTGACCTCCGGTCTTTTTGTTACGTTGGGCAGAGCATGCGTGCAGTATTCACATTGTAGCATAAAAATTTTGCCACATACCATCGCTCTTCTCTTTGGTCTCAGTAATAGTGACACCCGCATTAGCAATACTAGCACTAGCAAGGCCTTTTTGAAGTTGCTCCAGTGAGATAGTACCATCGCTTTTGCGCTTGACATGGCGTGTCTGGTGGACAGGAGAAGCAGAACCCTCTGCGACCTCAGTGGTGTCATAGAGACGGCTGTTCGCAATGTAATACGCTGGGTCGTTATAGTGCACATAAGGAGATGCGACGGCCAGACAGCTCACGGTCCGGCGATGGTAGCTAGTAGGACTATTCGAGTCGAATAGGACGACAAGCAAGCTATGAATAGTCGTACATTGGTGTGAATGTACTAAAGTGAGCTAAACCATTGTAGCTGGGTGATCTTTACCTCTTTCGAGTGGCCGTAAAAGATCCGATGGGGCCTTGGTCGAAGCGGTCGACTTTGAAGTGACTCTGGGGCGGGGTATTGACAAGCATATTAAAAATAGGGAAGAAAAGAGATGGGTGAAGGAACGCGTTTAATCAAGGATAGAATAAAGTGACAGGTGAGGTTTGAATCAAAGGAGTTTGACGCGATGAATGAGACTGAGGGATAGATGGTTCGTTAACGTGATTTGGCAAGCTATGGGGCAAAGTCAGCGACAATGGGGTGAGGCGAATGAGAGATAGACGAGGATAAGATATGAGGATATAAAGGTCCAGCTGTGGGTGCCGTGTGGGCGTGTGGGGTAATTCCTTGTAGTTAGAGTTCGTCGCTTTTAATTCATGGGAGGATGTCGGTAGGGAGGAGCTGCTGACGATGAGGTGAGATTGGAGGAGTGGAAGGAAAGAGGGAAATCGCGAAAAAAAAAAAGCGAGGAGAAACCAACTGAGGATTGATGTGCTACGAGAAAAAAAAGACGATGGGTTGAAAATCGGGCAGGCGATTGTCAAGATATTTATGTATGCTTTGTTCATTAGTCTCCATGTCGGCTGTACGTACTTGAGTGTAATCCACCCGCTATTGCCGGGCAAATTAAAGACAGAAGTGCCTGCATGGTCGGACACACTCCCCAAGGCGTATGCAGAAAAAGGAGCAATATAATGTAAGCATAAGCAAAAGAGAACAAGGAGTAGGTCCATTGAGGAGGAATGGTCGCTAACCCTTGTGTTGCCATGGAGCCTGTTTGCGCGCTATCCTTGTGTGTTACAGGTGCGCGGGCATATTTAGAACATCAAGGGACCGAGATCATTTGCCTTGGCTGTGAGCACTCATGCCCTATTTGTACATACTGCACACACCTACACAGAGCTATGTCAACGGTATCCAAGAATCGCTGACAAAGGATCATTCGAGCATCGGCTCTCGGGAATTCTTCATGGAAAATGCGGGCTTGAAATTATTCTTTTTAAGATGGAAACGGCCTACTACGCCAGGGAAGAACGATTCAGGTCACCTATATCTCGACCATTTTATTGCTGCATAAAAAAAGGTACGTGTACCTGGGATGGACGCATGACGAGCATTGACCAAGCTAACATGTCTGACGCGCATTAGTGCCAGCTCAAGTACTCATTCTGGTGAGATCCAACTCAAATGTGCCTTTGTGTACCGTGCCTGTGTCCAAATGCATAGATCATTGGAGTCGCACAAAATGGCTGAATGAACAAACAAATGCATGTGTGTATCCGGGAACGAAGAGCGAGCGAGTACGAAATCGTGCGTAATTGTCAAACATCAGGAGCAAAGGAAGGGGTGGTTGACGTATTCACCTGCAAAAAAAGGGAGAGGTTTGTATATCGCGTCTTTCTGCCTGGTGCTCGCCCAGCAATTAGCCCCGCGCTTCGCTTTTGGGTTAGAGCACAAGGGAGGATTATATTCTAAACTATTCATTGCAAGAGAAGAGCGCCTGGTGAGGTAAGGATTCGACGCATAATACATCCCGTTTTCATTTTTTTTTCTTTTCACTCGAATAAATCCATTGTAGGTAGAATTGGTGGTGAAAGATTGATGACGATAAGGGTGTAAGATCCATGGCCATGTAGGCCCATGGTGTAATCGGCGGAAACAATGCATGAATAACTATCTGGGGGTTTTTTTACGCTCTGAAACGGGATCAGGGTCCATTACGCAGAAGCTGCGATGCCGTGGTAGCGATCCGTGGCTATGAGGTCCGTGGTTAATGCGCACAGTCGAAGCTTTCAAAGGTTCATGAACCATCAACAGCCTACCCTAACAATACCACATATACCACATTCACTAGCAAATGATGCTAATCATACTGTCACTTAAGAAACACCACATTGCGACGCATGAATCACTATGTCGCGCAAGGTCGAAGGTTCTGATTCTACAATAGACAGTCAAGCCAGTCAAGTCAGTCAAGCTACAGAATCAAACTGGTAGTGCCTCATTTATCATTTTCTGAGCGAAAAAGGGCTCGATACAATAAGATCATCCAGCATCTTCTACTTCTGTGCTAGCAAGAGTTGTAATCGGTCTTCAGTCACCGACGTGTTTCCAGTACGGACCTTAGTGTCATTGAGAACATCTATATCCATCGAGAGTGTTGGTGCAAATCTAGGTCAGCTAAGAGTTGATCAAACCAGGGTCTTTCGCACAACAGTTCACATTCAACGGTCGCACCGTGCACAGACGTGTAACAAACAAGAGCAAAGACGCGGAAAAGGGGGTGAAGGGGCTAGGGAGCAGAAAGGAGCGAAAGCGGATGTCAGAGAACGCTTTCCGACAGATGCATTTGCTACTACACAACGGCTGTCAGACTTTGCACCCATATCCGATGTAAATGAGCCTTCGAATTAAAATCTTTAAGACAGATTACAGTGAGGTGGATGAGCACCAATTCTGCAAACCCATTGAAAGCCCCTGCATATTGCACATAAACTGCGCACCCCTTTTTTTTTTTGGCCGCGCATTTCATTTTTGGAGCCCTCACAACTGTCTGAGCGCACAATTAGTCCCACTTTTCTACTTCGTGTTGTATCTTCCAATTGCCCAAGGCAGACGATAATAAATGCTCTGCAAACAAAGGTTTTAAATAGTTCGCCTCCACTGTTACCCTTGAACCGAAAGTATCTAACCAATGGGCCCCACGCTCCAACCCCTCCAATTTTCATACCCATAGTAACCTAAATGGAGAGAGTGCATTGTGATTCGATGGATCATGCGTTGGATTGCGTTTCAGCAGGTACCCCTCGGCCCCTGAAATGATCTCAGGCATGTCTATTCTGGACCCTTATTTCCAGGGACGCGAAGCAACTAGAGTCTTCCCGACGGTACCAATTCTCATAATGACCAACGATTGCCAGTTCACGAAATTTGGTGTATCCTTTAGCGCGACTCCAGGTCGCGATTTATTGCAAAAAATTACATTTCTATCTTGTAGATGTGGAGTCCGAGGCATGATAAGCATGCCCAGATGTGGTCCAGCTCCATTGTCTTGAGACTATACTAGGATTTAAACCTTAAGAGGGGCAATTCCGATGCTTGGGGAGGACGTCTGGGAGAAGACACAGTAGTTGTTCTTGATGAACACATCTCCAAGAATCCACAGATCGTCCTGACCGCCCTGCACACCCGAAACACAGTTGCCGGAACCATCGCCAACATCCTCGAAGGCCAAGTCAGCAACTGCGACTTTGAAGGCGGTGCCGCCCATGGTGAAAGAAATGGTGGCTGAGCTCGAGGTCAACGAGCAAGGAACCAGCCATCCGTTCGTAGGGTCATTGGTGGCACCAGAGATCTTGGCGTGAATAGCAGCGGCGGCAGCGTCACCAACGATGATCAAGGTCGTGCCAGTGTCAACAATACCCTGGGAAGTTTGGCCCAAGGAGACGCCGTTGAAGGAAGCATCCTGAATCAAGACCTGCCAGTATCCCTTCTTGGTGACGGGAACATAGGTCAGAGAGCCAGTGTACTTGGTGGAGTCAATGCCGCCAAAGAGGTATTCACCACCTTGGCCGTTGAAGAGACGCTCAGAAGGCAAGAAGACCGAGACCACTGGCTGGGCGAGGACACCAGCAGCAATGGCGTTGTCCATAAACGTCTTGACACCGCTAACTGACTCGATGGTGTCGAAACCAAGACCGAAGAGACCATCTTCAGGTGAGGAGCCGAACTGGGAGGACTCCTTGGTGGCGAGACCAATGGTCTGGCGGACGGAGATGCCACCGACGTTGACAATGTCAGAACCAAGGATACCGGAGGCGCTGGAGCCGTCACCATAAGAAATGGTCCAGGATCGGCCGTCCTTCTGGTAGGTAGAGGACTTTGTCGCATCGAAGCGAGTGTGCTTCTTACAAGCGGCGGTCGTGCAAGTGGAAGAGGGGAACCAGATATCAGACGAGCCCTAGAATTTGCAATACGTGTTACTTGTTAGAACAACTGCAAACAATTAATCGAAATTCTATACCCTGCATATCACATTAATTGCCTATTGTGCTTACGGTATCGAAATCCAGCTTGACAGTCTGAGTAGGGGTACCGACGGAAACACTACCGTAGTACTCCATATCGGGGCTGACGTCAGTCAGAGGGATGGATCCGGAAGAGGCAGCAAGAACATTAAGGCCAGGGTAACGCTTGTTCAACTTGGCGATCTGGGCCTTGGTGTTGTGCTTGTAACCGGCACGGCGAGTCAGAGGAACAGAGTGCCCAACGGAGGAGTGGGGTCTTCGGTTGATAGGAGAAGCGTCCGCAAAAGCCAAGACTGCAGCGGCCAACGAGAGGAGGGCAGTAATCTTCATGTTGTAGTATATCTGACGAGAGGGGGAGGTGAAGAGGCAAGGGAGAAAAGGATGATATGAGTAAAGGATAAGATGAGTAGTTAATGCATTGGAGCTAGCCTGTCTTTTATAGCCATTTTCTGATAGCTACAGGAATGCCATACGGGAGGCGAATGCAATGGGTGATCGAGACGCGGCGTTCCTGAGAAGAGAAGGTTAGAGTTTGACTCGACAAATTTGGAAATCATGAGGACAGGTGGACTGGGTTGCATGCACGCCATTGGCTGCTGGCCATTTCGGATGGGAAAAGAGATGAGAGCCGTGGCATTGAAAGAGCAGCGTATGTAAACCATGGACCCCTATGCAAGTACCAGCTGGATGTACTCATAAACAGATATATGCACAATATAGTCGTATAGAGTCCCCGTCAGGAAGTCGCGGCCCAATATATTTTCGAAATTTTGAATAGAATGAATACCTTCCTTTTATGGAGAATAGCTACTTTCCTTTTATGGAGGATAGCTTTAAATTTTGTGCGTCTCTGTACATGTAGCTCAACCTTATTAGTTGAATTGAGGAGCTAATTTAAAAATATATTGGGCCGCGACTTCCTGATGAGGACTCTACATGCATTACACATTATATATTAGCCGATTACTGCTCTCCGTAAGTCTATGAGACCATCCATGCTAGTAAGTCCGCCTCGGCCTCAGTTATAAGTTGCCTGATCGATCCAAATGCAATAACGCCACTCCATTGGCGCAAGCTAAAACCGGGTCTGTGAATAAGGGCAAGTGAGGGCGAGCTGGCAGCTGCACACGTTATGAGCGCGTATATCTTTTTCCGTGGGTCCAGTGGTAACAGGCAGTCAGCTTTTGAACCCTTGCATGAACACAAACAAAAAAAAAGTGCGCGCACTCATACTCGCCTAATGCATACAACTTCTATAGCGACATAGATGCATAGCTTCTCTGTCACTCCTGTACCTAAAAAGATACTTTTACGTGCAGTTTGAGGCATTTCGGCTGCCATCATCCTTATTCTCATGCCAAGGCGTGATCCCATCAGATGGAGTCGCGCTCATAATCAGCGCAGTTACACAAATCACAGGTTAGTTGCAAGACATCCTTCCTAGGCGCATCCAAACCGTACATATATAGTTTAAACGGCCATAAGATTTCTGCAACGACACCGCACCATACTGCTCTCGATAGAGCGAAGGAAACGGTAGCCATGATATATCTTTACAAAAAACTTATCATATTGCCTTATGCCACATCCGTCCGTTTTTCGTGATTCAGAATATTTTTGACTTGTTCATTTTCGAACCCTACTAATGTCCTTTACAATTCGGTTCGTTGGCGCCCACCTTGGGTGTTGAGCCTCTATCTAATGCATCTCTAGAACGCTGAGCCAGCCCCGTGCAATATCTTTCAAGAGTACATGGCTCTACAAACATTGCTCCTTAATCATGGCGTATGCTCTTGTTACTGAGTCTTGTATACCATAAGTTCTTACAACGCAGTCATCCTGGAGAGATCCGCTTCCGTCAATGGCACAATGACCCATCTCCAGACTGCCGTATATGTGGAGGAATAGTCGAAGACAAGTGCCATATGATCTTCCTTTGCCCGCCGAAACGATCCGCATGGACATCATACCTGTCAGCCTTCACTAGACAGTCAGCTTGGACCGACGAGGACCTCTGTTCACTACTTGAGCTGTCTCTGCCACGCGTCATCATCCAGCGAGAATTCCACCGCTTCATTAACCTGCCTCAGTTGGTGGCATACGGGGTCAGAACCGTGCGGGATATGCATTATGCTTTTGTGTTGAATGACAGCCCTATCAACAGTGCTGGTGTGGCGCGATCTATGCGCACCAACGCGCTTCTGCTAAAAAAAAAGTTTTCCTGGAGGACGACGTGTATGAAACACAAACTTGCTTCAATGGCCGCACACATCATTCCACTACAGCAATATCCAGCGTCTAACCACATACGGTGTCCATCTCAGCACGCAAGGAAACGTTATATGTAGCATGGGCAGATGGAAAAATACGTGAGCTAAAGGATTTCAAGGACACTATTCCAAGCGTAAACTTAGTCATCGAAATAACCATCCAGAGCTTTTTGATTCAGTTGTTAATAAGGCTGTCCAGCATGCCAGATGCTGCGCGTAGTTTTTATTATATAATTAAATACAATAGATGGCTCGACCAAGTCGCTTGCAACTGTAATCTTTCACCATTCAATTTTTTTTTAGTACTTGATAGGGGCGATTCCGATGCTTGGGGAGGACGTCTGGGAGAAGACACAGTAGTTGTTCTTGATGAACACATCTCCAAGAATCCAAAGACCATCCTGACCACCCTGGACACCGGAGTAGCAGTTGCCGGAGCCATCGCCGAGGTCTTCATAAGCCAAGTCAGCGACAGGGATGTTGAAAGTAGCGCCACCCATCTTAAATCCGACCTTGTTGGTGCTGGTCTTGACCGAACAAGGAACCGACCAATAACTGGAGCTCTGCTTCGCACCAGGGATCTTGGCGTGAATAGCAGCGGCGGCAGCGTTACCAACGATGACCAAGGTCGTGCCAGTGTCAACAATACCCTGGGAAGTTTGGCCCAAGGAGACGCCGTTGAAGGAAGCATCCTGAATCAAGACCTGCCAGTATCCCTTCTTGGTGACGGGAACATAGGTCAGAGAGCCAGTGTACTTGGTGGAGTCAATTCCACCAAAGAGGTACGCACCTCCAACACCGCCGTTGGCGCGGACCGAGGGCAAGTAGGCCGAGACGACTGGCTGGGCGAGGACACCAGCAGCAATGGCGTTGTCCATAAACGTCTTGACACCGCTAACTGACTCGATGGTGTTGAAACCAAGACCGAAGAGACCATCTTCAGGTGAGGAGCCGAACTGGGAGGACTCCTTAGTGGCGAGACCAATGGTCTGGCGGACGGAGATGCCACCGACGTTGACAATGTCAGAACCAAGGGTGCCGGAGGCGCTGGAGCCGTCACCATAAGAAATGGTCCAGGATCGGCCGTCCTTCTGGTAGGTAGAGGACTTTGTCGAATCGAAGCGAGTGTGCGCCTTGCAAGCGGCGGTCGTGCAAGTGGAAGAGGGGAACCAGATATCAGACGAACCCTAGAATTTGCAATACATGTTACTTGTTAGAACAACTGCAAACAATTAATCGAAATTCTATACCCTGCATATCACATTAATTGCCTATTGTGCTTACGGTATCGAAATCCAGCTTGACAACTTGGGCGGGAGTACCGACGGAGACGCTTCCGTAGTACTCCAGATCGTTGTCAACATTGACCAGAGGGACGGATCCGGAAGAGGCAGCAAGGATACGGCCGGGATAACGCTTGTTCAACTTGGCGATCTGGGCCTTGGTGTTGTGCTTGAAGTGGGGGTTACGCGTCATGGGGACGGAGAAACCACCTTGGTGAGGATGGGGCCTTCTGTTGATCGGAGAGGCATCAGTGAAGGCCAGCACGGCAACGGCCAGCGAGACGAGGGCAGTGATCTTCATGGTCTTTTTTTTGTTGTGGTGAAGGTGAGAAGAGGAGAAGAGGAGAAGAGGAGGCGAGTGGTGAGGAACAAACGAAAAATATGGGAATCCTCGGTACCTTTTATAGTCATCAGGAGTTCCGCAAGAATAATAATGCCCAACCCCGGATTAGAGGACCATAGACGAAGTGAGTGTTCGACACCAACAGCTGTAGATACAATCCCAGGGTCTAGCCGGTTCTGCAAATGGATCCAAGTCCAGCAGATACCGAGAAATGCGGATATGGAAGTATAACGAGCATGAGACCAACGCCATGGTCCATTTTTGGACAGCACACACCGGGAAAGGATGGTAAAATTGCAACATTAACAAACAACCCTAACGGACCCTGCACTACAACTTCAAATGAGGAAGAGCCCATTTTTTTGGCCTCATGCCTTTTTGTGTCCATTTTCATAACCTAAGCACCAGAGTCCTTTTACTTTGTGCATGAGAGCAAACAGCTCTGCCCAATAATACTCTCGTATCCGCGTGCGATTCAAGGGAATAAGGGTCATCAGGAGCATACTTTCTTTTATTGTATTCAAATGCCCGGCGAAAAGGCCTATTCTATCTCTCGACCATTCCTGTTCTCTCTCACGCGTTCGTTCGTGCGAGCCTTCGGAAAGAACGCGATTGGCTAGAACGCTGCAGCGCTCTACTGCAGCGGTGGGGGGGGGGGGGGGTGGTCCGCAGTCAGCATGAAAGAAACCATAGTACAAACTACTCCCTCAGTCAAACCACCCTTACTCTCGTATTTGAATGAGTTTAAGGAAGCGAATTCAACATCATAACTTGGAGCAGACAGAAACCCTCGCTCGCTTCAACTGTTTGCCTCCTTGAACAGTGCAATGGGATAGACATTGGATAATGAAGCGAACGATTGTCAGCAAAGTCGTTATCGCGGAGGATAGTTGTTAGCATTAATACATTACATTGGACTGGTGAAAACTCTCCCATGGTTTTACGAAAGCGAAGGTACCCTGCCATAATCATGTTAGATCCTGTAGCGGCGTGCAGTCCATTCCAAGGGCACGAGAGTCCATCCAACTCTCGGCAAAACTTCTTTGAAATGCAATTTAGTCTAATGTATCGCTATGTGTTCATTTCGCAAACTCTGTGGCATATTTTCCCATCGCATGCCATGGGCAAGCTTTGTTTATCGCAATAAAGTTTGCCCCTTGCACGCAGAGTTATTGCCAATAGGGCGTATAGACCCTGCAAGGATTAAGGTTTATTTTTTTGAAGAAAAAAGCACCGGGTGGACACCCTTGAGAAACTGCTCACATATTCCGTCATTGAACTAAAGCAGACGAATGGATGAATGAGAAGCTTTTCAGTATTATTCACCGCTACAATAAAGTTCCTGGCTCAAAAAAGGGTGAATGATATTGCTTTAGAGCAACGCAGGTCTACGCGAGCCAGCCAAAAGTTTACGAGCAAATCCAGTTTTCCCATCGTTTCACCTAACAAAACGGCGGCTCACAGAATCGGAGCAAACAATCCTTTCCCCTGAACCCTATGACAACTGGCTCAGCTACGTGTGAACTTGTCGTAAAAAGGAAAGGTTATGTTCAAATGCTCCCGGTAGTCTACTTGCGTAACAACGCGATGCGGTTATTCCGTTGTGCCTGACTCCATAACCAGTTACGCCATACTCCTGAACCCTTACAGAATATATTCCTCTTTACGCCCACATATAGATCTACGGAGCGCGTCCATCTTGGCTTGGATCCAAGACCATCAGGAGCGAAACGCGAAAACTATTTTTTTATGACCAAAGCCAGTTCGCCCAACGCCTTTATTACCATTTTGCAATAAGCCGCCTCCTCTCGGAAACGAGCGCACTACCAAGCGTACTACAAGCGCATACACTAGAACGTTATGTCCGAAGCAAAGATATATTAGTTGCCCAGCATTCCGAGCAAAGACCTTTAACAGAAGCACCATTAAACAACAAGGACAACTCCGATACCGAGGGTGAAGACCTGAGATGAACACATCACCAAAGACCCAGAAATCGTCCTGACCTCCTGGACGCCCGAGATACATTTACCGGAGTTCTCGTTGAAGAGATCATTCTCGAACAAAGAGCCGAACTGGGGAGGATTTCTTGATGGAGAGACCGGTGGGTCTGGTGGACAAAAATACCTCCTACGGGGATCCCATTTCAGCGATGAGCTTGCCGTCCTCTTGAAGCATAACCCTCACGTCAAGCATAACAATAGAATTGTAGAACAAACACCATCCTAGCCTCAACCTCCTTGCTACATCTACCGGTACTGTCCCACTGACCGATGTCAGCCCCGATCTAGAGTACTACAAAAATATTCTGTCGGAGCCCCCCGCCCGAATCTTCACACTGGACTTTAACAATGTGAGGACCCGCTCATGCACGAGCAGCTTCTAAAACGCGACCATCATACCCAATATTTGGTGGCGAGTTTCTCCTCTACGATTAATTCGGGCTCGTCCGGTATCTGGCTTTCCTCTACCGGCTGTAAGGCCGCTACTTGCAATGAGGCACATTCGCTTCGATCTCTACCGAATTTCAGACCTATTAGAACGCTGGTTGCCTCTGGTCGATCTCTTACGGCGATGACTCCAGGGCCCCAGTGTCTTGGGTATCCCTGATTCCGACCTGTTAACGTTGGCGGGAGCAACGTCAATGAAAACAAAGACGACAACGGCCAGTGAGACGAGGGCGCTGATTTTCAAGGCGGCGAAGTTGTAGGAGGAGGAGGAAGAGAGGGGGTGATGAACATGACAGAAGGACTTTCCTAATATCCTTTATGCCCTCAACGGTCAGAAATACCATTCCTAATGAAGCGCCTTTAAGGATATGAGGATATTGCCATTGATGAGAAAGAAAGACGCGACGCGAATTATCCCTAGGAGCCGCCAAAGAAAACTTGGTTTGACAGCGTACTTCCTTTTTTGGAAGCCTTTTTCCCTTTTCGTGACAACTCTAGTCCACACACAAAGGAGCCCTTGTTTACGAGACGATGCTGCTATTGGACACACTTCGCCCTCGAAAGGATTAGCGTAGAGTCCTCGCGGGCCAACATATTTTTGAAATGGTTGGCTCAATTCAGTAAATAAGGTTGCCCTTTTCACGCACAAAGCTGACAGCCAGGCGCATCCACACTGCATGCATGTTCCTGACTATATTCTCAATTATGAGAGATAACGGCGCCGGTGAAGGTGCAGAGACTAGATGACCATTAAAGCCATAGATGACAAGAGGACGACTAGACGCGACCGTGGTGTCTTGGGGGTGTATTCATTTCAATTGAAAGGGCTCAAAAATATGTTGGCCCGCGACTTTCTAGCGAGGACTCTACATATACCAGTTGTTTAGTTTTCAGTTCTTTTTTTTTTGTTGACACTGGCGTATGGACGAGAAAGACAACAACAGAGGATCCAGATACTGTAGAATCGGCCGTTGAGGCCGGATGTCCGGCGTCGTCTAATGATCGAGGTGAATTGTCGACTAATAGAGTCCGCGTCAAAAAGTACCGACACTTATATTTTTGCAATAATGAATTTTAATTCAGTCGATTGTATGGCCATTGTGCGTCAAAAGTGCCATCCTATGTTTTACGTACAAAATTAACAAAATTTATTTTCGCTCTACCTCCGCTTGCTGGACGCGTCTTGAAGAAATAAGATGATGACAACTGTCCCCTGCACTTGGTAGCATGACCTCTTCTTTGTCTGTAGCAGTACTAGCAGTCCTCAGACATAGATAAAAATGGAGTCGCAAAGACTTTAACGCGGTACCTCTTTTCTTCGTATCTTTGTTACTCTTTACATTGTGCATGCAGCCATGTAACCATGTCAACAGGCCACTCTTGTACGTGCGAGAAACCATTTCTCACGTGAGGGCCGCAATTGACTGAATTAAAATTTATTATTGTAAAAATATAAGTGTCGATACTTTTTGACGCGGACCCTACTCTGAAGAACGACAATTTGCTCCAATTTTTTTTTTGTTCCCAGGCGGAATATTTATCATGCTCAGAAGACATTACTCTACCCTCCTAGAGTATAATAAATCTTATGAAAAAGATGAATAACAAAACGCAATTAAGCGAACATCGTTCCAGCGCAGAGGTCTCGATCTCTCAAAAATGGTGCGGATGCTCAGTGAAAAAAAAAAAATAAGTTTACGTGCACGCCTGGCAATGCTTGAATGGACCTAGCCTTTGAAGACAAGAGATTGCGAGAGCCATTTTGCGGTTGAATGTCGACTAGCGGCAATCACGCCATATGCGAACCGAAAACACACTTGTCTATGGTTGAAAAGGAGAATCACCTTAGTCAACTACAGGATGGTACCCTTTCAATACTTGCCAAAGCGGAAGCCCTTGTGAGCCACAATTTGAGAAGCGGGTTGAGTTGATGAGTGTTTACCGTACAAAAGACACTTCACGCACCTTGATGGTATGTTGTTCGTTAAAGGGCTCCGAAGAGGGCCTTCGGCCTGCCTGCCTGCCTGCCTGCACCTTTGGTTAGACGACCCAGTGAGCAGGTCCCGACTTTTTCGTGTAGTCCAAAGAGCACAAAAAGAGAATCGACCCAGACCCTGAGACCCTTGATCTATGTTTTGGGTCAAAATTCCTTGTTGCCCCAAGTTTGTAGACAGATACGAGTTTCAGAGCTGCAGACTTTGCAGCTTTACTCCAAAAAACAACTGGGTACGCATGAGCTGCCTTGAAAATGTAGCCACTTCGAACCCTGGGGTGCGCGTCTGCATGTGGTGCGAATGAGTTTAACCGAACCGTTGTAGCTCTCAGCTTCTAGAATGGCCTCCCTTTCAGGATGCATGCACAGGTAGATAATTTGGTTAGCCCTTCCTCAAAGATAAAGTTTTTTGTTTACTAACATCGTATGCTGAGCCTAACTCCCGGGCCCTTTACAGCTTTACAAGTACTTCAGTTAAACGTACTCGCCAAATGTATGACTGAGTGAAGAAAATTAAAATTTCACACACACACGCCTGGGGTCTACATGAGCTTGGCTCGCATGAAGTGGAATGTGAAAGAACCTGAACACTAGCGCTACTCCACGATAAAATTTAAAAATTATTTTGGATGGATTTTATGGCAGCCTCCATAACTGCAAACACAGCAAGACATAAGAAAAGTTATCAATCGGGTGAATTGAATTCTGAAAGGACTCGCCTTGGGTTAGTATTTGAGGCGCCTGAGCCAGCCAAAGGTACAAATCCAACAGATTTCAACCATGCAAAAAAAAAAAAAAAAAAGAAGCCCTGAATATATGAAAAACGAACGTCAATTCGTGTATCATTTAATGCGAGGGCCAGAGGTGGCGGTTTGAGGGGGGAGGGGGGAGCAGGGAGGAGGGAGGGGGAGGGAGGGAACCATTGCCACTGAGAGCGTAGTTTTCGCGTATGACAATGACACGTTGCTGATTGGTTAGATGGCGCCAGGATCTTTGCAGCAATTGCCTTTATGGTGGGAGGCGACATTTTACCCAAAGTAGCCCATGCACACTGCTAATTTACTGTAATGGCGTGTGATGATGATGATGATGATGATGAGGTGCTTTTGCTAGATTTATGAAGAAGGATTTCGAGTCGGACAACTCCTCCAGAGAGAGAGAGAGGGGGGGGGAACAGGGGGAACAGGGGGAACGAGGCGGCTGTGACAAACTCTTGAACAAAGTCTCAAGCAGTTACTCTCGCCCCCGGGATATAGGTGTAACAGAACTCGGTCCCAGTCTACGGGGCCGACATGTCCTTTAAAATGGCTTTGATTCATGTCGGGCTGTCAATGCTGCTTGGCCTCAGTTTCAGGGTCTGCTTACTTATGTACTTAGGATGATTGAGAACATCATATGGGCCAACAGCTTCTCGAGATTTACCTGTAGATCTTTTTGCCAGCTAGGTACCAGACTCAGGGTAGAATGAATGGAGACAAAACGCGTAGACTGAGATTAATGTGGTAATATATTTACAATTTTGAATTAGGTCTAGTTTCTATAATACTGTCCACTCGCGTTTGCTTAGCTCACGGTGAAGACGGCCTGCTGCCAGGAACAGCATCGGCTACCTCGCGCAGTGCCTGGATCGTCTGCATGATCTGTAGATCCAAATCCGACGCCTCAGCTGCTGTCTCTTGATCTCGCTGCTCCTTCTTGGCCGTTGTAATCGCAAGGGCATCACTGATGATCCCCTGCACGGCCTTCTCTCTCTCAGCGCACGACTGTATCTCGGTGCTGTTCGGGAGCTTCGTCGTGCTCCTGGAAGCCTCGCTATCTGCTCCGTGATGGGAGTGATATTGCCTCAAGTTAGGACGTATCATCGGGCTCTTCTGAGCAGAATAGGACTTAGGAGCTCTTGAAGGAGATGTCGCGCGCGATGTGTTGGCAGACCTTGACCTGCATGACATAGGCAATGGCAAAGGCGTGGCAAGCTGATCCAGACTGGCTACAAAGTCATCGCTCGATAACACATTGCTACGGGCATTTTGCTGGCGAAGGTATGTCTCGTTCGATCGATGTGGGGGCAGCGAGTTGGGTGGGGATACGACCAGATTCCTTGTTGCCGAAGATGGAGACGGAGCCCTTGATCGCCTTCCCTTTGAAGATGTGTTTTCACCTCCGACTATGCGCGCTTTGGAAGGCGATGCCGGTGGATGCCAGTTATTTACCAATACCCCGTCACCAATGGAGGATATGGTCGCGGCTCTCCGTCGGTTCGACTGACTGTGCTGTGGCTCTGATGATGGATCTGTGGGGATCGCTGGAGGTGGGAAAGATGGTGGAGGCGGAGGAGGAGGGTGAGCCTGGCGTCGGCTCTCCCTTGACATCCTGGGACTTGCTCCGGCACTGCTGAGGCGTGGGCTGCCTGCCATAGAACGAGGGCGCACTGAGGTCAGAGGTGCCGATGACATTGGCAACGGAGACGACATCAGACATTGGCTAGTAGGGAGTGATGTACAAGGACTCGACGTTGACCTGTCTGGGTTCGCCTGATGTATTCTGTTTTCACTTTCTACGTTGAGGCCGAACATGTCGCGATAGAAATCATTGGATTGAGCTGCGAAACCAGTCAAGGAGCGCCCGGGAGCGTTGGCAACTATTTCCTGCCACCCTGTTGGATGCACACGATAACTCGAGTTTGAGGTAGACGAGTACGTTCGGGCAGCGACAGGCCTAGTGGGTTGTGAGACGGAGGCTGCAGGAGTACGACGAGGAAAGCGATGACTGTGCGACGTATCTGTATGACTTGCTTGCCAGTCGACTCCTTGACCGCCGAGTGTGGGGAAGGGAACTGGCGATGATGGGATCGGCAGCGACGTGGTGGAGGAGTAGTTCAAAGATTGGACGTCGAGGTTGGAATTCATGGTGCTGGACGTTGCAGATATCAAATTGGCATTGGACCGAGTTTCCTGCGGGGCTTTCTCACTCATCAGATCATCTTGCCCGGCTTTCGAAGCCCGGCGTTGACTCTCGAGATCACCCGTCAAGTACAACGCTGTGCTCCGAGGCGTCATTAGGATCGTTTTTGAATGTGAAAGAATCTGTTTGCGTCTTGATCTCCGAAGGAACCACCAAAGGGCCAAGATGCATGTCACTAATGCAAGGACGCCACATGCGAGCCCTACAATCAGCGGCACGGACTTTGAACTCGTAACATCAAATCTCTGTTCGCTTCCGTCCAGACTGTCAATGCAATTTGGCGCAGTTGACTCGGAGGAGGATATGAGCGATGTGGTTGAGGGACTATGATTCCGGACTGAAGGACAGGAAGGTGTTGATGTGGGAGACGGGGTTGATGATGAGAGAGGGTCGGTGGTGATTAAGTCTGCCCAGGCGTGGTGTCCCCAATGATGATCATCGCCGTCCCAATCCCTATCCCCACCTCTATCCCATTTCTTCTCGTGATGTTTGCGGACTAGTCGAGATGAGGTTGAAGTTGACGCCGACGTCGTGGTTGTGGTTGAACCTGTGGTTGTAGTTATGGCTATGGTTGTAGTTGGGGTGGTTGCACTAAATTTTGTGTTCATGTCGAGTATGGAAATGTATGTGAAAGGTGATCGTGCGTGAATGCAGCGTGGTAGGGGGTGGAGAGAGGAGGGAGGGCTTTTTGGCGGCAAATCCAGAGAGGCAGAGGACCTCTCGGGTTTTATGGTATTTGGGGATAGATATGGGAGGACTGAGAGAGAAGAGAGAAGAAAGAAGAAGCGGAACGAGGAGGGAGAACGCGCTTGAACGGTTAGCGGCTGCTCTTTCAGGAATACAAAAAAGCACACACACACACACACACACAACAACAACACCAACAACAGCAGTAACAACAACAACAACAGCAACAACAACATGATGACCCCGTCTTGGCTTGCGTTTTCAGTCCTCATTCGGTCTTCAGAGAGCGCCATGAATAAGAGCGCCCAAGAGCAGCCCTGGCTGTGCGCTGACAGATCAAAGACCGGGCCATGATTGGACAGGGCACACAGACAATTAAAAAAACAGCGCAGGGAACAGCACAGAAAACAGCGCACAATAAAGCAAAAAAGGAGATGGAGAGTGGTCTGGGTCTGAAAACCAACAATTGCCCGTATACGGAGCAGTTGCCACAAGAACGCGTTGAACGGAGATGGGTCTAACGAGCGAAGCGAAAGTAGTCTGCTGCAATACCATATTCAAACACAGTCAAGCTGGGGACACTCAGTATTCAGGGGTAAAGTGACACTGTGGTACCCCGATATAGCCTAGCTGTGGACCCATACTGGGCTCAATAAAGCTGGTACGACGCGAGCACAAAGCCGGGTCAGCCGGATGGTTTAGTAAAGGACAAAAGGGCGAAAACAACGACGTTGTGGCTCAAAAAAGACGGTGCTCAGCAGCACAATGGCGCCAGCATGCACATCCGTATCCTCTATTCCGCTGGTTTGGTTCGGTTGATTGACGCACAGAGTTGCACAGTTGTAGGGTTGGTTGCGCAAGGTATTTACCGTAGATATCTATTTCTGCGATGTTGTAGTACAAAACCCGATGCTGAAAGCCGCTGTTTAGCGAACGGGGGATTAGGGCAGAAAAATAAAAAATAAAAAGTAAAAAGTAAAAAGTGTGAAGCAAAAAGTACAAATTAAATAGTAATAAGAAGCACAAAGTAAAAGGTGGAAAGTAAAAAGTACAAAGTAAAAGAAAAAAAGAATGCAAAAGTCGGCAACCACTACGGATGAGAAGGACCCAAGCCAGGACTATCGTACCCTTAGCCATCTTGGGGCTCCATTATGGGTGCCCATCATGTCGGAGGCCCAGCATCTTTGGATCTGCTATTGACATCTGGATTTGTGGCCAAAGCGCAAAATGAAAGAATGAAAGAAGGTGGAGAATAGCACATAGAGAGGGGTGCATGAGTGCATTTGTTCTCTTGAATTACAGTATCATGCAAATGTATATGCTGCTAGGCTGGATAGAGATATAGGAAAATAGCGTCAGGGATCTCATTCCCTGTACCGGGCAATTCCACTGTATCTGGAAAAACTGCTGTGACGACAAGGTCTTTGCTGTTAGGAGTGACTCCCATTGGGGATCTACACCCATAACGGACCTGAAAACCGACACGCATGGATATGGGTATCGCATGGATGTACGCTGTTTTTTTGTTTGTATGCCTGTTTTATTCATCATCCATGGCTGCATGTGGTTTTTTGATAAAGGCTCTGGATAGCAAGGGTAGCACCAATGGATCTCCCTCTCCTAGTCTAACCTCGTATTTCTCCGTCTCCTGTAGACGACTGTCCCTTCTCAAGGTGCTGGATAAAACTATGTTTACATTTCATCTCCGCATCCCCCTCGTGTAACATGCTGTAAAAAGATGAGATTTCGCGGGCGCGGGGAAAATGAATTTGCACCCTTGAGTAACGTAGCCTAGAACAGCATGGCCAGGGGCATGGATGCACTGACATGTCATAAAGAATGGACTTATCATCGACCAGAGATGTACCTCCAATGGCCTAATCCGCAGGACAGGCGCAAGCAAGAAGGGTCAAACGTTTGAAAGGTCGAGAAAGGCAAAAAGACAAATGCACTAGTCTAGTTGCAATTTTTGTAATTTGCTCCTGGCGGCTCACATGCGGCATAATGCATCAACGGTCTGTATTTGGTTACCATTAAATAAAATAAAGAGAAGGTAACCGCTGGGACCAGTCTAAAATCCATGATCAAGCCTGTTCCAAAAGTATATAGGAATAGAGCGAATACAGGGATCCCTAACACTCTCTTGATGATTACGAACTGTATCCAGACTATTCTTGTGTTTAACGCCTCCCTTAGTCTCTCCCTTTACCATCCATCGTTTGAAGCGCGTTTTCCATCGTGTGGTTTGGCTAACTATGTCGCGATCATCTACGACGCGTATGACCCTTGTATCCCAGTCCACAGCTGAGCATTTTATTGAATCCTGACCTATCCATTTCACATCAGACTGACTACAAGCAACAGGAGATAGAATGGTAGAACATATCGAGAGATCATCCACAGATCTCCGACCAGCATTCGCCAGAACCGCAGTCGTCCTAGAGGCCATGTTGTGTATCGTATCCACGCCCATTTCTTTGTCCGACTCAAGGCCTTACGAGGAGATAGCGATGGTAGGGATCTCTGTAATGGCGACGATGTTCCTGCAATATCAATCTCCGCGTCGTCGGATTTCTCAAATGCATCCATTGGATTCAATGTCCTAGCGGGTAGTAATTTCGCTGTTGGGGCGGGCCCTTGAGATGCAAAGGGATCTCGGATGTTCCATGAGCGGGGCATGTTTGAAGACCGACCCGCTTTCTCTAGGATCGAGGACGTTGGCCGCCATCTGCCCAGCAATGGACTAGAAGGCCGGTTCTGCATAAACCATCTGAACCGCAAGACCAAGAGCCATGCACACGTAAGGACGAGCAAACTGACATATCCGAAATAGATCGACAGCTGCTCAGGCAGCATGCATTTGTCGTAAGAAAACGTGGGGCTCGTCGATATCATTTCTTCTTCGACAATATTCTTCGGCAACTGCTCCGGATTGTACAGCGACAGCATGAGAAACGCAGGTTGCCTAATTCCTTGAGCAAAGCTAAAGGTCGGCACCGTGACCTCGGGCGTCAGCTTGCCGTACACCAAATGCGTAATCTCACACCAGCCATGACTGTCACCGCTAAAGACCATATCCGCCTGGACCCTGCCCAGGATTGCACGCGACAACGACGCGTTCACCATGTTTTGGAACTGCTCCCCATTCCTGCTTAGGATGGGTTGATCCGACTCGCGCGCCTCGCCACAAAACGTCGTGTCCGGTCTGAAAAGTGGTACATGAGTGAACAGCATTCGAGGTAGTATGGACCCTTCTAGAACACATACAGTAGGAAAAAAAAGAGATGCTTAGAAAACCATTATGAGTCCAGGCAGCATTACTTTCATCATCAACTAGCACCCATGCATACCACGTCCTATGCGTGACACGAAGGCCCTGGATTCCTCTCGAATGAATGTGATGTTGGAGCTAAAAGAGAGCGTGTCCATAATGATAAAGCTGTGATTTCCGACATCGATCTCGTAGTTGACCGACCCAAACTCCTTCTTGTACCGCTTCATGGCCCGTCGGACTAGAGTGTCCCCAAAGCCAACATCATGGTTACCCGCGACATAGAGCCGTACACTCCTTCCTTCTGACCGCATGGCCGCCCTCTCTGAAGCATCCAGTGGCACGTTCAAGACTTGATAAAATTGGCCGGTGAGCGTTTCCTCTGCATCCGTTCCCCCGTGTACTTCTTTTCCATCCGAAGTTGCAGGATAAGCGTTGCTAGATGCTTCTACCTGCCTAGGTTTCTGTACGCTACTCTCTAAATCCTCAGCATCCATGACCAACGGCCGTAAATTCCAAGCTGTTCGACTCGAATCAAACACCTTTTCCAGAAACCGATTCTTGTTCTTTTCAAATCTCTCCTCGTCCAAGGTCTCTCTGCCACCATCGTTCAGATCGCCTAGGAACATCACAGCATCGGGCCTTGCAGCCCGATGGAATCGAGCAAAGCTCCTCCGCATGAAAATATCCGTGTAAAATTCCGTTAACCAGAGCGCGGGTCCAGATTGCTTGTATGAGAACCAGTCTGTGAGCTGAGGGTTCGCAATAATAGCAAGCCTGTACCGTTCCTGAAGTGAGGTGTCGCTGGTGTCCTGTTTCTCAGATAATAAAAAAAAGCACGTTATCACTGAGATCCTATCAAGATGTTTCATGAGGGTGCCAGCGAATACTCTCTTACCCAAGACGAGTTTTCAGGCCAGATGCATCGGTTAATCGTGATCCAGTACACCCCACACTCTCCAAAGAAGATAGCCATGAACCATATCAGCCTCAATAATAAGATTTGGCGCTGCAGGAAATGACGCTGGAGACCTGGCCTTCCGTGGGTGGTCCTTTTCCGATTAGCCGCAATGCTAATAGGGCCTGGTCTGAGCGACGAGGAACTGGATTGTGTGGATTGCAATAGGGGCGCAGAGCTAAGGTTGAATTCGGGCAATGCATCCGAGGCAGTAGATGACGAGCGGGCTTTGACATTCGATGCGAGTTCAGGCAGGTAAAGGCGCGCACTGTGAGATGCGGACGAAGGGTGTTGGTCCATGTTCCGCTGCTGTGGTGAAAGTACGACACGTTCTTCCGAGGACCTGTGTTCTGTATCCGGGGCCTTGAGATATTGCGATATGGTAACTGGGGATAGATTGATGGATTCTCAAGCAATTTAATAGTGAAGATGAGGAAGAGGATATGAAAGAACTTGATAGTAGAAAGGAGCAAGGAAAAAAAGTAAAAGTGGAGAGAATGGAGGGCACGATAATACTCGTCCTGGTCGAGAGCCCTGTTTGGACACAAACACGCCACGTCTCTCGGATAGGCCTGGATTACTACAACCTACTATCTTCTCCATGACACGTTCCTCGACGTTTGACATGTTCGTTCCTGAACTCCGTGGACGTCCCCGAAAAGGGCGCCAGGAGTTGTATTAGATGATGAGACGCATCAAATCGCACGTCTTTTTTTTGGGGCCACGTCTCTTTATCGCGTCGCGCAGAATCTCCGCTTCCGTGGGCTCAAACAGAAAAAAAAAAAAAGCGCGAGTGAGAATCCGGGGATTGTTCATCTCACCATCCATCGTCCATTCATTCGCCCCTCTCCCCCACTCAGTCTCATCCACCCATGGAGCGAATCGTCAGCTTGCTGCCCTCGGCTGCAGAAATCGTAAACAGATAACACCCATACTTCATCAATTGACCCGTCAAATAAACAGAAATTATATTTTTGACCTCTCCTCCTCTCCTCCTCTCCTCCTCTCCTCCCTGATGATAGATCTGCCTGGTAGGTGGCCAGCCAGAGATGGTTGCCCGTAGCCACGAAGACGATTTCCCTTCAACAATCCAGCACCTCCCGATCCTCACCGCCGCCAAAACCACCTTCACTACCTCTGCCGATGTTGACCGTCAAGTCTCCGAGGCTCTCTCTCAGGGCCAAAGTCTCTACGACCTCGATGTCACACAACTCAAGGCCCTCCGACCCACCGTCATCGTCACCCAAGACCTATGCAACGTCTGCTCGATCGATCTCGTCTCCGTCCAGCGCGTCGCCAGCACCATGGATCCACGTCCTCAGATCGTCACCTTGAATCCTACTTCTGTAGGCGAGGTCATGGAAAGCATCACGACCGTGGGACTGGCCATCGGACGAGTTGAGGAGGCAAAGAAGGCCCGCGAGGAGCTGGAGGCGAGGATTGCGCGCTGTCAGAATGCTGTTGAGGAGGTGAAACGTGGGAACGACGGCTCATATAAGCCCAAGAAGATCATGTTCTTTGAATGGACAGATCCTATTTATCCTGGCGGCCATTGGACCCCAGAGATGATCGAGATCGCGGGAGGGGTGCATCCTATCAACGAGGCCGGGTCCCCTTCGTAAGTCTTCTACTTGCAACTTAGCTCGTGGCACTCCTGTTCTATGGTATTGACATACTATCTGAATCTCTTATCGTTGACACAGGCGTCGCGTGCCGATCGAATCTGTCGTGGCTACAGATTCTGATGTCCTTATTATCTGCCCTTGCGGTCTCGATCTGGAGGCCGCCCGTAAGGAATATAACTCTATGATGGAGAAAGAATGGTTCCGAAAGATGGCAGACAAGGCTACAACGATCGCCCTTGTTGATGGTAACCAGATGTTCAATCGCAGTGGACCACGGTTAGTCGAGTGCACAGAGTGGTTGGTCATGCTGTTGCACAACCGTCCAGAGTTTGAGCCGACTGGATTCCCTTGGGAAAGGATTAAATAAAATGCATCGACAGAAAAATATACATGATCATATCATATTCGTTGCTCCAACTCGATATCGACTAGAATGCTTCCGCGATATCTTTTACGATATTTCACCACAACCTGTAATGGCCTACTGGGCTGACGGGCGTAGAGAGAGGCATTGCTATAGACGTATGGATGCGCAATGGACAGATCACTGGAGGCTTCAACACGCGAGAGGACTTGGTAACACTTGAGACGGAAAGCGACAACGCGCTCGTTCCAAGGCGGGGAAACAAAACTGCTGGTGGATCGGCTCTCGCAGATGATAACTCTAAAGTCCTCAACTGCACTTCGGTATCCACAAGAAGGGCGTTCACTGCCTTGGGCGGAAAATGGCCTGGAATGTGTGGTGGTTCTATGGATGGATTGACGGCGAGATCGATAGGTGACATTTGAGCATCCTCTTGTCCATGGACACACGTATCAGTCCTCTCGTCCAGTGTCGGCAGTACCGACCGCTCCAAACTGCGATGTGCCACAGGAGCATGCAACTGTGGTTGCTGTTGCTGCTGTTGCTGCTGGCGAGTTATCTGCCTCATCTCCTTATTCGCCAAAATCTTCTTGACCTTCGCAAAGCTGATCCCTCTCTGCTCATCGAACATTTCCGGTGTCTCACCGCCGTGCAGATAAATACACCGAGCATGGTTCTGCTGATACGGACAATCGCCGCCACTCCAGCAGGTCCGAGTCTTGTAGGTCATGGCGCGACTCCGCCGTTGGAGTTCATGCTCGTAGTGGACAAATTGGCACCGTTCACCAAAGGAACAGTAACCTCGCTCCCGAAACTTGACACAGAACTCGGCTTTAAACTTTGGCTTTGTCTGGAGATTGTTGTTATTGACGCTGCTGCTCTTGCTGGACACTGAATGAGACTCATCGTTGCTTTGGTATGTCGTTCGGGCTGCCCTCTTGACCATAGACTCTTGTTGCCGGACCCCTTCTTCCAGCTTCTGCGCCAATGACTCCAAGGGGAGGTAGCTGGAGTGCCTTTTCTGATCGGTTGTCAACGACGCACTCAAATGCAAAGACCGATTCGACTTCTCGTCTATACCATGATGACTAAGTGGGCGCGCGTTGCTGCACCGAAACGTCCTTGATTTCAGGGATGGTGGAAAGGACTCGGAAGGACTCTCTAAGTACGAGTGATCTTGATCAAACCAGATACCAACGCTTTTGGCTCGAGTCTGAGATTCGATCTCGCTCAGCGTGGCGGCAGAGTTAGTGGTTCCTGCGAATTCCCTGCTACTCACGAAAGACGCAAGCAATGGCTGGTAGGTTCGGAGACCGGCCTGTAAAAAGGTCGTCATGGATGAGCGCGACTGAATCCTGATATGCGCCGGGGCACACAAGTCCGGGACGCCTGTTGTTCCATGATAGTCCTCCGCGCGATCAAGGGTACCAGAAGAACCTTCTTCGTAAGGCGCATCGAACATGGATTGGAATGGGTTGAAGGGATCAGAACTGGGACTGAGTACATAGGTATTTGGCATGATGGCAACTAGTGGATAGTACTGCAGGATGTAGGGGCACAAGTGCAGAGTACGAGGTCTACGTGAACGTGTATGCGTTTGCATTGAAAAGCAAAAAGTGCCTGACCTATATATACGTACTCGAAGTTGCACTTCAATCTCACGGCGGGTTCGCCGCCTATCAATTCCCCGACCACAAAAGGGTCTGAGCATGGAGGCAGACTGAGTCCGAAGCTATCAAAGGACCAGCCCAACCAGGAATACATAAACGGTGGCTCGTTGGGATAGCTGTCTGGAAAAAGTGCGTGTGCTATAACATTCCCCTGCTCGCTCTGGTTTGTTTTCTCCGAGATATTTTTTGAATTTCATACCACAGATAAAACAATAGGGCACCTCTAGGAAGATCATTATGATTGCATGTTGTTTTTATTTATTTTGTTATTTGTACTGCAAGTCCTCTGTTCAGCCGCGGCCAAGACGGTTTATTCAGCTCTTAATGGGATCCGCCAAACGCGCTGTGGGCCTTGTTGCAATGGCAAGTGTTTGTGTCGAGATCGATTGCATAGCATAGGAATGTCGCATCAATTCTATTTTAAGTGTCAAAAATGAATGGTCTTGTTAGCTTGGAGTGAAACAAAAGGTTGTCATACAAGAACAGCTTAATCACAAAGATGGGCGCTTACGTGATGGACATGATATGGGTAAAGAAACCGTTGACATAGTACGGGATGATGCCTGCAAGGATACCGATCACATAGCCGTATGGCGACTTAAGGCCATGGGTGGCAAAAACAAAGGCGGCGAACCCCGTTAGAATTGACAATAATGTCGAATAGACATAAAGAATTAGTTTCGTCAAGAAATCTATAATTAATGAAGGTGTGGTCAGTTCAGGGTCCTAAGCATACAAACAGCAAACAAACAAACAAACTATGGCGCCATCCGTTCTCTTACCAGACAACAATCCCCACAGCAGGTTTCGGTGGAAAATCTTGCTCGCCGACCTTGCGGCAGCGAACAAGCTCTCCCCTGTGATACCAACGTAGATCAACGCATAGTTGTTGAAGCTTTCTACGAGACCTTGGACTACCCGACAGCATGTCACGACAAACACGAAAAGCGGAAATGTGCTGTCGTTCAGCCTCTGGAAAGATAAAATAAATATATAAATAAATATGTGATACAGCATACTGGAGGACCCTGCGTAGGCAATCGGTTTAAATTACCTTTGCCAGATTCTTAAGCAGAAACGTGGTCGTCTGGAGAACAGCAATGAAAAGTCCTCCTAGACAAACGGATCCGAATGACGTCGTCGTTGCATTGATAAGGGCAGGCTCCGTGATCTTTGAGCTGTGGTAAGCGAATGGTTCATGTCTATCAGATTGGCAGCCAGAATTAGAACTTGACAAGTACTGGCGAAAATAGAATAAGCAATTATAGCAACGCACCGCTTTCCGTAAAGGCATACCTGTGGAAATACCACTTGGATACGACATTCGCCAATGTAACCCTATTGGTTTCAAAGCAAAGTGGAGATGATCAGCATTATGGTTCCACCTATGAGCCACATGTACCCCAGAACTGCATCTTACCTCTGGACATTACCCAAGACTGCTGAAGTCCATAGATAAATGAAGATGAAGTAGATGGCGATAGGGTAAAAGTTGTCTTCCAGAACCCATTTTTCTAGTATCAGGACATACAAGTACAATGTTAGACAACGTATCACTTGAACAAGATGGAAAAACTGCGACGGTGGTCAGGCCATAAATTTGTGGATACATACTTGCGCCCACAGATGATTCGACATGTCCGATCAAAAATACTCGCGAGAAAAACAGTAGCCAGATCGCCGTAAAGACCACATGAACAGCCATAAGGCCAAATGATACATAAAACATGTCGGGATTGTCCTTCAGTATTTCGCACGCGAGCTATAAAGTGGATCAATACATATGCATATCTGTTAGATAGGAGTCCACTTGCACGAAGATATGAAAAGCTGCGAACAAAAACGTAGCACTGCACAACTCACCTCGATAATGGCGGTGGTCCGCGCAATATACTGGCGTCGAATATAAATGACGCTCAGGAACAGCGATCCAATACCCAGGGGCAGTAATGAGAGTACAGTCAATCCTGTATCCTGAGGATCCCGTCCACCATTGTCTCGTCTGGGTCCCTGGAACGATGACACCATGGACCAAATAAATATCCCAAATGCAAAACACGGGACTGACAGCACCGTCGCCCACACCACCGGCTATATCATTAACAGAACAAAAAAATAATCTGGATTAAAATATCGAAAACGACGGTACAGGGCAAGCTATCACACACCTTCTACGCTCGACATTGTTCTTACTCTAGTAAACGACCGTAGTGTGACCAACCACAAAGTCCCCAAGGCAGCTGAAACCAAGACTACAAAGGTCAGCATTCCTAAGCACATGAATACAAAGCGAGGTTTAGTTGTGTCCCACATAGGCATGTCTAGTACTCGACAGAAAAGGCAAATATGAGCCATTCTTTCCTACCTGCACTTGACTTCATGACGGAGAAAACATTGTAAATTTGTCCTTCTAGCGACGATGACTACAGAGATTGCGCAGTTAGAACAAGGAGCTGACTCGGTCCTATGCAACTTTTAAAAAAGAGGTCTACCATAAATCAGAGTATTTACACTTGTCGTGAAGATCAACACGATTCCGAGTATGAGGTAGACCGCCAGGGCGAATACATAAAGGGCCGCGAAGAATGGATCCTTGAAATTGCGTTTGTACGATATTGATGTCCATCCGACTGGCCCTGTAGGAATCTGCAGGACGAATAATGGGGAGCCGGAGTAAATTAGTGCTATATGTTCTGCCAAGAAGACTGCAACTTGCATACCTTTCAAGGTGCGTAACACCAACTTACAGCTGAGGGCTCCAGCAACTGTTCACCAAGAGTCCCACTGGCCTTTGATTTGGATTTCGATGACGGTACTGGTGGCGGTACATCAAGATAGATCGCCGCCGGTGTCTATACCCATTTGAACGAGAACCTTCATTAGCTGACGATGCACAAAATGGTGGCAAAGAAAGCAAAGTCGGAGGAAGAAAAAAAAAGGTTTCACAAGTCATTGCTCATGACAATACCAATGGAGGCGCTTCTGGCTGCGGATGCCTGTCGAGGAAGAGGGACATGGGCGGCGACTGTGTGCTGGAGTCTGATTCGTCATCCTCAGAGTCATAGTCGGGCATGTAGGACTCATGCAATGGGAGGTCCTCGCCTGGTCGGTCTCCGTCTGAGTCGTCAGGCTCATTGTCGATAGTCGGGACAGAATAAAACAGCGTCCCAGCCATGTTTCCAGGGGCCTGTCTATCATTGCGGGATACAGAGCGCCAATTGCGTCCCACAGCGCCTTGTAAGCCCTGCATCCGCGGCGGGGCATTGGTGCGATGTGAGGACATTCTCCGAAACTATGCTGCTGAGTTGTAGCTGTAGTTGTAGTCCTTGTCTGAATAACAGTGGGAATGAAGTGGTTCTAGCTGAAGTGTTCGGCGGTATTGTTATATGTAAGAAGGGGGAGAATTTTGTTGTGTAAGGTGTTGTGCTCTGTTCTTTGGTTCGGTGTGCTTGAAGACAGTGATGAATGACGACGCAAGAAAGGTGCAGTGTGGATAGACTACGATAAGGGGAACAAAAGGCTTCGACATACTTGCCTGGTGCTGGGCAGCAGTCCCTCAGCCCATTTGTCACGGGAGTATCCTGCCGGTGGAGTGGAGAGACCAAGTGTTTCGGCGGTTCTTCTGTGGGCCTTGCAAGTTTCAGCATATTCAGACGCTGCATTTCTACCCCTCTTATTCTTATCGCGGGACACCAGTATCCCTCTGATTGCCAAGTCGGCTCTTAGCATACGTCATTGGAGAGAAGAACGACAAGGGAAAAAGACGCATACTACTCAATTGGGAGCCCCCGTGATATCGTTCTTGGATGTCGAGAGCTTGAAGATGACTCCAGTGCTTGCTGACTGGCGGTGGTAGCGGTGCTGGTAGCACTAAGATGAGGAGGAACTCAGAAAAAAAGCGCAAGCCAGGTGTGCGAAGTTTTATTGCGTAAAGACTGAGGTTCAAATAAGGGAGGCGCGTGTCTTGAATACTAGTAGTTTCAATATTTCAGTTCAATACAACATCTCTGACATTGTTCCATCGGCTATCGAAGCAGCGTAGTCGTTTTTTCTCGCTGCTTTGCAGCGCTCTAAGCGATATAGAATGGCTCGACGCTCCTCTTTTGTCAGTTTTCTCCCTTTAATCCGTTTGTGCTTGTTAATACGAATGTGCGTACTGTCGGTAGGGCGAAGGCCCTGCAACTTCTTGATTCGAGCCCGTAACACCTTCATGTGGGAAGGTTTGAGGCAACAGGAACAGTATTTAACTTATGACGTCTTTTCTTTCAGCCTATTGATGTGGAGAGTGCCTTGGCCACTTGAAGCAAATAATTATCTTCATCCGCAGCAGCTATTCCTTTGTCTATATGCCAAATTGAGTGAGAAAGAGATATCGGTCCACACACCACACCGATTAGGGCATTTATTTGTACGAATTTTGATATGCTGTGCTGGAGGTACACTTCTCACTTTTTATGAAATACATTGGACTCTGGTGAAATATGCGACAGTGATCACCGATCCAGACAAGAGGTGCGCTGCAACATAACTAGCCTGAGGATATCTGCTCCAGTCTAGGTTCAGATATTTGCTGGCTTTTTTGTTCGGCTCTTTGAACGACCTTGTTTCGAGAATTCTTGCTAAGGGCGATTGCCTGATCAGATCCATGACTGGGGGCGTTGGTGGCGGAGAGCAGTCAGTGCAATCGGGACCGTTGATCAGGCCGCGTTTGTTGTGATCAGGAACGGATTTATGTGCCGAAACAATGAATGGTTTATCAGGTTGCGTGTCATAGAGGGCTGAGTTCACAGTGAAAGAGGTCTCGACACCCCCAATCGAGACTCCAACAGGAGACTTGCCGAGTTGAGCTGTTGTGAGCAACGTCCTGAGCTTGGTAGATCTCGGACCGTCCTCCACTCCTAGCGTATGGAGTACCCCTGCAACAGTAACTCAAGTCAGGAAGCCTGGGCTGGAATGAGTTGCCTCATTAACAGGTAGTGAAGGGCCTTTTATACGTTCCACGGGTCGGCACGGCTTGGTCGAAGAGCTTGCCTGAATGTGCAGCCGGCGTCTGAGTGTAAATGTTTCGAGCGTCTGGGGGATCTTGGGTCATAGGGGACCAAGGTCATAGAGACCTAGGTATCAAGGGAATTTGGGTCAAGAGGATTTAGAGTAAAAGAGTGGTTTATTGGATGATTGATTCATCGAAGGCTATTATATACGAAGGATGTGGTTAAGCAAGCAGTCCTGGGATGCTGTGGAAACTGGGCGAAGCATTCATATGATTATGACATCATTCTCGAATAAAACGTTGTACCTGTTGCATTGGGACCTGGCATAATGGATTGAGTTGTCCTAAAGATATCCGAGTTGATTAATCCGAAGGTCGATCCCTGGATAGCGACGAGTTTTATGAGTAAGATGTCTAAGCTGTCCTTTTCATATGGAAGCAGTTACTTCATGTTTCCAAGAACAAACTCGTCCCGAGCTGTTTCGGATCTCGACTTCTTTGGTGCAGAGAGCATCTCGTCGTCTTCCTGCTCCTGTGGTAGTTAAACGCCGTGGACTCCGGGAATTCCGCACCTACCGATGTATGGTGATGTGGTTTGTTCGTGCTCTGACCCCCCCCCCTGGTTCTTGTATTGTTGTCCACAGATGCCGCAGAGTCGTTCACGACCTGGTATTGAAACTCCGTGTCTAGGTACGAGGTGTAGAAATGGCCCAGAGTGCTGTTCCCGCGCGAGGACTTCGGTCTTGGGGCCTTCGCTAACAGTCTTTGTGACAGAAGAGCGTCGTCGCATTGTTCAGAATTGGATATAGTGCCAAGTTCGAGGGATTCATATAACCGATGTCACCGGTCTGGAGAGCTACGACTGTCACGTACGTCGCATCGGTGCTGCTCCAAGGACCTGCTGCAGGGAGAGCTGTATTTGGTGCGGCAAAGGGTGAAGCATTGGCGAGGTCGCGAGAGGATGGAGGAGGTACGCGCAAGCGGGAGAGTGATGCAGGTGCTTGATAGAGCATGCGCTGAGTGAAGGAGGAATTGGGACGAGCACCATGCACACGTCTGTAAACCTTCTTTACGTGTATGCTGATAGCGTCGGATCAAGAGAGTCTACAGAAGCACTGAAGCGTGCAAAAGGCGTGTTAACAATAGGTTTGGGGCTAGAGGATATCGAGTTACAGGTTTAGAGGTGAATGCAGAAGGCCCACTGTAGCTGTTCTAACTGTTGTCGCTGTCGTCCCCGTCTTCGTCCTCGCTGGCCATTAGGTGTTCGTCCATGGACATTTCATTGGTGCAGTCCTCGTCAGGGTAATCATCGTCGACATCGCCGACATCGTCGTCAAAAGGGAAATCGTTGTCATATTCGTTCTGACTAGCCATTGCAAAATACGTCTGAAATGGAGAATTGCGTGCGTTGTGTGGGAAAAAGTGGCACGGAAATGTATTGAGAATGGACAAAAGACAAGAAGACTCTGTTATGTGAATCAGCATGTGCGCCGATTGTGCCTATGCTGCTTTTTACAAGCGGATAGTGCTCTTTGCCAAGAGGTTCGTGTTGCTTTCACAAACGGTGAGTTTAGTTTCCGTGTGTTGTTGGTGACGGAGTGGCGGCTGCTTACGAGTGGCGGACAAAAGAGGGCAGCGATTTCTTTTCAGTTTCCAATTAAAGCAGCGATGCTTGACTGAGCTGTTTAAGATATCCTGTCTGCTCTCCATGGGCGCAGCTTAAAGATCTGCTGGTTAACATGGATCACAGCCACGAGACACTATTTGCTTTGCATATCAGCCAAATTACCAATTCAAAAGTGATGGTACAATACAAAGACTGTGAACCGAGTGTACATTCGGACACTTTGACCGTCGATAAGAATGTAGCGACGACGAAGGCCTACATTTAGGCACGTCAGCAACCAAGGTGCCCATGAATTAAAATATATATGGGAAATATGGCGTATTCTTTATTGTGGCATCCTCCTTGATGGTGGGATGCACAAGCCAGCGTAGAATGGGGCTGGGGGGTTCGCATTTGTCCTGAGGGATGCGTTTGCCATCTTTTCAAGTAATCTCATAAACGCGGCTCCCAGACTTAACCATATGAAATGATTCTTTTCGAAGCTAATCAATGCCGAGATGCTCTGTACGATTTCAAGTTCTCCAACGTATACAGCCATGCAAATTGTTCCACATCGTCGCATTTGATAAATCATGCACCTTATCGAAATAATCTGGAAGAACAAGACATCAAGATCGTCGACTCCTTCGAAACGTGCATGTAGTTGGTCCAGTGCACGCTTAGACCAAATTGCGACAAAAATCTCCCGTATCTTTTGCAGAGTCGCTAGAGAAGGAGACTTCCCCGAAACTGATATCATTAGCGTCTGTATGCTTCACGATAAGATCGGGGTGTTTCGGAGGAGCCTGGAGATCACGGTACATGCGCACGAACAACGATCCTGATGTTGGAGTTGATGCAGTACTTTGATAGCAAGTTAGACCCCAGAGTAGAATTATAATACAATTCTAATGCTGACCATGACTATGACATGTATACTTACTGGGCAAGCCTGGACTTTTTTGGCTGCGTCATAATACAGCCCAACATAGGCAAAATGTAAGAAGACGTTTGATCTGCTTCAGAGAGAGGTATCTGTAGCTTGTTGCTAAAGTTCTCGCATCCATGCAGGAAGAGGCGCCTCAAGGACGATCGTTCGGATGCCTCGACAGAGTCTCGAAGTGCATCTCGCGCTTTGGCAACATTCCGGGTCCTCCGCAATGTGATATCATATGTCTATAAAAAAAAAAAAAAAAAGCGCGTTAGAGTAGAATATGCTTTGGAACCTTCCAACACTAACAAAGGTGAGTTTGACTTACATCCTTCCACTTTCGAATTGATCCTATTCGCGTTTCAATCGCCTCCTCCTCTAGACACAAGATACATTGCCTCATTGCCTCCATGACCGTATTGTAATGCTGTCCGAAGCAATCATTCTGCAGATCCGTCGGTTGTTCCTGTAGAAACAATATCCCATTGATGGCCCTGACAGTAAATACGATCGGTCAGTTGTTTAATTAGAGCATGAAGTAGCCTGAACCTGTAATACATCCACTTACAGAAAGTTGGGGAAAGCGTCCTTTTGGTACTTGCGTTTGGCAGATCTGGTGAAGTATGCGTTGAATCAATTGCCTATGTCTAGCTCGCCGAGGTGTCCAGTGAAGTTGAAGGGGTTGACCCTGAACACCGGTCCTAGTTCTGCAACAGACACAATGTCTACTTTGTTATCGAAGGGCTGAGAAGGAGTAGACGATCCCCAACATAAGTATATGGAGTGCCCACTATTCTTTTTAAATCGTCTGCATTCATTACCTTGTCAATCTCATCACGGAGTAGAGAGTCTGGAGGTTCGACAGGACGTGACGACAGCGACAATGGGGACGAAAATGATGTCGTTGCTGTGGAGGCTGGAGCTTTCCTCTTCTCCGCTATATGCTCGGGTGTCTCTAGTTGTCGCTTGTGTCGTGCGCCTGAACAACATAAAAATGCATTAATACTGGATACCTACAAGCAGAACAATGATCGTCAAGAGACCTTACCCTTGGCTTCTTCAAAGTGGACTTTTGTATCGTACGACACTTTTTCGGCACCTGATTGGCATTGTAATCCAGCCTCGTCTTCGATTTTCTCGAAGTGTTTTTTCTGAAAGAAAAAAAAAAAAAAAAACGAGAAACTTGTTTGAAACAAGAGTAGATACATGGCCGAGATATGCTTTCGTGTTCACGATAGAACTCGATGCCTTCCTCTCTAGAGATGGACTCGGGGCCATGGTCGTACGATGAGCCTCAACTAAAGGACGCGTACTGTAACCTTAGTCCTGAAAATACCTTCTCCTCCTCCTGCTCCTTTTCTTCCCAATACGACTTCCGCGAACCGCTTGGACGTCAACCAGAGATGTCGAAGTCGCAGCCCATCTGGCGTGCTTCGTTTTTCGACCTCTGGAATTATTTTGTGAAGAAATTCAGCAGTGGCAAATTACCGGTCCTTTGATCGGAATACATAAAAATCGAAAAAGTCCGTCGCGGTGATAGTGCTGAGGAGGCGATCGCTCAGAAAAAGCGTCGTAAATGAAAGTCATGGTTGCTGAGCCAGCAGTTGAAGGTGAGTCGTGTGCTCATTTGCAAAGAAGCCGATGAAAGGGAACATCAACAGTTGCTTTGCACCGTCACCTTGAAAGTAGTCATGGAAACTTAAATTTTCCAGGAGCGCAGCACTTCGTTCCCATCATCGCTTGTACACTCACACACTCACATTCGCTCCCCCCTCCCTCCTTCCCATCGCTCTCCGTATAGGAATACTGCGACGCGTAACTTCCGACTTGCAACTGGTCAGGCAAGGCTGGCTGGAATGCCGTCAAGTTAGCCGTGGCGCCACAGGCCTGTCCACGGTTCAGTGCGTTTCGTTTGGCCTTGACTTCATCTGAACGACTGTATGTTCTGGTGATGGTCATTGACATCTATTCTCAAACCCAGTTGACCTCGGGTGCGAGACAGACTGTCAAAGTGCCGAATGAGACGAGTTATCCTTGACTTCAACGCGTTCATGACGTAGAGAATGGGGGGGGGGAGGGGGTTGGTGTTGAACCAAAAGGTCTATCTTCGTTTCGCAAACTCTTTCTGCGTCTGTCCTTGCTCACTATTTTTTTCTCCTTCGCCTCCTTCATAGGCAGGTGCATTATATCTTTTAGCTACCTACTGGTGCTGGAGTCGATGTGCTGAAGAAGCTTTTTATTTATTGTATGGCGCTCCGTTCATTGGGAGCAGGTAATGATTGACGGCCTTATAGCACGGCAGCCGCAACTTTACTACATTCACGCGACTAACAGTGAATGCTTTTACAGTTGCTTTCCTTTAGCTTGTATAGTACACTGGTGCAGGAGCAGTTGCTGATGGGGCTTTTTATTGTACGACTCCTATTCGTCTTCATCTTACAAGGAGTGCTTCCCAGTTTTGAATAAAATGTCATTGCGGCGCATGTCAGTGGAGACCAACACTGAACGTATTTTTTTGGAACTCCAAAAAGGACATTTGGAATATAGGAATTGGTGGCAATAAAAATGGGGACTTTAGACTCAGATGTCGCATAGTTGGGACGTGATGTGGAGGTGCTGTCGTGGAGAGCGAATGCAAAGAAGAGGAAGAAGAAGAGGAAGAAGAAAAAAGAATGCCGATGCTGTTGCTGTTGCTGTTGCTGTTGAGTGTGCATGTGTCGATGTATGCAGCAGGTTCGCATTGGATACACAAGGGACACAAAAAAAAGAGCACAGAGCACAGAGGGAAAGAGCCAAAAGGAAAAGCGGATTGGTTCCAGTAGTCCGGTCTGGTTGGACTCCACGGACACACTCTCAAGGACAACGGGAGCTGTTTATTGGGGGGGGGAGAGGGGCAATTTGGTCCTGCATTTGGATGCAAGGAAGATAGAGACACAAGGCAGCGAAGAACCAGAAGTGCGGGTGCTCTCTTCCGCACCTTTTGAATGATCCATCCTTCTCAAGCGCATTGCCCCCATCTGGCCTCATTCGCTAATCTCTCCTTCCGCTCCTACAGCTGGCCCAGCTTCATCCTTCTTTCATCTGCTTCTCCATCGAATCTCATTCCTCCGCTCTCAACAACCTAAGAACTCACGCTCATCTCACACCTCATGGCCACCCATCCTTCATCGGGATGGAGGCGTACAGTCGGGCCCCAGTGGTCCTCGGTCAAGCCGCAGGGAGCAACCCCAGGACCCCCGCCAGGCATGCAGCAGGGATTCCACAGCTCATACCTTAACGCGATATCCAGACCGGACCTAAACATTGACCACCAGCAGCAACAGCCCCAACAAAAGCAGCAGCACCAAGTACACTCGACCAACCATGCCAGTGCCTCGACCGAGCATGATCCCCATGTCATGTCTGAACATCAGCGAGCGCTTCTTCAGCACCAAGAAAACCAGCGGCAACAGCAGCTCTACCTGCAGCAATTACAATTGATGCAGCGTCTTCAGGCGATGCCTGGCAGCACTACCCGGCCGTGGTATCCGACCTTTGGACCAGCCATCACCACTTCTTGCAGCGACAGCACCATCCAACTGGATAACCCGAACCAGTACACCTTGATCAACAATGCTAAACGTAACCGCCATGCTGTTGGTCCGCACTGGCGATCTATTCAGACCTCAACAACCTACTCTCCCACATCTTCACCCCCATCTTCCTCACCCCAGATGCAGACTCGTACCATCGTACTATCATCCCCTCTTTCGACCGCTTCCACGACTAGCGCCTTACACACATATCTTTCCGCGACCTATTCTTCTGCAGCCTCGATCGACCATGCACGAGCCACGTCCTTTCACCAGCAGGACCAAGAGATGAAAACAATATCGAACAGCAGACAAGCACTCCAGAGCCCGGTGCATCAGCAGTACTATCAGTCTCACTCTTATCCACACGATCCACGCCACCATTTACTACACAACAACCAACCAGGCAACTCAAGGGAAGCCCGAGATAATCTACTCTGGGTCAACCGCGCCTCACCCGAATCTTCACCGATGACCAGTGTCCCACGGACTGCGAAGCGTAAGGCGACTTGGCAGGACGAAGGAAACGACGACAACGACAACGACAGCGACAGCGGCCATGACAGCATTGACGAGAGTCACTCTCAGACAGGACAGGTTGATTCAACGGCCTATCCCACCCCGGCCCCCTCTTCCTCAGGGAACACACAGCAATCTTTCACAATGCAGAGTTCGGTCCAGCAGTTTGTATCGTTGTCTGTTACTGCCCATCCAGTGATACCAATTGATCAAGATCAAGAGATGGGTAATGCGGAGTCGCACCCGAGCGCTGCTATCGTCTCGTCAGCACCCAGTCGGACGAGCGTAGACACGCTCAGAGTAAACCAAGAAAGCATGGATGTTGTCGAGAGCGGATCTGGTGATGCTGGATTCAAGCAGACGAAGCGGACAAAACCGCGATTAGACCATTCCGTACATCAGGGGATGGCATCGGCGGTGGAAGAAAGACGACTCCAGAGTGGCGAGCAGGTCAAGAATATTCTTCAGGAATGCTTTTATAATGCGGCGACCCCTTATTTTTCAGCCCAGTAGTCCTAAGCATCGTTATTTACTATATACTTTCTGCTTTGTCGCCACTCTGGTAGTCGCTGGGCTACCTTGTACAATTTTATTGTATATTAAAGATCTGAGATCTAAGGTATGATGCGCAAACGTCAAATGAAGTATCCCCTGTTGGGTGGTAAGACACAGAGGCGTACTTTAGTAATCAATGCTGCGTCCCTGTTAAATTGACAGGACGCGACTGTGGCGATGTTAAGGTAACTGGGTTGAAGAGGCCAGAGACGCTGATGACAAATGCCGGGGAGCGGAGTAGACGTGGAAACAGTCCATTAAGTTATTTACTACACGCGTCGTGCGTTAGATGCATGTGTAAACATAGAGTCGCGTCGAGTTTACATTATTTCATTAGTCTATTTATGGTAGCCGCTTTTTTCTTCTGGTCTTTCCTTCTTTCCTTCTTTCCTTTGCTCTTCATCCTTCCTTGCCGCCCACCACCCTTACTCTTGACATCTATCTCACACATCCCTGATATCAATCAATCCCATCTACATCCCAATTGCTCTCCAACATGTTTGTTCACAAGCGAGGTAATGCACATCCTCTTGCCCTACTGGAATGAATCGCTGCTGCAGGAGCCACGACGATGAGTCTGACACTGATCCTTTGACCCTCTCATTGTTTCTGAATCCTCCATACACCTCATTCGCGATACATATCTCCAGATGGTAAGCCCACAGGGTTGCACATGGCCAGCGCTTGGCACGACATTCGAATAAAGACTGAGACGGAATGCTTGATGTCCACACCAATCCCTCATCTCTTGACTCTCCATTTTACAGGACGAAGAGAGCGTGTAGCCTTCGACAAGATAACAGCCAGAACCGCCAAGCTGTGCTATGGCCTCGATATGAACTTTGTCGATCCCGCGCAGGTCACTCAGAAGGTACAAAAGCACTATTTGATCGGTCCTCCTCCCCATGTTACCGTTGAACCTTGTATTGCAATTTACTTAGCCAGCGTGGATCTATTTTTTTTTTTTTTTTTTTTTGGTTTAGGTCATCTCGGGTGTATACCAAGGTGTAACCACAGTTGAGCTTGACAATCTCGCGGCAGAGACTGTAAGCCCCACTGCGCAATTGATCTCTAGTCAGCTTATCGAAGTGTTCGTCCTTCAACGCCGTTATTGATCAATTTTCCTTTGTATGCACACTGTCGTAGGCTGCGTATATGACGACCAAGCATCCTGATTACGCAACCTTGGCAGCCCGTATCGCTATTTCGAACCTGCACAAAGAATCCAAGAAGGTTTTCTCGCAGGTTGTGGAAGACCTCTACTGCTATGTGAACCCCAAGAACGGCAAGCCAAGCCCAATGATCAGCGATCGGACGTACGAGGTTGTCATGAAGCATGCGGACCGCTTGAACTCTGCCATCATTTACGATCGCGACTTCAACTTCAACTACTTTGGATTCAAGACCCTCGAGCGCTCCTACCTCCTCAAGATTGACGGCAAGGTTGCAGAGCGGCCACAACACTTGCTCATGCGTGTTGCCGTCGGTATCCATGGAGACGATATCGACAGTGCTATCGAGACATACAATTACATGTCCGAGAAGTACTTCACGCACGCCTCCCCCACCATGTTCAACGCTGGAACGCCTCGTCCGCAGATGTCGAGCTGCTTCCTGCTCACCATGAAAGAGGACTCGATTGAAGGAATCTACGACACGCTCAAGACTTGCGCCATGATTTCCAAGACTGCCGGAGGGATCGGTCTTAATGTCCATAACATTCGAGCCTCGGGGTCCTATATTGCAGGCACCAACGGACACTCGAACGGCCTGATCCCCATGCTTAGGGTCTTCAACAATACAGCGCGTTATGTTGACCAAGGCGGTAACAAGCGTCCTGGTGCGTTTGCCATGTACCTCGAACCCTGGCACGCGGATGTCTTTGACTTCTTGGACCTGCGCAAGAACACAGGCAAAGAGGAAACTAGAGCCCGTGATCTGTTCCTTGCACTCTGGGTGCCAGATCTGTTCATGAAGCGCATAGAAGAGAACGGCGACTGGAGTCTCTTCTGCCCTGCCGAGGCACCCGGTCTGCAGGACGTCTGGGGTGAAAAGTTCGAGGAGCTCTACACAACCTACGAACGCGAAGGCCGAGCTCGCAAGACTATGAAGGCTCAGAAATTGTGGTTTGCGATCCTTGAGGCCCAAACCGAGACAGGCACACCCTTCATACTCTACAAGGATGCCTGCAACCGCAAATCAAACCAGCAGAACCTCGGTACCATCAAGTGCAGTAACTTGTGCACGGAGATCATTGAGTACAGCAGCCCCGATGAGGTGGCGGTCTGCAACCTGGCCAGCATCTCCTTGCCTGCGTTTGTCACCGATTCCACGACATACGACTTCAAGATGCTGCATAAAATCGCCAAGGTGGTCATCCGCAATCTGAACAAGATCATCGACGGCAACTACTATCCAGTGCCCGAGGCTGAAAAGTCCAACAAGCGCCATCGTCCCGTCGGTCTCGGGGTCCAAGGTCTAGCGGATGCCTTCTTCAAGATGCGCATGCCCTTCGATTCACCCGAAGCGCGCAAGCTGAACGTTCAGATTTTCGAGACCATCTACCACGCCGCTCTCGAAACTTCTTGTGAGCTCGCTCAGGAGGAAGGAACCTATGAGACATATGAGGGATCACCCGTCTCCAAGGGGATCCTGCAGCCGGACATGTGGGGTGTCACCCCCAGCGATCTTTGGGACTGGGCTACGCTGCGCGAGAGCATTGCCAAGCATGGTGTCCGCAACTCCTTGCTTGTGGCACCCATGCCCACGGCCTCGACCTCGCAGATCCTCGGTAATAACGAGTGTTTCGAGCCTTACACCTCCAACATCTACACACGACGCGTCTTGGCAGGAGAGTTTCAGGTGGTGAATCCTTGGATGCTCAAGGACCTTGTCGAGCAAGGTCTGTGGAATGATTCTCTCAAGAACCGGATCATTGCCGAGAACGGCTCGGTTCAGAACATCTCGGGCATTCCTGAGGACCTCAAGGCCCTGTACCGTACCACGTGGGAGATCTCACAAAAGGCCATTATCGACATGGCTGCAGATCGCGGCGCGTTCATCGATCAGTCGCAGTCGCTCAACATCCACATGTCGGACGTCAACTATGGCAAGCTCACGAGCATGGCCTTTTATGGCTGGAAGAAGGGTCTCAAGACCGGGATGTACTATCTTCGTACGCGTCCCGCTGTCGATGCAATCAAGTTTACAGTCGACCAGCAGGCCATTACCAAGAACAAACAAGTAGAAAAGGAAGCTAACGAGGCGGCCATGCTGTGCTCGATCGACAATCAGGATGCCTGTCTCAGCTGTAGTGGGTGAAAAGGAGAAAGAGAGGGTCTTTAATACTGCCAAGTTTCCTTGTTTTGATATCTGGATACCAGCCATCTTACTCATCATTGAATAAACACTTTGGATCCTGTTCTTTCTTTTTTATTACGATGCCATGGGGATGGTTGGGTGTACGAAAAAATGTAGAATTCTAAGACTGAATATGCAAAATGGTGAAGTGGGATAAATGGTGTTGGTTGTGTTGACGAGATGAGTGCTTTTTACATCTTCATGAACTTGCGCTTCTTTTCCGACTCTTGCTTCTTCTCTTCCTCCTTGCGAATCGCCTCCTCGTCAAAGAACTCGGATGTGTTGTTGGCCTCATAATCGCGTCGGATATAGTTGAGAGCAGCAACGTTAAAGCCGATGATGTCCTAAAAAAGAGATAAAAGAAAAGAACAAAGGCAATGTGCTCATACAGGTCAGCTTCTTGAAAAAATAAAAAAAAATTACAGGTGGACTTGCATAGCAGATGAATATTTTTGTTTTACCTTTTGCTTTTGAAGACCAGCTCTCAGGTTGCGTCGGACAGAGTCCAGCATGGGCCGCATGATTCTGTTGGCAACAATCTGGTTGTGGTGCGATTTGATCAAGAAGAACAAGACCCTGCAGACCAAATTGATGTTGTATTCCCGCTGCACAAACACATCCAGCCAGCTTAGCAAACTTGTCACTGCCGCAAAGGGCAGCACAAGCAGTGCCTCGTCCAGCTCTGCGGGGCGAACTCTCTCCAGCTCGTACCACACATGCTGCTCTGGCGTCTGGCGCATCGAGATCAGGAGTGGTGACCTCTGAGGCTTAGACAGCCCACGCTCGCCGCGGGCAATACCGGCATTGTATTCTTTCCAAGCATTGATCTCCTGGTCTGCCAACTCAAGCGCCTCCATAATGCGCTCTCCTGCCTTGAGGGTATCCATCGTCTGCTTTCCAGCCGCTGCGAGTTCGTCTCCATTGCTGGTCGAGGGAGCTCCAATGTTACCCTCGCCATTATCGACCATTCCAGTTTTCTCAAAGGATGCCGTCAATGTTGCCTCGTACAAATCATCCAGTTCCTGCTCGCGCTCCTCCTCCAAGAAGACTTGATCCTCAGTCTTTTGCCAGATACGTAATGAGCGGTCGTGTGATGCAGAGACCACAATATTACCATATGTGCCCACAGCCAGCGCCCAGACCTCTCCATGATGACCCTCCAGCTTCAGGATATTTTCGAACTTGTCTCCATCCCAGTATTTGACTGTCCGGTCCTTGGATGCTGTAAAGAAGTAATGCGTATTCCAGACAAACTGCACTGCCATGACCGACTCCTGATGTGCAAACATCGACTTGTGACAGTCTCCGAAATCCAGACCCCACAGCTTCACGTTCTTGTCAGCAGAGCAAGTCACCAGCAGGTTCGAGTCCGATGAGATATCCATGGACAACACAGGGAGCTTATGACCATACAATGAGAGGAAGAACTTCAGAGTGTCGTGGTAAAAGACCTTGACAGTAGCATCCAGTAATGAGACCGCCACCAGCTTTTGGTCGGGTGAATACCGAACGCATAACACGTCATCTGACATTTTGAGTGTGCGCATATGGACCAGCGAGAGGCGCTTTTTGATGGCCTGGCCGACCTGTTCCTCAATCATGTCGAAATCCCAGAACTTGACATCCTTGTCAGCACTTCCTGTCACCAGACCACGCCTATCCGGACGGATCTGAAGGGACCAAATTGCGCCTTCATGTGCCTCAATTGACTCGATCATAGAGGATGATCCTAAATCAAACAACTCCAAATGACCAGCCTTTGTGCCCACAATGACCTAGAAGAGGGATAAATGGATGCGAAAAATAACAGTGAGTCAGGGATGCAGACCCTTTAACAATCGACGTTAAGATACCAGTCAAATAAATCTATCAACGTACATGACGATTGCCAGGCAAGAAGGCACAGCAGAGAGCATATCCGCACTCCATTGTCCTGATACATGTCATAGTCTTGACATTCCAGATTTTGAGCGAATCTATGAGTACCAAAGTTGAAACATAAGATGTCTTAGTATAGCTTGAACCTGTGGTTGATACATCCTAAAATAAAAGCCATCAAGGAGTAAATGCTGACTTACTGTTAGATGCTGAGCAAAGCAACTCGTCGTCGGAGCTAAGGGCAACAGTACGGATATCCGAACGATGGCCAGCGAGCTCGAGAGTGTATGCCTTGCTGGGTTCATCCGCAACCTCCGCCTTCTTAGCCGCATCTGGGTGGGGCACTGTCCAGACCTCGGCGGTATTGTTGTTCAAGGATGCCACCAGCTGCACATGTCCATTCTTCTCCACATCCTTAGATGGTGCAAAACTGAACGATCTGAACTTGGCTCCTGAGCGAATGGTATGCCAAGGTGTGATCTCGTCTGTGGCCTGGATGGTCTCATCGATGGGCTCCTCAGCCGCTGCGCCTTCCTTGTCGCCCTTCTTCAAAAGCGCCTGCTGCTTCTCGCGCTGACGCTTCTTTCTGCGAGACATCTTCTTTTTAATTTCCTCAATCGTACGTATCCTGAACAGCTCGATCGACTTGTCCGATGCCTGACATCCCAAGAACTGCTGTGAAGAATGAAACTCTAAAGTTGTGATACGTTCCTTGGACTGACGGGGGATGGATCCATAGAATGTAATGGCCTTGACGAGGCCTGAGCTCTGATCCTCAGTCGCATCTTCCTCGCCAACTTCCTTCGCCTCTTCTCCGACCGCCAGGCCTGTTCTCAGGGCTGCAGCGTCGATCTTCCAGACTTTGATATCGGCATCGCCGCCTCCGGAAACCAGCATCGTCTCGTCCGCATTGACGTCGCAATCCCAGACCTCGTTCCTGTGGGCGACCAGAGTCTCCATACAGTGCTGAGTCGAGAGATCCCAGAGTTTGATGAGCGTATCCTTGGAAGATGAGAGGACGTATCCGTCCGTGGGTTTACCTCCTTCTACTATGGACGGCCGTGAGATGAATCGAACTGATGTGATTTGGTCCTTGTGGCCCCGTAGACTTTAAAGTGTTGTTGTCGAATAAATGAAGATGTTGATTCAAGTAATCGTTTTCCAAGATGAACAACCGACGTTGATAGTAAAAAAAAAAAAAAGGAAATCGGCGTCAGTTCCGGCTGAATGACCAAAGCACATAGGCCACAACACCCATAGATCTCAAAATACATGAGATGGCATCTCCACTAACCGATAAAGTCCAACTTCGCCCTCGACATCCCAGACAATCAGATCCGTATCCCTAGATCCAGATACAAGACGACTTCCAGACTTATCAAACGCTAGTGCTGTTACTGCTGAGCGATGGCCATTGAATGTAACAAGAACATCCGAAGTCTTCATGCTCCAGATACGGATCGATCCGTTGGCATAGCCGACTGCATAGCTGTCCCGATCTACGCTACGAGCGATGCATGTAACTTCTGCCTTATTGTCGCTATCGTGCCATGTTCCAATCTATGTAATTTTCAGTAGTATCCACGTTATTAAGTTGGTCGGGCGATGGGAAAGAGGGTCCCTGGAGTAACAAAACATATGGAATTAAAGTGACCGATCCAAGGGTTGCCATTTGTAGTTATTTACCAGCTCGCCTTTCTTGAGGTCCCAGATACTGACGTCCTCGAGAGCAGGACTGATGGCGCATTTGCCTTCAGCATCGTAGATGATGTTAGAGTTGCCACTGGCAATCACACCAAAAGTGGTGCGGGGGGTGTAGCGCTGATAGGCTTTGACCATGCTGTATCAAGAATTTTTATATCTGTCTCAAACTCTTGATAGAACTTTTCAAGAGTTTGAAATCAGTGATGAAGGTTAGCGTGTGATGCTGATGCAGTTGCTGGTTCAGGTTTTGGGCGAGGTTGTTCTGTCGAAAGGACGAGGTCGAGAGCGAGAGAGGGGTGGTATGGAGCAATGGTTTTTTGCGAGCCAGGTTCAAGCTTCACAAAAAAAAAAAAAAAAAGGTTGTTTATCAATGTTCAGGTTCAAGCTGAAAGCCACATCGCAGTCACATCACCCTCGCACTGCATGAGACATGGTAGACAACGCGCGCGAAGGAGGAAGACATCTCGAATACCACCATCGTCAGCACCACCGTTATTCGTAATGGTAATCAAGATACGAAAGAATACCCTGCCTTATCCGAGATAAACCACACACGGGATGATACCTTACGAGGGACATGGATAGGCGCTGTCAGCTTCACTAATACGACCTAGCCTTTACGACATGAGCGGAGCACACCGAAGACAGGAGGGCTGCTCTTGGTCTAGCCGTTGCCAGCGCCAAAAATTGACATATATTTACCTCTTTTCTTCCATTAATAGGCCTCAATTGTTCAATCGCTTTCGGTTCCTTCGGCTTACAAGGACCAGCAGTATCAGGGTACTTCCAACCAACTGGCACAGGACCTCGCCAACTCCACAACGCTCTACGTCGGAAACCTTTCATTCTACACAACGGAGGAGCAAATCTATGAGCTCTTTTCAAAATGCGGTGAGATCAAGCGTATCATTATGGGACTGGATCGCAACCAAAAGACACCCTGTGGATTCTGCTTTGTCGAGTATGCGATTTTTGTTTGCTTCTTTATTATTTCAAGACGCATTTACCGATTGCTGCGCTTGAGTCTCTAATATACTTGCTTATTTGATCTGTTTCTAGATACTACCATCATGCTGATGCATTGGATTGCATGAAGTATATCAATAGCTCAAAGTTGGACGAGCGTATTGTGCGCTCAGATCTCGATCATGGATACAGAGAGGGTCGACAGTTTGGTCGTGGCAGGAGCGGCGGTCAGGTCCGTGACGAGTATCGCATGGAATTTGATGCGGGCCGTGGAGGCTGGGGCCATGTTAGGGCAAGACAGGAGGCAGAACGTGAGAGAGAACAAAAGGCCAATTACGAAGCCATTACAACGATCCCTGAGGGTGCCAACCTCGATTACAAGGACAGAAAAGAGGGTAATCATGATTTTCATCTACATCTTTTGTCTACACTTGGTGCAGTCGCGCAATGCTGGACATCAATGCTAACATTATTATTTTATTTTATTTTTTTATCATTGAATGGCGCCACATAGAATCATCAAAGAGGGCGAGAGATGATGATGAAGATGAGGACGAACAGCAGCGCTCGAAAGCAAACCCTCGATTCCGTGAGGGTGACGAGGAAGAGGATGAAGCATAGGACGTCGAGGCTATGGTGCTCAAATCATTCCCACTTTGTCGTTTGCACTCTCTCACGTCTCCTCTCTTTTCAATACAAATGACTCTTGAAATCATTGAATTTATTCCGTTGTTGGATTGTCCTGAGAGCGCTAATTATGCTGCCGTCCGCATGGGTGCGTGGAATGGGTTCAATGGGTTGGCCATCTGTGTTCCTGGTGCGCTGTATCCTGGAGCGTTCTCCATTCGACTTGAGCTGAGCATTCGCTGGTCGTTCTTGAAGAAGAATTGAAGCGTGTACATCTTTTGGTCGACATCCCAATGACTCCACAGCTTCTCCTCGGCTCTGTCGATGTCCCTGCTCTGGATCTTGAACGCAATAGTCTCGTATGGCTCCGCAGCAACGACCAAATATTGATATGCCTTGTTGGGTGCCTGGACCTGCTGTTCATATGATGACATGAATCTGTACCGAGGTTCGACTCCTTGAGCGATTTCTGGATATGCAATCTCAAACAACATGCCGACCTGACGAGAGACTGGATCCCTGACTTTGGTGACCTTGTACCCAGGGCGACCGATCTTGATGATGTTGCGTTTGAATGCTGGAGCCGCATTAGCTCCTGTTTTAAGCGCCTGCTGTTGTTGGGCCGTGAGCGGTGCCATGCTGTCGGGCTTTTCCATAGCATCCTTGGCAGCTCTGCGACCGAGATTGGTCTGATGCTTTTTTCCCTGTGTATGGGCAAGATAGGATCCCTCATTGGTGTGTAGCGTTAGACACAGTTTACATTCATATGATCCAAGATGGTTTCTCATAAAGTAAGGGTCTTTGGCCAGGTCTATAGGATATGTATTCAAGCGGTAGGTTAGAGACAGATATCGAAATACGATGGTAAGAGCATGGCAAACTAGAATGCAACGACGGACTGACCGATGGTCTCCAATGCCAGCTTGCGAAGGCGCTCTCTCCTGTCGACATTGCTTTCAGAAGCACCGGCCACACCGGCACTTCCGATCTTTGATCCCACACGGTTCTGACGGTCTGCCATGGTTGATTCAAGTGTTTATGAGGTTTAGGTCGCAGTGAAGGTGGAGACTCCTCTTTGGGATCACCACATACATATCTGAAAGAAACAGTACTTGAGGGGCGTTATCTTTCTGCGCGTTCATTATTTTCATGTCTGCTTTGACTATGTATTCACCTCCTCGACCGCACACCATGACTCTCCGACTTTTGACCAAGGATTCTTAAGGTAAAGACTGAAAGCTATTTTTTTGGGCCGCAAGGCGCATCAGTTGACCAGGACATTCAACCCAGCTCAAGAGCGAGACGCATAAGAGTGCCACACCTATAGCCTCAGGAACACAACTATAATACCCATTTCCATTTTGTTTGATACGCTCGCTAGTCACCGCGGTGCGTCCTCTGTTGAATGCTCAACACTCCGTCGCATTCACTGTGTAAGTATACACAATTCCACTCCGTCGTTTTCGCGTTGGCAAGCATGGTTCAGAGCGACGGCCGTTGAAGTTTACAATCCACCATTATTGCCACTATCAACCCCATAGTGCTCGCCATATGACTACCTCTACTTCAGAAGGTTTGCATCGTTTTATTCTGTTCAGTGGTGGCCACAACACTTAATTGAGATTACCACAATTGATCCAGCGAGGCAATAATAGATAGTGCTGGCCAAACCACCATCAAAAAACCGATCAAGTGACAAATACTTATTGAATAATCACATACGGCGAGTATATCGGAACTTACAGGGGGTTTGGTTGTGATCATTAGAAAAACAGGTATCTCCCGAGCAAAGGTTCCTCATCACCATGGATTCACTCCCCGGAAACTCTTTGATCTCCAAGACCAGTTATGTCACCGCCCTCACCGGCTCTTCCACCTACTTGATCTCTAAGGAAATCTACATCTTTAATCAGGAATCTCTGGTCTTACTGGCCTTCGCTGCCACATTTGGTGGTATCATCAAGGCTGCTTGCGGGCCCTTCAATAAGTGGGCCGATGACTTTTCAGCAAGATCCGCAATATCTCTCAAAAGGTCCGCGCCGACCATAAGGCCGCTGTCGAGGAGCGATTGGCCAGGTCGGCCAGATGAAGGATGTTGGTGGCGTCACCAAGCAGAAGACCGCCTTTACGGACGAGGTCAGGTCTGTCCTTGACTCTTGGATCCGCTACGAGACCTAAGCTCGTGAACGTGAGCAGAGCAAGCTGGCCACCTATCTGATGGAGAAGATCAATGCCGGTCTCCAGGATTCCAATCTTCAGTCCAAAATACTGGAGAATCGATCAGTCAAGTTGAGAGGATTGCTTCCTCCACAAAGGCGTGAGGGTGGACGCTTAGCCTTCAATTCCTCTTTAAACCACGTATATCAAAAGGATATTTATGTCGCAATGTGGCTCTACAGTCTTCTGCTTCGCCTTTTTTTGTTACTATGCAAATGTTGAAACAATAAAGCACTCCCAACACAAGCAGTGTTGACTGAAAACGCGTTCCTGCTATGCTCTTTCTCCATGCAGGGGTGCAGAAGGAAGACCCACTTTTGCCTTAAGGGTCATCACGCGCGGTTCAAGGGTAATTCGTCGTTGGAATCCATGTGGTGCTCGTTTCATCTTTCAGTTTCCACCCGCCGCAGTTCATCCTCATCACATTCACCTCAGTCTTCTTTACTGCCACCGAACAACAATCTCTCTGAACGTATAAATAAGAGAAAGAGACGACATGGGAGTGCCAAAGTTCTTCCGATGGATGGGGTAATCGAAGATTCGTGCAGTCTTAGGGGCGCGCTTATTGCTCTACAAGTACGACACTAATCACGACGCTGCGTCTGCTGTACACTTTTTCATTACTCCGTGAACACAGCGAGAGATATCCTCTATGTTCGCAGCTGATCACTGAGAATGCTATTCCAGAGTTTGGTAAGTAGTTTTTTTTTGTTATGTTGGACTTGGAGTAGCAAATTCTATATCAGGTCCTGGTATTGACTACTTTTATGTGGAACACGCCTTGTCCTGTCTGATCTTTTTATTAATCGAATCCGCTACACCTCCTTGATGTGGAATAGACAATCTTTACCTGGACATGAATGGAATCATCCATAACTGTTCACTACCCAACGACACCGACGCTCACTTCCGCCTTTCGGAAGACAAGATCTTCCTGGCCATTTTCAATTACATCGACCACCTATTTTTGAAGATCAGGCCACAAAAGGTCTTTTTCATGGCCGTCGATGGTACAGTCTTCATTCATGGCGCTTCATCTGTTTTAATCTGCTGCTGCATTGGACAACGAGGCGCAGTACCCGATATGACAGGGTCTCAGGAACACCACTGACCTATTTCATGTCCATGGCTTTATATATGCGACCTTAGGTGTCGCACCCCGTGCCAAGATGAACCAGCAACGTTCACGACGATTCCGTACTGCCAAGGACGCCGAGGATGCCAAGCGAAAAGCCATTGCCAAGGGAGAAGAACTTCCGGAAGAAGAACAATTCGACCGAAATTGTATCACACCAGGTAGGACAGGATTTTATTCAAAGAGTTCCGGATCAGACATTGATCTAATTTTAAGCTGGTCTTGACTATTGTGGACAACGCTGATCAACATTTTCTTCATTATGCAATTGCATCGTCTTATAGGAACGCCATTCATGAAGAGACTGTCGGCACAATTGAACTATTTTATTTCCAAGAAGATCACCGAGGATGCCAACTGGCGCAATGTCAAGGTCATTCTATCAGGGCACGAAGTGCCCGGAGAGGGCGAGCACAAGATCATGGAATATATTCGCCTGTCGAAGGCCCAGGAGAACTACAACCCCAACACACGTCACTGTCTCTACGGACTTGATGCCGATCTCATTATGCTGGGCCTGCTTAGCCACGAACCCCATTTCGCACTCTTACGTGAAGAGGTCACTTTTGGAAGGACTAACAAGAAGAAAGGGTAGGCGCACATTTGTTTCCTAGGTTGATTTACACACGGAATCGGCTGTAGCACACAGACATTGCGGCCTGTACGAATTTGGCGATCTAACCTCCCTTCATACTTCTCATTTCACTGACCTCCAGGGGCATTGATACGCAAAATTTCTTCCTGATGCACCTATCGCTATTGCGAGAATACCTTGATCTGGAGTTCAGTAGTCTGCAGGAAACACTACCCTTCCCATACGATCTGGAACGAATCATCGACGATTTTGTTCTCATGTGTCTGTTCGTCGGAAACGATTTCCTGCCACATTTGCCAAACCTACATATTGCCGAAGGTGCCCTCAGTCTGCTCTTTAACATCTATAAGAAACTATTGCCACAACTGGGCGGTTACTTCCAGGACTCGGGTACCTTAGACCCGAAGCGCGTCGAGGCCATGTTCCATGAGCTGTCCGAGGTTGTTGAGCACGAGGCCTTTGAGTCAGAATGCGACGATCTGAAGTACATCGGAGGAAAGATGGCAGAATTGCTCATTGTGTCCAACTCTAGTCAGAAGAGCAACGGAAAGCACAGACAAGGCATGCGCATGGGCAAGCCTGTAGAACATGCCAACGAAATTGGTATGTGATGCTTCATTCGGCTCCTATCTGGATATCGTGTAAGTACAGCCAGTTGACAAAGACAAAGACATTAACCCCTACTCCTCCACTATGTTATAGTGATGACGAAAAGACAAAAAGATCTATACGATCAGATCAAGGATTTTGTACTGGAACGCAAAGAAATCCTTGATTTCCCAACAACGCTCAATTCTAGTGATAGGAGCTTTGTGAAGCGGATCGCTTCTGCAATTGAAATCCGGCACGGCACTGAGACGACTCCTGATGGCCAGCAGCATCTATTTATTGAGTTTGACGAGGAGGAAGACGAGGAAGATGTCGAGTCGCAGGAGGCTAGAGCGCGAATCATGCGCAAGTATGATCAAGCTATGGTGGTCGAGGATGTTGTCGAGAACGAAAAACTCCGAGACGAGAAAGCCAAGAGTGTGTACCAGGAACGATTCTTGCAGTGGAAGAAGGAATACTATTTGGTATGTACCGTATCTGCCAATACTGTTTTGCAATCTCTTGTTTATTCTCAATGCTAATAGGGCTATAAAATCGCTTTCCCGTATAGGCGAAACCGGAGCTCGAGACGCCAGAGGAAATTCGCCAGATGGCCTTCAAATACGTCGAGGGCCTGCAGTGGGTTTTGTATTATTATTACAGAGGAGTTGCCTCTTGGGCATGGTTCTATCCATATCATTATGCACCTAAGATATCAGGTAATGCGTTTGAAGCGAGTGCAAAGCTGTTGCTTTCTATCAAAGGACATGCTCTAACTTGTCACTGATGTAACAAATATAGACTTGGTGAAAATCGATGAGTTCAAGCTGCCGTTTGAGCTGGGTGAGCCTTTTAAGCCATACGAACAGCTTATGGGAGTGCTGCCTGAGGCCAGTAAACAGCACATTCCTCAGGCGTATTGGGTATGCCCTATGCACATTCGAGACTTGATTCTTGGAATTACTATATGCTTGTGGTGTTGTGCAGTGTCCTAACTATGTGCATTACCGTCAACTAGGACTTGATCATTAAAGAATCGTCGCCGATCAAGGACTTTTATCCCAAAGACTTTGATCTGGACATGAATGGCAAGAAGCAAGACTGGGAGGCCATTGTCAAAATCCCGTTCATCGACCAGGATAGACTGCTGAAAGCCATGAAGGGTACGCAAATTCACTCGCCTTTTTTCGCCGTACTGAATTCTTATAACGCCAGATATCTGATATGTACATATACCTTCATGCTACCTAGGCCAGGAGCATTTGCTTACAAAGGAGGAGGCCGAGAGAAACAGCAGTGGCGAGAGCACAGTGTTTACGCGCGATGAAAGCCTGAACGAGACCTATCCATCACCTTTGCCGACTTCCTTCCCCGACATCAACGATTGCAAGTGCAAGATGGCTACATTCCATTTGCCGATCATCGAGGGTGTCTCATCGTTGAGAAAGGGACTTTGCGAAGGAGCATTTAAGGGTGCAGATCTGCTCTTTGGATTTCCTTCGATGCACACTATCAAGCACTCCGGCAATCTCGGATTCCATGGTGTCCAGGTGTTCCAGGCGGCTTCTCGAAATGAGACCATGGTGGTCAACATTGTTAACAGATTCGAAGATGTGAAGCCGGAAGCGCTCGCTCTATCTAAGATCGGCAAAAGGATCTATGTTGGCTGGCCTTTCTTGAAGGAGGGTATTATATCATCGATCTCGGACGAAATGTTCAAATATGAGCTGCAAGTCCAGGGCAGAAACAAGGTCGTCATAAAGACCCCACATCGCACCAACACATTCGAAACCTGGAGGAAGCGTGCCGACAAGATCGAGACGCTGTATAACAAGCGATTTGGAGTTGTTATCGGAGACATGGAGTTCACCGCACAGGTCCTGTTGCTAAAAGGACTTAGACGGGAGATGAACGGCGCGTTGGTTAAAGATTTCTGCAAGCCTGGAGAGGAGCAGGAGTTTGCTATCCAAACAGTCGTGGATACTGTTAAGCACCCTGATACCAGGACAATGGAGGAGGCCCCAAAGCCCCTGAACGAGGACTTTCCTATTGACTCACAAGTCTTTTTCTTGGGTCATGGACATTATGGATGCCCTGCTCAAGTCATTGCGCACTCGGACAATGCCCTGGCTTTGCGAGTTGCTGTAAGTTCAACAGCCACCTACTGCATCCATATTATACTCCTTATCTCATAACTCTGTCTAACAACTCTACTCCTCTTTATTTTATCAGATCCCAAATGACTCTAAGGGTGAACCAACATTTGGCCACAAAATTGTGAAGGAGGCGCTGTCTGGCTCTGTATACCTGCCATCTTACGTGGTGAGTAAGAAGGTCGGAATTTCAACTCTCATTTTGAGTAAGCTGACGTCCTCTCTCCATGTCGTATATCGGTCGACGGATCGACGTGTCAACCTGGGCCTCAACCTCAAGTTCGAGGGTAAAAAGCAAAAAGTTCTTGGCTACACTCGCAAGACCGATAGCGGGTGGGAGTTCAGTCAAAAGGCAGTGGCATTGCTTCAGGAGTACAAGCAGCAGTTCCCTGAGTTCTTTGACGGACTTGAAAGGAAAGCACGGTCTGATTTTTACATTGCTGAGGAGATGTATCCCAACGGCGACAGCACGGAGAAGATCAAGAGAGTCGAAGACTGGTTGAAAAAATCCAAGGTCAAGGATTTTGAGCGCGTCGATCTGGATGCCCAGCAGCTTGATAAGGTGAGAATCCCTATCCGCCCACGTTGAGGATGGTCGTTAGGGTTATTATGTTATTATAAGAGGTATATTGATCGGATCCTTTGTGTCGCCTTTGTCGTTATAGGATACAATTGCCCTAGTGGAGAGGGCAGCCGACGCTTACGTGGAGAACAGACCTGGGATGAAGCATGTCATTGTCAAGAACCTCGCGCGACACACCATGCTAAAGCCCAGCCATGCTGCGACCTTATTGCCGGATCAGACCTTCCAGCTCGGCGACCGGGTCGTCTTCGTCCAGGATTCTGGAACGGTTCCCATTGGAGCTAAGGGCACTGTTGTAGGGATTGATCGACTGGAGGTCGAGGTCGTTTTTGATGACAAGTTCATGAGTGGAATGGACCTAGGTGGAAGATGCTCGATGTATCGTGGTATGACTGTGGGACCGCAATCAATCTTGAATCTCTCCAACCCTCAGTGCAACCCGAAGCAGCCGTTAGCAACGCCAACTACCCCATCTCGTTCAAAACCAGCTGCGATTCATCCCAAGCAGAACCCTAACCAACAAAAGGCCCAAGTCGATAACAAACCCCATGGCTGGGAAATCTTGGGCGTACCACCAGCAGCCGACAACCAAAGGCCCAAGCACGGAGCCCGTCAGCCCAGGGTTAATAATGGAGGCAAAACCCCGGATCAAGCACCGACTCCTTATCCTGAGCGGGCCAGTACGAACCAAAGTCTCGGCTTCCACCCTCGCCCTCGACCCACTCCTCAGATTGCTGTTCGACCCAACTCTGAAAACAACAGGCCTGGTGCGGAGGACATTTCGGCGATTTTACTCGGCCTTTTGCACAAGAATGTTCAGCCCGAGAATGAAGGTATAGGTGCATCAGCCAGCGGTGACCATGACGCCCCGTTCCCAATTGCCGCCGCCCCTGTCCTCCCAGCCGCAGGATCACAGGCGGCAGCTCTGCTGGAGCATCTTCGATCTTCCCCATCTCCTCAACAGCCGCAGCAACAGCAGCAACAGCAACAGCAGCGGTCCCGTGCATCACAAGCTTGGCGGGAGCAAGGGCACATTCAGCAACAGCATGGTCGCGGTGGTCACGGTCACCAGCGAGGCGTTCATCGCAACCCTCGCCCTCCTCAAGTGAACGGACCCCAGGATCAGACGCATCCTGGCAATAACAACACCAACAACAATAACAATTTTGGCCCAAGACCCCAAGGATTTGCTTCACGAGGAGGCCATCGAGGTGGTCATGTTGGAGCAAACCATCACCATGTACAAAACGCGCGAGCTGGACCCACACCTCCAGCCGAGTCGGTTGCTTCATCATCCGCGACTGCTGCTCCAACAGAGACTAAAACGGGAACAAATAGTCAGGGTGGTCATGAGCGCAGTGGACGACGAGGCCGTGGTCGCGGGAGTGCGCGCGGAGGAAACAAACAAGCGGAAAGTTCTTCAGCAGCGGCCGCTCCTGCTCCTGCTCCTGCTCCTACTCCTGCTCCTGCTCCTGCTCCTGCTCCTGCTCCTGCTCCTGCTCCTGCTCCTGCTCCTGCTCCTGCTTCTGCTCCTGCTCCTGCGCCTTAATTTCTTACTGTTGAGCGTGCAAAATGTTCCAGGATTGACTTTTTTTATCGTTTATGAACGCCTCACTCATTGCAAAATAAACCCAAGATTGAGGTCGTTTGTATCGTTTTTCTATGGTGAATATGCTACTCTCATGGCCAGTCTTGATAACACGAACAGCTCCTTTGTATGATTTGTTTGAAGGCGGAGAAGAGGAGTAGCGACGTGATTGAGAGACAAAAACTAGGGAAGGAAGAAATATAGTAGAATTCGTCGGAGGGCTCGTATCGATTGACGCGCTTCGTAAACGCGCCAAATAAGCTATTTTTGGATCTGCAAATACCCCATGCGCTGCCTGCTAGGCAGCAAGAACAGACTCGGCGTGATGAACTATCGTAAGAGATAATAATAATCAGGAGCCGAGGGCTGATCCTTGTTCGGAATAACCCATGGAGCGGCTCCGTCTGGCATGATTCTTAAATTGAGGGTATCCTAATCGGCTTCCTTGTCTTTGGTGTTTCCCGATAACGAATTGCCTATCAGTTTTCGTTTCCCAAAAAACCTTGTATGCCTTGTATCGCTGATGTGAAAATATTCCCCTTCCTATACGACGAAGAGCAAGAGAATAAATTGGACGCGTCGATCGTTGCACCAAAATGTTTGTGCGCTGGCCAACGGTCAAACGCGATCGTATAGATGGATAACATGAACGGACAATAGCAAAAACACAACGAACTGGACTTCACACGCGAGGCATGGATTCTTAGCACTCGATGCGTTCTTGATAGCAGCAATCATGGTTGCTGTTGTTTTTCTGCAAGCGAATTGTCAATACTTTATTTACAATTGAAATCAATCTTACGAGAAAAAAGTAAAAAACGCAGTGTTCACTAGACATTCTTGTCATCAGCCAAACCCTCGCGGGCAGCCTTGCGTGCCAGACGTTCCTGTTTTAAACGCTCAACCTCATACAACAATTCCTTCTTATCAATTCCGGTTCGTGTCTGATGAACACGCAAGACGCAGGACAATTGATGAAAGAGAAGAGATGTTAACCGTTGCACTTGTTATTCAATTGACGACAATCCACACTCGGACGTGCGCTTAAAAAAAATGATACCGAACGTTGAAAAAGGCGCTTACATTGACAACTTCGGGAGCAGGCCAGAACTTTGACTAATTAGATGAGAGAGGGGATAAAAAAAAAAAAAAAAAAAAAAACGAAGCATGAGTATCGATTGTACGGCTGTATCCATCAAATGATTCTATCAAAATAGGGTCCCGACTTACGCCACGGACATGCTTGTCATAGAACTCGGGTGCGCCTAAAACAGTGGGTTCCGCAGTTGGACAGAGTCAGTCGTTCCGATATGTGGTATCCAGTGCTTTCTCAAGCGTCCACCCAGCAGTAAAACATTGTAAATCCCTATGGTCGACAAGAAACGTGGAAGGGAAGGCGGTCTTTACCAAAGTACACCATGAACATGACTGGTGTGAAGATATAGACACCGAACTATTGTCAAGGAAAGAGCCCTTGGTTAAGAATGACAGAACTAGAATGAATAAGGAGCTGATGTTAAGCAGATGGAGGTATGTGTTGCCATGCCTTGAAAACCTCGAGCCTGGGGCCGCCCATTGTAGTGTGTGGGTATGAAGCTGCGGGGGTGGGTGTATGTTGATGAGGGAACAAGAGCAAGGAAGGAAAGGACTGCGTGAGAAAGGAACCAGTCAGTCAGGGTTCTGGTCGGTTGTGGAGAACCTCGGGGCCGGCTGCACAGCGGAAACCACTTCTCCCGCGCGTGAGGGGTGTTTGGGAGATGCGACTGTTTCCAATACCATGACGTATCTCATTTCTTGACCAGGCTAATTTTTTGATCTCTGGAAGACGCGGCCCTTGGTTCGTGTGCTGGCGTGTTCTGTGACGCGTCCCCTTCCACCCCTCCACTTTCAGCCCTTTGACATTCAGTACCCATTACCCTAAACCCTCTTCACCACTCGTTGTCAATCACCCTCTCAGCTCCTTCACCGCACAGCAAACAAGAACCACTATGGACCACTTCCCAACAAACTGGGGAAACCCTCGCTCGGAGGACGTCGACAACTATAACACCTACCCGGTCGCATCCCATGTTGCTAAGGTGCCCCACAGTGTCACTCAAATCGCAGGTTATGGCCACTCTAACGGCCACCCTACATCTCATACCCAGTAAGCAGAAAAAAAAACAAGGACATCAAAGGACTTTCTTCGGCTATGTCGAGGCGCGTAATTTGGACTTTTATCGGGGAAAACTAATTGGTTTATCACGAACTGTCTTGACATGATAGACAGCCAGTGGTCACAGGAACGTCAGTGCTAGGAATCAAGTACAAGGGCGGTGTTATGATGGCTGCAGATAACCTGGCATCCTACGGATCTCTGGCTCGCTTCCGTGATGTGGAGAGGTTGCACAAGGTCACCGATTTCACGGTCATTGGCGCCAGTGGAGACATTTCCGACTTTCAATACGTCAAGCACCTCCTTGACGCTCAAATGTAAGCAAGCTCGCGCTGCAGCTGCCGCTTTGTTTTGCTTGCCTACCTCAGCAGGAGAAGGACCTGACCGCGTTTACTTATCGATCTCCATTTCGTTTTTGTAACCTCAAATTGGGCAACTTTTTTGATAGGATCAAGGAATACAACGCGGACGACGGCCACACGTTAGCGACTCCCAACATTTATGAGTATCTCTGGCGTGTCATGTACAACCGTCGCTCAAAGATGAACCCTCTTTGGAACACATTTGTGCTCGGAGGTGTTCACAAGGGCGAGAGGTAAGCCCCAGGAGCCCATGATCAATTGCAACGGGTGTTTGAATGCTTTACGCAGGAAAACACAGGAGAAGGAAGAAAGCGATGGGCCATCTAACGTTCTTTCACGTTTCGTTTGATCTTTCTTTTCTTTTAGATTCTTGGGAGCCATTGATTTGAAGGGAACGCCTTACCAATCAGCATCGATCGCCACTGGATTCGGATCTCACCTCGCTCAGCCCATTTTGCGCAAGGAACTCGAGACGCGTGGAGGCGAGGACAACATCTCAGAGGAGGATGCTGTCGAAATTTTGAAGAAGAGCATGAAGGTTCTCTTTTACAGAGATGCCAGGAGCATGAACAAGGTACGTAGGAATACACATCTTGACACTCTCAAATCACGTTTTTCAAGATCCGAGCTGCACGTTTATCATTTCTGATCTGAAAGCTGACAACCCATTGCTGTTCTTTTCTTCATGGTCTTAGTTCCAACTGGCCAAGATCACAGATCAGGGAGTAACGATTTCGGAGCCCATGTCCGTGGAGACAGAGTGGGCCTTTGCCGAGAACATTCGTGGATATGGCGCCTAAACTTTGTTCGTACCTACCGATACACACAACAACAAAATGGATGGCAGTGTCAGTGCCTTTCGCCAGCGAAACGCCAGAACGGAGGCAGGCAATGCAGTACCTCGCCAATAAACATGAACAAAATGAACCGGGTGCATTCTTTATGTTGTTATTTGCTGTTATCACATCGTCCGTGGTCAGATCAATGGTTGCGGCTGTTTATTTGAAGGCGCTGCACCAGTACCGTTGACTTCGATCTATTCTACAAATGAGGGGTTGGTAAGGAGGGGAGTTGGGCTGATTGAGAAGGCGGATCAACAAAAGGGTCTCTTAGATGAATTCGCGAGGGCGAGTTCCAGAGCCATTTGAGTTGTAGTCAAAGACCAATCCTCCGATCCTGAAGGCGAGCTCATCTGTCTCAGGGCGTGTAGCAGCCTCGGCATAGACGCGCACCACGTCTTCAGTGCCCGAGGGACGGACAAAGGAACGGCCATCTCTGAACTTGAGCACGATCGCGTCAATCGCCTCCTGGAGTCCTGCAGGCTCGACCAACTTGCGCTCAGCATCGACAGTCTTGAAAATGGAGCGGTCCTTGACCACGACCTTGACAAGGCGGTTGGGCAAATCTGTGTAAGCCTGATCCCAAATCTTGGGGGTCCACTGTCTCTGGGTCAGAATGGTCTCGACCAAGAGCAGGTCCGAGAACGCATCGCCGACAGTCTGGTTGATGACCTCAGAAAGCGCACGGAGGGAGCGGATGGCAACAGCCTGAGCAGGGCTTGAACCCTCGGCCGAGTGAATGGTCTTGAGAGCCGAAGGGCTGAAGAGAATAGTGCCGTGGCCGTTTGCCTCAAAGTAAACTCCGACGTCGTACTTTAAGGCCTCATGGTGCAGGTGCTTGACTCCAGTCGGGACGCAGGAGACTGGCACATTCTATAAATATATGAAAAGTGAGCCAGGACAGGAAGCGTTCATGTAAGCGACAAGAACGGCATAGATCGGTCGTTAAGTATTGACAACATTAAAATCAGCGGACGCACCAAGTTGTTGCGAAGGTATTGTGTGGATGCGCCGTTAGCGTATGCGGTCTGGACAACACCGACCGAGATCGAGTCGATGCCTGCTGCCTTGACAAGATCGATGATGTACATGGCAGAGAGTCCTGCAATTTTGTCACCATCCAACAGCTTGAAGGTGCCATCTACAGTTCGATCGTAAATAGAAATCGTCATTAGTGGCCATGATACCCGAACTGACTTGCTCTCACATCCATGGCACGAATAGATAGAGGCATACCGTCATCCTGGTAGTAGTAGACCAGGCGATCAGCATCGCCATCAAAGGAGGCGTAACGCTCCTGAGGTGCCAGCTTGAGACCAACAGGGGCGCGCTGCTGGGTCTTGACAAAGTCGGCTCCAGCCTAGGTTTTTGTAAAGAACAAGAGTGCGACGAGGGTTAGTCAGATCTCAGGAATGTAGAGGAAAAAATGTGAGGCAAAAGCCCAAGCAGCGGCCGTCGTAAACTCACGTTGAGGTTCAGCTTGCTTGCGTTATCGGTATCATCATTGACGAGTTGAACTGCAAGGGAGTCGCCCAAGTAGGGCAAAAACTCCTTGAACTTGGGAGCCCCAACACCGTTGGCGCAATCCAAGACGAGAGGCGACAGCTTGGTCTTGCCTTCAACAAGAATCTTGAAGGCGGCGGCCAACTTCTGATAGTAACCATCAGCGGTTGGCTCGCCATATGCCTCAGGGGTCCCGGCAGTGTTGAGACAGCGGACGATATAGTGGAGCTGAGGGGTGGTAAGGATGCTATAATCCGTTTCCTTGGCATCCAGCACCTTGAGGCCATCAGCAAAGGCCGCGACCAGGGCCTCACCACTTGGGCGGGTATCGCGTGCAAAGACGACGTGAGCGGGCTTGGTGAGGTCGATCTTCAAGGAGCTGACCATGGAGTGGATATAGTCGATCAAATGTTCGTTCGATGGAGCGTTGGCGAGTGCGGTGGCATGGGTCTCCCAGCTGCCCTCTAACATCTCGCCCAGGGGGTCAATCAGTTTGAGGCCATTGTCCTACGAATGTGAGAAAAAGTTCAGAACCAGATGCATCAGCTTGAGGGTCATGGCGCCGTGTTCTTGAAAACGGTCTCCATGGGGAAACCAGTACTCCTCGTCTTGAGCGCGTTCTCGTGCAAACAGCCTCATACCTCAGCGGGGTTGTGCGAGGCAGTGACCATGCATCCAATAACCTTGCCGTCCAGTTTCTTGGAGCGAAGGGCTGCCAAGATACCGAGCCGGAACATGACGGAGTCCAGGAGATTGGCCCTAGCGACAGCAGATGACAATAAGCATTGGGGTCAGCTCTCACGATGGTCTCCCCGTTCTGCACACCTAGAGCATTGATGCCGCATGATCCCCCACTCCCGCTACTTCCCCCCCCCCCCCCCCCCCCCCCCCCCCCTGAAATACGCATAGTTCGCGTCCCTCGTTCTCTCCTTGGCTCCTGGAGTGCGAATGCATCCTTAAACCCCATCCATTAAAGTGCTGATTGGCGCGAGTGATGGGGTCGTGGTGATGCAAAAGGCAAAGTCTTTACTGATTGCATCCTCCTGTCTACATTCGAATTCGGCCTGAGGAATAGCTGATCAGGCTGGAATGACATGACATACGCACAACAGAGGTGCAGAGGGAAGGAAGGTCTTACTTGGTACGAACACCGGCAGTGCCGTAGGAGAAGACGATAGCGTCGGGCTTTGGGTGCTTGTCCGAGAGCGCCTTGAGGTTGTCGAGGTTGATAGTGGCCATGATGGGGGTCTGTTGTTTTTCAGCGACGAGCATAGCTTTGAGGGGAGAAGCAAAAGAAGGTGTGCGCGTATGGGGGGTGTGGGAGAGAGAGCAATTGGAGGAAAGGAGAGGTGATTCCTCCCGTTTTAAATCAAATATCAGAAACTCAACAACGCGCGTACCTTGGCTGCCCTTCCTTATCCCAAGCTGCTCAATGCTTCTCAGCGATGCTGCTATCCCACCCCAGTTACTCGTCCTCGCCTTCTCAAGAGTAGGTGCAACCCTATCACAGACATCCGTAAATTAGCGCTACAGGTCATCCAAATGGACCACGCACAGCACTGCCTTGGTGTCGCAAGCCTAACCAAGGGCCTATTCTTCTCCTCCTCAACTGTATTGTTTCAACCTTTCTGATGCCCTCAACCCCCCCACCCAATACTGGGCGCACTATAAATAAGCATACAACATGCTGTTATTTTTAAGTAAGTACGAGAGCGCGAATCTAGCTCATTTATTTGCTGATGAAGGCCCGTCATGAAGGCCCTTTAAAGGATCCGTCTCTCTCCTGCCCTGTATCGCCAATAGTAAAGTACAGCTGATGATCAACCACTTCATTTTCTATCTTGTGGCTATTTTGGATGCGTATGGTCCGTAGGCGAGGATTGCGTCAAGGTGGTTCTTCCTGCCATTAATGGACGTTCAGGAGTACCAGAATCGGCGCTTGAAACACCAAGAGTCGTTTGTTGAGACGGTGAATCCATAAAAGCATACGGCCGCTCTATTTCATGGAGACTAGAACATGGACTCGTCGTGAAGGTCACCATGGTATACGAGCTAGCCGTGTGGCGATGCTGTTGAAGCTCGGACGTCGCTAGACCATAAGGTCCACGCGTCGCACGACTAAAGTAGCACCCTTCATCGCCGCTCACATATTTTGATCCATCGGATGTGTTCCTGCTGCCATGGCTCGAATATCCCATTCCAAGTGTCTGATCATGCTCACTACGCGTCTGGAATAAGTCACCGGATAGGTTTCCATCCGGCAGCATAAGAGTGGCATTGTCGTCATTCACAGAGGCAAAAGTATTGCCCTGCTTGTTCCCGAATAGACTGTGCCAGTGCAACAGACGCTCCTCGTCCTTGACCTGCAGCAGAAAATTGAATCGACCACAACCGATTACGCGAAGGATGTAGCTGTCTGGTTCTCGAGAGTATATGGACACGTCCTTGTATGTGTACGTACGCCCTGCCTCCGGTCTTCCCTGTATACAATAATAAAAAACCCCAGGGAAATGTCAGCCATTATCACTCACGAAACGCCATGTCACATTCCATTACGCGTCCGTTAGTATACTGACCGTCTCGAATGCAGTAAAGTGCTTATCGGCTGGAAAGAGAATGACGCGTCTCATGCACCAGCTCGCTAAAAACGGCAGGTACCGGTTTTGGAACTTGACACCCATGTACCCCAGATGACTTTCCTTCAGTGTGCCCGCTTTTGAATCCTCTATCGAACCTATGCTACCCTTCCTCGCACCAGGCGGGTATTCTCCGATAGTGCTACCGGCCCCGTTTCCATTTCCACTGACAGTATTGAGCCATGGTCCCTGGTTATTGAACAACCCGTCAAAGCTGCTGTCCTCCGCTCCATCCGAACTGGTCTGTTTGGCGTACTCGATCTGCGAGAATAGCTTCCAGAGTTTTGGAAGGAACATGAACATGAGCGAGACGGTCGTCCCAAAGAGCAGAACGATGTTCGTAAGAAAGAACTTTGTCAGGAACTGATCCTGAGGCAGGAACACAGTAGGCATCGCAATGCATCCTGAAAGGAGAATGTTACTAGGAAGAGTCGCCAAAGAATAAAAGATCCTTGGTAAGCATTATTTTGCCAATCATAACCACCAATGCCCTGCGTGCTCTGTTTCCATGGCACTTACTAAACCACAAACGCGATCTGTCTGCACTCATTGTAATTGGCGGCAACATTCCTGTTCTTGTAGCCGAGATATGTCGCCAGAAGAAGCAGAGCGGCATCGTACACAAACAACAATGCAAAGAACGGCGCGTTGTTTCCGGCTTGGCTATTGCAGTCCCAATATGTGGTAAGGTCCTCCATGATGATCTGCTCCAAAGTCGGTGGCGCCTTGACGAACCAAATCGACATAATAGTCTAGGCAGAGAAAATAAAAGCCGTTAGTCAACTCGACTCTTTTCATATATTCAGTGAACCAATTTTTCTGCGAGGAGCTGACAATATTGACATACCAGGTTAAAAATCAAGATGGTGCCGACGATTTTGAGCAAGTGCGAGTCTTTGATGACCTGCTTGGTCACATAGATGTTGTGGAAGATCCTGTAGACACGAAAGTTCTTCGCTACGATGTTGCTCACAACGAGGATGAATCCTACGTTCAGAGTAAAGGGTCGAACGATGCACACGAATCTATTCGGTATGTCCAAGCCCATGATGGCGGAAAAATAGAGAAAAATAAATCCCCACAGCTCTAAGCAGCAGAATAATGGGCTAAGCATTCAGAAAATGTGCGCAGAAGGGAATCGTTTCAGTTAGCTGCAACTTTTTTTTAAAAAAAAAAAAACTCGCTCCCATATCCGATCTCCAGAAAAGACGTCAATACCTCGAGGCCTTGATGACCTGTACGTCCTTGTAGACAACTACGATCCCCATGGTCATGAGTGAGAACAAGATGCCGAGGCTAGCAATGGCTATGATCACTATGCCGATCGAGGACCTAAACGATGGATTCAAGCTTCGCAAGGGTGCAGTATCAGATGGCGTGCGGTACGTTCCATCAGAATACATTGGCGGCGAGGAAAGATTAAGGACACCAGAATAGGACGTTCCGATCTCGACGACGCGACCCTTTTGGAAGTTGTAGAGAATAAAGTTGCTAGAGCAATTACAGAAAAAAAAAAAAAAAAAAAAAAAAAAGAACCCGTTAATTCTCATCGATAGATAGCGTCACACAAGAGCAAGCTGTAGCATAGTACAGAATCCTTACCCGTAGATAACGTCGCCGATTTCGTCAAAAACCATCGGCCCTCCAGGCCCTGTGTAGTTCGTGTTCATGTTGAGCGGCTTTAGCTTGTAACCAAGTTTTCCTGCGGCCAGCAGATGGAGTGCCGTCCAATTGCCCTTGACAGCATTCGCGAAGCCGTTCGCTAGGACCATCATGCACGAATATGCCTGTCTAAAAGTGGTTTGGAGCTGGTCAGCCATGTGTGTAGACACACATCTACACCTTGACAATGCTAGTCTTCCTACGCTTCGAGACTTACGCTTCGTTGCTCGAGATGTCTCTTTCGCCAGCATAGGGATATTCAGCAGGATCCAATGTTGCCCATCTATCCAGGAACTCTTCGTACGGAGGATACCCGCGTAAACGGAGCATGTTGTCAAACATGAACAAACCGTTCAGATCCATCGGTTTCAAGGTTGAGCCCTCCATGTCCAAGAGAGGCTCTGTCACCTGGTTAATGGTCAGCCAGACATAGTCCTTTGAGAACAGCCCTTTACGACTTGAATAACAGAGAGAGGGAGAGAGCAGGGATGCCGCGTTAGATGAACTGTCCGTACAAACGCGCCAAGCCACGTCGCTTTGCCTACAGACGCGCGTTTTTCACTGCCATCCATCTGGTCACATACACTGCCTCCATTATCAACCGAACCTGGGGGATCCCAACCGCCGCAACCAAGACAACCCGTTGTCCTGAGTCCTTTAAAGCATCCAGACTCGGCCCCACATCCGAGGACGTCCCCATCTCCCAAAAGGCGCGTCTGAAACCAACCGAGATGTTCTTTTTCCTCGCTTGTTGTGCAATGCTATCCATCACTGGAAAGGAAGAGTAAGAAAAAGAAGGCGTGAGATGAATAACAAGTCATCTGCGCTACATGCATGTTCAAGAACGAGAGTATCCATCCATCCATACTTTCTGATCCCAGTGCGTCTCCAGTGTAAAACACCGCGACGGTGCTCCATCCTCGATTAGCCACGAAATCGATCATGACGCGTCCAAACATCAACTCTGTTGGGATTGTCCTGAAAAAATATCCGTAGTCGTCCTTGCTTGATAATTGTGCTTAAAAAAATAATAATAATAGGGCCTGGGTATTAGCAAACGACCATACACAGCATCTAGTCTGTTGATTAATTATTATTATTTTCGTTTTTTACTTGGCAAAAAGACGTTCACATACTCGATCCAGCCGAATAAGAGCACTGCGGGATAGCAAGACGACTGGTCAACAGCGCAGACTGTACTGTGAGTGCGCTGCTAACGTCGCCAATGACGCCTGATACCCCGCCATCTGACTGCAGCAGCGACACTGTTGAGAAAATGGCCTGTGCTGCTCCCGAGTTTTCAGGGTCCCGTCCATTGAAAGAGTCCTTCAAAACTAAGGTGACATATGCTCCCGGGATCAGGCGCTTCTCGTTGATCTCGCTCACCGCCATCCTTATGGCTGAAGTCCCACTATTAGCATAGCAGCGGTACACGTTGCAAATCAAACATCAGTATGGATCAAAAGCAGCGTTGACAGCACGGCCACAAAATGACATATAATTTTTTTTGTCTCCCTTCACGCTCGCTAGATGGTGCTGAGAAATAAGGTACCTGTAAGCTAGCTGTTGAGTGAGGTTGTTTGGTAAAGAGTAAGGTAGCAATACACCGACTCTGATCTCAACCAGGCCTTCTCGAGATGTGACATTTGGAGTGAGATATAACGAATTGTTGGCGCCAGTCTTTGGGGTATAAGGAAATATCCGCATCGAGGCATTGGGCTGATTTTGAGGTAGGACAGTGGCTGGTTGTGGGTTGAGTGTAGGAAAGGGAGTGGGGACCGTTACTGCTGTTGTTGTCGGTGTGATCCCTGTCTCCTGTCTCCTTGCGAACGATGACTCTGGCACGTTGTGTGGGGTACTTGATGAATGCTGTGCATGCCATGACTGACGTTGGGAATAGGGCGTATTCACTACTATTGGACCGTCTAAATGACGAGATGGTACCGGGATCGGGTTGTTCGCAGTGCATGCGACGTGTTGAAGAGTCAAAAGAACGCAGATATATGATGCTGTGCACTGAATAGCCGACGCTATCCTCGAGAACCGCATGGTATATAAGATGAACGATACAGGCCAGAAAGACAATGAAAAGTGTGGAGGGTACGGGGAGCTGTTAAGGGAGAATAAGATGGCTTTAGAGTAAGATATGGGCCAGCAAAAATAAGATCGATAGTTTGGCGTAGAGATGGTTGCGGTGTAGCGATCGAGTACCAAGGCCCACGCTGATAGAAAGATTGGTGTGAACAAATCCTGGTGGACCGTTGGGTATGCTGTATTGAATAAAATGGAGTGCGAAGGTGTGATTTCTGGATGGAACTGAACGGTCTCTATGCGCGGCCACGCTACAAGCGAAGGATCGAAAGAAGTAGAGAGTAGGAGAGTGAAGGGACGAATGATAGTGGCACGAGCGTAACGAGGTTCAGCAAAGAACTTGTCGGCGTGTAATCAAGGGCATTAACCTTGTTCCAAGGATTACTGGGCACGGTAAAAGATATCAAGACGAGTACTATAATACAGAGGATTATGAAAATGGGCGATATTCAAGCGCGAGTGTATACACCTAGTACAGACGGAAGGAAGGAGGTAGTTCAGTCAAGGAAGTGCTTTGAAACGGTGCTGAAGATCCTAATGTGAGGATGCGGTAGCGATATTAGCTCCTGTAATTACATTGAAAAGAGAGAGTCTCTCCTTTGACGCAGAGGGAAAGAAAAGGAAGAGTACAGACTGCTCTGGTGGATCCGTTCCATCAATGATTTCGCTACAGCAAAAAGGAGTTCTTATGCAAGACGCAAAGAGCCAGGAGGCAGCACCGCAAAGGCCAAGAAAGAGCTTTAGCAACCAGATTTAGCAGAGGAGCCAGGGAGCCTGGGAGTCATAGAAAATGGGCGTTCGCATATAAACAAACCGAAAGATCTCTGCCTACTCGCTCAGCGGATGTGTACAGCTGTAAGGACAACAACAAATGCAGCATTCACTGAAAGGGCTGTTGCTTGTAGCAGAAGCTAACCCTCATCCCACTGATAACTAGTCGATTCACCTTTTTCATAACAACCAGCGTCATACGCTTGTATATCATGGTTGCCGCGGACTTTTTGGGTGCTTAAGCTACTTAGGTGTCTTCCATGCCAGCGTATGGATAGGAAATGCATGCATGCATGCAGCATAATGGATGTATATTAGATATGATCACAGTATTACATGGCAAATGAACGGAGGTGCTCCTTGTATGGCTTCAGGCCGCCTCCCTATTTTATAATGCATCGTTTTATCTATCGATCAAGGAAAGGGCGAGACGAAACATAACCATGCATGCATGCCAAAGTACATTCTCCCGACTTCTACGGATGCATTATTGATAGCCTGTGCATCCTACCCCGATTGATTTGTTGCTGTGCGTGCTGTCAGGCACCGCTCTTGGGCGCAGCACCTAGCAAAGACCGTCATTCCTTTGTCCACTCTCAGGCGAATGATCTTGCCCATGCATTATACCATGCTACCCATAGCCGTTTCCCCGGTCTTTGAAAGAACAGTCATCTGCATTCATGATCAGATAAGGGCCACTATCTCGAGAATGTAAACCTCCACCTTTTGTTTAGTTTCCGCTTTTTGGGGTCCTTGCCAAATTCAAACAACTTCGACTCTTAGCCTGTCTATGGTGCTCACATCCCTGCGATCGTCTTTGCCATACGAGAAAGTTGATGGCCGATAAGGATGCAATCTTTTACGGCGGGTCAACCATCATCGTTCATTCCTCTGTCTTCGTTGCTGTCCGCTGTGATTGAAAGAATTGCTATTGTATCCGCTTGAACCATAGCTCCCCCCTCATCGCTTCCCTGACTACCATGTCAGCGCTTTTCAGCCTCCATGCAGCGACCCTCTATTTCATGACACGTTAGGCAATTAGCTTTTTTTTTTTCTTTTTTTTTGAACAAAAAGTGCAAGAGAATAAAGCTTTGTTTTATTACTATCTGCTGCTACTGTTGCTGTTGCTGTTGCTGCTTGATCAACACTTTCTTCAGTAATAAAGTTATGTACAATGTCGTTTGATTTTTTGCTCACATATTCACGGCGACTCTCAGAACAAGGCCATTGTCAGCGCAAGACGTGCGAACCTTGATCTCGTACGTCTTTTGTTTCTCACCCAATGCCTTATACTCATGCCTATAAGGACTCCATCTCTTATGGGGCTTGTTCTTATCAGGCACATTCATATGCTCATTCGAGTTCAGCTCCTGCGTCTTTCGAGATAATCGGCGGCGGCGAGAGGAGGAGCCACGTCCCTTTCGATCAGCATCCGCAACCTTGGGACTCTTGGCTCTGTTAGTACCCTTTACTTGTTTTGTACGAACGGGTGTCTTCGCGTCATATGTAAGATGAGAGTGAACGGGTGAGAAGGAGGAGCGATGGTTCGTTTGACTGAGTTGGGCGCTGTCAGTTGTGATGGGTCTGGAAGGCTGCTCCGACTGCTCCGGCTGCTCCATGAGGGGGTGTGGGTCAATAGTACCGTCCGTGTAGACGCCCATGTGATCAAAGATCGACTCCTGCGGATTGAAACTCTGTAGTGACATGGAGCTGGTTCAGCGAGTCTTCGTTGTGGCTGTCCCGGTCCTGTCCCGACAAGTCGCTAAAATCAAGACCATCCAGATGGTTGAGATACTGCCCCAGAAATATCCAGTCCCCATCGACACTGCACTGCTCTTCGCTGCGGTTCATATTGTGTAAGAGTAGTAGGGAATAGATCACACCCTTGCGGTCAAGAGTAAGAGCAAGCGGAGCGGCGAAGAATTGCTATTAGAATAAAGGTAATGCAGCGAAAACACGAAAAAAAAAGAGTAAAGGAACAAGTTGACCTTTCAGGCATTGCTCGGTGCGAGAAGACCTGGCCGTGGGGACGCGGCAGGTCGCTGAAAAGAAGTCGAGAGGAAATGAGAAAGAGGGATGGAGAAAGACACTCGACTTGGCACTAATGAACAGCCGTTGTGGGAACGTAGTGGTGCAGAGGAAAGAAGAAGGATCCACTCGCGTTTGTGGCTCCATGTTAAGGGCCGCGACTTGGAAACCTACCCCTGTCCAAATGCGCATCCTCCCTCGCTCGCGCTAGATATCCCCTTTATATATTACATCCTCAGAACATTCCGACCGCCACAACCAGCACCAATGCCAGTACGACATCTCGACTGTAAGTCAGTCTTCACCGTCCAACCAATGACCAACAATTCTAGATGCAGTGATGCAGTTGAACACGTCGATAGCCAAAAAGGAGCGCCCTCATCGAATCGCGTCTGGAGTGGACACCACCGTGGAATCACAAACGACTAACCCATCACATTCTGTGCATTGAATTTGTTAGTCTACACGAGTCAGAAGAACCTGACCTTGGTCCAACAGCTGCCGATACTTAAGGATATTCGTCTGGGCATCGACGGCAACGTATGGCTCAAAAAGGTCACCCAGTCCGCATCGGAGCAATACCTCGCCGGCATCGGCGGCACACCTTCATGTTTGCGCAGAGCAATTGAGAAGGAACTTGAAGGCTTCAAGTATGTCGACACCCACTGGACGTTCTTCTATGTCGGACTCCCGGGCTGCTGATTCTGCTGTCACTACGTTCATTCGCCCTGGAACTCATCGAGCCTCACCTATGCTTTCTGTTAGGGCCGCCTCGATCCATCCATTGTTTGTATTCTCGGGATTGGCGCTGATTCGCAAGGATAAGCCCTACGTCAATGACGATGCAAGGATTTCAAAAAGGAACACCGCATGGGATGCCGTCAACTCTGGAAAGATGGAACTGGCGCTCTCATCCTGGAGCACGTCCTTTGTTCTTCCTCTGCCTGACCTGATCCATCTCGTCATCAGGATCTTGAAGGAGCACAACATCGACTATATCAGAGCACCTTACGGCGCTGGTGCACAGGTATGTCACAGTCGGCTTTGCTGCGCTGATCGTTGCAGAGGGCGTGGGAACAAGGACTAACGACCCTTTTTTTTTCCTCGTATGCATGACACCTCATAGCTAGTATATCTGGAACGCAACCCTAAGCAGATCATTCACGCGATCTATGCTGGCTCAGAGTTACTCATGTTCGACGTTGACCGCGTGATCACTTCGATCGACTTTACGAAGCAGACCTTCTCCGTCATCTCCAAAAAGGCCTTGCTTACCGACCTGAATCTGTCGGACGACCAGTTCCTGGACCTCTGCATTCTCGCTGGAGTCGATCACTGCCACACCTTCCCACCGCTTGCTACCGAGGGTGGCTTCGCGTACAAGAGCATCCACGAGTTGCAGCAGCGCGGAACTGGATTCAATTTTGTGAAGGCGTATGCAGATTCTCCACAGGTAACATGGGCGGACAGTATACTTTTTAAGCATGGGAAACAATACTGAATCGGAGGGTTTATCTGACGGATTGACAATCTTTTTTTTTTTTTTTTTTTTTTTTTTGTGGCGGTAATAGGTCAAAAACACCTATGTGGATCTGTTCTGCAGGATGCGATGCGCTATGCGACACCACCCAATTTTGACAGATGAGGGCCACGTTGAGCCGATGAACGTGAACCAGGCGCCCTCAGATATCCACGAATTCATCGGATACCGTCTTCCGGATGAAGTCTATTACTACATCTCCCGGGGCGTGGTCTCGGATACGACTCTGAACATTCTTCTCTGTGGATATGGCGCGGAATTCTCGCCCCTGTGCAACGGCGAGACGAAGGAGTACCGCAACTTTTTGACAACGGACATCATGAAGATCAAGGCGCAGATCATGGCATTGACCAAGTCCCATCTGAACCAGTTCTATGATCGAAAGATCTCGATCGTACACTGGTACGATAACAACGTAGCGCCTTTGGAACATGTCATCAAGACGGATACTGCTCCTGTCAGTGTTCAGGATATCTCGAACTGGAAATCGGGAAAGCAATCGATTGAAAAGGAGCTCAAGAAGGCGGAAGTATGTTTTTTTTTTTTTTCTTCCTTATAAGGCGCTAATTTTTACATGTCGATCTCAAGGGTACCCTTTCGTGCGCTAACTGTAGTATCTCTGTTCTAATCGTCCTTTTGCTCCATCCATTAGATCAAAACTCCAAACTACTCCTTCACGCTGGGCTTGGTCACGAACCCATCCGACGCCGCCTCGACAGTGTTGGCCAAGGGCACCGACAAGCCAGCCCCTCTCGCGACCCTCGCAGAAGTCCAGACCCGTCACCTGTCCAAGTTGCTCCAGCTTCGCTCGTTCATCGAATCCTCGCACCAGCCCTCTGCTTACGGTAAGGCCATCGTTGAAGCCTTCAAGGCAGAGACAAAGGCACCGGCAGAGTTCCAGGATGCGTTGTTTATCGCGCTGGAGTTGGTCAGGGCAGAGCTGTTGACGTCCAGACCGTACAGTCACAATTATACGAAGAAGGCTGTGCTGGAGGATGAGGCTGCAACAAAAGCGGTCCGTCTTGTTTCTAGAACTGCCAGCTTAATCAGTGCGCGCTTCAAGGTAAGATAATGAAGAAGGAGAAGGAGAGGGAGAAGAGCCCCCCCCCCCCAGATCATCCATTTGAGGCGGCTGTTTTCGTTTTCTCTACAGCGTTTCTTTTGAATGGGTTGCTTAATGCATGCCTCAACCTGTTTATTGTACACCGACATATAGGGCACCAAGCCGTGGGCTGGTCCGTTGAGCCGTGATCTGCTCGCATTCAACAGCGTGAACAAGGTTTTGACACGCAACCTGCGCCATCTGAGCGAATCCCTGATCCTGGAGATGCTGCTCGCGAACGAATGTCAAAAGGACACACTGGACTATTCCGAACTCGCCACCCAACTCCCCTTCGCGGTCGAGCCCTCCACAGTCCTCGGGATCTTGGTCAAGGAGTATTTGGAGACCTCGGCCCTGAATGCCGGAAACACCAAGGACCAGGTAGTCCAGCAGGTGGAGGAACATATTGGGGCGACCTCGCTGTCGAGTCTCGCGGAGGGCGTGAAGGAAGAGTTGAAGAGGGGGTTCGCATTCTGGGAAACCTTGATCGATGCAGTCAAGTCCTTGGGAGCTGCGGGTGCGGTGAGCAAGGAGTTGGCGCAGGAGTTCCAAGACGCGAACAGTTGGATTCAGACGCGCAAGATTTAGTGATCTTTCATAAAGACAAGAAAGCTAGATCGCTTTTTTTTTTTTTTTTTTTGGACTGTGGTTTATTGTCGCGCAATATCTATGTTTACAAGTGCGGGCGATGGCCGGGAATTCTGAGATGGGTATAAGATGTGCGAATGAACAAGACACGAAGAGAGAGAACACCACTCCCCGTCGCTTAGGCGCCCAAGGACTTATTGCCCTTGGAATCCTTTGTGATCTTCTTCTGCTGCTTCGTAATCTGTAGTACCCGGCGTTGATCTCTCTCGTCCAATTTCCGCTCAAACGCCCGCTTCCACTCGAGCGCATCCAGCTTCTGACCGAGCGCACTACTTTTGTTGCCCTCGGACTCGTCGTCAGCGCCTTCATCGTCATCGACCTTGAAGTTGAGATTGTGCTTGAACCGGAAGTGTTCGACTAGAACCTCGACACCCCTGGTGAAAGAGCACTGTCCAGGGCCGTGATCAAGGTCGTCATTCTCGTCTTCTGAAGTGGTCTCCGAGTCGGATGAGTCTGAGAATGCCTCGTCCGAGGGAAGGCGATGGCGATCTGCGCGCTTGTTGGACCGGTTGATGTTGAAACGCTTCTTGTTATGCTTTTTGCTCTTGCGATCTGATCCCTCGGAGCTCGAAGTGACCGAAAGTCCTGAACCATGCGAGGCTTTCGTGGCGAGTCTTCGTCCCTGGATGCACGAGGCCGTCTTACATTCTGACTTGACCACGTTGCCATGGTCGCTGCCACTGTCGGTGTCATGTTGCTGTCTCCGACGGTGCTCCCGCTTCTGTCGGATCTTCTGCTCTTCGTCCCAGGTACCATTTGCGCCGCCTCGGTTCTTTAGCTTCTTAAAAACGTAGTTCCGAACGTTGCGATCGCGCTGTTTCTGCAGGACCTCGGCGCGACGTTGTCGATGGATGTCGTCTTTGAAGAACTCTGCGTCGGGCGATGAGAAATGGAACAGGTCGACGGAGGTGATGGTCTCGTAGTCTTGAAGATGACTTGGGGGTGAGGTGGAGAGGGAGAGGCCGTGGCGAGGGTGGGAGAAGGAGTGGAGGACGGTCATGTAGGATTGAAGGCGGGCTTGTTGGTGTTTGGATAACTTGATGGTGGAGATGGTGATGGAAGTTGAAGGAGAGTTGTTGGACAGGGCTGTTACTTGTATGATGGATTGTTCTTTGCTGATGAATGAGGAGTGTGGAGAGAAAACGAACGCCTCTGGTGGGTTGCGTATTTATGGCATTCATAACACTCAGCATCCGCCCACTTCCCCCCACCCATGGAACATGTCTATCGCTGTACGAAATCAATGCAATAAATATAGTTCGAACCTTATTTTCCCGCAGCACTGCGGCGGTGTCTGCGGGGTGACGGCCATCCGCAATCGGAATAAGATCCAACGACGACAGATAAAATGAAAAAAAAAAAAAAAAAAAAGTTCTCGCCCTGGACGTTTTAAGCTCCAGACATCATAGCAAACTAGTGTTCCTTTTACAAAAATGAAGACGCTTTAAGAAACCTGATCTTTGTAAATAATAGTGAGATGAACGCGAATCCCGACCTGTTTGATACGCCTTTCGAGGAGCGGTGGTGTCGGGGGTTTTTTTGTCTTGTTCGTTTTCGCGGCGTGGACAAAAAAAAATTGGTGGCAAAACCAAAATCGGTCTGCTGCATAAGTTTAATATGGGCACTCTGGATGTTTCAGGGCCCCAGCTTCCATAGCAGGCATGAGTTGACGCGCCAAAAAACAAGGGCATTTCATTAAAATCAGCCAACCTTACATTGTGCCCTCACCCATTACAGGAACACAAAAGGGGACATTTGTTATTGAGAGAGAGCGTATGTGAGAAATGACGAAAGAAGGCGCGCATGGAATGGCTGAGGACACAAAGCGAGTCTAGGGGGAGGTTGAACTGCAGAGGAACTTCACCAGTCGTTGGGAAGATGGGCGTGCAAGACCATCAACAAAGCAGCAGGGCAGCAAAGGGATACTAATGACACACTGCTGCGAGTGGTCGCTGGCCATGGTCCGTCGTAATCATATCGTTGGTCGCGTATGGGTTTGGTCACTGGGTCATCAAAAAAGGGGTTCACTCCTACAGTGCCTGCCCCTGCCCCTGTGCGGAGTCTTACATCTGTTATATAAGCACCACCGCATCACACACCCTCTGCGCACACACTCTTTCCTTTCATTCTCCCTTTAACTCCTCTCCACCCGCCTTGAACAGTTCCTTCGGTCAAGACGACTCCTACGTTTCCTTTTTTAATGACCTCTGCTTCTCTTTCATGACCATTTCTTACTACCATCCCCATCGATATCACAGCACCGCTCTGTTACTCTATTCTTCTATTCTATCTCTGTAACCTATCCTCATTCTCTTTCGTCCATGGATCCAATTATCACTTCAATGTCCTCTACCATCGATACCCACACCGATATCCATGACCAGCAGGACCATCGCTTGCCTACTGCCACTGCCACATACCACTACAAAAAGATCAACATCCCTCTCGCCTACCCCTCCGAAGCCCTCAGGGAGCAATCCATCGCCCCCAAAGCATACATCTACCCTCCACTCATGTCCCCCTCCGACGAGTTCTTTAGCCCGAAACAAACCACCGCGACCTCTCCTACAACACCACAGCCGATTAATATCCCACAGGGACAAAACCGTACTGAAAGAGGTCTGGGGCGAAGAAACAGTTTGCCGGTGAGATCGAGTGTAGCGACGAAATCAGAATCCCTGCCGACGCTGTCGGAGATCTCTTCCTTGCCCTCACCGCCGTCGTCGCCATGGAAGCGGTCGAATAGTTTCGCGAAGTCAAGACAGAATCGAGCGGCGACCTTGATTGTTGATGAGACTCCGTACCCGGATCTGCCAACGGATGTGAGGTCGTGGACGAGTGGACATGTAGCCGAGTACCTTGGGTATAGTCTGAGGCTGTATCCACGCGCCATTACCGAGGATCTGGGGAGATATGTTCGGCGGGTAAGCTACTTATCTGTTAAAAGTGGAAGGGAAAAAAAGTTAGCGCTTGAGGATATGAGAAGCTGATCAGTGCATTTTGCTTCTCCTATTTTTTTTTTTTTTACCTTGTGTAGACTGCACACTTGACGGGCGCCCAGTTCATTGATCTTCGTGAGGAGGATCTTGGTAAGGTTATCTTTGCTGAGCTTGAAGAGGTGCTTGAAGAAAGGACGATCGTTAACCATTGTTGAAATGGGATGTTTAATAGAGAGGATGCAGATCAATCTGAAGTGGAGGTCGATGATCATGAAGGCTGTGGAGATGCTGCGACGCCAGACACTTCGCGCCAGTCGCGTCGATGAGCTGAACTGGCAGGATGGGTACGACCCCGAGAAGGATGGATCCTTGCCCAGTCCGAGTGTGCATTCCTGTAAGTCAATCCTCGTGTCTTAGATAACCTTAATTTTACTCACAACGTGTCTCTCCACCCCCTATCCCTCCTTACCCGCGTGCATCACTGCAGGGTCATCTTTACTCTCTCCTGACAACAGTCTCCCTCCTGCTCTCTCACACTTTCTCATTCACCTCATCCACTCACAACAGCAGACGAAGATCATCCCTCGTCGGTTCATCACTCTCCATCCGCCACCACCGAGTCGGAAGCCACACACGTCCAAGAACACACCACGACCAGTACAAGTACAAGCATCAGTATGGACAAGCAAGTTGCTTCCCACGAGCACCAGGAGATCGACGTGCAAGAGCTGCGACGTGGGATTGTCGAGGACATCACCAGCGTGCTGCTCTCCTGGAAGAAGGACCAAGAAGCCCTGGCCAAGAAGAAGGTCGAATCTTCTTCCCACACTCTCGGCTTTACCGAGGGTGTGGTCATCGGAGGCCTCATCGTCGCCTTCATGATGAAGTTCTCTCGATAGTAGTCCTCTTTCTTTCCACGCACATGCAGTATATGTAAATATTTTTATTTAGTCTTCATCAAGATTATTGTAGAGAGAGAAGAGAAGCGTCGTGTTTAATACACATAAAGTCCCAGCCTTGTATGTTCCTACAAAAGTCGCTTTCCTCCGGGGTAAAGAGCATAGATGTTTTCCTTGCCATCCTCCTCGATAATCTCAAGTGCAGCCAAATGTCCACCTATATCGCATGAAATGAGAAATACATCGGTTTCATCTTTAGTTTGCATAGAGCGGAGGAAAAAAGCCATTGCCATCATTGACAAAGTTTGAAAGCGACAAACGACATACCATAGTACTTGCTGATGCCGACGTCGATGACCATGTAGCCTCCATTGCAAATCGACAAGATCTTTCCGGTCCGGTACTGAGGCGTATGACCAGAAATAAGGCGATTCACCTAGAGAATGATAACAAGAGAGGCAGTGTAAAAGGTCAAACCATAGAGTTTATATCAACACAATAGGCTGACAATGAAGCGAGGCATTACCCCGAGCGCCTTCTTGACTTCCTCGACTCTCTTACAAGTCGCTTCAATCCCACCCTCCTCTGTGGCGTACGATCGACTCCAAATGGGACCTATATTGGTACCAAAAACGCAGCCATTAGAATAATCGTCGCCTCCTCAATCGCTCATGTCCTTCAAGCAATTGGGTCCTTGATATATACCCGTTCCCTGAAAAACCGGTGCCCGATAGTTCGATTTCCAAATAGCTTCCCTCGTCAGGTCATTCAAAGTCTCAACACCGAGACGCGCCCATTCAGGCTCCATATCGCCGTGACTGAACACCGTGTGCCCGTTATGAACATAGGTGATATTGAAGTTGCTGTAGATCATCTTTCCGAGCCAGCCAGTCTTGACATCCCAGGCTTCCTTTCGCTTCTGTCGTCCGCCAAAGGAGGCATAATCCTCTTCAGTGACGTAGCGCAGATCCTGACCCAAGTTCATCACCTCGTGGTTTCCGTACACGTTGACGACCTATTTGTGTTGTTGTCGTCGTTGTAATGGAAGAAGAAAAATCAAAATCAATCAACTTGAAATGGATGGGATGACAAACAGGACAAGAGCAAGTGATCAAGACACACTATTACCTTTCCGCCAGCTTCACGGGCTTGCTTGCGTAGCTTGTCAAAGAGATTATAGACTGCAATGGTGTCGGGGCCACGATCGACGATATCACCCTGGTTGAGAAATCGATTCACGTCCGATCGTCGTTCGTTCATGATTGAATAATTATTCGGACATAGATTTGTCGAATAGAAACAATGGAGGAAGTGTGGGAAAGTTTCAATTGAGCGACGTTGCTCCATCCCAGGTATTATTATTTTTTTTTCCGCTGAAGTACGTACAGTTTGCACCAGAGTGTCTTGTCCACCGGACCAATTGCCGTAGTCGTCGATGACCTTGGCCAGCTGTAGCACTGCAAGTGTTTGGGGCAGATCACTGTGCAGATCTCCGACGGCCACTGTGCGCCTGGTTGTCTTTGTGAAGGGATGCTGGTTGCCGTTGGTTTTGGCGTTGGGAGTCGTGGACGTAGCCGAGTTGGTGGTGGTGGTGGTGGTGGGCTGTCTCCAGTAGAGGACCAGTAGGCACAGGAGTGCCAGGAAGAACGTGGGCCGTAACATGTATGGCGCGTGCTATGAGGGACACGAGACACGGAACACAAGGAAAAGAAAGAAACAAGGGCTCAGTCGGATGCGTGCACAGAAGGGAGTATATATATATACATATATACAAAGAAGAAAGAGAAAAGAGAAGGAGATGGAGTGGTGGTGATGGTGATGGTGGAGTGGTGGCGATGGATGGAAGGAGGATTGAAGAAAGAGGCTGAGGAGCGGGATGGGGGAAAGGAACTGCACGGGAAGGGGAGGGAAAGAGAAGGAGGGGGAGGAGGGACAAACACAGCAGCAGCAGAGGAAGAAGAACACTTCAGGGGGGGAAGAGGGAAGAGGAACGAATCAGACCGAGGCAGAGCACGTTGTTCGGATATAAAGCCAACCTGTTATCCCATCTCTTTCTTTTTTTTTGCCCTTCCTCATCGACTCCACCCTCATCACCTTTCCTTCATCACCCAGCCAAGCACACAGTCAACAATCCCCAACACTTACCCTCCTTCCCTTCTAGCCGCTCACTATCGCTCAACATGTCCTGGTTGCACTCCAAGAGTAAGTCCGTTTCCTCGGGATCTCGCCTTTATCTCTTTCAAAAGAATGCCATGCAATGACCATCGTTAACATTCCCACCCTTCACTCCCTATCCCTCCGCCCTTCGTAGAACACAAGGAAAAGGAACGCGAAAAGGAAAGGGAAAAGGAGGCCGCTGCCCTGTCCGCAAACTTCAGCTCCTCGCTCCAGATCAAGTCCCCATCTCCGCCAACGAATCCTGGAAACGGTCTGGCTCAGGCACAACCCTCAAACACCAACATCTCGGGTCAAAACTTCAGCAGTAATAACAACATCAGCAACAGCAATAACAACAACAGTGGTGCACCCCCAGGAACAAAGAGCGGGCTGCTTATCATCCGCGTCGTCGAGGCCAGAGGACTAACTCTTCCTCCCGGATCCAGCAACCTTCCATTCGTGCCAAAAGATCAGCAGGAACAACAACAGGCAATCACCAATAACCGCGAATCTCTCCAACGCAAATGGTGGTTGCCCTATGCCGTCCTGGAGTTTGACAAGAATGAGGTTCTGATCGACGCTCTCGGTGGCGAAGTGTCCAACCCACTCTGGCAATACAGAGCTCACTTGTAAGTCGCTACGAGTCCATTATCGTGCCATGTCATCGCTATCCTAGTGAGGTTTTTCGTTGAGCGTGGTGTGCGTAGGAGGGCATGCCCACTCTGGACCTATTATTACCCCCAGTTCAGGAGCAGTCTGCTGACCGTCGCACTTGATAGCCGACAGAATCATCAGCGATATGCACTTTTCTTGTTTGGGCACAGCAATTCCAAATATTCAGGAACAGGAAACAAACAGGAACGCATGGAAGCTATATGAATTACAACCTACCAAACATATTGGCTCCAACTATACGTCAAAGGGGATTTCATTTCATTTCATTTTTCATTTTTCATTTCCCAATCTCAACTTTGTTTTGGGTATCTAAAATGCGAAGAAAAGATGTGGAGAGCGTATCCGGCATGGGTCTTTTAACCAATATGAGAGCATGGTCCAATCTCCACCAGTGTTGTTCAATACTAAAAATGCCTCGCGCTTGAGACAGATGGCTCTCTCACGCTTGGCAGACTTATTCCTGGTTCGGCTTCCGGTCCAATATATGCCCGCCACAGATGTATTGTGTCTTGATCAGGACACTGGACATGACATGGATCATTTTCACAGGATCGCTCTTTTTCCCACCTCACACAACATATTGCGCTCGATTAATATGACAATTATCGATGAGCATACACGAAGAGCATATGGATCCATGTTCTATTTTGATAACCACGTCATGCTAACGCTTGCACCCCTATGCTCTTCTCTCAACCACTATAGCGACGTCTCAAGAGAGTCGGATGTTCAACTTTCGCTCTATATTCGCATCCCTGATCCCAAAGCATCTGCATCCGCAGACTCGAAGTCTGGCGACCTCAAGGAGGGCGATACGTCGAGTCAGGATGTGTTTTTGGGCAATGTCAAACTGGAGCCCCGCTGGGAGGAGCAGATGCAGGATGATTGGTTTCCTCTTCAGGGCGGCACTGGAAAAGTTCGAGTCCAGTTGGCATATAAGCGCGGCAACGTAAGACGTCGGCAGATCAGGCACTCTAAGAGTGTGCGTATGCCTTTTTTTCTGGCAGCTCAACCAAATTGATACACCAACATAACTAACATGAATCACATTTGGGATAATAGGCCAACACACCCTTGACCATTGATGCTTTCGATTTGCTCAAGGTGATCGGCAAGGGCAGTTTCGGCAAGGTATGATATTTTCCAACGCTCAAACTTACACATATCAAGTTATCGAGCCTTGTAACTGACTCTAGGTCCTTTTTATTATGTCCAATAGGTTATGCAAGTTCGGAAGCGCGATACCTCCCGAATCTACGCCATGAAGATCCTGCGTAAGGCTCATATTATCTCACGCAGTGAAGTCAACCACACCCTTGCCGAGCGCACTGTCCTTGCGCAGATCAACAATCCGTTCATCGTCCCACTCAAATTCTCATTCCAATCGCCTGAAAAGCTGTATCTCGTCCTTGCCTTTGTCAATGGAGGCGAGCTGTTCCACCACCTGCAACGCGAAGGCCGCTTTAGCGAGGAACGGTCCCGGTTTTATGCTGCAGAACTGCTCTGCGCACTAGAGTGTCTGCATGGATTCAATGTTGTCTACAGAGATCTCAAGCCCGAAAACATCTTGTTGGATTACACCGGTCATATTGCGCTCTGTGATTTTGGACTCTGTAAGCTGGGCATGACCGAGACCGAGACGACAAACACATTCTGTGGCACACCCGAGTATCTTGCACCCGAACTACTCCTTGGCCAGGGATACACAAAGACGGTGGACTGGTGGACGCTCGGAGTTTTGCTGTATGAGATGCTGACGGGTCTGCCACCGTTCTATGACGAGAACATTCATGAGATGTACAGGAAGATCTTGCAGGACGAGCTTCGGTTCCCGGATGAGGTCTCGCCCGATGCTAGGTCGCTGCTGACAGCGCTTCTAACGCGTGATCCGAACCAGCGATTGGGCAACAATGGATCGAGCGCAATCAAGCAGCATTCATTCTTCAAGCCGATTTCGTTCCCGCATCTAATGGCCAAGAGAATCCACCCCCCATTCAAGCCTTCGGTCTCGTCAGCAACAGATACGTCGAATTTTGACGAGGAGTTCACGAGTGAAGAGCCACTGGATTCTGTGGTCGAATCGTCCTTCCTGAGTGAGACTGTACAGCTCCAATTCAAGGGCTTTACATATAACCCTGCACAGGATGGTGTCTTAGGCGCTAGTATGGTAAACCCTGGTCTGGGTGCTTCTGGAGGCCATGGATCGAATGGAATGTCTTCGAATCGAGGCAACGGTGCAGCAGGACACCGGGAATACTAGACCTGAACTGAACTGCTGAACTGGACGCATTTTTTTCTTTCTTTTCCAACACGGCATAAATAAAAAAAAATTAGAACAACGACAATAACGTCCGCATTTGTCTAGCTGCACTTTTACAATGGATATGCCATAGCAAAAATCCATGGGCCTCGTTTTTGCCACCAATTTCTTTCAGCTTCTGTGTGACTGCTATAATGTTCATCCTTCGTCTCTGCCGCAATGGCTCTGGAGCTGAGAGCACCTCGCCAGCGACCACAGATAAGTACTCTCTTTCGAAACGAGCGCCTGCGGACTAAGAAGAGACTCAACCCTGTTTTTTTTTCTTTTCCTCCGCGTGTGCATGCCTCCGCTAACCATTCACGTAACATCCATATCAACATCGCATGACATTTTTGCAGGGAGTGTTGGTGACTGATGAGGCCTTGCAATCGCACCATTTTACTGTGTCTTAGCCGAGACTCTGGGAGTGTATCGTATCGACTAACGACCGAGAGCTATGCGGTCGAACATGGTCGACTGTATCCAGCCGCGGCCTGAGGAGAGGATGCGCTCATTCTCGCGTATATACCACACACGAACGCACTGAGTCCTCGGCAGAACGTCGCAAATCAATATATTTTCTCAGTTCAAGGAATGAGATACCGTTTTGACGTTCCTTCACCAGCATCAAGGCCTTTCCGCGGAGTGCTTGGCAACACATATGAGTGAAGTACAGTCTAGGCCTGTGCCTGGCTTGTTCTGGCATGCAACACATTGCGATATTCCTGAGGCCCATGTGCGTCTTTGGCTGGGCTCAGCTCTAAAAAAAATCGATCCTCGCCCCCGTCTTTGCCTTCGCACTATGTAAGGGTTCTCTTTTCCATGACGACCAGCTTCCTTGACGTACTGTAGTCTATGGCGAAGCAATACTTTGGAGGCGCTAAAGCTATATATTAGAACGGGTTTCCGGAGCGGAGGGAATAGGAATGGAGTAGGGATTGGTCCTACAATACCGTGGCGATTCACACAATTTCCAGATCAGGTTACACAACAGGTCGAAGGATCAATTTCTTGCTCTCTCGGGACGACCCATTGTACCGTACACGAGAGCGAGGGGACGAAGTGGCTACGAAGCATGGGCATATTTAGCTAATACAATAACGACGAGCTGCTCGATTTCTGCGTCTTCGTACTCGTCCTGTCCTCTCTTTCACTTTGCCTTCTTCCCAGCTACATCCTCCGCTCAATCCATTGGGATCCCTCTGAGCCGTCTATTATCCTCCCCGTCGTCCCTCTCCTTTCTCCGTACTTCCCTATACCTCAAAAAGCGCTGGTCGGCGGCGACTCATTAGCGACAGTGCAGTCCGGTTGGCAGCAAAAGCCGACCCTGTCTGTGATCATATAGGCGGACTAAGAACGCAGGGGCCACACTGGGGTAGGACCAGTGCCTGTGAAGCTGAGGGGAACAACGATGCATGTGCAATGGATATTAACCCATAGTGTATAATGATAAGCACCATTGCTAGGAAACACGAGGCGAAACGAACCCGGACCATTCCAGGTCCGCTCGAAGGAACCTAGAAGTAAGAGTAATCCTTATTAGCAAGAAAAAGTAAGAGTTTCCATGTCAAGGTGAGAGGCCATTTCTCTTTTTTTTTCTTTTGTCTGTGGATAATGAAATATACATGTGCAGCGGCTAACAATCCATCTTGTTTAACGATAGCTGTCTCTGCTTGCAAACACAAAGAGACCAGAAGCAGCGAACTTGGACAGGAAGAGCGACCTTACTCGTTCTCACAACCGGTCAGAGGGAAACGAACCTGCTATCTCGACCTCAACTACCTACACGCCTGCAGTTTCCTAGGTACTGCATCCTATTGCGTCTCATTGTCTCCTGTTGCATGAGGATCCTGCTCGGTAAGTGTAGGTGCGTCCACGAGCAGCCAGCGTACGCCTACTGCTCGACAACAGAGCCACTAATCTCACCCACATCTGTTCTGCAATGATAGAAAACTCGTAGACCAACATGCTCACCAGCGCGTTCTCGTCATCACGGAGTACTCTCTCGCCACAAAAGGCGCTGGACCTCGCCAACATTTACTTGGGGAACGCGCAAAAGGCAGCCGATCCTGATCTTACCTTGATCTTGTGCGCCGATGCGGGCGCTGCGTTATCTTGGATGAAGCGAGCGGACAGAAGGGCTCTCATTCCTCCTATGAGTGTCGAGGATCAGACCCTGTGCAATGGAATCAGCACTGTTTATTCCGACCAAGGCAAGCTGCTGGGCAGCCTGGGGTATCGTGACAAGGCGCAAGCCAGCTTCAGAAAGGCAGAAAAGTGGCGGTATCTCCAGGACCCCGACGGGAACCCTGTCCCCTCCCGACCCGGCAAGACGCTCATCCCCATCCTCTGTGCACCCAAGCTCCGTAGTACATCACCAGCCACCCCCGACCCATCCTACCCAGAGACTAAGGCCAAATCGAGCCGCAGCGATATCGCACAGGTTCCTCCAGGGATCTTTTCTGAGAACGCGCCAAGACCTGTGATCAAACATGATTTACCGGGAACGGATGGCCGCATCGCCAGTACTCCTCAGCTCGCCTACTGCCTTGAATTGCTGTCCAAGGCCACATCGTCGACACCATGTGTTACAAAATCCGATGAAGCGCTTGATAGAGTTCAGTGCGACTGGATACAAGCCAGAAGCGAGGATGCAGACGAGAAAGATCGGCTGCGCTCGCTGGTGACAGGACTGATTGCGGCATTCATCGATGACGACCTCAAGAATGCCGCCACGGTTGCAGAAGTGGTGTATCTAGTGCCAGTGCTCGATGAAGTGCGCTACCGAAAGCTGCTCAGCAACTTTATCGATGGTATTGGACAAGCTACCTTGCTGGACTTCAATTTGCTCGAGGGCCTGGCGCAACTGATACAGAGCGCTTCCCCAGGCTACCTCCCTGCCGATGATCTAGTCAAGATCCTGGGGGTTCTCAGCACGCGCCTACAGGACACTCATTCGCAATCGTCCGAGCATCGCTATCAGCTGGCACTGGCAGTCTCCCGCGTGCTGGACGCGATGGCAGACAGTGACGTCAAGGGCTTGAACCGCGAGCAGCTGCATGCGCCGCTGTCAGCCTATCTAGAAGGGATGAAGGACAGCTCCGACCCCTATTTAGTGTATCAAGCCGCCTATGCCTACCAGGTCTTGCAGTACGTCCCGGATGATGAGACGCCCCTGCAGGCGGTGATGCGACGTACACGAGTTGTGGTGAATGGCATTTCAGGGCTAGTGAGTGCGGTCAAGGGCCTGGATGTGAGTGGCTTTATCGACGGACTGGGAAATCTTCAGGAAGGACTGGGGGAGGTGTACCAGGTCGCCGTACTCGGGTACGAAGGCGTGAGCTCGCTGGTCGAGAGCGGACAGGGATTTCTGGACAGTCTCAAGGAGGGCCTCAGCTTCAGTCGGAAGCGCGCATGGTACCCAGCATTGCGTGGCGCAGACGCTTTGCTCCGAGACGGTCGACTCGCCGAGTTCAAGAGCCTGATATGTGAGGCTCCCTGCCGACGCGACCCCGCGTTCGAATGGGGTTTATGCCAGAGGCTTGGAGAGATTGCTGCCGATCCGCTCTGGGAAGTCAGCACCCACCGAGGCGCCGTCAATTTCCTAGGCGAGCTGTACAGGAACGACCTGGACTGGGGCCAGCAAGCCAACGTCAAGCAATGGATTCTCACGATCCTCATCCAGTTAGGCGATATACCAGACAGCCCGATAAAGGGCCACGCACGCACCCTGCTACAGGAGCTGGAAAAGAATGGCGATCCACAGAAACAGGCTCTGTATCATACTTGCATCAATGGACCTCCAAACCAATATCCGCTAAAGGTCGGCTTACCGCCGCTGGCGTCTCCATCACTGCTCGATCGTGTCCAGGATATCCCAGACGTCGAGGACGACCTGCGCAGGCTGAAGGAGCGGCGACTAGCGGAACGGGGCAAGGTCGTCTACATCCCTCCTCGAGCCAAGGCCAGCCTACAAGCGTCCGACGATGTGCTGTTCCCGCTGATGGAGAATGTGAAGGAGTTCCTGAGCAGTGATCGCAGGGTGCTCTTGCTGCTGGGTGATTCCGGTGCGGGCAAGTCGACCTTCAATCGGGAACTCGAGTGCGAGTTGTGGAGCAGCTGCGGGAAACAGAAAGGCCGGATCCCGCTCCATATCAGTTTGCCTGCAATCGACAGGCCGCAGCAGGATCTGATCGCCAAGCACTTGCGCAGGAACGACTTTATAGAACCCCAGATCCGAGAGACCAAGCAGCACCGTGAGCTGATCCTGATCTGCGATGGATACGACGAGAGCCTGCAGACTCACAACCTGTATGCAAGCAACCAGCTGAATGAGCCAGGGGAGTGGCGCGCCAAGATGCTGATCAGCTGCCGTAGCGAGTTCATTGGCCAGGACGACAGAGACCGCTTTCAGCCGACCGACCGAAACCATAGCGCCGCATCGAGCCTCTTCCAGGAGGCAGTCATTGTCCCGTTCTCATCATTCCAGGTCGAAGACTACATCAGGTAGTATGTACGCCAGAACAGGCCGCTGTGGCGGACCAAGCAATACCTGGAGGCGCTTGAGCAGGTTCCCAACCTGCAGGACCTGGTGAGGAACCCGTTTCTTCTGACGCTATCTTTGGAGGTGCTGCCGCGAGTTGTGGATGCAGGACAGATGCAAGATCTCTCCAGGACCAGAGTTACGCGCGTTGCGCTGTATGACCAGTTCGTGGAACAGTGGCTGGAGCGCGGCAAGAAATGTGTGGGGGGAAACGAGCTGAGCCCGCAAGCGAAGGCGGCCTTTGACACTCTGGTGGACGACGGCTTTACGCTGAACGGCACTGATTTTCTGAAAAGACTGGCGGCTGCCATCTATAGGGAGCAGGCAGGTCAGCCAGTCGTCGAGTACTCGCGCTCCAAAGACGAAGAGACATGGAAAACAAAGTTCTTCAGCCGAGAAGACGAGGTCCAGCTTCTACGCGAGGCCTGTCCTTTGAGCCGCAGTGGCCGTCAGTACCGGTTCATCCATCGGTCGCTGTTGGAGTACTGCTTTGCGCTCGCAGTGTTTGATCCGCAAGAAAACAAGGCTCCGCGTCCGACTTCTGCTCAGGCCCGTCGAGGGAGTGTCAGCTCCATGTTCAGCTTCGAATGGCGAGCGGCGTCAGAAGAAAAGTCTACTACGACCCAGCAACCTGCTGTCAACCACCCTCTGACATGGAGGAGCTTCGTGGGCGAGCCGTCAGTTCTGCAGTTCCTAGCGGAGCGAGCCCAACAGGAGCCCATTTTCAAGCAACAGCTGCTCGCGATGATTGAGCGGTCGAAAACCGACGAGGAGAGGCGCAATGCAGCAGCTAATGCGATCACGATACTGGTCAGGGCCGGGATACGGTTCAACGGCGCAGATCTTAAAGGCATCCGGATTCCAGGAGCTGATCTGAGCGGCGGAGAGTTCGATTCTGCACAGCTGCAAGAGGCGGATCTGAGAAAAGTCAATCTTCGCGACATTTGGCTGCGTCAGGCCGATTTAAACAATGCACGGATGGCAGGCGTACAGTTTGGCGAATGGCCGTACTTCATGGAGGATGGCGGGGTGTCTTCCTGCGCATTTTCACCGGATGGGAGGGCCTGCGCCGTAGGTGTTGCAGACAGCACGATCAGCGTATATGACACCACGACTTGGTCAAAAACCCTCACGTTAGGAGGCCATACCGATTATGTTACGAGCGTGGTGTACTCACCAAGTGGCAAGCAGATTGCATCGGGCAGTGATGACAAGACGGTGCGACTGTGGGACGTGCACACCGATAGACCTGGTGTTATTCTAAGCGGCCATGACGACGTTGTTATGGCTGTTGCGTTTTCGCCATGCGGTCATCAGATTGCTTCGGGCAGCGAGGACAAGACGGTGCGGTTATGGAACGCGCAAACCCGCGCACCCGTTACTACCTTAAGCGGCCATGCCGGTGTCGTTAGGAGCGTTGCATATTCGCCAAGCGGCCAGCAAATTGCTTCAGGCAGTGAAGATATGACGGTGCAATTATGGGACGTGAAAACTGGTTCACCCGTTGCCATTTTAAGTGACCATACCGCTCGAGTTATGAGCGTGGTATACTCGCCAAGCGGCCATCAAATTGCCTCAGGCAGTGAGGATATGACGGTGCTATTGTGGGACGTGCAAGCCGGCACATCCGTAGCCACTTTACGAGGCCATGCCGCCTGTGTCGAGGCCGTTGTGTATTCGCCAAGCGGCAAGCAAATAGCTTCCTGCAGTTATGACAGGACGGTGCGACTGTGGGATGCACAATCCGGCGCCCTTGGCGCCGTTCTACCGTTCTAAGCGGCCATACCAACCGGGTTACGAGCTTGGTATATTCACCAACCGGCCAGCAGATCGCCTCGGGCAGCGTTGACAAAACGGTGCGATTGTGGGACGTACAAACCAGCGCAATCGATACCATCAAAGACGGGCATACTGCCTGTGTCGAGAGCGTTGTGTATTCGCCAAGCGGCAAGCAAATAGCCTCCTGCAGCTATGACAAGACGGTGCGGCTGTGGGACGCGCAGACCGGTGCACTCGATGCCATCTTAAGCGGCCATACCGACCTTGTTACAAGGATCATGTACTCACCAAGCGGCCAGCAGGTCGCCTTGGGCAGCGGTGATAATACCGTGCGACTGTGGGGCGCGCAGACCGGTGCACTCGATGCCATCCTAAGCGGTCATAGTGATGCAGTCACAAGCGTGGTGTTCTCGCCAAACAGCCAGTAGGTCACCTCGGGCAGCGAGGACAACAGCGTGCGGCTGTGGGTTGCACAAACCGGCGCATCCGGCCCCATCTTAACAGGTCATACAGACCGAGTTACAAGTGTGGTGTACTCGCCAACTGGCCAGCAGATCGCCTCCAGAAGTTATGATGAGACGGTGCGGCTATGGGGCACGCAAACTGGTGCGCCCGGTCCCATCTTGAGCGGCCATACCTCTTGGATAACGACCGTGGTGTATTCGCCAAGCGGCCAACAGATTGCTTCGGGTAGCGATGACGGAACGGTACGACTGTGGGACGCACAGACCGGTGCGCTCGATGCCATCCTAAGCGGCCATACCAGCTATATTAGAGGTGTGATGTATTCACCAGACGGTCAGCAGATCGTCTCGGGCAGTTGGGATGAAACGGTGCGGTTGTGGAATGTGCAAACTGGTGCGCCCGGTCACATCTTAAGCGGTCATACCGGGGTGCTTAGGAGTGTGATATTTTCACCATGCGGCCAATGGGTCGCCTCGGGTAGTAATGATGAGACCGTGCGGTTGTGGGATGTGCACTCGGGTCAGTGTTTGGTGGTCGTTGAGGATTTTCATGGATATATCACAGGCATCGTATGGAACACGACTCCCGAGGGCACTTATTTCACAACCGGCTATGCCGATAAGTCTGTTCGCGTGTGGAAGGCGGTGGAAGAAGACGGCTGCTGTCGCGTGTGTCTGCATTGGAGCTCGACCCATGGCGGACTTTTCATGTCATATGCCACTATCCAAGACGCGCAAGGCCTAGGCAGGATAAATATACAGTTGCTGAACCAGCGCGGCGCTGTGGGCGAGCCAGTTCCGCCATTGAGCTTCTGCGGAGCTAGTGAGAAGCTGATCAGCATGGCATCTGTGGTATCTCAGCTCGGAATACCGTCAAACCAAAGCATGTCGAGTACCTCCCCTACAGCCAATCCCCTCGGTAATGAGCCAGCAAAATCGCTGGCATTGGGGGACATTTTTCAGCTTGCCAGATAGGTGAATGTGGTGCGAGTAGAAAATCAGCAGCAGGGCCCTGACTCGTACTCCCTGCCAGTCTTTTACTGGCCCACGAATGCGCTTCCTGGAGAAACATGTATACAGGTCTCTATCAATAATACTGCGCATAATAAATTAGAGTCATGAGCGACTATGGCTCTGTAAATGTAGACTAGGACCTGCGCACTGCTTTATTCTCCACTCGCAGGAGAGTATATCTCTGCCTATGCATTCTGGTTCTAAGCAACTTTCATGGACAGTGCTGTTTCGGCCTCTTTATCACTCTGGCAAAGGTCATCATCAGTGCCACAGGGCCAACACCAGATGCACGCTTGCTTGCAGCATAAGCCGTGGTGCACACACCTTCCACACCATCAACATTCGTAACACGCCTCTCTCATCCGTCCTTAGTTCGCTCGTTCATCATGGCGCGCCGTACCAAAGCAGAGATCGACGCCGAGAAGAAAGAAGTCGCCCGTCGTTATATACAGCCCATACAATAAAATTCAGAGCAGAAGCTCACTCCCGAGTTAACCAAAGCCTTTATTGCTGGCCTCTATTTTGGTGGCCCCCACACCTTCAAGTCCCTTGCAGAGGAAACCGACATTCCCATTTTCACCATCAAGGATATTTGTACGAATTTCAAGAATCGAGATGATGTCAGAACTAAGAAACGTCTGGACGGCCTCGTAATGATACTGGCACGTTTTTTGCATTCCGTGTTCTGCGTTCTGCATCTGCATTTCCATTTTGCTAAATAAAAAACCCCTCTCCATGCTATCGCTTTTATAACCCCAGCGGCTGTAGAAAAAGGGCTTTATGGAAGCTTTGCGATAGTATAACAAAAGATAAGTTTCTCTCCCCGCTCCTCACGACTGCAGATCAGAGCACAACCATTTCTTACCCAATAGACGCCATCATAAGCAGGAAGCCGTTATGGGCTGCACTTCCAAAGAAATAAGAAAGAGTACCAATTAAGATGATTTTGTGGAATGAACGTGGCGAACGACAGTTCTAAAGGCTAACTTCCTGGGCTGCACAAGGAGAGGAAGGACTCATGAGCCAGTGGGTCTTGATCAAGAACAGAGAGATCCAATCGATTCACAGGTGCAATGCGGTGAAATAGTAGTCGCCCTGCATGCGCTGAATGAAGACTTAGGATGCCTGTTTAGACTTACTCAGTCATCGTCCCCCTCACCTCCTCTAGCCTGAATCCACGCGTGAACATTTAGAAGATACTCAAGACTTGGAGGCGCGGAAGAAGCGTACCAAGGACTGTTTGAACGAGAGATACGGCCCTCTGTTTTTTCCTAGCAATGATAAGGGCCAAAAAAGGATTGTCTTGCACAAGCACCAATAAACTATACATCTACCAATGGAGAAATAGGACGGCGCTCTTTATATTCCGATATGCAACAATGGCAACTGTTCGAGGAGCGACCATACTCTCTAAAACCGCGTCTTGTTCCTGATTTTGAACTTTTTCTGTGCTTTTGACTTTCTCACGTAAAACAATCACCATCCCTTATTAAGATAGACCTGGCGTTCTTGACACGCGCTGCCAAAAAAAGAGAACAGACGCGCTCCTAAACCAAAGCTGGAAGAAGACCCTAAGTGTGCGATGTTCAACATTCTTGTCTTAAAAGAAAAAAAAAAAAGGTTCTCGTCCGCCATAAAACTATCATCTACGCCGTCCTCTCCTCTACCAGGATAGGCTATTTTTTTTTTTTTTTTTGATAACTAGAAGCCACGAGGATATGTGGGATTTACTAGTGAGGGGCTCTAGACTAGGAAACCCTATTGCTAGGGCCATAGAAAAGGGTGCTCAATAATCTAATAAGCGGCTTTTGCCGCACCGCTGCTGGTCACTCGCAGCTCCAATCCCCTTCACAATCCCCATCAACATGAGTGGTAACTCAACTCCGCCTGTGGTCGGTGATTGAGCCCTGCTCCCTACTTGGCCTGTTGTGCGCGAAGGTCATCTTTTAGCCGCGTTCCTCAATCATTAAAAACCTACAGTTGCCGGTGCGTTCCATCACGTTGAGCTCCACCTGCTGCATGCAGCTTTGCAGCACTCGCTTATCCGCTCGTTCCTTGATCTCTTTCACATTTATTGCGCATCGTTGTCTCCTGGTGGATCCAACGAAATCACTGCTACTACATCTGTGCTCTCCATCACAGTTGCGTCCCCGAGCGCGTTTGCTCATGGTAGTGATCCCATTTTCTCTTTCCCAGTCGACGGTGACTTTGCATCTCCTGTTTCAGATTTCTGTCCGACCGAACTCCTCGATGGCCTTGACAAATCGGCCGACCATGTACCTCGTGATCGAGGTGGTCGTCTTGAGAAGGCTCTCCCAGTCCTTGGTGAGAGTCGTTGGTGTCAGTCCGTGATATAAATCTTGGACCGCCCAGGTCGCTTGATCGTCGTCCCTTGTCTCGTCCTCCACATGGTCGAGTGTGTTGCTTGCTTGCCGGATCGCCGCAGCTCCCTTGATCGCCGGGCCAAAAAAAAAAAATTATAACAACTTGTCTCTCGAGTCAATTGACTCTGCGAATCTGTCAGACTAACTAGCAAAGATCTACTATCGCTGTCCTCACCACCAAAGCGGAACTGATCCACAGTCGCCAAAAGACAGGTCACATTCCCCGGGCCTGCCCCTAGGGCCTGCGCAACAATTGCCACACCTCATCAGTGTGTTAAAAGCTGAAAACACCTTGTTATAAGAAGGGTATCTTCCCCATCCCCTCCATGGTTGTCAACCGCCTCCTCCCTTGCAGGCAATCCAGCAGCGTCCGATCCGCTGCGTCTGGGTCAAGCACGGGGCCAGGGCAGCTCCCGTTTACATGGTCAGCGAGTAATGTACCACACGGACATTGGTCATCGTCGCTAATGTCTCCATACCCATCACTCCAGTCCCCTCTCGGTCCCTTGTATGGAGTTCGTTTCATCTTGGCTGTGATCCCCCATTCTCGCTCTCGAGCAATGGTGGCCTTGCAGCGTGGTTTCCAGATCAGCTCCGTAGCTTTCTCCTCAATAAAGCCGACGAACTTGTGAATGACCTGGCGCGCAATCGACGATGGCGAGGTAAATAGACTGCCCCACTCCTTGATAAGGCTGACGGGTGTGATGCCACGGCATAAATCGCTGATGCTCCAGGTCAGATACGGAGAGCGGTCATAATACTCGTCGCCTTTGAGCATTGATCGGGTCCCGGCGATACAGGATAGACCTCGGATGTGGGTCTCGTTGTTAGGACAAACCCATCGAATGGGTTTCGGTGCAGCAGCGGTGGCTCCAGCGCGGATCCTATCACGCTCTTGCTGCTTCTTGCTGTTCTTGTTGTATTCGGTCGTTGCAGCTCGTCCCCACTTATCAATCTGCTGCAGCCCTTCGCGCCAGATCTCCTTGTGGACATCTCTAGTAGCACTGTACGTCCACAGGTGATGGTTGTCCTCGTCCTGAACATCGCAGACGCAGCAGACACGGTCAGGATATAGACTCGGGTGGCGAGCCTTCATGGTATTCAGGGTAGGCAGCATACCATGCAGCTTCTTAATATGATGTGTCCTCTGGGACGTATCAGCAGCACTGCTGAAGAACGTGTGCACAGAGCGCTTGTCGTGGACATGGGCAAGGGTGGACCGCCACTCCACGTCGGCAAGATCTGGTATCGCTCTCTTGACACGACGTTGGGTTGTCCAGGCCTGATGACGCCTGATTGTCGTCTGCTGCTTGAGTAGCTGCCGCAGATCATGTTCCACAAGGTGGTCGTGGCAATGTGCAAAAAAGCGGATGTCTTGCTGCTCGCTTAAATCAACCGACCAGGGCATTGACTCGACTCGGACGGCGGCTGTCGCCACAGTGTCTGCAATATTGTTGCCAGTGTTGGTGCTGTGCCCACGGACCCACCTCACCTCCACCGACCCAGACCGATCCTGGACAATCTTGTGTAGTGCTGCCCAGTGTCCGGAGTACGTACTACGGAACCGCTTACGAGGTAACGTGTCCGCACGGGAACGCACAAGCTGCTGGTATTGTTGCACGACCGCTTGGTTGTCGAGCTCCACAATAATGTTTTGGTCTGGTGGTGCAGATAGGATGGCAGCTAGGAGACCCATGAGTTCTGCTTTTGCTGAAGAAGCGTACCCGTCTGTGCGGCCCTGCACACACCTGACCACGGGCTGCGATCGAAAAAAAAAAAAAAAAAAAAAAAAAAAAAGCACAGCAAAAAAATATACCTACAATCACGTGACCTCTGAAAACAAAAATATAATGGTTATTTTTTCAATCTAAATTTATCTGGTAGGATGGCCGAGTTGGTCTAAGGCGCCGCACTCAAGTTGCGGTCTCGAGAGAGGCGTGGGTTCAAATCCCACTTCTACCACGATTCCTTTTGCTACCAATCTGAAGGTAGCTTTTTTGTTGGACAAGCGAGTCGCACGATGCAAAGGTGGGAAGATGTGTCGATAGAGGCGAAAGGAGCACGACTCGCTTCATTACAAACTTTTTGGAACGCGTTTTTTATCGCTAGTTCCCGCTTAGCTTCATACGTCTTGCCTCGAGATGTTTTTGATGGAACATACGCATACGGTCTTCTCCTCGGCTCAAGTGAAGTGTATATAATGGAGCATGATCCCGATGTTGCTGCTGCTTCATCCCAGCTTAACAAAAAAAAAAAAGAATACTTATCCTATTGTAATTTTTACATAGCTCTGCCAGGTCCGCGGTTATGCTGATGCTGGCGTGCCTGCTCCGTTCGGAACCAAGAGTCCCCGTCCGCAGCATCAGCGTTCCGCGCTGTATCATCATTCATCTCCTGCGACTTATCGCCAGCCTTATTCAATCCATCACGCAGCTCTTTGTCCATACGCTTAGCCTTGTCCTCAGTCTCGTTCGTCTTGCTATTCCACCACCCCTTGGTGTTCCCCGCAGACTTTTCGACCTTGGCCTGAGTCTTGTCCAGCTCTTGGTCTAGTTGCTCAGCCTTGTCGCTCCACCATCTCTTGCCATCATTCGTCGCCTTGACCGGAGCCTCCTCTGCACCAGTGGTCGCGCCCTTCAGGCGCTCATAGCCGTGTTGAGTATCCTCCTTGGCCTGTCGGAGATCTCCACGAACATGGTCGTGTAAATGGTGCTTAGCGGCATCACCGTCTGTATGCTCATGGTGCAAATGAGGATGAAGGATCTGTCCCTCGACTGTAGTCGCAGCATCGATAACATTGTCATAGGCTTTGCGCGCTGTCTCGCTAGAGTTCTTCAAGTACTGATCCTTGGCTCCTGCCTTGATTTCTACTCCAGCCTTTGCAGCCGCTGCCTGCACATTCAGTCCAACATCGGAGGTAGCGTCAGACTTAGCACCTTGCGAAAACACCCCACGGCGCTCGGCTGCTGTTGCCTCCACCTTGTTGCGGACAGTCTCCTTGACTCTCTGTGCATCATCAGAGATTTTCGATTCGGTACCCAGAACAGCTTGCTTCAGGCGCTCAAGGCCACCCTCGACGTTTTCCTTGGTCTGCTTAGTATCCTCAACAGTGTGCTTCAAAGGATGGTCAGTGGTGTCCGATCCTTCGCGGCTCTGGGCTCGAGATTGAGCACCTTTTGAAGGTACGGAAGTGGTCTCAGTAGTGGTCTCCACTGTGGTGGTTGAAGAACGCGAACCACTCCATGGCCAACTCCAGCCAGTGCGCGATTTGCGATCGTGTTCGACAGTGCGCTCAGTTTCATTCAAGGTGGCCTCAGCACGCGTTCTGGCCTCCATAGCAGCTGCTTCAGCTCTCTCGGCCGCGATTTTCTGCTCGATCTCCTTGTCGACGCGGTCCTTGCTCATCTTCATCTCCTTGACCAGTGCATCAGCCCTGATGCGGGCCTCGCGTGCGCCAGCCTCGGCTTGCTCCAAACCGCTCTTCTGTTCGCGCTCATGCTTGGCACGCTGGGCTGTCATTTTTTGCTCGATCGCCATGGTCTCGGCATGTGCCTTTGCCTCTCTGGCTACGGCCTGGGCTCTCTCCGCAGACAGACGCCCCTCCATCTCAATGTCTTTCTTGCCAGCCATCCTCTTCTCCAGCAACACCTCCTCAGCCTTCGACTTTGCATCGCGCGCAGCGGTCTCAGCCCTCTCTACTTCCTTCATGTGCTCCATTTCCTTGGCTGCCAACACGGTGTGCTTCTTCTTCTCCAGCTCTAACGCCTCGGCGCGCGTCCTCGCCTCATGAGCAGCTCTCTCGGCCTTTTCCAAAGCCAGCTTGTCAGCCCTCTCCTTGACTGCATGCTCAGCAGCCCTCTTCCTCTCGGCGATAGCAGCTTCCTCTCTCTCGCGAATCAAGCGCATTTCCTTCTCCTTGGCAGCCTTCACGGCCTCCGCGCGAGCCCTGGCTTCCTGCGCAGCCTCCTGAGCCCTCTCGAACGACAGCTTTTCCTCCAGCTCCTTGGCTCCCTTCTCCAATTTGAGTTTTTGATCGCGGGCAACGGCCTCATTTTTTGCACGAAGATCGGCTTTCGCCTTTTCCTCCTTGACCTTTTCGAGACGGATGCTCTCCTCGATTTCACGTTCCATCTTGAGTTTCTCCTCGCGAATTCGGGTCTCGAGGGCTGTCTTGACCTCCGCCGCATTCTTCTCCGTTGCAGCAGTCTCTCGAATCACACGATCATGGACCTCCTTGGTAGCAGTGTCCACCCTCTCCTTTTGCTCACGAGCCCACGCCTCAGCCTTGGACTTGAGCTGAGCAGCTGAAGCCTCAGCGGCAGCCTTATCGTGCGCGAAACGGTCCGCGATGTCCTTGACAGCCTTTTCAGCAAGAGCGCTATGGTCCCTCTCCCACGATTGGGCACGAGCCTTGGCCTCCTTGACTGCACGTTCAGCCGATTCTTTCTCGACTGCAAGACGTTGTTCGAGGTCTTTGATGCCCTTTTCCATAACAGTCTTTCGGTCGTGAATTGCGGCCTCGCCTGCTGCTTTGGCATGAGCAGCTCTATCTTCGGCACGGGTCATAATATCGGCAGCGGCCTTTTCGAGCTCCGCCTTCATTGTAGCCAGCTTACTCGAGATATCATGAGGAAAGTGATCGGCATGAGCGAATGACTCCTTGTCTCCCTGACCCGTCAGGTTCGCCAGACTTGTGGCATAATCCAATGAAGAAGTTCCTGTATGCCTGAACCACCAGGAAGCACGACCGAGAGACGGGGCAGTGTGGCTACCAGGGTAATTGTAGTAGTTGGCATCGCGGATATCTGCAGAAGAGATCTCCTCGCCATTGGTCCAGTACTCGGGTTTGTGGGGCAGATCGGCCGCGTTCGCAGAGCGTTGGCGATGCAAATTCTCGTACTTGGGATCGTCCATGCGTGCAGTACCGATCTCGTCACCGGTAGAGGACCAGCGATCGACGTCACTGTTGTTCAAAGCACCCTTATTGCTGCGGAGAGCACTGTTTGGCGGTTTTCGGAACCAGTAGTCGTCATTGCCTCGAACCTTGGCGGTTCCTTGCTCCTGTCCATCACTCCAGTAATCACAGCTACCGTTCATGCTAGATACGCTGGATCTGCCGGACCACCGACGGTTCCGGTCGAGATGAGGACTGTACGTCTCCTCTGGACCATCGCCAAACTCTCGACGGAGCCAGGAGTTCTCGGTGTGCGTGCGGCTGCTGTCCTCACCAAGCCTGGCCACAAGTTTGGCCCGGCCGTTGGTGTCCTTCGAAACACGGCCTTGGGTTTGCCGCCAAGCATCAGCGTCTTTGGTGTTAACCTCCAGCTTGGGACCGGTAATTTTGGACTTGTCCTCTACCCAGTCCACAGCACCCTTGGCAGCACCGGCAGCCTTGGCAGACGCGTTATCGATGGCCCTGTCGGCTTCGTTCACCTTGTTTTCGACCCAGGATTTTGATTCCTGGGCTTGGGTCTTCAAGGTACCCTCAACTTTGTCAGTGTTCTTGTTCCACCAGGTCTTGGCCTCCTTGCCTTTAGTACTGACCTTGTCGTCGAGGTCACCAGCCTTGTCCTGGACAGAATCCCAGGCTGTGCGAGCTTGGGAGACCAGCTTAGTATTGGAGAGCTCGGGCGTTTGGTTGTGAGGGCGCAATTGACCGTGGGCGTGCGAGTGAGGATGGGTGGCGGTCCATTTGTCGTAGGAAGCCGAGTCGACCCCGAGCAAGTTTCTGGTCGTATGAGGCAGGAAATAGAGTCCTGCAGCAGACGCGAACGCGACCGGCGCTAGCATTTTTACGGTCATCCCTCCTTTGTGAAGATGAAAAAAAAAAAAAAGTTAGAAATTGTTATGGTCAACGAACATAGTGGTGGCAATGAAAGAAAAGAGGACGTACTCTGACGAGCAAGGAGCGAGCCGGTTACGCCAGCAAGGGCAACGTAGGCCAGACCAGGCATGAGCTCTTCCCCTGGTGCGGGGAGCGATCTGTGTCTGTCATTCGTACGAAAGTGAGGGGCCTTGTGCTCGGGACTCAGATCCGAAGGAAGATTCTCGCATTGAGTGGAAGTATTGCTGCTGGGCTTGCTCATATCGCCCACAAAATAGAAAAAGACATTCACATCAGTCTCTGACGATGATTTTGTCCTTCCCATCAACGGAGGACCATCGGAGGACACATACTGTTTTCTCGTCCGCATAGACTTCTGAAAAGGAGATGAAGAGGGTACCGGTGACGAGACTCGTTGCCGCAGCGATCGTCATGGGCTAGTGCAGCCATGTTGAGAGAGTGTCTAGTCAGTTTTTAGAGCAAAACAGCGCTATCTTCCTGAAGACAGCAGAGAACAAAGAATAGAGACGTTCGTACGATAGGAAGGACCATGACGGATGGTTTACACTTTTGAGTGCTGCCAAGTCAAAAGATGGGAGGATGGATCGGTTTGGTTATATACAGGTGGGTGGATATGTACAAGAGCAGTGTAGCGGTAGTATGTACAGAGTGCAGGGAGGGGTGAATGGGTTGAGAAGGGGGAAGGAGCTGAGGAGGGAGAGGTGTGGATGATCGCAGCAGTCGGATCTAAATCTCAAACATTTTTTTTTGTCTCAGGCCATTCCTAGGGTCACATGACCCCCAATCGCTGCTTGGAGCCGAGTATCGATGGGTAAGACAGGGCAGTGCCCAGAGCAAAGCACAGAAGGGCCCCATTCATCACGGACTGTTTTATTCAGTGGCTCGAAATATGGAAAGAGCTAGTAAACCAGTAAAGCAGAGGAGAGTGCCTCTGTTAAACATGTCCATCGGCAAAGGACAAAGGGCAACGGGCAAAAGTGACAGCACAGTCGACCTTTCCTGTACAAAGTCTTCAGGGATACAGCCGCATGCAGTAGAGAGGGCCATTTGCTCCGCCCGGTACAGAGTAACCGGCGCATACTTGTATATTTGTAGGTGCTCGTTGCTTCCCTCTGCGGTAGCTTCCAAAATGCCCTAAAAATAGCCATCTCGTGGGTCTGTTCCCCCTCCTCTCCTCTCAAGCCACATCGCACCAGCTTCTGGTACCCTCCCCCCTCCCCCCTCCCCCCAACAACAAGGAACACTTCATCATCTGTCTTTATTTCCATCATTTCTCCCCCTTCACTCGCTCTACTCCACTCTCCCTTCTTTACTTAATCTTACAGAGCTACGATGCACTTCTCATCATCTCTCTTGGGCCTTGCCCTCGTCATCTCCTCCACACTCGCACAGGATGCCCCCATAAACGGAGTTCAAGTGGCCCCACCCCAAACAGGCGACCAAGTCCAGATCGTCTACCTGAACGACGGCAACGGCGAGATCGCAACCGAGAACGTCACCTTCAACAACTGCTTCGCCTCCGAACAGGCCTTTGCTAAATACTCCTACATCAACTTTACGCCCAACAACGCTACCATCAACTTCTACCAGGACTCGAACTGTCAAAACTTCGCCTTCGGTCTCGATGGATACTATGGCGGTTACCCCGGTCCCGCTAGATCCTTCAAGTGGGTCGGCTGGACCATGGACTCGCTCGGAGAGTTATTCACCAAAGGCCCCATCCAGGGCCAAGGCGATGCGGCTACAGGGGGCCCACAAGCACCCCCAGGCGGCAAGAACCCTGGCCTGAACACACCCCCACCCTCGACACCAGATGCGAGCAAGGATCAGAGCCCCAATGGCGGCAGCATTGGAGATGATTCGGGATCCAAGACTTCTTCGTCCTCAACGTTCTTTGGCGGTGTTGTCGGCAGTCTGATTGTGCTCTCTGTCGGAGGCGTCATCTTCTGGAAGACGGCGGGCAAGAAGCTGGTCGAGGACAAGGGCAAGGGTGTGCTGCCCTACAACAGAGTCGGCCGCGACGGCGATATCTTGCTCACGACCAACAACCGCAGCCATAACTCGTTCGAGATTGGAGATGAGGATGATGAGGAGGACGAGGTCGATACTCGTCGCAACCAGCGCTCGGGACGCCAGGAGCGTTACCATGATGATGACCAGGCTTAAGATTGAATATCATTACAACCATACAATGAACGCCATCCACAACACTACAACGACATTACAACTACAAAACGACCAGGAAAACGGAATAAAGCTTTCTACAGCATCTATTTATATATCCTCGGTGCCTTGTTGTTGTTTTGTGTTTTTCTTTGCATGTTAAAAAGGCTGGAATGAAGCCCACCTCTCTACTTGGCCTAAACATTTTAAAGGACAGAAAACTAGTGAGCATTAAAAGACGCAAGAGCATCTAAAGAAGCTCTATCTCTTTCACTGCCATGCCTTGTCCTCAGCACAACGTAAAATGGAGCACTGCCACTAGATTATCATTTCCCTTCCCTTTTTTTCTTTTTTGCCTTTGAGAAAGTTGATCGGGAGTTTTATCAAATTGCAAAAAGGAGAGATCGTCAGAGGGCTCTTTTTTTTTTTTCTGTCCATGAGTTGCATTGCCATGGAAGCACAAAACGTGTGCTGTTGGACGGAAATCGACTTTTCCTTGGGCTCATTTCATACATGAGTAGGGAGGATCCTCACCAAACAAAGTTCCAGGCCTTGGGATCCCCCAGCCCTCAACCAAGCTTTTACAGGAAAAAACAGCAACTTTTTTTTTTTTTAATATTCACAGTGCAACATTGCAATATTGCTAATTCAAAAACAGAAACTGAATCGGCAGCGCGGACCACCAATTGAGTGCTTTACGCCATTTTAGGCATGGGCACCGGGAACAAAATTCTTGAGGTTGACAGTATAGTCGAGCTCGCGCTTCAAGTCTCTGCAGAACTCGTCCATGTGCAGATCGTTGGCATCCTTTCCGAAAGGGTTCTCGATCTCTCTGCCGATGGCCTCCATTCCAAAGAGCGTGAACGAGACCAAGCACATCAACGGGACAGTCAACCAACCAAGAGCAGCGATGAACGTGAAGGGCAAGGCCAAGCAGTACAAGTAAACGACCTGACGCCTATTTGCATGGTCAAGAGAGAAACAAAAAGATATACGAGGTGAGTCAGGGATGATAAAAAGAAAGAGGTTCAAGGACAATTTGGCATCTATCTCCGGTTCATCATTCGGCAAACAACAACCATCGGGCATTGCACCACCCAGTGATCAATACAATTGTACTTACAAGTGAATGGAGTAGGCCAGAGGAATAGGCGTAAAGACAATGCGCTCCATGTTGGTAAAGATGTCGGTCATAGAGTTGATCGATCCCAACAAGTTTCCAATCAATGCGCTCTCAATCCTGCTTTGACGCGCCTCGGCAATGACCCACAGCGACAATCCGTGAGCAATCTCGAGAGGAAGCGACATCTGACCATCCTCGTTACCGACATGGATGTTCCAGGACTCCTCGTTGTAGAGGCGCTGACGATCACCAAGGGCCTTGTCGTGTTGAGCCTTGGTATCCACATGATCGGTCGCAGCGCAGGGTTCGTAGCCCTCAGGCAAGAGCTTCTCGAGATCATAGTAGCGGATACCGAACTCTTGGCGGAGATGGTGCTTCACTGAAACAGCAAAGGCCAAAAGCAGACGGATGACAAGAACCTTCTCGTGGACATCCTCGTGGTGGATATCCGAGTCGAGATCAATCAAGGTCGAGTGGGAGACACTTTCGCCACGGACGGTACTATTGCTGGCGTTGGTAGTGGTGGTGGCGAGGGCACCGTTCTTAGCAACGCTCTTCATGGAGCTACTGCTATTGTTGCGACCAAAGAGCTGATGAGCATAGACGCGGACTGACCCACGGGATCCGGCAACGCCGCCATCGGTGGCGCTGTGGGGGGTGTCCTTCATGCCGACCCAGATCATACGTGAGAAGTTGCGGATCTGGACATCGAGACTCGCCCACAGCTTACGACCCTCCCAGTAACGATCATAGGCAGTGTTGGTACGGAAGGCCAGAATCAAACCGACGACCACGGACAGTGCAGGCACTGTAATAGCCAAAAAAAAAAAAAAAAAAAAAAAAAAAAAAAAGCTTCATTAGCATTTTTTTTCCATTCCTATTTTTTGCTCACATTCAAGTGTGACTAGGCAGGGAAGAGATTGCAGATGGGACTTTTACCAATCATATTGGGGACATTGAGGGAGCGCTCCAGCCAGTTGAACTTTTCGATGGCCAAGATGGTGGCACTGAACGAGGTGATAATAACCACATCCGTGAGTACTGAAGGAATGACGGATCCACGAATGCGGAGGGTATCTATTGTGAGATTTAAAAGGTGAAGAGATAATAGTTAGTAATTGAAGTTATGTGTCTAGTCATTGCGTGTGTGTATCGATTGTTCCTGAGATACTGCTGCCATTAAAGTTCAGGCGAGACGGGAGTTGTTTGTGTCGTGTTTCTGCGGTCGATCTCTCGGTACACAGATGGTAGCAATCTGTTGTTGACAACGCTGGTTGTTTCATGTTCTCCTCGCGTGTTGCGTGTTGCAAACACGCCAAACACGCCAAACAAGTAAGCAGGTATACGACATTGACAAGGAAAGAACCCCTCTCTCCCTCTCCCCCCAGGTTGGAAGTGGCGGCAATCAAGCGTGATCGGTCGATAGTCCATCCTCCAGTGTAGTTGTCGAGCAACGAGTTGCTTGTCAAGGAAGAGAAGAGAAGCTCGTACCAGGATAGGTCCATTGAGTCCTGCGGTAGTACTCTGCTGGCCGCTTGAAGTAGGATGAGCCACGCATGACTTGGATTTGGCTGTTGGAAGTTCCTGGGTCAAGAAGTTCTCGGGGAGGCAATGGTCAGCGGTGAAGGAGAGAAGAAGAGAGGAAGGAGAAGGAGCTGGACGAGGAGAAGAAAGAAGAAAGAAGAAAGAGAAAAGAAGGAAAGAAGGAAAGAAGAAAGGAGGATGGGGAGAGAGACGGGGGGGGGGGGGAAAGGTCGGCCGAGCGGGACTTTCTTTATTCATGCCCCCGCGGTGGATGGAAAGTGAGGCTCGCAGATACGCTTTCCAATGCTCTCTCGTGTGCGGCGAAATAAAAAAAAAGGCGCTTGCCACCAAACGATCTCTTTTCTCCCGTGCATGTTTATGGGTTTCTTTTCCCCCCAGCCCACGCTATCTCCCTTTTTTAGTCCATTACACTTTCCTCTCCCATTGTCTAGTCGTTTCTTCTTTGGCAAGTGGTCGTCTGTCGCTCTATAACCATAGACGAGCGAGTGAGCCCTTTTTTTGTGTTTACCTGAAGGATGGTACCATCTTATTTCATCAGCCAGGGAGTCGAATAGGCTTGCTTCACTAACCATACTGCGGACCCCTGCGGTTCTTGGTAATCCAACAGAGGAGGCGCCGTTATATAAAAGGGCTCTCTGCACTGCCCTGCTTCACCGAAATCTGAGCAGTTGACACACTATCTGTAGCCATCCGAAGTCCAGACCGCCTTCATTTCAACCGGTCCATCCTGTATATGTTAACAGTAAATCTGAACTGGCGCTTGTCGACCGGTACGACTATAGCACCGTTAATTCGATTATTGCAGCACAGCTAATACTAAAGCCCTTTGATCTGTCCGTTAGCCCATCAGCATACTTATTTCTATCATAATTGACACGCGTTCAAGTACTTCTTCAGATGCTAACGAGTCTACTACTCGCTTGAACACAGTTATTCTAGAGTGTTATCATGGACGAGAATACGAGCAGAAGTTCCCTTTAAGCATAGAGATCTCATCTCTAAACGGATAAAAATGCCCTGACCGCATAAAGGTTCACACCTCGCAACGCATCTCCCCAGAACGGAAGATCGCCATGATGTCAGCCCTAGAGGACCATAACCAGGACCTGCTAGAGGATATCGCAATGTTCAACACAGAGGTACTGGCTTAACCCTCCCCCCCCCCTCCCTCCTCCTCCTCTGAGATGCTGACCACTATCGAGAAGAGGGGTGTCTTGAATGGCGGCGGGCGGAGAAGGATCCTTCGTGTATTCTGCGTCAAGCAGTCAGGAGATGTCTTTTTTTTTTTTTTTTTTCAAATGAAGCTCACGTCCGCCTGAACATCGTCCTTGAACTCATCGAAACCTTCAGCGAATTCTTTGAGCTTGTTGAATATTTCCTCCAGGCGTTGCAACTTCTTGGCGGTGATGATTGTGGCGGCAAAGGCGGAACCGGCCTCCTCGTTCTCCTCCTCACTCTTCTCATCACCCTCAAGGTCAATACCTTGATCACGACATCAAGTGCTGGATCTTGCTCCTGTCCAGAATGTGATCTACAACCTTCTTTTCTCTCAGGTGTTGGAGGCAATTCTCGACTTTTTGTGTAGTAAATGGCCGTGAGAACCCCTGGTATAGGTCTCGGTCGGTGCATTGAAAAGAGGACAGACGTGTGGATGGACCGGAAGGTCTGGGTTTGCAGGAGGATTCGATTCTTGTCATTGTGTGAGAGAGATAGACTAGATGAAAGCAAATTAGCTATCAACAGACCTGGAGGCGTGTGAAGGAACTAACGGGAGCACATACACGTTTTAAAAGGAGTCCATGACGGGAGATCTATGATAGACCATGGGCTACTTTTTTTGATACCTCAAAGTCAATTGGATCAATGTTGATGATCCATCTCCCTTGTTTATCAAATCAAAAATCGTGAAGAGTCTATTATATTGGTAATGAGAAGAGATAGGCCATACACATGGGTAGATTGCCCGCAGCAGCCTAGTCGCTCCACAACAGGCACGCGAGCAGTTTTCCTTTAGCCAATTGTCTTTAGAAAACCCCTCCCCCAGCAACGCAGTTGTGTTGAAGCCTGAGGATTGAGTGCACTCTCGTGGGCAGGCGTGAATGCGCTTCTCCTCATGTTTAATGATGTTTGCCAAAGCAATGCCCGGAAAAAGAAGGGATTTATCCGCCAGCTCCATTCAAACATTCAATGGTGAAGATAAAAATATGATTCGTTGTTTACCACGTAGCAGCTAGCTTGCCTTTCTACATGTTGCATTGGAGAGAAGGGATGGTGCTAATGAGGGGGTAGTCTATTGCTAATTGACATACTTTTTGATCTGCAGGAGATCAGCGGACGTCCATGGCCTTTTCAACGAATTAGGGTGCTCTTTCCAGCCACTTGAGGCAATTCTAAGGGTATTCAACAAGACAAAGTTAGCACTGTAATAATGAGAAATAACAAGGGCGCTTTACATATACATGTATTCATACCCGGTACCAGTACAGAGCTAGTAGGGAGGCTTGCAGTGCTCCCATGTGGATGGCAACGACGGAGACCGAAAATACACCCACCTCGGCTAGCACCATGATTCCTCGAGCCTTAACGAAGTGGCGGTAAACGGTGCCACAGTCAACGATGACTTGAACTAATGGTACCACCAGGACTCCCTCGTTCAATACAGATGTCCCAAACCGGGACAGTCTGTAGAGGTCCCATCCATTTTTCTTCCTATCGTTCTTTTGGTTGGGGCCTGTGGTTTCACCGAATGAGGACCCCTTCTCTCCAATGACAACTTTGAAATCCGGGCGGTCAGGTTTCGCTCCTTGCTATTTCTGAGTGTACGAGTCCGTGTTCGGGCTAAGTCTCTTTACAGTGCTGAACATCTAGTCGCGACATGAGACTTACTTTTGACTAGAAACGCCTATTCATTTTTCAAGTACAACTGCTAAATCGAAGTTTGGATCATTAAAGTGCGTATTACCCTTCCCTCTACAAACTAATGTTCGCCGTTTGTCAATATGACCTCTAATTCAAAGGGTTTGAGCTTCAACGTTTTCTACGTACAGTCGCGACTAGATGTCCCACACTATAGTTCCGAGATCCTCGTGAATGCGGCGCAGTTCAAGGTTACGCGTCGACGAGTCCAGCAGGCGCTTACCCCCTTCCGTCTTTAGGAATTGGTAGCATCTGCCAGCATAGGCGCTCAATGCTCCCCCCGCTCTCCTTTTTTGATGGTGAAGAGTCCCCGCTGGAATTCGCCCAAAGTTGTTGCTGGGGGTCCAATCCGAAGGGTGTGTCGAGTTGAAAAAGCAATTGTGAAAGCCAGAAAGTTGCTTTCGTTGTAGTATGTGTGTATGTGTGACTGTGATCTACCGCGAATGCCCAACTCTTTCCTCTGTGCATTCAGTTGTTATAACCCTATCATTGTTTTTCAACTATTCATTCCGGGCGTGGAATAGCCCACCCTTCACGGCCTTTGACGAGCAAAGTGCAAAGCATCGATTCTGGCCTAGTCACTCTCGACTGCTGCACTTGTCTTCATGGCTAAGTCGTCCACCCTCTTCCGAAACGTATGTCCAGGATTAGGAAGAGGCGGCCTTTTTCAAACACTTCCTAGCATATGGACAGTCAGCATCTGTTATGAGCTGAAATGCATTTATCCTTGCATGTGGGCATTTTAAACAACAACGATTCTTTTCCAGGGGTCTTCCTGTCCACTCAGGCACCAAATCCATCGTCGGCTCAATTCCTAGCCCCAAACGGTCCAAAAGCCCTTTCAGTTTCGGTTACTGTGCTGAACCCAGCTGTCTGAGGCCGGAGGAAACGAAGAGACGAAATCGGGCCCGCAAGCTAGTAGGACAAACTCCGTGACGATATCTCCCGCAGTTTGTTTAGCGCCTCCGACAAGTAGAATATTGTGCCTTTCAAATAAAAACTGTCCTCTAAACAAAGATTTGATTTCACGCTATTCGAGCTCTCAGCTCCTTTTTTTTTTCTGCTGGGCATGATCTTGGGGGCCAGTGTATCAAGATATGGTAGTTGCACACTTACCGACCCAATTGGTGGTACTAGACGTGAAGATGCCCAAGAGAGCTGACGCGTCTTTGGTATCCATGCCCATGATGCAGAAGAGGACTATGGTATGCCATCGAAGGATTTTTTTCTGCAAAAAAAAAAAGGTAAGGAAAAGTGCTGCCATGGGTTTAACGGCAATGTTATCTTATAGTTGAGGATCTCTACTAGAGGTGAGTCATGTTGCTATTCGAGGTTCTCGTTTTGTTATTATCCTTAGCCTAGCTCTGATATATTATTTGAAAAAGCACAATATTATTATGATATTAAACTAGTAACGGGCAAAAGAAAAAAAATATAAATAATGTTCGATTAAAGAGGGTTGTACGGAATACTTTGCTGGGTCGTCCGTCCATCGTCCGTCCATCGTCCCAAAGGAAGAGCTGGGCGATTGAGGGCGATCTGTAACAATGAAAAAAAAACAGGCGTCGCTCAAAGAACCGGTATACTAAAAAGATGATCAATCCTTTTATCCGTATTTTCCTGATGCTCCTGTTGACCATGGATGGCCGTTGGGGGGGAGGGGGCCGGCCTAGTGAATATGCGGCAAGATGGGATCGTCCGCTCTAAAAGAGCCCTCCTGTCAGTTTTGAGATGTAGTTGTAGGTCGCATATGTTGTCAGCAAGAAGCCGACCATGACAACGGAGTCTAGTAGATAGACGAGAAAGGAAAGCGGGGAAAGGAAGGAGATCAGCTCGGCATTTCTTGCACAGATGTGTAACAGTGTCCAGCAATGTGCCTGTTGGCTTCTTGTTCTTGTTGATGGGAGAGAAACATAGCGAGAAAAAAAAAGAGCTTGTGGTAGGTATCTCCTGCTCATCGAGCTTCCTTCTTTTTTTCGTTTCTTTTTTGTATTTTCATCATCTTGCAAGAAGGAGTGATTCAAAGAGATGATGATGATGATGATGATGATGACTTTAACACGTACTGAAGACGGCCTTCTCCCATGGCTCGAGCATATAGAGCCCTGTGGTGACCTCGTAGCTGTAATTGAGTTGCTTGACATAGCTTCGGAGCCCCATGTTGTCTTTGTGTTGCTTGTTGGTGAAATAGAGTGTCGAGTGTATGTGGTTGTTGTCCTGATCTGTTGGTTTATTTTTTTTGTTTGTTGCTGATGGGAGATGCAGAATGAGAGATGATGGCCTTCCCTTCCTTCCTTCCTTCCTTCCCGTCTCTCGCGAAGTGACTGCTCCGGCACGGCTGATCCAGATATCCGCCTTCCCCCTTTTCGCCCACAGTGGATTGACATGTACCGCAGTGGGCTTGGCATGGGCATAATGGCTATGGATGGACTTTTATGGATGAGTAGGGGTTGTCCGACAACTATGCTGAAGCACAGCATTGCTGGTTGACTGTTCTTCTATGGTGGTGTTTCATCTCCACGTTCAGAACGGTTCAGGTACATACGATCAGCCCCTGAAGGACAAGGGTAGATAGACTAACGGGTCTCTGTGCTTCAATTTTGGTGGCGTAAAGGGCATTATATCCCCTTGTGTTCTCACGCGTCCCCTTTTGTCCATTGATCCACAAGCACCCTTCCTTCCTCCCTCTTCCCTCTTCCTCCCCTCTCCTGTATGTGTTGTATCCCGGTACCTTCCCCGCAGTACCCTCTTTCTTCTCTTCGTTCCCCAGGATATAGCGCCACCACTTTATAAAGAAACCCCACACGACGTTTTCAAACACACCCACACCCACCCACCCACACACACTCTCTCTCTTCTTTCTCTTCATTCATTCGTTCACACATTCACCACCACCCATTCATCATGACCTTGGTAATCGCAGTACTCACAATCAACTCATTCTGAAGAAAACAACAGTAACCAAACTCCACTTCTAACACGTCTCAATTACTCTCTCTCTCCTGTCTCAAAAAAAAAAAAACAGGACCCCAATCAAGTCGTCGTCGTCGACTACCAGGACCTTGTCTCCGGAAAGGACGTCTCTGCACAAATCGAACAGGCCTTTGGCGCACATGACCACTGTCTCGGCCTGTTGCTCGTCAGCAACCTCCCCTCCGAGTACCTGGCCCTTCGTCAACGCCTCTTGAAATTGGCCTCGACATTCGCAGCCTTGCCCGAGGAAGCCAAGGAAAAGACCGTCCATCCCGCCAGTCGTTATAGCTTCGGATGGAGCTGTGGTAAAGAGATCATGAACGGCAAGCCAGGTAAAACCATGAAAATCCTTTCCTCCTATTCCCCTCCTCCCCTCTACCTCTATGTGGCCAACTAAAAAAAAAAAAAAAAAAAAAAAAAAAAAAGGAAAAGTGACGAGTTGATGGATAGAAAATGGAAAGAGCTTTTGTCTTGGATGGAGAATGTAGAGGTTGCTCGTGGGAACTTGACAGATGTGGCAACTCCGAGCGCGAGGAGCATATACATGTGCACCCTGTGCTTGTGTATGTGTGCATGTTTTTTTTTTTTCTTTTTTCTCCCAGGAGAACTCGACGTACATCCGGATCTGGGTTTGAAAAAAAAAGAGCCGTTTTAGCGTTGGAGCACAGAGTCCAACATCCGCCACGGTTTTTTGTGCAACCATGCAAATCATGGACTTATCCCGCATTTTTTTTTTGTGCGATGCACTCGACATTGACCCACTTTATTTTTCAAAATGTAGACGTCTCAAAGGGCAGTTACTACGCCAACCCCCTGATGGACGAACCCGAATCCTCCCCCATCCTCCAATCCCAATTCCCCGAATACTGCCATCCCAACGTCTGGCCCAAGGATTCCCTCCCCGAACTCGAAGAAGCCTTCAAGGCCCTGGGCCAATTCGTCGTCAAGATCGGTTCCGAAGTCGCCAAGAAATGTGATGCCTTTGTCCATTCAAAACTCCCAACCTTCTCTCCAACTCATCTCCAGGACGTCATCCGTACCTCCAAGACCACCAAGGCCAGATTACTCCATTACTACCCGCAGTCCGGTGCGCTCGAGGGCGAGAACCGGGAGGATATGGACTCTTGGTGTGGATGGCATCTCGATCACGGTTCCCTCACGGGTCTCACGAGCGCCATGTATGTGGATGAATCCAAGTCCGAGCTCGAGGAGGTCAATTGCCCGGATAAGGATGCGGGTCTCTATATCCGGAACCGTGGCCAACAGGTCGTGAAGGCCTCGATCCCAAGAGATCATCTGGCCTTCCAGACTGGTGAGGCTCTACAGTTGGCGACGAGGGGCCTGTTGGCGGCAACCCCACACTGTGTGAGGGGCGCGACTCCGCCGGAGGAGGATCCAAAGAGGTATGCGACGCTGGCAAGGAACACCTTTGCGGTCTTTATGCAGCCATCCCTCGAGACCGTGGTCACAGAGGATGGACGGAACTTTGGAGAGTGGACGAAGGAGGTCCTTGATCGGTACTACGACAAAGAGTCCAAGGACAACAAGTAGTCTTTTATTTTTCCTGGAAGAAATAAATCAATTGAGCGCGCAGTGTCCTCTCTCTGCATCGTTTGTCTTTAGTCTATGAAGATGCGTTCTTTGAGTCTGTCAACAACAGATGCCTGATAAAACGCGTCCTTTATAATCCCCTTCGTCCTTTTTGCTTTCTTCAGCAGCACAATTTTTTCTCTTTTCCTGGTCTTGTGGACTGAGCCATTTGCTGCTTTCGAGATCCTTGCAATGATAACACTTGTGTAGAATACATTGATGATGATGGATTTATTTATTATTATAGCAAATGAGGGAGTTTTTTTTTTCTTTTTGTCTCTAAGGCAGGGATATATACAGATGGATATGTCGCCGAATGCTTGTTATTCGAATTTCTTTTTTTTTTCTTTACCAGGCGAGCTCGCTGTCATCGCCACAGTTGCTCTTCGACGCAGCCTTGGCCTCGCTTCCACAGCTCGATCCTGACTTCTCGGGCGCAGTTGCGACACGGAACAGCTGCTTGCCATAAGTCTTGTACATCTCTGTCACACCGCCTCCAGCCAACAGACGCTCCTCCATCAACGACAAACCGAAGGGGTACTCCTGACCACCGCAGTAGACCTTGCGATCCTTGACATCGATCGCGACCTCGGCACCCTCCTGTGCGTGCTTATAGAACGACTCGTCATCGATCGTGATACCGAGCAACGACATGTTGGGCTGGTTACGGGCATAGATGAACGCGTACGACTTTGCAATCACAGCCTTCACACCCGCACCAAGGAGCGCACGAGGAGCCTCCTCACGAGACGATCCAGAACCGAAACCACTGCCTCCGACCACAATGTCGAATCCTTGCTTGACCAATTCCCTGAATTCAGGCTTGACAAACTGGAAGGCGTGCGTGCCCAGGTCCACGTCCGAGGTACCGGGCATGAACTGGGCGGGGATGATCGCGTCTGTGTCAATGTTGTCCTCGAAGCGCTGGACCTTGCCCTTGATCGTGGCCGAGAACGAAGGTGGGGGAGCAGGGAGGGATTTGTCGGCAGTCTGCTCGTCATAGTACACAGGGGAGGGCTCAGAGTAGACAACAGGCTTGCCCTTCTCGATCCACATCTCCAACATCTCCTGGTAGCGGGCATGGTCGATGCTGTCCAAGAGGTCGCGAGGGTTACGGATCTTCATGTCAAAGGACGAAGCAGCGACAGTCGCAGCCGAGGCCAAGTTACCGATAGCGCCCTTGCCCATGCGGTTACGGAAGTTGCGGTTCTGGGACGACAACCAAACCTCGCCCTCACCAGCCTGATCAGCAGCGACAGCAATGCAGTACGAGCATCCGGGAGAACCAATCTCGAAACCAGCCTGCTCGTAGATCTTGAGCAAGCCCAGACGACGGAGCTTGGCGACAATGGGAACCGATCCGGGAGTGACCTTGCGCTTGCCGCCCATAGCAGGGACGAGGCCCTTCTTGAGACCGGCCTCCAAGACCAAAGCGGCCAAGATAAGGTCCTCCTCAGCAGTGGTACAAGCACCGATGAAGCATCCATCCAACTTGGTTCCAGAGCACTCGTCGACAGCGACACAGTTGTCGGGATCGGGGTAGAGCGCAACAAGGGATTCAACCTTGGAAAGATCGATCACATGGGTCTCCGCGTAATGAGCATCCTCATCAGCCTTGAAGTACAGGGCCGAGTTCTTGTGTTGAGGGTTCTTGCGCTTGGCAATGTACGCAGCCGTGATCTCGTCGGCCTCACAGACACCGGCAATACCGCCAAACTCGGTGGCCATGTTGGCCAACGCGAAACGGGCATCGCAGGACAAGTGCTTCAGACCAGGACCGGTGTACTCGACCGAGCGCTCAAAGGCGACGGTGTTACGCTTGAGCTGCTGGAGAACATAGAGAATGGCGTCCTTTCCACCGATACCGAAGGGAGGCTGGTTAACGAAGCGAATCTCGACCGTCTCGGGAACCTTGAACCAAGTCTCACCAGTGACCAGGGGCATGACAACATCAGCAGCTCCGAGACCGACAGCAAAGGCACCGACAGCACCAGCAGAGCAAGAGTGGGAATCGGCACCGATGATCATCTGACCGGGTTGGGCACGCTCGCGGTAGAACTCTGTGTGGAGAATCGAGTAGTTGGCACCGTAAAAGTCGATGAGCTTGGCCTCCTTGGCGAAATCCGTGGAGGCCTTGATGAGCTCCTGAGGCTTGGGGAGATGGTTGATGCTGGGATCGACAGTATGATCGATGGCGAGCCAGAAGCGGTCGTTACGGTAGACGGTGGGACGGCCCATCTGATCATAAGTCTTGTCCATGCCCTTCCAGGTCAATTCAGAGGCCAGGGTCCAGTCGACGGATACACAGACCATGTCACCGGGCTTGACGTTTCCGGGAACAGGGAGTCCGATGGCGTTGTGAGCGATGATCTTCTCAGAGATGGTCATGCCACGGCGACCGCTGGGACGGGTCAGGGCCAAGGGGCGGACGACGGGGGCACCCTCGGCAGCGTTGAGACCGAAAAGCTCCTTCTCGAGAACCTCCAAGATCTTGTCACCCATCTCCTTTGTGGTCTTGTCACCACCCAAGTCACGGGTGCGGAAGGCATATCCGGCGCGATCGGCATCGTCCAAGACCTTGCGGACAGCGTCCTCGACAGCGACGGCCTCGGCTTCCATGTCCAAGGAATAACGCAACAACATGGCGGCGGAGAGAATGGTTCCTACTGGGTTGGCGACGCCCTTGCCGGCGATATCGGGTGCAGATCCGTGGATGGGCTCATAGACACCCAAGCATGGCTTGCCCTTCTCGGGGAGTCCGTTCAAGGAGGCCGAGGGCAAGAGACCGAGGGATCCGGGGATGACGGAGGCCTCGTCCGAGAGAATATCACCAAACATGTTCTCAGTGAGGATGACACCGTTCAGGCTACGGGGGTTCTTGACAAGGAACATGGCGGCGGAATCGACCAAATGGTGATCGACCTTGAGCTGAGGGAACTCCTTTTCGATGACATCGGTGACGGTCTTGCGCCAGAGACGAGAGGAGGCCAAGACGTTGGCCTTGTCGATGGAGTGGATGGGCCAGGCGGGCTCGTGCTGGAGAGCGAGAGCGGCGGCGAGACGGGTGACACGCTCGACCTCGGTTCTGGAGTAAGGGAGGGTGTCGAAGGCGTAACCATCCTCTTCAGTGGCCTCCTTGCGGTCGCCGAAATAGATGCCTCCGACGAGCTCGCGAATCATCATAAAGTCGACGCCCTTGACGATGGACTCTTTGAGGGGTGAGTGTGAGATCAGGGCGTCGGAGGCGAAGGTGCAGGGGCGGAGGTTGGCGTAGAGATCAAGCGACTTTCTGAGGGCGAGCAAGCCCTGTTCGGGTCTGGGGTTTCCTGTGGCCCACTTGGGGCCTCCTACTGCTCCCAAGAGGATTGCATCGGCAGCCTTGCAAGAAGCGAGGGCCGCATCTGTCAGCGCAGTGCCTGTTGAATCAAAAGGAAAAGGGGGGGAAAAGAAAAGGGTAGTCACCTTTAGTTATCAATTTGACTCCCACATCTCCTCATCTCGTTTATCGGACATTATTATAGTTTCCATATGGACGGGGTAATATATCCCAACACAGCTGCGAGGAGGATCGATCAGACACATACCATGGGCATCGATGGAGGCGCCTCCGATGAGCTCTTCCTTGAAGGCGACGTTGAGCTTGTGTGATCTGACCTTGGCGACCAGCTCGAGGACGCGCTTGGCCTCGGCAATGACCTCGGGGCCGACTCCGTCACCGGGGAGGAGGACGACTGTGGATTGTTTGGGAGCCATGATGGTATGTGATATGTACGAGATGGGACGTGGATCCTTGATGCGCGGGGGTTTATAGCTTGAGGTTTCTGGGCTCAGACCGATTCAAAAGCGGAGGTGGTTGTCGTTAGGAAGAGGAGAAAGAAGGGCGTGTAGAGGAGAAATATAGACACAAAAGAAGAAGAAGGAAGAAAAAAAGGTGGATGTAGATCAAATACGGAAGATGGTGGCGTGTCTTGTCCTTGTCTCGACTTGGCTTGACAGAAAGGGGAGGAGTGAAGAGGAAAGAGAAGAGAAGGGGAGTAATACGGGGGAAAAAAGGAAAAGAAGAAAGGAAAAAAGGAAAAACCCGACGTGTTCTTATACCATTAAGCAGCAGCCGTACACTCATCCGAGTAACAGGGACCCCCCCCCCCACGTACGACTGCAGTGGGTGGTGCGTCCTCGCCCTCAGTCGCTGATGGCCCAATGAGGAAGCCCTGAGCCGAACGAAAAAGAAGATTTCGGGGAGGGGATGCATATGACCCATATGACAACTATCCACTATCCATTCCACTATCCACTATCACCGCCACTACTACAACTGACTCGTTTTGTTGGCACCGAACCTTAACTCCCGCACTCACTCCCACATCCCCTCAGCGCACCTGTGCCCTGGACTGACTAATCCTCCCGCGCCCCATCGGCCTCTTGACACAGAGTGCCCACCTGCTCTCCAGATCATCAGTCATATTACTCTCGCTCTCGCTCTCACTCTCACTCTCACTCTCATTGTCCTCTACAGCTGCTACTGCTGACTAGCATCTGTCCCCCCATTACGCTCGGACACAGCTCCTAGTCTTTGTCAAACACCGAGAAAGCACGGAAACGCAAAAGAAAGCAGAAGAGACACAATCATAAATGGGAATGGGGAATGCGTTGTTTTTTATTTTGCACAGCGAGAGTGAGTGTCGTCTATAATATTTATATCGTCCATTTGCCTCTGCCCCCTTCTATCCAGGAGGCAACAGCGAGGCATCGACGCCCGATCCCTGATCCTCGGCCTCCTCCTCCTCCTCATAATCATTACGGTCATAGATCGGCGATCGAGGCATCGCCATCGATCCACTCCTCGCGGCCTCCAAGATCCCAAAGGGCTTCACCAGCTTCACAAACGCATCCACTCGATCCGGCTTGGCCGACAACTCGATCACCACACAATCGCTGCTCACATCCACGACCTTGCCCTGGAACAACTTTGCGAGCTCCGTCAACGACTTTAGATGTGCATGCGTCTGACGCAACGCATTCGACGGCGTCATCTCCTCCTCGGTCTCTTCTTGCACCAGCTGGTAGTTGTTGGGCGCACGCGAGTTCATCTGCGCACGGACGTGTTCGGGTCCCAGGATGGAGACCTTGATCAGCAGCAACTCGCGTTCAATCACCTTGAACCCTGTGTAGTCCAACACTGCCCACACCGGTACCTACACGCGCGCGCGGAATAGAAAAGAGCGAGATTCTGTTAATTGAGATGCACTAATAAACACACCAAAAAAAACAAGACCAGATCCTCGCAGATAAATGAAAAAAAAAAAAAAAACCACCCCGGCTCAAAACTTACAAGATCCTCCAGTTGTCTCCGGGCCTGCTCCACAGTCGTCGATTCGCCCTTCAAGACAATCGTCATACGACTCAGATCCGCAACCTCGGTCTTGGCAACGACGAGCGAGTCGATATTAAAGCCCCTGCCGGCCAAGATTCCCGAGACGCGACTCAGGACTCCAGGTTCGTTCTGGACAAGACAGTTGAGGATATGTCGCTGACGGGTCTGCTTGTGTCCGATCGGCGGGGTGTTGTACAGGATGTTCGACACCGCCTCCTCTGCGGAGGGTGGCGCTGGGTGGAGATAATCCGCCGTTAACGCAGGATGACGCTTGTGCGGATGCGAGCGCTTGTAGGAGATGGCCGAGGTGGAGGAGGAGGACTGGCGGATGAAGGTGGTTGCTGGGGTCATGGCCCGCTGGGGCTTCATGGCAGCCTGGGTCTATTCAGAGGGGGGTATGCGAAGAAAGGGTGTGTATGCCTCAAATGGTTAGTATGGGTCCAGGGTCCATCTAGGGCTGTTGTTTTTTCTTGTTGCTTTCTTGCTGGTTTCTTGTTGTTGCAGCTAAAGACGTTACCAAGGGAGCGGCCCTGAAGGTGGAGCTCAGAATCCTGCTGGTCCACATTGGCGAGTAGAGGGGTCGAAGGAGAGTGGGGGGGGGGAGGGAGGGGAGAGGGAGGAGTGTGGGTGGTGGATGGGGGAAAATAAAAAAAAAGAAAAGCGATGGAGGGATGAAAGAAAGGGATGAAGAGAAAATAAAAACGGCGATCGCGAAGGAACTGATCCCCCCCCCATACTCTCTTTTTCTATTGTGTGAGGACTGAATAGCCCGTGGTGCAGTAAACAGTATGGCACAGTATAGTGCTCTGCACTGAATAGTGGACTGAATAGCGGCTTCTGTTCTGTGCACGGCGCAATGGGCAGATATAGTTTAGCGTAAACTATCCGCTGGAGAGTCCTGCAGGATCGGACAGATCGATTTCTCTGACGCGCTACACAGATGAGTAACCAACTTACGTTAACCCGCTGCCTTAAGTCGATGACACCGCTGACACACTTCCGTCTACGCACACGACCCCCAATCGCAGCCTACAGCCCATGTGAGAGAGACCCTTTTTTGTTGTTTGTTGTTTGTCAATCAGCCTAAATCCCTAGACCTTAACGGGCTTATCGTAAAAAAGGGAAAAAAACGACCGATACGCCCTTGCTCCCCACACAGTCTGTTCCATCCAGCAACTCCGTCCAGGGACAACTCCTTCCAGGGGCAACTCCGTCCGAGGACAACCTAGAACATAAGGGGATGTGTTCCATCAAACCCAGGTCCCCTGTATCCATATGGTTGTTGGTACAGGAGGGGGTGGGATCGAAGGCAAGATGTAGCACACTCGAGCGTTAGAATGCATTGGCACAGCACTCAAGCAACTGTGCTCTACTCCACAAATATGCACCCATCCCATGCACACACACACAAAAGACAAACACATGGATGGTCCTGGGCATTAGCGCGTCGTTACAAAAACACAACAGACTCTTGGGTCCTTGTACGTTGTATAGTATAATGGTTTCTATTGTAGTAAAAAAAAAAAGACTAACGGTACACATCATCGCTCGCCACAGATCTGTCTGCCTTCATCGACCTGTCATTCAATCTAGTTGATCCACTTGAGCTCGCCCTCAGTCCCCTTCGTCACCTTGCGCGACAACACCTCCAGGACCTTCTCCCGAACACCAATCTTTCCTCCGCTCTTCTTCACGCACACATCCGCAACCTCCTCAGCCGTCAACTGCAATGGTCCGCTGCCCTGTGCCTCGCCCGTCACAATCTTACGGATCTCGTCCTCGGATGTGAGTCCATATCGCTTGTACGGGTACTCCTTCCAGGTCGCGGTGCTCGACAGCGACAGAGGCTTCGGTGCCTGGTTCCTGAAATATGTACCCAACATCTGCTCACGATCCACCTCCTCGATCGTCGCAGGCTGCCACTTCGGGTCCAATGTCTTCTCGATCAACAACGCCCTCACGCCCTCAGAGAAATCGTGGCCATACAAGAACTGACGAGCCAGCTGGTGCTCCATTCGGAAGCAATCAGCAATGCCCAGGTTGGCTCCCTCGCGGATCTGCTGAAGAGTAACCTTGAGTGACATGGGGGACATGGACCGGAGGACCTTCAGGGTCTTAGTCGCAAAGGGCGTATTCTCCTTCTCCAGAGCAGCGACAATCTCCTCGATCGTGTTGAAGCGGAAGCAGCGGTCGATCGCATCCCGATCATCGGAGAGGGTGTACTTGTGGTCGTGCAGAGGCTCGCTTACAAAGTCCTCGATCGCCATGTTGATCACATCGTGGTTGTCGGTCTCCAGCTCACTCAAACGGTCCTCCAATGCGGGCAAACGCTCCGAGGGAACGTAGTGTGTGGCGATTCCTGCATAACTATTGCCCATATGGAGAAAAAAAAGAAAAAAAAGAAAAAAAAGAAAAAAAAAAAAAAAAAAAGACATATAGATCCATGTCAATCAGAAAAAAAGCTTCTCCCTCCGTACCATTAAAACCGCAATGAAGTCTGCCTCCACATATATGTAGTAAGCCATTTCGGCCTGTCCATCACACACTTACACAGTGTCAATGCCCTTCAGGCGGGAGCCAACAAGTCCGAGATAGGTACCGGTCTCACCATCCAAGCGAGGCAAGAAGAACGATCCTCCAACATCAGGGAACAATCCGATGTTGGTCTCTGGCATAGCGAACAAGGTCTTTTCAGTCGCGATCCTGAACGGGGCATGAACAGAGAGACCGACGCCGCCTCCCACTATGGCGAACCGTCAATTCAAAAAAGAATCAAAAACTCTGTCAGTCGCCAACACTCCCCCTAGTGTTTGCCTCCCCCATGCATCGAATAGGTCCGCTCGAGTGAAACACGAAGAAATCGCTTACTGGTGATGCCGTTGAGGATGGCCACGAAGGGTGTCTTCAAGGTGGCGATCATGTGGTTCAGCTTGTACTCCTCCGCAAAGAATTCCAATGCCTCGTTCTGCTTTCCTGCATTGGCCAGCTCCACCACCTGGCGAACGTCTCCTCCGGCGCAGAACGCCTTCTCTCCCGATCCTTTGATGACAATGACCTTGCACAAGTCCGAGGCATCCCATGCCTAGTAAAAAAATGATAGCGTGAGCATCCAGACTGAGACAGAAAAAGACGAAATTTTAACTGGGAGGGGGGGGGGGAGGAGGGCATAATCCGATCAACTTGTTCGTGTGTACCTGAAGCTGGGGGGTCATATTGCGGACCATGCTCAAGTTGAGAGCATTGAGGGCCTTGGGGCGATTGAGAACAAAGGTTCTGCTGGAAAGGTGCTTGCGGTGCAAAACATCGGCCTAAAAAAAAAAAAAAAGACAGCGTATTGGTGTCGACGCAACGCAAGACAAAATACACACAGCCAATTGTCTAATCATCCCTGAGCTGGATCCACCAGTTATAATTTGCAAAAGGGCAACAACATACCTCAGCAGAGTCGTTCTTGGCGGCAGTGGTAGACATCTATTCCATTGTCAGTCAACCGTCCATGTCAATATGTATATATATATTTTTTTCATCGCTATCATCCGGGGGAGGGGGAATTCGTCCGCGTCCGCGTTCTTTTTTTTTTTTTTTTTTTTTTTTTTTTTGAATAGGTCCGTCGCTTACATTGACACGCGCACCGAGCCAGCCGTTGACCATGCGGATGCGGTTCTGAGCGACAATCGAATGCGACACCCTTGAGGTGGTGTTGGTGATGCGGAATGACTGGCGCAGCATTGTCGAAGCAGGTGTGTCCGTTGGGAGAAGGAAATTGGTTGTCAAAGGCGAGAAACGGGACGGGAGGAGCGACCTGCCAAAAAATGGTTCCTTTTTTTTTTTTTTTCCCTCTCACTGTGGGAAAAAATTATGACTGCTATTTACATTTGTGACGTATAAGAATAGTCCCTGCTGGAGGACATGATGCACATTTTCCACAAGATGAAAGTATAGAAAGTATCGTAGATCAAAAACCGTTGTTTTATTTCTTCTAGGATCAATGCGATCGGTTTATTTTAAAAAGAAAAAGGCGTTGTTTGGTATGGTACAGGCGCATTCAGAGCGCAATAGCAGTAGAACGAACAAAAAGGGGGGAGGGGGGGGAGGAAATAAAAGCAGAACAGTCTAAAAAAGGATGTTTGGAATGCTGCAGCCGATTTGTGGGTTTACTGGTTCTCGGGTCTCAACTGGCGGACGGCCTTGCCGGCACGCCACATCTCGTGGCTGGCAATCTCGGCCAACTCCTGCTCGAGCTCAGCACGGTAGTTGGGTGTAGAGTTCTTGGCCAAGGACCTCCTGGTCTCGGTTCCGTTGGCGACGGACTCGTACAGCTCCTCGAAGATGGGCTTGGAGACATCATGGAACCTCTTCCACCAGTCGAGAGCACCGCGCTGAGCAGTGGTCGAGCAGTTGGCGTACATCCAGTCCATGCCGTTGGCACCGATCAAGGGGTAGAGCGACTGCGTAGCCTCCTCAACGGTCTCGTTGAAGGCCTCAGAGGGGGTGTGGCCACGAGCACGGAGGACATCGTACTGGGCAACGAAGAGACCCTGGATGGCGCCCATCAAGACACCACGCTCACCATAGAGATCAGAGTAGACCTCCTGCTTGAAGGTGGTCTCGTACAAGTAACCGGTTCCGACACCGACACCGAGGGCGATAGCGCGGTCCTTGGCCTTGCCAGAGACATCCTGGTAGACGGCGACGGATCCGTTGATGCCACGTCCCTCGAGGAAGAGGTTGCGGACGGTGGTACCGGATCCCTTGGGGGCGACGAGGATGACATCAATGTCCTTGGGGGGAACGACGCCAGTGTCCTCGGCGTAGATGACGGAGAATCCGTGAGAGAAGTAGAGGGTCTTGCCCTTGGTGAGGTAGGGCTTGATCTCGTTCCAGAGCTTGGACTGAGCAGCATCGGAAAGCAAGTTCATGATGACGGTTCCGCGGTCGCAGGCCTCGTTGATCTCGAAGAGGTTCTTTCCGGGAACCCAGCCCTCGGAGACGGCCTTGTCCCAGGAGGCACCCTTGCGGGATCCGATGATGACGTTCAGTTTGTTGTCGCGAAGGTTGAGAGCCTGACCACGACCCATGGGGCCGTAACCGAGAACGGTGAGGGTGTCATCCTTGAACATCTCATGGAGCTTGGCAGGGGGGTAGTCGCTGCGCTCATAGACGACCTCCTTCGTGCCACCAAAGTCCATGGTCTTGATGCCACGGGTCTGCGTGAAAGCAACCTGGAAAGACACAGGAGATATAGGATGAGATTGTCAGTCATTTGCATTTGCATAGGGAGAGAAAGAAGATTATTTGATCCAGACAAAGATGAGGAGACACAGGTGGAAAGGATAGGTTACCTTGCAGGCAGCAGCGCGGGAGATGTGGGAGATGGCGGCAGGGCGAGCCATGACGGAGAAGGAGCGGGCAGCGGGGGCAGCGACGCGAGTCAACTGGCGGAAAGCGGAGCGGGCGGCGAAGCTCATTGTGAGTATGTGTGATATAGAAGACGAAGGAGTGGAGAGAGTGGAATCAACAAGGAGCTGACCTGGGTATGGATGGGTGAGTGAAGGGAGTTTGGGGGGAGTGTGAAGAAGAAGGAGGAGAAGGGGATGGGGATGAGGGTCCCTAGGTTTATATAAGGGGAGATCGGATCTGCGCCATCTCACTTATCTCTCCGGTGGCCATGTCTTTCTTCTTCAGGCACAGGGGTGTACGACATTAGGAGACATCTTTAGTGCCGTACGATAGCCGATAATAATGGTCATTGGTGCGAGGGCACCTGTCGATAGGGCTCCTAGTCTAAGTCTAATTGCCTGCCTCATGTTACTCATTTCCATCCGCTGTCGCCCCGAAAGTCAAAAACGACTGGCAACCTTAAATGGCCGCCTGTCCAACCATGTCCGCTGTACCTAATGGAGTGCAGCGGGGCGATAGGGAGCCATGATAACTTAACTCTTTTGTATGAGACAGTACACATAGACTACTACATATAGATACATACAAATAAATAAATGTATGTACCTAAACAACGGCTGTGTCGCTGTCTAATCCTCTCTGTTTCTCTCCCTCCCTCTCGCTCTGCTCCCCTTGGTTCCCTCGGTTGCACCCCCTCGTCCGGAGCAGAGACAGGACTATGTACGCCGGAAGAAGATGATAGGCGCGTGCAGGTCGATGCCAATGGGGAGGGCCAGGGCAGGGTCTGGCGAGTGGGGAGTGGGTGGGGGGAGGAAAGGACAGTCTTGGAGGGAGGACAGATCCGCAGCAGATGATTGGTCGGATGAAATGAGTAATCTGAGTGCGTCTGTGTTACAGATAGCAGACCAACGGGGGCCCCTCTGTCCGCTGCAGTGACAGAGTTGACTCTTTCGGCGCAGACTCCGCTCGGACTCGAGAGGGACACGACTTTGAAATCCGCATGCGCCGACCGTGCATCCTATCCGCCTCTGATACCTCTGCTATTCTGATACTCTGATATTTCCATAATCCCTTTCGGTTTCCTTTTTTTTTTTTTTTTTTTTTTTTCCCTTTATATGTGACCCTTCTGTCTTACCCCACTTTCTTCCTTTTTTTTTTCTTCTTCTTCTTCTTCTTCTCCTTCTCCTTCTCTCTTCTCACTCACTCACTCACTCACTCACTCACTCACTTTGCGAACAAAAGGGCCCTCGTCTCCGCTGTCTGTCCTCCTCGACTCTTTTCCTTCCTTCCTTCCTTCCCTCGTTGATACCTAAGCCAGAGTCTTCACTCCCCGCTCTTCTCCATACTCCTTTCTTTGCCACCAAAAAATACTTAGTTTTCCCCTCTCTCCCCTCCCCTCAAACCAAACACACATATAATCAGACATGCAAGCACAGCCTTTCGCCCGCCTGGCCAGATCCACATACTCCACCGTCGCCAGACAGACCCTCGCCAAGAACCTCTCGCTCTCATCCGCATCAAGAGTCGCTGCCGCCCAAATCCGCTTCCGCTCCTCTGCCGCCACTGCCGAGTCGACCTCAACACAAAAGTAAGCTGAAAACCGCTCTTCTGCGTTGCTGTCCTGCTCTTGCTTGCCCTTGCTTGCTCTTGCTTGCTCTTGCTCTTGCTTACTTGCTTTACTAACCAACACACACCTCTGAACCACCAGTGTCGCTGCTGTCGATCCATCCGCTGCTGCTCCTCTGCAGCCCCTCGAGCGTACACAACAACCAAGGAACGCAGCCAAGCCCGACCACGACCATTCATTCGTCGGCATGTCTGGAGGACAGATCTTCCACGAGATGATGTTGCGACACAACGTGAAGCATGTCTTTGGATACCCCGGAGGCGCCATCTTGCCCGTCTTCGATGCCATCTACAACTCGAAGCATTTCCAGTTTATCCTCCCCAGAGCCGAGCAGGGTGCTGGCCATGCTGCTGAGGGATACGCCCGTGTCACGTAAGTGGATCCTTTCTTATCTACATTCTTTCTTTACTTCCTTTCAATTTCTTTAATGGAAACTTGATTTATGGATTTATGGTTTCCCTTATCTCGTACAAAAAGCGAACGCATCGCACTGCATCTTTGCTTTTATCTTCGGAGAAAAAAAAAAGGTTTTTAACATTTTGCGCATCGTCTCCTCCCCTCATTGGTAAACCCAATCTATGCTTGCACATGACAGCGGAAAGCCAGGCGTCGTCCTTGTCACTTCCGGTAAGATCTTTTTTTCCTTGTCCGAAATAAACTATAATGCCATGGAAAACGCTCGAGATCCGATGCTGATCTTCTGTCCCAATTGCCTCTGATTGTCCATATAGGTCCCGGTGCCACTAATGTCATTACCGCTATGCAGGATGCGCTCTCGGATGGAACACCCATGGTCGTCTTCTCGGGACAGGTTCCCGTCAGCGCCATCGGATCAGATGCCTTCCAGGAGGCCGACGTTGTCGGAATCTCGCGCGCATGCACAAAGTGGAACGTCATGGTCAAGGACATTGCCGATCTCCCTAGACGCATTAACGAGGCCTTTGAAATCGCAACCTCCGGCCGTCCTGGACCCGTCTTGGTGGATTTGCCCAAGGACGTTACCGCCGCCATCGTCAACAAGCCCATTCCCTCTAACCCCAGCATTCCCGCTAGACCCCCTACCAGCCAGGCTCCTTTCTTCTCTGGTCTGGCCAAAGATGCCTCCCAGGTCACCTCTCCTCAGATCCTTCGCGCTGCTCAGCTGATCAATGCGGCCAAGCGTCCATTGATCTATGCTGGTCAGGGTATCCTGGCCCACCCAGATGGTCCTGCTCGCCTCAAGGAGCTGTCCCACAACGGAAACATCCCCGTCACAACCACTCTCCAGGGTCTTGGTGCCTTTGACGAGTTGGATCACCGCTCGCTCCACATGGTCGGTATGCACGGCTCTGCCTACGCCAACCTTGCCATGCAAAAGGCCGATGTCATCATTGCTCTGGGCGCCCGTTTCGACGACCGTGTCACTGCCAATGTGCCCCGCTTCGCACCCGAGGCCAGGAAGGCCGCTGCAGAGAAGCGTGGAGGCATCATCCACTTTGAGATCTCGCCCAAGAACATCAACAAGGTCGTTCAGGCGACTGAGGCTATTGAGGGTGACGTGACCGAAAACTTGACAAAGTTGTTGCCGCTGATCGAGAACTCTGAGCGCAAGGAGTGGTTCTCCAAGATCAGCGACTGGAAGAGCCGATTCCCCTTCTACCACGTTCAGGACCCCAACGGCACCTTGCTTCCCCAGACCGTTATCCAGGAGCTCGACAGACAGACCGCCGACATCAAGGACAAGGTCATCATCTCGACCGGTGTCGGTCAGCATCAGATGTGGGCTGCTCAGTACTTCCGCTGGCGCCATCCCCGCACGCTTGTCACCTCTGGAGGATTGGGAACTATGGGATTCGGACTTCCAGCCGCCATTGGAGCCAAGGTCGGAAAGCCCGATCACATCGTTATCGACATTGATGGAGACGCCAGTTTCTGTATGACGGGTATGGAGTTGGCGACAGCTGCCCAGTACAACATTGGAGTCAAGGTCTTGATCCTCAACAACGACTTCCAGGGAATGGTCAAGCAGTGGCAGGATCTTTTCTACGAGGAGCGTTACTCTGGTACACAGATGTTCAACCCCGACTTTGTCAAGCTGGCGGAGGCTATGAACATCAAGGGTCTTCGCGCGACGTCGATGCAGGATCTTCCTGGCGCCATGGCCGAGTTCTTGGCACACCCTGGCCCAGTTGTGTTGGAGGCCAAGGTTTGCAAGCGTGAGCATGTGTTCCCCATGGCACCAGCAGCAAATGCACTCCACGAGTTCATTGTCCATCCTCACCAGGCTGGCGAAAGCCGCGATTAAGTTTGATCAACGCCCCCTCCATAATCTATCCACCCATCCACACTCACACACAAATGGCACCCTTAGCATGTCCTGATGCCCTTTCTACTTGTATCATACCACTCTCACCTCTCTTTTGCATAACAATAAACCAAAAAAAAAATATATACATATATACAGTCAATCTCCCCTTATTGTCATGATCATGACAGTTAGCCAAGATTCAAAGGAATCGGGCGATGTCACTGGCCAATTGTCAAAATTTTTATTTTATCTTCTTCAGTCATGTGAGGGATCCAACCTGTGTGTATATGATAAAATAAAAATTTTGAATTAAAATGGCAATTGGCCAGTGACATCGCCCGATTCCTTTGAATCTTGGCTAACTGTCATGATCATGACAATAAGGGGAGATTGACTGTACATATAAACATATTATCAAATAACCAGATGCTTTTGAGGGGCTTTGTTCTTTTACAGCTTTTTTTCTTTTTGTAGAGGACGACGAAGCGAAAGGACTAAAAGTCGAAGACCCCATTTACCTTCGAAGAAGCAACATGTAACAGACTATGAAGCCAATTCAGTAACTGTGTCCAGCGGTCAGCGTACGCGATCTGTGTCGCCCATGACTGGTTTTAATGCCCAAGTGTCCTGTTTTCGAATTGGCTTCCCAATCCTCAGAGATTTATTTTTTTGCACTTTTACACGAACTCTCAAAGGATTCTCTCACCTTTAATCTTCAGCTTGCACCAACGCCAATAAAATACCTCGAATACACACAGCTACAAACCCAGAACGCTACAAAAAAAAAAAAAAAAAAAAAAAAGATGTCAACACAGCAAAGTCAGCCATTCCCGAATGGAGATGGAAAAGTGATCGTCTTTCGCGTGGAGCCACCGCAAAGAAAACGACAGCAGCAGCAGAGCAAGGGGAAAGCACCCAAAGAAACAATTAGCAGCAGCACTCCTCCAGCGAAAAGAAAGAGAAAGCCGGACCCGACTCAAACTACTCAAACTACTCAGAGAACCAAACGATAACGATCAGTCATGACGCCAACGGTTCCAGTTCCGCAAGAACCACTCCCTCACGACCCTCCGCTATCGTCCATGACCGAGCAGGTGCTAGCTCAGGCACGAAGGGACTCTGCGAACGAGGCCCTGAGATCGATTTTGGAGGTGGATCCAGTGTCATCGACCGTACGGCTATATAGGAGCCACCTCAGAATATGGAAGGTACGCGCGTTTACCTGTTGCCTGTATTTTTTTTTTTTTTTTTTTTTTTTTTCATCTCTTCAATGTCTGAGGTCTGTGCTATGTTGGGTATGGCAGGTATACATGCAAGCAAAAACTCATATCTCATATGGGCATATGGGGGCGCGTATGCTGATTCTTCTATTAGATATTTTGCGACGAAAAGTACAACGGGGACTGCAGTGTTGATGCAGCTCGGATGCTCGAGTATTTCACTTCCGTCGTCTTTAAACGGACAGTGAAGAAATACATCTCTGCAGAGACTGGTTACAGCGCAGTGGTTGGACAGGCGCAGCCGACACGCGTAGAGGAGTCGGAAGGTACATCCGCGTCGCGTCTTCAGCAGGAGCAGGAGTAGGAGCAAGAGCAAGAACAGGAGCAGGAGCAGGAGCAGGAGCAAGAACAGGAGAAGGAGAAGGAAAAGGATGCCTTGAATACTGTGAGAAGAACACCATCTGCAACTACTACTACTGCGACTACTTCCCGACTAGAGGGTCAAGACCATGACTTGGATGAGAGTGACAGCGAGGATGAAGTGGACGATCTTTCAGAGGATGGTGGAGAAGAGGATCAGCAGATCGCTCAGGGTTCAAAGGCCAACTTCATCAGCAATATTGTCGAGAAAACGCAGGGTAAGCGCCATCAATATCTTAATATATTGTTCATGCTTGCATGTCTGCGTTGTTGTTGGTCCTCATCGTCTTAACTCTCCATTTCTATCCTCCTCCACAGTCATTGAGGAGGCCCTCACCGACAAGCTAGGTCGCAAGGTGATACATGTTCCTCTGACAGCAGGGTCCGCGGACAATATCAGAAAGGCGCTCATATACTTGTGGAACCAGCAGGCATCAGTGACAGCGTCCTACCCTAACACAGCACCCAATCCTCGCCACGATATTGCCTTGAGAAAGGCCTTTGACTCTTACGAAGAGGGCCTAGTGCGCGATCGCGTAACGTCCGGAACAACGCGTACAGAAACCTGTATAATACGCGACTCGTACTCCGAGAAATTGTTCATTCGCATGCTTTCGTATTTATGGCGGGAGGCCCCTCTGCCTCAGCAAGACGGAAAGCGCGCGTACAATGCTGTAAACCGGTTCCAATACATGCGGGAACGACTGTGTCTCCTGACTCGACATCATATGCTCTTGCGCGACGATGACATCCGTAATCTCAACCTGTCGGACGTATTTAGTATACAAACAACGCATCCTGCCACAGGATCGAAGTTGGCATCTGGTCTTGTCTTTTGCATCACCCGAGCCAAGGCCAACAAGAAGGATGTGAAATCGTATGCAGCGGCTTTTCGCCATAAGAACTTTCTTCGATGTACTGTAGCCGGGTTCGCATTTTATATGCTGGAGCGTTTCCAGGTAAAACACCGCTATCGAGTTGTAGAGGAAACGTTTTCCGTTCGCGCGGCTTACAAGACTGATAACTTTTTTTTTAAGGTTGAACATGAACCTATTCCTAATTTCTCCAATCTAGAGGATTGGCACGACATTAAGCTCTTAACTAGTGGTGGTGCTCCGAAAGAGCGTGAAGCACATCGGACAAAGGCCATTACCAGCAGGACCCAAATTGAAACCACCGCTGCTGTCATGCGTGCCTGCGAGGTGCACTCCACCAAAGTGACGCATTCTGGGCGCCATGCTGGCACCGTGGAAGCGTACCATTTGGGCATGAATCAGGATAATATCCGCTATCTTGGCCGAGGGGCGATAGGCCAGACGGAGGACTTTTATGCACCCATGAACCCACTCATTGCAGCCTTCTATATGGCCCACTTCAACAAACGCGAGGAATCTTACTTTATAGAGCGCGACCTTGTCACGCCTCCTCTTGCGCTGCAACGCCTCATCTTCCCCTGGATTGAGCACGCTTTCGACAAGGAGTACGAGGATCAGCCTGAAAAGAAGAAGGACTGGGAGAAGGAATGCGACAAGGAGATGGAAGGTGTGGATCCAAACGATGTGACAGAGGGTGACCAATTCTGGGAAACAACAGCGACGATGAGGCTCTCGAACAAGCTGAACAACAGTGTTCTACCGGGCGGGATCGGTTTCCTCAAGCTACTTGTTCGAATGCGCCGCGTGATACTTCAGGACGCGGTCCTTTACATGGAGACCAGGAGAGGCGACCAGACTTTGACCAATAGACTTATTACTTCATTGCCGGAGATATTTAAAAGCAGGATGTTCTTGGACTTCAAGGCCCAGCTCCTGGACAAAATGAGTAGACATCGCCAACACACGGACATCATCAGCTCCACCGTACAAGTCGACAATCAGGCTATGGTCGATGCTTTCAATGCCATTGGCAAACAGTTACAAGGGTTGCAGGCGGATATCCTATCAAGGATGAGTACGATGCGATTAGAAGCGAGCGCGATACAGACAGAAATTGAGGCTCAACTACAGCATTGTAAACAAGTACATATGCGACTCCTTCATGCACCGTGGCCACAGTATTATCCGCCGGCTCCATTGTCTATGCCTTTGAACAACTTTGCATCTATTTCGCAGCAAGTACAGCTACTACAACAACAGCTACTACAACAACAGCTACTACAACAACAGCTACTACAACAACAGCTATTGCAACAACAGCTACCGCAACAACAGCCTCAGCAACAATTGCAACAACAGCAACAACAGCAACTGCCACAACAGCAACAGCAGCCACAACAGCCACAACAGCAACAGGCTCACCAGTCATCATCGCCACAGCTCGACGATAGGCTCAGAGGGTACGCGATGTTGCCGGACAACGGAAAATTGACCGTCCGTCAAGCATGGGACGAATACCACGGTCCCATCGCGGCAGCAAGACAGCAAGATTCGGCCTGGCCCTTTACTCCAGCGCGCAGAAAGGCGTTACAACGCCGGCAGCAATTCATTGGGTTGGTTAAGGCGAAGATGGAGGAGGAGAAGGAGAAGGAGGAAGGTCATTCGGTCGAGAGTCTCCAGAACTTTCTGGATGCTATGACGGCCCAGTACAAGAACAAAACTATCAATTCAATCCGAGAAGAGCTTCTTAAAAGATAGCTGATAGTTAGTAACTATGAATATGAAGAACGCTATATTTTTTTTTTTTGTCTGCATCTTTTTATTGCTCTTGATTTTGCTACGGCGACTTTTTAAACGATGTTATGAGGCAAAGAACATACGACAGAGACGGGTCCAAAAAAAAAAATTCACATCGTTTGATTGTCGGTATTAACAGTTTGTTGTGTACAAAAAAAAAAAAAAAAAAAAAAGGACGAGGTTTGTATCCGGATCCATTCACTTGGTTCATCTCACAACAGGGGGGGGGGGGGGAGGGCAAGACAGAGAAAGTCCTAGGCAAGGTGGGGGAAAAAGAATGTTTGTCACCCGTCCACGATTGTGTGCTTGGTGCTGCGCCCAAGAGCGAGAACGTGGAAGCGATGCCCCAGAGTAGCATCAGAGGGGGGGGACAGGAGCCAACGGTTGATGATAAATGTGGCATTGACAGGTGGTGGATCCTCCTGCTGCGATCGTGGCTAATGTGCTATCCAAGGATGCTGTTGATGTCTTGTTCGTGATAAGAAGCTGTTCAAGCACAGGAGATGCTGCAGCAGGTGTAGCAGGAAAAGAAGGCGGCAGAGAGGATGGAAGAATGAACGCATTTTGGATTTTGTGGCGCCGGAAGTTTTCCCTCACTCCACGAGATGCAGGTCCATTGTAAAAAAAGGGGGGAGCAACAACATGTAGACTGCAGCAACTGTTTGTTGTTTGCGTCTACGAAAACAACTAGAAAATAGGGGACATTTTAAAAGGCATGACCCCATGGCTCGATCGCATGACGGCCTGGCATGATGATGTCTGTGGGTGGTGTCCGTGTCTGTAGCGGAGGAGAGAATTAAGCATTGGATGGCGACAACAACAACAGTGCGGACAGCAATGAATAAAAAGCGCAATGGCCACCGTGGACTCGATCCTCTTGTCTCTCTCTCCCTCCCACCCCTTCACTGCTTCCTTAGTGTTCCTTGACCTCTCTGCCTTTGCCAGAGTGACCATCGAAAAGGAAACGATCGCCGGGCGTCCATTCTTTCATCCCCGCCCCAACACAGTCTGCGCGTTGTAGCCATTCCTGCCAACAGCAGCTGTCTTTAATGACCAACAGCTCCTCATCTCCTCCTTTTATCTACATGACCCATACCCCCACACGCTTCTGAACGACCCTTTTTTTTCTATCACCTTTCTTGTAAATATTGTACATACCACTGTTTCACTCTCCTTCAACATGATCTTCCCCAGAAAACCCCTCCCCTACAGTGCTACCGTTGCCACATGGATCATCTGTTCCCTGTGGATCTCTCAGATTGCCAATGCAGCTCCACTGCCCCAGTCCTCTACCGACACAGCTAGCCCGACTAATAACACCTTGATTGATCCCTTCTCAACCCCGTCCTATCTGGGTATGTTTCCGTCAAGCACATCGCTTCAAGGGACGCGACACGACGCGACGCTCGAGCCATCCCATCATAACCTTCGATAACTGATATTTTATTTTATTTTATTTTCCTTCGTTTTTGGTTCGATAGCGCCCTCGAAGTTTACATGGGAGCAAGGCATCTATGGCATCTTGTTCATATTCTTTGGTGGAGTCGAGCTTTTGCATGGATACAAATACATTCGCTTCACAATGCTCGTGGCAGGATTCCTCGTCTGGGGTAAGGCCAACAGAACCGCGGATGACTTTTCAAGATCTTCTCGCTCCCCCCCTATTTTTTTTATTTTTTTATTTTGGGCCTAGTATCATCGATTTAACACGCCCTATTTCTCCGGAATGCCCTTACTAGCGAGTACGGCCGTGATGATCATGCTTATCACGAACATTAGCACTGGAATATACCAGTCCACGACAGTGTACTTTGTTGTCTGGTTTTTCATCGGCATCGCCGGAGCAATCGTTTCGTTCTACCTCTGGCATGTCGGCATCATCTTGACTGGTGCCTACGGAATGTAGGTTATGAATTCCGCAACTGTCTCTATTATAGGCTTGCTACAATGGCCATGCATCCCTAACCTGCTCCTCCCTCTCTCTCTCTCTTTCTCTTTCTCTTTCTCTTTCTCTATTCTTCTTGGTGATATAGGTTTGTGGTGGTCGCCGTAGTCTTTACAGCAGGAAACGTGACAAACTATATCTTCCGCTATACTGTTCTCGCGATCTGCGTCGTCGCCGGCGGATATCTCACCAAGCGGTACGAGCGCATGGCTGTGATCCTGGCTACGTCCCTTGGTGGGGCGTACTGCATCATGTTTGGACTGGACATGTTTGTTCAGGACCAATTCAGAACCACGTTCCATGTGATGCTCTCCCAATCGAGCGCTGCGTTCTACCCGACCGCAGGCACCTGGGTCATGATCGCCTGTGTACCCATCATTGCGGCCTTTGGCGTCGTCTGGGAATTGAAGCATCATGAGGAGCCCGTCGGAAGCTGGTGGTTCGGCCAGGGCGCAAAGCCGTTGCCTCCACTCCCGGGTGAGAAGCCTCCAAGACGATGCTGTGGCTGCTTGCTCTCGAGATCCGCAAAGGCTGCCGCTACTGCGGAGAAATCCAAGGTATCGGATCCGACGGCCGCGCTGACAGACATGTCAGCCAACTTTGGCAGTGATACCACGCTGGTGCCACCTCCCGCAAAGTCCAGATCCCACTGGGCATGTTGTTTCCCACTGCGTTCGAAGAAGGGCCAGGGGGATGGGAAGAAGCCTGTTGATACGACATCGGGACCTAGTTCATCTACCTCTGAGACCGCGCCCCACACGCCGACTTCAGGCGAGGTTATGGAGGAGAAACTGATTTCTTCCTCTCCTGCGTCTGAGGGCTCTAGTCCACCATCACCGCCGGAGAAGGCGTATATTGGACACGAGACCATTGGCCACACTGGGGTTCGAAAGGTGGTGATCCAGCGCGAGGAGCGCGAGTTCAGCTTGGAGGTTGACGAGCGATTGTGATGTTTGTTAGTACCTTTGTCCACTTAATAAGATCAAACAGAAAAAGAGAAAAGAAAAATGAAGTTGGAGACGATCCAGTCCTTTTAAGGCGTCCAACGCGCCTGACCTTCGGCATAGAAGAATTTAGGCACACCGTTTGAAACCGTTTAAGTTGTGTCTAAACAGCATGGACCCTCCCATGGGAATTGTATGACAAACCTACAAAAAAAAAAAACGTGGGGGACGGGGGACGGGAAGAGAGAGGATGGGAATCTCACCCATTGGTCTTCATCCTTCACATTTTGCATTCCCTCCTCATTCTACATGGCCAATTCGACTCTGCTACCCACCCCTTCCAACCCCGGCCCTTTTGGTCACAAACAGCGCAAGAACTTTTTCTTCCCTGAGGGCAAGACCGAGTTCAATCATGGGTCGTATGGTAAATAAATATTCGTGCCTGGGAATAAAGCAGCAGCAGAGAGTGTGCTTAAGAGCCAGGAAGGAGGGGACCATCCAATCCAATCCAATCAACAACTGAACATATATCCTTTATACAAATGTATATTTACCAGGCACCTTTACGAGGTCTGTTCAGGACAACATGATGAAATGGCACAATTTCGCAGAGCAGAACCCTGGTAAGAGCCAAAGAAAATAAATAAGCTGACGAGGGCTTCAACTGTTCAGGAACAGAAGCTAAACGGGAGCTCTCTCTCTCTCTCGCTATCTTAACAACGTGTAGATCGATGGGTGCGGCTGGACCTCAAGCCCACGCTCAGGAAGATCCGTTCACAGCTTGGGGAGTTCATGAACTGTGACGTAGACGAGCTAGCCCTTGTCCAGAACACGACGGCGGGCGTCAATGCTGTCCTACGTAGTCTCGAATTTGTGCCCGGAGACAGGATCCTGCAGCTTTCCACGGGCTATATCAACGTCGACAAGACTGTGCACTATATCTGTGATACCCACAAGGATGTGGAGATCGTCGAGGTCCCCGTGGTAATGCCCATGACGGACCAGGAAATCGTGTACCAGGTCGAGAAGACAGTGCAAGACCAGCTGACAAAGAAGGACGGGACCAGGATCCGGCTCGCCATGGTCGACTGGATCTCGTCCGTACCTGCGGTTGTGCATCCCATCAAACCTTTGGTCGATATGTTGCAATCCTATGGCATCCTGGTCTTTGTGGACGGCGCTCATGCGATCGGGCAGGTGCCTGTTGATTTGTCATATTTGGGCGCGGACTTTTTTATTACAAACTGCCACAAGGTAACACAGAGTAACGGCTCTTTCATGTCTACTTTCATTCTCGCGTCCCCCGTCGGAACAATTCAATTTAACGATGCTCTCGTTCACATTAAAATAGTGGTTGTATAGCGTACGAGGATCGGCTGTTCTGTATGTTCAAAAAAAGCATCAAGACCTGATTCATCCAGTCGCGATCCAAGGTGACTACAAGACCGGATACGAGCACGAATTCTCCTGGAACGGCACCATGGACTACTCGAGCATGCTCTCGATCGAGGGCGCCCTAGAGTTCCGCAAACAGTACGGCGAAAAGGCCATCGTTCACTACACCCATAAACTGGCTGTCCAGGGCGGCAGGATCATGGCAGAGATTCTGGGTACGGATGTACTGACTCCACATGACCAACAGGTCGGGAATATGGTCAACGTGAGGTTGCCGATCAAGAATATCGACCACCCAAAGATCGCGACGCCCGATTATCTGATTCGACACTTGATGGATAAGTACAATTTATTCTCGCCGAGTTACAAACATGGGGGTTACTTCTGGACCAGGGTCTCGTCTCAGATCTATCTGGAGCTAGAGGATTTTGTGCACTTGGGCCATGTCTGGAAGGAGGTTGTCGAGGAGCTGAACGCAGAGGATTAAGTCGAGACAGTAGTGGCATCTGGCGCCGACCCTGTTATTTTCTTTCTTTCTTTTGTTTAAATACCAATGACGATGGCTAGATGGTTTAGCTAATCCCTGATAACAATAAAAATAAAGATAAAAATGAAAGGGAGGCAACGGCAATGAACAAGCATGTTCATACAGAGTTCGCAGGTATCAAGTGGGGGTAGTTGCGGTGTCCCCAGCTGGACAAAAATTCCTTTTTATATCCTTCGAGCCAATCAACAGAAGGAACGACCACGGCCCTTCCGTCCGTTCTCGGTACAGTACTGGACGCCTTGAGTGTCCGATAAATGGTCCGTTCATGGATGCAGCAGTTATCATCGACATCATCATCACTACCGCAGCCATCCCTTAAGTACTGCTTCACTCTGGATCGATCTCCTCCCTTCACTTGTCCAGCTCCAGCTCACCACCCTCCCCTTTCCTCTTCTTTCCTTTTCCCACACGAGCAGCAACTCGCCTCTTCCTTGTCTTTCCTCCCATTACTCCCCCCGCCCTCAAGGCCTCGCTCCCTTCAACATCATGCGGCGCTCCCGCGGGAACAGCAACACCAATTCCCAGGCTTACAGTCGTGCGTTTCCCCTCAGACGCGGCAAGCGAGTCGTGCAGAAGCAGCCCTCGTACGAGATCATCGAAAACACGCCCCATTCAGAGCTGCAGTTCTACGACATCTATCTTTCCTCTCTCCACACCAACAATGACAGCCACGACATCTCCGATAACACCCAGAATCCCCCTTACACCCAAGCCATATCGCTGAAGCGCCGCCGCAGCAGAAAGGTCCAGCAGATGGCACGATCGAAATCCCGCGATTTTTATGCCGACATCGTTATCGTCTTCAAGTACAAGTACAACACAACCAAGGACCCATCCGCAAAACTGGAGCTCGAGCAGCAGACCCTAAAGGCGTACGATGATGTCCTCAAGAAACTGAAGAGCGTCGGACTTCTATACGAGACAAGGCCAAGCGGGAGAGAAACGGTCCTGGTTTTTGTTCTCTGTCCATGGACAGTGCTCAAGCGGGAAGTCGTACGCAACAGGTAAAGCATTGGGTTCGTCTGAATCCGATCTGCTCACCCGCCGTTCTTTGATCCATTCATCGGTATTGACGCCTGAAAAATGCATCGATTGTCATGTAGCATCCACGACTGGTTGAAGGGTGTCAAGGTTGCCGATACGATCGAGGCCGAGCAATTGCTCAAGCCGGCCAAGCAGCGCGACCACTCGCTTGATGATCTATCAGATGCAGACAGGATCCGGTTGATCCACGACCTGATCACCGAGATGCCCAGCGAAGGTGGCGCAGGCATCTTCCCCAACGAGGATGGGTTCGTTGAGAGTCTGCTCCCGCTTCACGACTGGGAGTTCAACAAGGTACAAACTCGTCTAAGCCCAGGACCCGGTTCTTATCCCATCATTCGTTAGTCTTCCCTCCTCCCCCCCTCTTCTTGCTTTCATCGTACTACAACTGCCTTGATTTTCTCTCTCTGCTGTTTCAGGAACAATTTTTTTTACGCGGACAAACGGACAAAGAAAAGGTCCGCCGGGGGCTGTTTTAAAACCTAATTAGCCTTACTCACGCTTGTCCTGACTTGGCAACGACATGCACATGCGCCCCGAATGTGTTTTTAAAATAGACATGGCTCAGATCATGGTCGACAAAATGGGTTGTCAACCAAAAGGACCTTTCACGGGTCAGGAACCACTTTGGAGAGAAGGTTGCATACTATTTCGAGTTCCTGGAGTTTTACTTCCTCTGGCTCATCATCCCGACGGCCCTCGGTATCCTCGACTACTTTTTCGGATCGTCATACTCGGTCTTCTACAGCCTCAGTGTGATCCTGTGGGCCATCATCTTTATCGAGTCATGGAAGCGACGGGAAAGAGAGTTGGCTCTGGGATGGGGCGTCGAAAACGTCCGGAAATCAGAGGCGAGACGACAGGATTTTCAGGGGGACAGCATGGTCATCGATCCTATCACGGACGAGCGGATCCCATTCTTTTCGCCGTGGAAGCGATGGGCAAGGAAGATCGCAGGGCTGCCGGTCATCCTTGCAGGGGCGTTCGCCTTGTCGGTCCTTGTCACTCTCATGTTTGGGGTGGAGGTCTTTTTAGAGGTCTACTATGGTGGACACATGAAGGAGGTCCTGGTAAGTTGTCCATCTCGCAAGAGGCCCATAGTCCGTGTTATCTCTGAATTGGTCAGAAACCACCCTGAGAAGCTCGCTCATGCATCCTCATCCCCCTCCCCTTGATCTCCATTACTAGGTTTACTTGCCCACTGTGCTCTTCACTTTAGCTATGCCTTATGTCGAAGAGACCTGCAACAAGATCGCAAAGATATTGACGGATTTCGAGAACCACGAGACGAACGGATCGTACGATTATCACCTCGTTCAGAAGGTCTTCATATTCAAGGTCCTTAATAGCTATCTCTCCATCCTGTTGACTGCTTATGTCTATATCCCATTCGGTCCTCAGCTCATCGCGGTCCTTCAGACGTACGGCCTTCCTTTTGCAACGGTCGCTATCGAACCCAGAATGCTCCAGGATCGACTCCAGGCGTTCATGATCTCGAACCAACTGATCAGCTTCTTTTCAGAGACCATCTATCCCTGGCTCTCGCGCAAGCTGATGACAGGGGCGGTCAAGATCCAGAAGGAAGTATCCGAAGTACTAAAACACGAGGAACATTCCGAGGAGGAAGAGGGCGAATTTGGAGCACAGGATCCTGAGGAAGTCAAGACGTTCTTGAAGAACGTGCAGAGTCAGACAGAATTGCCCGTGTATGACGTGAACGAGGATTACTGTGAGATGGTAGAGCAGGTAAGAGGGGGAGCAGGGGACGGGCAGAGAGAGAGGAAGAGAGAGAATCAGTAAAAAAAAAAAAAAATAGCGAAAGGTCAAGAAACAGAGTGTATCACTTAATCTCCCCACCTCCTCATTTCTTGACTAACTTTCTCGTTCTCTGCTAACCATAGTTTGGATTCATCACCATGTTCAGTGTTATCTGGCCCTTGACCGGTCTCTGCGCGTTCATCAATAACTGGATCGAATTGCGGTCCGATGCCGCCAAGATCTGCTTCCACACACGACGACCTCTCCCTGCCCGAACAGACACTATCGGGCCATGGATGGATAACCTGGAACACTTGACCTGGTTCTCATCCTTGACCAACGCCTCGATCCTCTACCTCTTCAAAGGCGCGATGGCTTACCACCACCAGCAAAGCGACGATACACCAGCCTCATCTTCGGATTCCATGCACTCGGATGTTGGCTCTCGGTTGTCGCTGAGCATGCTACTCATCTGTCTCTTCGCATCCGAGCATGTGTACCTGGGCCTCCGCTGGATCGTCAAGACCGTTTTGGAGGGGATCCCAACCCCGGCCGAGGTCTCTGTTCGCAGGAAAGATTATGGTGTCAAGCGGAGCTGGCTCACGCGACTGAATGATGCTATTGGAACCACGTTGGAAGCGGTCGTTGGTGTGAACCCGGATGCCTTTGCCACCAGTAAGAACAAAAACATCACATCTTCAAGTGTTGCTGCAGCTACCGTCCTTGGCAACGACGACGACGAAAACGAAAGGGAGGATACACAGGGGAGGGTGAATGGTTGCGCTGGCGAGAATCTTTGTGGATTTGCGAGTGTTAACGGTTCATTAGAGAACGATCTGGGAGCACAGGCAATTAGGTCGATGTTCAAGTCAGGCTAAAGAAGCCTTTAAACGATAACGAAAGAAAGTAAAAAAAAAAAAAGTCTTGGTTTATTTGCTTGCAACATATTATATCGTACTATGGACGTCGAGGGAGGCTGCACTTTTTTGACACCGCTCAACACAATGTGTCATGTGCATCGCTGGCCCTTATCCGCCGTTGTTGCTTATCCTGAGCGGGCGATCTGACTACAAGAGCAGGGAGTTCTCTGAATCTAATGCCTGTAGTTGATAAGGCCTAACCAGCCAGCACATATCTCTGCAAAATACTATGGCTTCTCATCTCGCTCCTTTAGCCCATTCCTTTTCCATGTCTCACAATTCTTTACCACAATCATTCCTCCTCCTTAATCAAACCCTCTCAGCCTCAGTTCAGATAAGTCAGTATTCATTGCTCTCCGGCTGAATTAGCAGAGGAAGGCTGCGGCGCGCTACACTTGACTTTGCAAACATGGTCACGCAAAGGCCGGGTGTACTTCCGTTGAGAAAACCGCATGATCGACTCAGGTCTTGCGACAGGCGAGTCTTCGGGACCCTCTCTGCGCTGAGTCTTGCCACGGGTGCATTTTATCTGGCCTTGACATCATCTTTAGCGGTTTTAATGCTTCTGGTGAAAGTCATTGTTACCTACCTTAAGCCCAATTGACCGTGAGTAAGAGGTAGACTGACAAAGAGCTGAACAAGATACGTTTCTCTTGACTTCAATCAGCCTCTGGTGAAAATGCCCTTGTTTTTTGTTTAATTGCATTGATACCTCCTTATACAAAGAACTGAGCGCTCAATCCAGAGGCTTCCAGATACTAACGACAGGATCGCAGTCGAGATTCTACATCTGCCTCATTATGCAGTTCTTCTGCCGCCTATTGTACCATGCTCTTGCAACTTGATTTTCGAAATGCCCTATAGGCTTAATAAGATGTTGGCTACCTCTTTTTTTTTTCTGCTATCACGGCTGGTTCAAACTAACTCGCTTGAACTTCTTTTGTTTTATCGAGCGATGTAGTTTCGTCTACTCTTTTTCCATCAATCCAAGAGAGACAGCAGCCAACACTTGAATTATAACGTTATAACACCAAATAATTAGCTCCTCAGATCGAATCACCTCGTTAACTCTTCTAGTCTAACTCTTCCCCACGATGAACACACAGAATGAACGAGAAATAAAAAAAGACATGTGTGCGCTGTGTATAATTTTCTCGTGTCGCGTAATGGTATGGCACAATGGACGGAATAGGTGCATGATATTCATACGGTATCAAGCGCATGCTTTACGTACAGCTGTGGGCTGTGCAAGTAGGGAGCACGTGCAGTTATGGAATAATCAATAAATACCAGAATTAAATGGTTCCTGGTTCTGTTTCTTCCCAATACTTCTGCACAACACTTACACTGTATGACTCCTTAAGTCGCTCCACGCACCCATTGTCCCACTGCACTGTACCCCAAGTTGGGGAGTGTTCCTGTGAGTCCGCCTCGCGTGGCCTGGAGGTCCCTCGAACAGGTAGCGGTCATGGTCTTATAACGAACGAGCGCGGAGGACCAAGAACAGCATCTCTTGATGTCGTCGTTTAGGCACTGGAGTCAAGACTGAGTCCCTTAGACCTTGTTGATCCCTAACCCGAGTGTGTCGTCACCTTTCCCATTCTCGTAAATAGTACCTACTGTCTTTCTTTTCCTTCTGCTAAGGACCAAGCGCATCTTCGAGATCCCGTCCCCAAAGGACCTCATTGTAAGTGTTTGCGTCTAGAACCTTTATTTGTTTCTATTGTAGTCCCGCAACTTATCTCAAGGTCTTTTGTTTCTCGATTTCTTTCTGTAGTCCTTTGTTATACGGGTTGTGGTCTCTCGACGGAGACCCCTTCCCTTGTCGTCGCTCATTTATTCGCGACATACATTTACAGTAAGACAGTTATTATTTTGAGACTTCGTTGACCAGTAGAGACCTTTATTGAGCAACGTATTTACAGCCAGTGCTTTTGCCTGATATAGAGCCACAACACCACACCGGCTCCACCAAGAACTATGCCAACGAGCTATTGCTTATGCACATTAGTCTCCATTACTCCTGGACCCCTCAAACGAAGCGCGCCGTATTGTCAAGTACGTTGGTGAACCCCACCGGGAAGGAAGGCCGATTTATTCCAACAGACCTGTACCAGGAACACAACAAACCTGTACCAGGAACACAACAAACCTAAAGACCAAGGAAATTCATGGCCTGAGGGGACGTGGCGCAAACTGGGGGGCAATGGGAAGAGCAGTCTCAACCAACATCAGGACTTTCGATCGGCGTGGGGGTGGCAGATACCATTGACATTGACGCTGCTGCATACTTGAAATATATAGTGGTTCTTGAAGTCAGTGAGAAAGAGATGTGTCTCCAAACACACATCTACACGATATTTATTAATCAGCTCTAGATTAAGTTTCAGAGGTGATGGATTTATATAGGCACGTGATGCATGAACCAGAAGCACACCTTGTTCTACCAAAGTAGTAATGAGGTCTTTATATTTCTATTAATCATCGTCTATATAGACTACTTTACTGCAACCATCAATCAGTATAAAACCGGAGTGCTTTCTCACCTCCTAAATAAATAGTTCTTTTCATATATAAAATCGTCCCTATTACAGACCCTTCCCAAAAGATACTCACTTCTATGTTCCTATGGCTGCTTCCCCTCTTTATTGGGTTAGCATCTTCTCTCTTGTCCTCTTTGCCCTCTATTTCCTTGATTGTCTCTCCTTTGCCAGCCTTGACGCGCGCGCAGGCCGCTCGCCGGCCTCAACCTCCCAAGCCCGATGCCTCTGTTACCTCCAAAATATCGATCACTACGCCCCTCAAGTCCCGAAATTACAACACGACCGAGTCCAGTGTACTTTATTACTATATAAATCCATCGCCTCTAAAACTTAATCTAGAGTTGATTAATAGATATCGTATAGATGTGTGTTGGAAGACACATCTCTTTCTCACTTCAAGAAACACAATATATTTCAGATGCAATACTGCAGATGATCAAGGAGGATGGTATTGTAATCAACCGCTCCCGAATATCGAGAAAGTGAAAGATCTGTTCGAGGATGGTATGGTGAAGTTGATGGAAAAGGGATATCTGGAGAGTTTTATCGAGCGCAACACTCGTCTCTGGCAAGAAACTGAGAGTGATGGAAGCGCACGTCCCATGTCGATGGACGATGAGATGAACAGCGAGATGGATGGCATCGATGATTATGCTCAAATTACTGCAGAATAAAAACGTATTTATTTTCTCATCTATGCGCTACTGATCAGATTTCTTTAGAAAAATCCATGGCAGTCTTGATTCTGAAACGACATTGTGAGGCCTTAAGTGCTGTTTGTGCTGGTGGTTGCTTCCTTTGACGTTGCCGTTTAAGAGTCTGTTGATTGTGTTGCTCCAATTGCTCACTCAGTTGCCGTTTCTGTTTCTGTTCCTGTTGCGGTTCCTGTTGCGGTTCCTGTTGCAGTTCCTGTTGCGATTCCTGTCGCAGTTCCTGTCGCAGTTCCTGTTGCAGTTCCTGTTGCAGTTCCTGTCGCAGTTCCTGTTGCAGTTCCTGTTGCAGTTCCTGTTGCAGTTCCTGCTCCTGTTGCTGTTGCTGTTGCTGTTGCTGTGATGTTGATACTGGTGCTGGTATCTGCAGCATTATATCTTCATAATTTTTCGGTAGCAGTCGTCTGAGCTCTAGTATGTATAATTTGAGTTCTATGATTCTCTGTGCTCTGGCTGTTGATGGTGTTTGTGCTAGTATCTGCACCGCTGTGTTTGGCAAGTCTTGTATGAGGTCTATCCTGCTCTGTGCTCCAGCTGGTGCTGGTATCTGCGGTATTGTATTTGGCAAACCTTGTCTGAAGTTTATCTTTCTCTGTCCTGGGTTAAACTGCGACCTTTCAGATGCGATTGTCATGTTCAGCTCCATGAGCCTGATGCTGAGCATCGTGCGATTATAGGCCTCAGTGGCTCCCAACGGATGACCTCAGGGAGACTCGTTATCTTGACGACAGCGGCGCTTGAGGTTGCTAGCTTGTCCATCACTGAATCAGACATCACACTGCCCGCGCCCAGTAGCATGCAGCGATTCCTGTAGAAGAGATTGAAAGCGTCACGCCTCCAAGTCTTGATCACCTCCAATGCACGAGCCTTCTCTGCCCCTGTCCGTGGTGGTGGCCGATCTTTCCTAATTTTACTGGCCTCCGCAATTCCCGTTTCCACGATAAGATCGGGGTTACATATGTCGCAACAGTTGCCTACATCCTGGTGTTGGTTGTTGAAATATGAATTCAGGTATCTGCGTCGACAGGTGGTCGAGGTGACATATTTTTTGAGTGCCGGCTCAATCGAATGGATATCACGTCGTGGCACAAGAAGAATCCCGGATCCAGAAATGTGCGAATCGCGCGCCGCTTGACCAAGTCGTTGAACAAGGGTCGAGATGTTGTTGGGATATCCGTATTGGACGACGCGGACAACGTCACTGATATCACATCCCATTCCTGCAGCCTCCGTCGACAGCAATACACATGTGTGGTTAACCTTGAAATCGTTCATGCGCCTGACCTTTAGCTCATCCGACATCATCGGATAGTAGACGGCGACCCTGTTCGCGTCCATGAACCTTCTGAGGCGCCTAGAAGCAGCCTCAGCGTCATTAATCGATTGAAAATAAACAATCGTCTTGACCCCATCCTTCAGAAAACGGAGATCCCCAAAGGTCGTCTCCTTGAAACGCTGAAACGCGACGTTATACTTGACGTTGGTCCTGCCATTGCCAATGTTGACGACCTCAATGTTCTTGAAATACAGCGTGCTGATGACTGCCGAAAGAAGGGCGGGCGGTAAAGTGGCCGAGATCGCAAGAAAATATGTTGTCCGGGCGATCTTGGAACGCAATTGTCGGAGAAGTCCATATTGCTTCCTGAATTCTAGGCCCCAAGCCCCAACACAGTGGGCTTCATCCACAACGACTGCTCGCAACCGCTTTCTCCATTCGGGTTGAATCCAAAGACCTACGGGACTCTGAAGCGCAATCTCGGGAGACATAAAAACAGCCCGGAAGACCCCCTTCACCAGGTCGTCGAAAGGGATCTTCATCCCACCCTTGAGATTAATGCTGGATATTCCTGCGTCCTTGAGTTTTTGGTGTTACTCGTCTCCCAGGGTCCCGAGTGGAGTAATGACCACTATCGCATCGTCGGGCCAAAGTATCAGAGGAAGTAGACCAACGTCTTGCCCCCACCCCGTACCAGCAATAAGGACGCAATCTTCGCGCTTGCCGATCTTGTCCACTACCCTAAGCTGCGCTGGCTTTGGATCATATCCAAAAACCTCCTGGCAATGTTGGACTGTGTTGTCAGGGAGGGAGCAAAGGGCTACAGTATTGGTATCGCTGTTCATGGCTGACCGAAATAAAGAGGGTGTTTATAAAAGTTGAAGAGGTGACGGTACAGGCATGGGATGACGGACAACGGATGGATGAGAGTAAGAGACGGGTAAGCAAGGATCGGCGCAAGAGATGAGTTGATGAGGCAATGATAAGAGAGGAAGTGACGCGTGGAGACAGCATGCTCAGGCAAGAGATGAGTGATGCATGGAGACAGCATGCTCAGGCGCGCGTAGCGTTCAGGCGCATTTTTTTTATTTTTTACTTGCGCGTGTCCAACCTCACCCAACTGCACAAAGACTCGTTCTGCAGCCAATTTTCGACGCGATTTTTTGTCTCAAGGGAAAATGCCGCTTTACAGGAGAGGATCGAGTTTGGTCCCAGCCTGGATCCGTAACAAGACAGAAAAATGTCAACATCATCACTAAGGAATCCAGATTAACTCCTGCTTCCCTGGATCCTCGCTCGCTTCAAATCCAAGGCCCGAAAAGAAATGCTCAGGCGAGTCCTCCGGATGAACGGTTGCGAACGGTTTCGTGAGAACTCTGATCCCCTTGAACCCTTTTCGATCCCGCATTTCCTGTTGGAGTAACAATATGGCCTTGGTCCCGAAGCCGAGCCCTTGACATGACTTCGCTATCATGAAGCTGAGCAGTAGAAACATAGAATGGTTGCTGTCGCCCACGGACTGGTCCTGGCCCTGGTCCTTGGGCTCCTGTTGGAGTCGAATGTATCCAATAGGGGTGCCATCGGCCAAGATGGCGCGGACGATCGATTGGGGGATATGGAATTGATGCTCGCAGAGGGATTCTAGGTTTGACGGGGCTAGGCCAAGTTGGTCCTGGTTGACGACGAGACGGGTGACGGCAGCCCAGTTATCGAGGGTGATGTCCTGAAGGGTGATGGAGGATTGTCGAGAAGGAAGCTTCAATCGGTCCATGGGATGATCTTTGAAGGGATGAACAGCATGCAGCCTCAAGAATTGGGGGAGGAAAGGGGCTGTGGCAAAGCCCAAAAAAGCAAAAGTGTGCTGTCTTCTTTTGACCTCTTTGTCTCCAACTCCCATACGGCCGACCAATTCATCTTTCCTTCAACAACCCCTACGGAAGCATCAGGCCAGGAGGGAAACCAGAATCCAATCCGCATTCACCAGAACAAAAACCCCCCTCCCTCCTCCCCGGCGGAACTAGACAACCATGTCCAACTCGATTGAATTCACACCCCTGGCGACCTCCGATCCCCTGGACCACGAGTCCAGCGAGCCTCTCACCACAGCCAGACCAAGCCCACGCCCGAAACTGAACACTCTCTCCGCCCAGGTCGAACGGATCACAGATGCGGCAATATCAGGACTGGGCCCCGTCCTCCTCACGGTCGCATTCCTCCTCCTATCAACGACCATCTTCTGCTTCTTCACCGTATTCTTGCCATTTCATTATACCTGGAAGGAGGACGGGGGCCTGATTGGGAATCTACCCTATATCGGCCATCTGACATGGTCATCCTATCTGGTCTGGGGCATCCTCGCGAACTATTACTTCGCAGTTCGGACACCCCCCGGTGGAGTCCTCGATGGCGTCTCGAGCACCGTAGGTCTTGCAGTTGGGCTTCTCACTGGGCCCTGTGAGTGTATAGTAAATAGAAAAAACGGTATTCAACTGGTTTCTATTTTGTTTTTCTTTTGCGTTCAATTGCGCTAGGGTGACGCACTGTTCCAAGATGTCCTTCAGGAGATGGAGAGTAAGTTGAGTGTGTTGCGATAGTACTCCATGAATGCACACCTTCATTCCTCCGCCTTTTTTGGATTGACCTAAAAGTTGTTTTCTTTCTCGATAGCCTACACCGAGGTTCCACCGATGTGCAAAAGATGTATGGACCGATTCAGCAAATGAAGGATATCAAATGGACAGAACAACGAAAAGAGAGAGAGATAGAGGAACGACCAGTGGACGGCGCATACGGAACGGAATCTCACCATTACGACCATTTCCCCCCTTTTTTTTATCTCACTCGGACAAACTAGGTCATCTCCCAAAGCCAGAGCGGACACATCACTGCAGTGTATGCAAGCGCTGCGTGTTGAAATACGATCATGTAAGAAAACCTCTTCCCTCCAAATGGAACGTTTGGACAAATCAACTTTTTTTTTTTTTTTTTTTAATGAAACGTCTTCCTAAATTGTTCTCTTTTACGAATGTAAAACTATGTGTTATCGGATCGACCATGATATAGCACTGTCCATGGATCCATAATTGCGTCGGACATTTCAACCACCGGTTCTTTTTAATGTTCTTGACCTATCTGTCGATCGCCTGTCTGTACTTTGTCTTCATGGGCGCAAGACCGTTCCTGTCAGCGGCGGATACGGAAAGCGGTGTAGGTCATCGTTTGATTACTGAAGGAAAAAAATGTTATTGTTTCATCAATCGCTACTCGCTTTGTTCAGTCATGATTGGATGGTCTGATCCTCGTCTTTTTTTTTTTTTTTACATCTTCTAGAACGAATGGCCATATTGGCTTGATCGATCTATTGTTGCTTTCTCAGAAGTCTTGGCCGTCGCTATTGGGGTCGCTGTCGGCGGGATGGCATGTTGGCATTGGTACCTGGTAAGTCACATTCCTCTCTCTCTTTTTTTTTTTCTCAAAAGAACACAGCTGCTCTACCCTCTATATATTATCGCCCCTATTATGTTTATACAACCTCTCTCTCACACACTACCTACTACTGCTTAGACTCTCACGGCCCAGACGACACTCGAACAGTACAACAACACATACATCAAAAAGATCTGCAAGAAGCGCGGCGAAAAGTTTACGAACATGTACGACTTTGGGATCATCGGCAATTTCTTCGACCTCTTCAACATCGGCCCGCGTGGACACTACCCATGGTACACAGCCCTGCTCCCGCTCCGGATCCCGCCCATCGGCAACGGCAAGCGGTTCGAGAGGAGCGGCCGTGGATATGTCCTCGACTTTGGGGAGGACGACGAGGATATGGTGTGAAAAGGAACGAGAGGAAAGCTAGAGCTGGAACAGAGAGGAGGATATATTGTAAATACTAATGCCAATTGAATCGTATTATCAGATGTATACATGGTAGAGTCCGCGACACAAAACAAAGGACCAGCGATAGTCCAGTCGAAATTGGTTTTTATAAATTGTTTTACTAGAGGATATTACAAAAAGAACACAGAAGCAGAAGCGACAGAAGGCAGAATAATCTTTTTTCATTAATAAAATGATCTGTATACTATCATGTTGCCAGCATCTTTCTGAAGAGGGCTTGCTCATGGACATTGCGGCTCTGACAGGGAGTCTCGTTTCTCTTGCGAAATCGGTCCGAATACCCCCATACAGTCCAACTCGGAGACCGAGGCAATTCCAATTGTCGTATCGACGGAACCTCCACTTCTACGTCCTGCCTGAAGACTGAGACCAGTAGTACATATCACTAGGCATCAACGAAAGAAATAAATGACTGAGTAGATGATTCACAAGGCACGCGAAAAAAAAAAAAAAAAAAAGACAGGACAGATGTAGACCAATCGACTCTATTCCCTTCTACGCTACAGACATGAACGCATCCATGAGTGCAGGTTTTTACAATTTGATATGTGAAGGGAATAGGACGACGGTGCAAATAGGTTACTGGCATCATCCCCCCCAGACTGAGCCGCCGCGCACAGCAGTTCACATCAAAAGAGGCGGTCAGCTCCGCCACTTCCAGCGAATGAGACCTAAACGTTCTCTACCAGAATGTGCAGCTACACAGGGCGTGAATTCGAGATACAACCAGTTACGCAACAGACACGAAAACATTCGCGAGTGCAGGTTTTTACAATTTGATATGTGCTGGCTGCACCCCCACCACCTCTTAACAACAAGATGACGCCCTTTGGGTCCAACCCGCAGATACAGATCCCTCCAAGTGTCCCCTGTATTCTGTCAAAAGTCCTGTGCACGATTGTACATTGAATTCAACATTACCTTTCTTCCGGTGGAGCGAGCGATTTGAGCGGGCACTCGCTTGAGTGAGCCAAAAAAAATTATCACTCGCTCAAATCATATGATCTGTCTGCACCTGGCATCGCAATCTGGATGTCGTTTCCTCCACTACTGAACTCGTCTGCTGAGAAGTGTGCGTCAGGATTCATGCTGTTGAAGGTAAAGCGAATGACGAATGGAGTTGAACCAGGAAGCGATTTTTTTGTTTTTTAACTTTATTATCGACGTGTGTAAGCGTATATTTTAAATCACATAACTCTAGGCAGCACTCTGTTGTGAGCGACTGAGCGAGCGATCTCGAAAAAAAATTCGTCGCTCACGTTAATTTATTAGAGGGTCGTGTTTATGTTCCATGGCAGCATGGCACAATAGTTTAAGTAAAGGTGCCCCGATTCAAGCCCAATCGAGCCCATTCTTTTTCAGTCAATAGCAGATATCGACATGCATGTCTCCAGCTAGTTTCAATGGTTTCTAGCAAAATTCGGTATCCGTAGGTAATGTTAGATGTAAAAAGACGCGTCAAAGAACTTGTGTAGACACCACTTCTCCAAATTGATCCGCAAACTTTTGTAAGAGGGATAAAGCACAATAGACACTTGATCAAACCTCAGAGAACTTCCTTATCATATGCAATTTTCAATGCTTAATCCAATGAGTATCAACGCGCTACGGTGTACATAGTGAAAAAAGCGACCTTTGCAAGAGATTACGGCAAAGGACTCAGGAATCGCTTCATGGATTTCGACAAAACGGTTTGGATATTGGTGATAAAAATCCAGGAATATGCATAAAGGAATTTGCCGGGACCATAGACTAGTATCTCAATATGACCATCATTAAGCTGACTTTTGGCGCCAAAAAGTGACCAAGTACTTAATTTAAAAAGACTCTAATACTTTGAAAATCAATTACTCCATGGATTCTTCACCAGATGTCTCCATCTTTCAGTGATAAAGTCCGCGACACAAAACAAAGGACTGTATTACACTCTAAGTTTCAGCTTAGCCCAAAGCTGACTATATCCGCTTTAGATAGAATTTATGATACATTCTTTGCTCCATGTTGCTGTACTCTTAGCATCTCTCAGTAGTGTCCTTCCATTAAGACAGGAATGCTTCTTCGGCGATTTTTGAGAATATGCGATTCATCTTACAGTGGACAAAAAGCATCGTTTCCTCGCCACTATAATCGGTAGCTTGCTCCTGTTCCCCTACACCCCAGATCCTCTCTATGGGCTGAAGTTTGCAATGGTGGGGAGGTATTTTAAGGATCCGGTGGCCAAGCTTCTCCGCAATAGCGTACGTGTTGCAGGCCGGCTGTTCGTTCCTTGTCATCTCCTGGATCATTGCGTAGAGTTGGGCCTTTGTCGGATTGTCCACTAAGCTCGCTATGTCGTGCTCTTCCAACCACTGTCTCATCACATCCCCTCCGAGCTTGTTTGTTGGGCGGCTTGTTACTGAAACGAACATGATGCGACGCACCGCCCATTTGTATATCGCAGCTCTGGTGATTAAGGTTGTTCGAATTGATCTGCCTCGGTGCTGTTGTTTACCTTCTCTTCTTCGCATCCGAGAGCCCCATTACACGTTACACGAGGGCGAGGGAGTAATCTGACAACAAGCATGGCTCTGTTTGGCGAGTGCTGCAACGATGGATGTGTGTCTTTGCACTCTTTTCCCCTCTTCTCCCACTTTCCCACTTTCTTACTTTCTCACTTTCTCACCTTCCCACTTTCCTTTCTTCCCATTCACCCTCCCCCAATCCATCAGGAACTGTCTCGTATCTCTCTCAACTTTTCACGCTCTTCTGTCTGTCTCAAGTACGTCTCTACTCGATCTCAATAAGCACGGCCCAGCGGCGACTCATTGGTAACAAAGACACAGTTTATCTTGCAAACCCCCACCCCTGAATGTGCCTGAACAACCACAGTCGAGTCAAGAGTGCTAACGCTACAATGGCCGAGATCAGGAGGACAGCCATTCATGTACAATGGATAACAATCTTTTCTTCTATGATCACAGGAATCTCTGCTAGAGATGACGAGGGAAGCGAATATCACTCCACTCGACCGTCTTATTCGTGTGCAGACCGTCTTGAACAAAGGATTGGAGTAGAGAACATTGCACAAGGACAGACCATCTCTTCAGCTGGTGAAAGGACTCGAGAAACAAATTCCTGTTGAGGTGAGGCAGTGTTTCTTGTCACTCGATAGCAGCCTATGGGCATGTTTTAAGGTTATTAATCTTTTCTGCTGCACGATGGGCAATTGAGTTGGTATCGCTGCTAGGACGCACGAAGAGGACAGATCGTCAGGACTACCTCTGCTTCCAACTAAAGGAAATAAGAGTCAAGTAAACACTTCCAAGGTGAGGCCCCATCACTTGGCAGATTAGCCACATATGATATTGCTCATGCAGCTGCTATGGATATTAATGTTTTGATTTACAATAGCTCATTCTGCTCCTAGCCCACTGCGACATATTGGTCCCCCATTGCGTTACTGAAGTGTCTGTCAAGTATAAGTATGTATGCTGGCTACTCGCACAGGTATATTAATCGAATACAAGATCACTAATATCGCCGCCATCTGCACCATGATAACAGGAGAAACTCCCTCAGAGAAGCAACATGTTTGACAGACCTTTATCGTCACTGCGAAAGGCTCTCTCGCCACAAAAGGAACTGGAGCTCGCCAACTTCTACATAGAGAATGCGCGTAAAACAAAGGACGAGGAATTTGCTTTAATGTTGTGTGACGATGCGGAGGCTGCGTTATTACGGATGAAAAGAGCTGCGAAAAAGACTCTTACAACCCCTCTGTCCGTCAAGGATCAAGCCCTGCGTGATGGATTCGCCAGTGCCTGTTTCGAGCATGGCAAACTATTGGAAAACTTAGAATATAGCGAAATAGCGCAGGTCAGCTACAGGAGAGCAGAAAAGTGTGGGTAAGTGACAGGTGCCTGCTCTCTACTTGTGCGCATTAGCCGTCTATATCGTACGTCGTACCTAACACATCTCTCACTTTGTTGACTGTCCGCTGGCTTCAACAGCCATATGCGTCCTACAAAAGCTCCAGATTCTGTAATTTTCTCTGCTGCCGACAGCGCCTGCCGCGACATGGCACGGATCCCTAAGAACATCTTTCCCAATGACAAGCGTCAACCCACCGTCAAGATCGCGTTACCAGAGGCAGATGGGCGACTCAACGATACTTCACAGCTCGCCTACTGCCTTGGCCTTCTGCAAGCGACGCCGTTACCCGAAGAGGTGTTTGAACCAGCTGAAGGAGATTGGGTGGAATCCACAGAGAACAATGAAGAGGAGAAGGAAAGACTCAGGACACTGGCGACAGATGTAATCCGAGCATTCACTCGCGATGAGCTCAAGGATGCCAAAGCCGTCGCAGAAGTCGTATGCCTGGGCCCAGTTCTCGAAAAGAATGATTTTAAACGTTTGCTCATGCTCTTTGTCAATGGCGTTGACAAGTCCAGCCTGCTGAATGTGGAGTCCCTTGAAGGACTGGCACAGTTGGTCCAAAGTGCTCCCGAAGGCTACCTCGATTCAAATGACCTAGCTACGATCCTGCACAACCTCAACACCCGCCTACATAACACTCACAATCAGTCTTTAGATCACATCTGCCGTCTCACTCTCGCGGCGTCCAAAGTCCTGGATGCCATGGTCGATACCAATGTCTCAGGCGTGAAGTGGGAAGAGCTGCACAAGTCACTCTCTGGCTATTTGGATGGGCTGAAAGGCAGCAGTGACCCTTACTTGGTGTACCAGGCTGCCTACGCCTTCCAAGCACTGCAGCGCGTCCCAGACAACGAATCACCATGGCAAGCAACGATGCGGCGCACTGGAATTGTGTTGAAGGGCGTCTCAGGGATGGTTAGTGCCGTAAAAGGTCTGGACGTCGACGGCTTCATCACAGGACTCGGGAATCTTCAGGAGGGACTGGGAGAGGTGATCCAGGCAGCGAATACCGGTTATGAAAGAGTGATCGCACTGGTCGAGGGCGGCCAAGGACTGTTGGAATCTCTCAAGGACGGTTTCAGCTTCAGCCGGAAACGTGCCTGGTATACAGCACTGCGCGGGACAGACACACTGCTTCGGGACGGTCAACTTGCCAAGTTCAAGACCCTGGTCTGTGAAGCACCTTGCCGGCGTGATCTAGCCTTTCAACTAGGAGTATGCCAGCAACTGGGAAACCTTGCTGCCAATCCACTGTGGGATATCAAGTCTCGCCAAGGGGCTGTTGCGTTTCTGAGTGAGATGTACCGGAACGATGCGGAGTGGGGTCGGCAAGCCCTCGTCAAGCAGTGGATCCTTCACATCCTTATGCAGTTGGCTTCGACATTTGATTCAGCTATGCCATGTATGTATGATGAACGGATATGTGAGAGGCTGTCGGCTTATTATGAAGTATGAAGTTCACCACCAAGCAGGTACTAATAGCTGTATTGTATTCTATTGTGATCTGCGCGATATATGGTGTAGATGTCGAATCATTGTTGCAGGAGCTGGAGTCCAATGGCGATGAGACGAAAAGGATTCTTTATCAGGAATGCCGAAAGGGAGATCGAAGCTTACATCCGCTGCAGGTCGCCTTGCCAACTGTTGCGTCTCGATCATTGCTTGATCTTGTCCAGAACAAACTTGATGTTGAAGCCGACCTGAGACGACTGAGAAAACAACGATTGAAGGAACGAGGCGAAGTCGTGTACATCCCCCCTCAAGCCAAGGCTAACCTGCAAGCGTCCGATGACAACCTGTTCGACTTGACAAAAAAAGTTGAAGGCTTCCTGAGCAGTGACCATGCTAAGGTGATGCTCCTGCTAGGTAATTCAGGTGGAGGCAAGTCGACCTTTAACCGGCGGCTCGAGTGCGACTTGTGGGATGTCTATAAGAAAAAAGACGGCAGGATCCCGCTCTTTATCAGCTTGCCTGCAATCGACAAGCCAGAACAGGATCTGATCGCCAAACATCTACGCAAGGCAGAGTTTACCGATCCCCAGATCCGAGAGCTGAAAGACCAACGCAAATTCATCCTGATTTGTGACGGATATGATGAGAGCCAGCAGACACACAACCTGTACACGAACAACCGACTAAATCAAGCGGGAGAATGGATTGCTCAGATGGTCATTAGCTGTCGCAGCGAGTACATTGGCCTCGATTATCGGGATCGGTTCCAGCCAGCAGATGACAATCACCAAGCAGAGCCAGCATTTCAAGAGGCGGTCATTGCGCCATTCTCTATGGATCAAATTCAAGATTACATAGGGAAATATGTGTCCGCGACCAGACCGCTCTGGCAGGTGACGGACTACTTGGAGGCTCTTAATCTGATTCCCAGCCTGCAAGACCTGGTCAAGAACCCCTTTATGTTGTCACTGTCCATGGAGGTATTGCCGCGCATGATGGATCCAGAACAGAAGCTCTCGACCGTTCGGATCACGAGAGTCGCGTTGTATGACCAGTTTGTGGAGCAATGGCTGGAGCGAGGCAAGAAACGGCTCGTTGAGAAGAAGGACTTGATTTATCAAGAGAAGAAGGTGTTCGAGAGCTTGTCTGACGATGGTTTTGCGCAGAACGGAATCACATTTTTGAAGGCGCTAGCGGTAGCGATGTACGAAGAGCAAGCGGGCAATCCAGTGGTCGAGTACTCACCCTTTCGCGATCGATGGACATGGAAAGAAGATTTCTTTAGCCGGGTGGACGAGAAGCAGCAGCTCTTGCGTGAGGCTTGTCCTCTGGCCCGCAGCGGCAATCAGTACCGGTTTATCCATAAGTCACTACTGGAATATTTCTTGGTCCGTGCGGTGTTTGAGCCGCGAGACGGGGAGAGCGCGAATCGCGCGACCTTGACTCAAGCCCAGCGACGTCGAGGGAGCGTCGATTCCGTCATGAGCTTTGAAAACCAGGCTGATGTAGAGGAACCCGTGGCAGACATTGAACAGGCCGTGCTCGATTCGCCCTTGGCACGGAGAAGCTTTGTGGGTGAGCTGTCGATTCTGCAATTCTTGGCAGAGCGTGTCCAACAGGAACCTCTCTTCAAGCAGCAGCTGCTCGCAACGATCGAATGCTCGAAAACCAACAAAGAGGCACGCAAGGCAGCGGCCAATGCAATCACGATATTGGTCAGAGCCGGGATGCTGTTCAACGGCGCAGATCTGAAAGGCATCCAGATCCCAGGAGCGGACCTGAGTGGTGGGCAATTCGATTCTGCTCAGCTACAAGAGGCGGATTTGAGAAAAGTCAATCTTCGCAATATTTGGCTGCGTCAGGCCAATTTGAGCAGCGCACAGATGTCGGGCGTGCAGTTTGGCGAATGGCCGTACCTCTTAGAAAATAGCGCGGTGAATTCCTGCGCGTATTCGCCAGATGGGAAGTCCTGTGCAATAGGTCTCGACGGCGACACGATCAGCGTGTATGACACTTCGACTTGGGCAAAAGCCCACACCTTGCGTGGTCATACCTTTTATGTTGCGAGCGTGGTGTACTCGCCCAGCAGCCAGCAGATCGCCTCGGGAAGTTTCGACAACACGGTGCGACTGTGGGACGCGCAAACCGGTGCACCCGGACCCATCTTAAGCGGCCATACCCGCTCAGTTGAAAGTGTGGTGTATTCGCCCAGCGGCCAGCAGATCGCTTCGGGCAGTGAGGACAAGACGGTGCGACTGTGGGACGCGCAAACCGGTGCACCTGGTCCCATCTTAAGCGGCCATACCAACATAGTCTGGAGCGTGGTGTATTCACCCAGCGGCCAGCAGATCGCCTCGGGAAGTTTCGACAACACGGTGCGACTGTGGGACGCACAAACCGGGGCACCTGGTCCTATCTTAAGCGGCCATACTCATCATGTTACGAGCGCGGTGTATTCACCCAGCGGCCAGCAGATCGCCTCGGGAAGTTTCGACAACACGGTGCGACTGTGGGACGCACAAACCGGTGCACCCGGTCCTATCTTAAGCGGCCATACCTCCGTTGTTATAAGCGTGGTGTATTCGCCCAGCGGCCGGCAGATCGCCTCGGGAAGTTTCGACAACACGGTGCGACTGTGGGATGTACAAACTGGTGCACCTGGTCCTACCTTAAGCGGCCATACCGAGCGTGTTATGAGCGTGGTGTATTCTCCCAGTGGCCAGCAGATCGCTTCGGGCAGTGAGGACAAGACGGTGCGACTGTGGGACGCACAAACCGGTGCACCTGGTCTCATCTTAAGTTGCCATACCGAGTGTGTTAAGAGTGTGGTGTATTCGCCCAGCGGCCAGCAGATCGCCTCGGGCAGTGAGGACAAGACGGTGCGACTGTGGGACGCACAAACCGGTGCACCTGGTCTCATCTTAAGCTGCCATACCGATTGTGTTAGGAGGGTGGTGTACTCGCCCAACGGCCAGCAGATCGCCTCGAGCAGTCATGACGAGACGGTGCGACTGTGGGATGTGAATTCGGGTCAATGTTTGGCAGTTGTTGAAGATTTCCATGGGTCAATCACAAGCATGACCTGGAACCCTACTCCAAACGGCACCTATTTCGCAACCGGCTGTGAGGATATGTCTGTTCGCATGTGGCAGGTCATAGAAGAGGAGGATCACTATCAGGTCCGCCTGCATTGGAGTTCGATGCATGACAGACTTACCGTGTCAAATACCTCTATCCAAAACGTCCAAGGCTTAAGCAGGATAAACATGCGGCTATTAGAACAACGCGGCGCTGCGGGTAAGCCGATTCAGCCTTTGGGCTTCCGTGAGGCAAGCGAAAAGCTAATTACCATGGCATCCGTGGTGTATAAACTCAAAGTGCCGTCAAACCACAATATGATGGATACCGCCGCCACGGCCGATTCTTTCGCTGTACAGACAACAAAGCCGGTCGACTCGGCGAATGTCTTTCCGCTTGCTTGAAAGGTGAAGGTGCTACAAATAGGAGACTAGCAACGGTGCCTTGACTTCTACTCATTGCCAACCTTTTAGCGCATGAATTGCGCTTTCTGAAGACAACATGCAGAGCAGTCTTTGTCTATAACAAGTTCACAAATTAAAAGTGGTAGTCAAGAGCACAAACTAAAGCATTCAGTGGGTTGGAAACCCCAAAGAGCAGGAGAGAATGCGGTGAACAATGAAGAGATCAAAGCTAGGGCCATGGTGTATTGTGCGCCCGTAAATGTTGACCATGGCAGCCCGCTGTCTTTAGTAATACGCGCAAGAGAAACATTCCTCCTCCGATTCTAAAAAATCCTCTCGCGGAGAGTACCGTCCCAACTTCCTTCACCGACCCTGGCCAATATCACCAGCACCGCCGCTGCGACCAACATCAGATCTACAGCTAACGACGCACGCGCCATATTGAACTTAGTACGAAAGGATAGCTGGTATTTGGGCCAGCCTGAGCAGGCAATGGTTCGAAGCTATCATCTATTGGATTGTGGCTGAACGTCTCTAAGTCAGAAATCCGTGCTAGAACGCGACGATTACCGCCTTTCGATATTTAGTCGAATACGAATAGACCCTCGGGTCCTGAATCATGCTACGTGGGGTGGTCTTGTAGAATGGAAAGGCTTTATGAGGCTTCCACCGATGTTAAATTCAAATATTGGAAGAGATGAATCCATTGCAGACGGCAACGGCGTGCTGTAACCGATAAAGGACGCAGGTTCACATAACGAAAACTGTTCTAAAAACCAGTTTCGACTGTACTATCGCTAGTCCTTTGTTTTGTGTCGCGGACTCTACAAATAAAAACAAAGAATCGCTTTATTGCTAACAAGTCAACGAACGATTTCTAGGGAAAAAGTCAGAAAATACATAGGGTGATCAGAGGTTGGTTGGGGATGATGACGAGGACGAGGAAGACGAGGAGGAGGAGCTACCGGAAGATCGCCGTGAGGACGAGGACGGGGAGGATGATGTCGTCGTCGCGGTAGTCGAAGTAGACACATGTCCATCGTGGGAATGCCCACGGGATGCGGACCTGACTGGGCCGGCCATTACGTCAGTGACACCGTGGATTGAATATTTATCCTGGTGTTCGCTTTGCCCGTCCGTGCCCAGGCCCGTAGTCGACGACCTTGCTGACTTTGATCCGTGGACAAGGCTACTGATATCCATGGCAACGTCCTCGTCCTGCTCCTTCTCCACGCATGGCTCTTGCTCCTTCGGGGACAGTATCGCATGGGCCTGCTCCGGGGTCATGCCATCGATCTGCTTGGGCGTATAGTCCAACAGTGTCAGACGCACCCTGCTCTCGGCCGTGATCATGAACGGGATCCGTACTGGACGACGGGTCGACGTCTGCCCCTCCCCCTCCTCCTTCTCCTCCTTCTCTTCCTTCTCCTCCTTCACTTCTGCCGAAGCAGCCATGCTTTCGCCCGGTGCCCGGTATCCAAACATGGAACGATGCCGCGTTGCAATATACTGGCGTTGTCTTGTTTCCTGTGCAGGAACAGTCTCACCCCTGTCCTTGTCTGATTCAATTGCATCGATCTTGTCCTGTTGAACCCGCCGTGCCTTCACCAATTGCTGCTGCTGTTGCTGCTGCTGCTGTTGCTGTTGTTGTTGTTCCAGGATAGCGTTACGGTGCTTGGCCAGCTCGAGCTGGAGCTCACGCTGCTGCCGCATCCGCTGAGTTTGCTCCAATTGAATCTGTTCCTCCAGAAGGGATTGCCGCCGGTGTTGCTGGTGCTGGCGAACTTGCTCAGGGGTCATGGGTGGAGGCGGAGGTGAGTAGTAGGCGTGCTCGTTGACACTGTAGGGGACGATGGATGCCCAGCGGACGATGAAGGAGGCAGGGGAGGAGGAAGTGAGTGGGGAGGGGGCGGTGAGCTGGAGGGATAGGGGACGCCGCCGAGTGGTTTGGACGGCAGTGTGTCGCAAGGCTGCTGACCAGGATGAGGGAGAGGCCATTGTTCTTTCTGAGCGGGGGGAGTGGAGAGGATGTTGGTTACGAAGGAATGAAGGGATAGTCAGAATAAGAAGCGGGTGAGGATGAAGAAGATGAAGCTGGAGCTGGAGCTGAAGATGATGATGATGAAAGGAAGGAGAGAATGAGGAATGCAGGTGCTTGTTTGCTGCTATGTGTGGGCGTGTGAGAATGCTGTGGAGAAGGAATTCTCGATGATGCTGGGAGCAGTAAACCCAGCCAGTGGTGCCCTCCCATGGCCACATGACGGTTCCCCAATTTGGACAGGCTCATTCCTGGCTGACTGACTGACTGACTGACTGACTGACTGATTGACCACGGACTCACTCAACAAAAAACCATAAGAGTGGGGGAGTATTCCAAAGGAAGAGACCCATGAAGGGGCAAGGACACAACACCCCACAAGGATGGTGGTGTCTAGCGCCCAGACCATCCTAGCTCCTCAATTGCAATTGCTGTGCCAAGTGCACACATCCACACATGAGCAGAAAGATCTTTTCTTGGGTAACTTGTTTTATTATTAAGTAGTAAGCAAGAGGGATGTTATTATGTACAGTGCGTCTCCAGGGACGACAGCCTTGGGTTGAGTAAAGGATAGGGACATTCAGACTAGGTATACAAGTAGAAGTAGCACGAGCAGAAAAGCAAGAACAAGAAGCAACGCGAACGAATAAGAAAGACAAAGCAAATAGCAAACAGAATGGGACGGGACTAGCTTATGAGATCGAGAGAAGCTCGGCAGGGTAGTTCTGCAGGAACGGAGTGAACGCCGCAAAGGCCTTGTTCTTCTCTCCACGACCGTTGTGTCGGTGGATGCGAATGTGCTGGTTCAGGTTGTCGCTGCGGGAGAACCTCTTGGGGCAGTTATGGATCGGGCACTCGAATGGCTTCTCCATCGTGTGGATGGAGCGGACATGGCGCTTGAGATGTTCCGATCGCTTGAAGATCTTGCCACAGTCATCGAACCGGCAGGTAAAGACCTTGCAGCCAGAGTTGTCGGGATGACACGAGACGCGGCGACCGCGAGATCGCTTGGGCGTGGGCTTAACCATGGGAGTGCCATTGGCGGCCGTGCCATTGGTGGAGACTGCGCCGGTGCCTGTGCTGTTGGGCGAGCCTGGGGACTGGAAGAATGGGATCGAGGGCTCGCTCAGGGTTCTAGCCAGGGGGTATGTGGGGGCGATGGAGGAGCAGGAGCTGGACATGGACATGCTGCTGCTGGTCGAGAAGGGAGAGCGGGGGGACAGGGACGAGTCCTCAGAAAGGCTGGAGAGGGAGCTGGTCGAGTAGCTGTGCTGGTGGTGGTACTGCTGCGAGTGCTGCTGCGAGTACAGATTGTGCTGCTGAGCAGAGATGTAGTAGTCATCATTGTACACTACTTGGCTGGTGTAGCCCAGAGGAGACTGGCACATATCCATGTCGCGCACTGCACCCGTGGCCTGGTTCAGGCTGACCTGGCTAGAGGAATCAAAGGACATCACGTTGGAGGACTCGCACATATCCGAGAGCTGGCTGTCCGAGAACGAACGCGCCATTGACATCATATAGGATGGGCCCATAGAAGAGGCGAGGTTCGAGAAATGGTCGGCGGACAGCTCACCCTTGACGCGCTGGGAATAGTTGTACGCGCTCGAGGCCTGGCAGTCCTCGCCGGTGGGTGCGGTGGCATATGGCATAAAGTTCTCGTTCTCGTAGACGGCCTCCTGGTACTCTTGCTTGTATTCAGCATCTGAGAAGAGCAGGTTTGCACGGGCAGGCATGAATGGGTCCTCGGGCAGGTCGAGGAAGGTGCAGTTGACAGGAGACGCGGGATGGTTGCCCAGGATCTGCAGGTGGTGGTGCTGCTGGCTAGCAGGCGTCGGTGTGAAGAGGTGGTGGGCAGGGTGTGATGGCTGCGGTGAGGACGATGCCTGGTGGAGGCTGCTGTGGATTTGGGCGTGGGTCTGCACTGGCGAGGGCGAGCCGGAGCAGGAGGAGGTCGAGGCAGCGGGCGAGGGAGCAGAGGCGGGCGCACTGGACGCGTCCATGAGAAAGAGCGCTGATTGGGCGTGTGTCGTTTCGGTCTGGTCCTTGGTGGTCTGTGCCTTGATGTGGTAGCTGCTGGCGACAGAGGACTCTGAGAGGGCCGGAGAGGCGAGTGCTGATGCGGTCATCGCTACTATATGTGAAGTATGGATTCAAGGAGAGAGAGAGAGAGAGAGAGAGAGAGGGATAGCGAGGGGGAGTATGCAGGGTATCCGGAAAAGAGTCGTGGATCTGTGGCAGAGTGGGAGGCAGATCAGGACGGGATATCTTTTTGATCAAATCGTGACGCGATTGGAGCAGAGTGAGATAGCTGGCGAGACAGGTACAGAGAAGCAGGATCTCGGGTGAGAAAAAAGAGAGAGAGAGAGAGAGAGAAAGAGAGAGAGAGAGAGAGAAAGAGAGAGAAAGAGAGATTGAAGACGAAGAGACTGAAGACGAAGAGAGTCAAAGAGCTTTGATGAAGGAGGAGGAGTTGTAGAGAACAAGGAGGACGAGAAGAAGAGGAGGAGGGGAGGTGGCCATCGAGGTCCCTTTTTGTACTCTTTTTTTGAATGTCAAAGGTGCGAGGGGAGTGAGAAAAAAAGAGGAAGAGACAGGTTTGTTTGAAGGAGAGTATTCAGTCGACTCAATTGGACTGTATTGATTAGAGTACTCCGACAGACCACCACGGTAGTGACTATAGAGGAGAACTCAAACAAACAAAAGGCACACAACCTCATCGTAGAGTAACGCTTTCTATTGAATTCAATTGCTCACGGCTGTTTGCACTATTCAGCGTCAATTCAGTCGAGCGTAAACAAACCTGGTTTATATCACTTTTGTGTGTATGTGTGTGTATATGTTTGTGTATATGTGTGGGCGTCTATGGCGTGTGGTCATTCATTCAATCAGTCATTCACTCGCCCATTCATTCATTCACACAGTCACCCACTCACTCACTCGCCCACTCAGTTTGTTCATTCAGTCAGTCAATGAGGTGTGCGTCCAGTGCTGACTGGACTGACTACCTCTCTCTTCGGTCATCCATCCCCCGGAGCTGCCAGCCCTGGGCACTCCGTCTACCCCGTCCCCAATTCGGTCTTCTCCCTCCCTCCTTCAGTATCCAGTCCCCAGCATCACACCCTCATCCATCATGCGTGTCCACCCTCGCTCGACCCGCTCACCCTGGGTCCATTTTCTCTGTCGTATCCAATCAGTCTGAATCCCTAGCCGCTGCTCTTCTCTAGAAGCCTTCGATTCTTCTGACACCAAAGGATGGGGAAGCAAAAGAGCATTCGCCAGCCCAGCATTCCCTGTCGAAAGGTGCCTCCTCTGGACCTTTCTCGCTTCCTCTCGCGCTTTCTCTCTTCCCCTTAATCGGTCTTGAGCTGTTTCTAATCTAAAACAGGCAAGCTCGATCTAAGGTAGACGGACAGGGCTAAACCGACCAACCAGAAAAGATCTCAGCCCGTATACACCGACCAGAACAAGAATGTTTGGCACTTCCCATAGTAGCTGTGGCATGGCGAAATGAACCATGGACCTTCCTCCACAAGTAGACCCGGTCAGATCTGGTAGAAAAGTAAAATATTAATGAGAGACAGCATGAAAAGAAAAAAACAAAAGAAATCACACATGATTGTCCCGGCGCTCCTCCCAGCACACCCCACACTGGTCTGTTCACCCCCCATCCCAAAAGCAACAGCGCTCAAGCCAATTTACGGCCGCAGACTGACTGCCATCTCATCTTTTTCTTTTTCTTTTTTTTTCCCGCGCAAGCGACCAAAGGGTAAGAGCGCGAGCCACATAATAAGAGAGCCCTGGACTATGCACAACCAATTCTAAAGGATAGGTCGAGTGACCATAGTAATAAAGCAAAGCAAAGGCGCAGGCAATAACAGCAGCTCTAGCCTAAATTGCTGGATGGCTGGCCATATGGTCTCCTTTCTACGTACGAATACCTGTCTTCTCGTAAGTAAATTATCAAGCGGGCTGCTCATCACACCATCAATCCAAAACATCACGGGAGGTATCTACACATAACTATCGTGTCGCGCTGTCAAGTGTTCAGTTGCACTTTATTGTGTCCGATGGCGGCTCGTAGTCGCGCTTTCTTTTTTGTCAATGGCTCACGTTGCTGAGCTCGTCACCTGCAAAAAAAAGAAAAAAAAAAAAAAAAAAAAAGAGCAATGCAAAGGCGGATTCAAGGAGAAAGGGCGGATGACAGTCTCGACGCTTCATGCAACCACCGGTTTATATGGTGCTTGCATGGAGTCGTGGCATACAGAAATAGACAGTGCGGTCTGTCTATCTAGGAGCTGGTTATCGTTATTTCGTCGTATCGTTGCTATCCGTTTCCACAACCATGAATCAACTGGACCCTCGGTCAATGATACCGTCCATAAACATTGCAGGTCTCCAATAACTGGCACCCTGGGCTTAGAGGCAAGGAAATGGTGGCCTGCTACCTTACCAAGGAAAAAAAAAAACAGACTTTGGGCGTAGGTTTTGCAGACGCATAGCTTCATCTGAAATCATTAGAGTTAGTCCACTCCTCCTGGGCTTACTGACGTATCTGACACCTGGAATACCATGTGGTCAATGGCGCATACCGGTCCTTAAAGCTCTTGTTATTCAATCTGCGTTCAAAACCCGTTATCAAGTCCTCTCTTATCGGGTCCGGTGTCTTCTGGACATTCGCGCGCTAGGACCGCGAACCGTTGGTCATGCTTAACAGAGATGGCTTTGGTAGCGTTGGAGAGCAAAACGAGAAGTGGATGAACAAGAGAGCATGGTTCACCCACCAGGTCAACCTGACAAACCTTTTCTAGCTCTATCAAAGATATATAGAGCGTTGACGCATCATACTGCTGACCTATGCAATCGATAGATTTCTTTATGCGCGTTCGCTATGAAACAGGCCGTTCGGCATCCCGATTCTATCTTTTTTTTTTGGGCAGGCGGGCGGGCGGCACAGCAAGTAAATGGGATCATGTAGTCCTGGAATGCGAGAAAATAAAATCGAGATTGGATATCATTTTTCATTACAAAATGGCGGCCTTCCTTTACGGATCGCTCATCAAGGGAGCCACATATCCTCTCTGAGGACTCAAAAGTAGATAGACTTCTGGCACTAGCCAATATATGACAATTTGGAGGCCAGGGACGGACAGTTCGTGATCATGTACCTGTCTCTATCTATAACTAACCTTGAGAACGTATTCTAACTATCATTATACTGCAACATCAGAGGAGTAAATCGTGCGCAGGCATTGATCCACCCAGCACAAGACCCAACCCTCTCTCTCTCTCGTTATAGTCGCGAGGCCAAGGTCAGGTCAGCGGCCGATTAGCTATATCTGCTCATTGTTGAGCTTCGCTTCTTTTCTGCTGAAAGCTGATCTCCTGGCGGGCAAGCTCCCTCACATCTGTACCTCTTCATAGGGAAACGCCTGTCGAGCAAAAAAAAAAAAAAAAAAAAAAAAAAAAAAGACTTTTCCCCCCATGTTTACTACTGGCGCACATACTTCTACGCGCTAGTATCAAAGGACATCGCCCAAACACGATGCGAGAACCATCGAACTACGCTTGGGTCTTCTAGGGTGTGAGACGAAGAATGTTTGATTGAATGCATCGGAACGCGGCGAAGCGTGGTGGAGCGTCGTACAAGAAATGAGAGCATTCTTTTTTTTTTTCTTCTTTTTGGATCCGAAACAGTAAGTATTCCTTGCTGTGTTTCCGCGAACATTCTCGCCAAGAGGATATCATCTTTGTGCGTGCTTGGCTAGGCAATTCGGCGGCGAATTAGACCCTCGGAAACGCATTTAGTTATATTCCTCAGACAGTCTGATGCTTTTTCACTAAATACCATCCTATACATCGAATAGTTTTACGCGAGTACGATTTTTTTATTATTATTATTCCAACATCCAAAGGTGCCAGAGTAGATCTAATGATTCTAGGGTGGAGAGTGCACAACCCCGTATTGATTATGATACAACCAAAATGGTCTATCCCTTCTCTTTTTTTCTTTTTGTTAAACTGCCAGTAGCAACAGAGGAATTATCCTTTTATGTGGCCCAAGTCCAGGTTGTACTATGCCTTTCACACGAATAGTACGGATGAACAGTAAGGGTGAGAGAACGCATTCAGGGTGTTGTACGCGCTTGTATGTTTACATCTCAAAATACATGCCTGACTGGCCCCTGCTTTCTATGTTTCTTTTAAGTAGAAGACCCCGAGAAGGGTGAAATTGGGCTGGTTTGAAATAAACAAATAAAAAAAACCACATTCGCCAAGGATTATCGGATAGCGCAGATCTTTCTGGATCGCGACCAGCCTCATCCTCAGGTAGCACATTATTCTCTACCCTCTCATTTTACCGCGGCGGATGTGGACTCATATAAAGGACCATCGTACAGCGTTTACAACCGGGTACATGGATCGTATGAGATGATGATGTGTGGGACTTCAAGTCCATCGACAAGGAGGATATAGAATGACGATTTTAATGGACGTGCAATAGATACTCGATGCGATGTCCTGCACATGGTGGCATGAGATCAGACCCTGGCATTTCCCTTGATAGCTACGCAATGCTTGGACGCATCTGTGCGATGTGTACAGTGCATACTCATGCATATTAAGGATCTATTTCTAACATGTTGCATGGATAGTTAAGAGCGGAATACTTGATGGTTGCAGTCCATCGATCTTGATCCTAGGCTACTTTGATCTGTCCTCATCGCTGAGATATATCGCCAGTTGGGGCAGACAGGCGAAATGAAAACCAAGAGATCATAAGCACAACAATGGCTGAAGGAAGACTGCCGCGCTTGACTAACCTCTCTACAGAGAGGAGCGAGAGATGGCCTCGGTTCAAGTGCGATCAGCGAGGACGTGTCTGCGGTAATGTTCTGCTAAAATGAATGCGAATCAAGGTTGTTCGCAGGCATTCGTATTTTCCCTCCTCCTCCTCCCTGTACCCCTTCTCCCCTTGGCACGAACTAAGAGATAGCGAAAGTATCTCTTTCCTCCAAACCCTTCTGCACCGACCCAGCATGAATGAGATAATAGCAGACTCCCACAACTCCCTGAACTTTATTATTTCCCCTCTTTCTTATTTTTATTTGCTCCTTTCTAGCGCGTATCCATGGTTGTTGGTGAGATGACATTAGGCTGGCTTTCACCACCCGCATACATCTTTACAAGATACCTTCTTTGTAGCTGATCTGGATAAATCGAAATGATCCTGGGCCAGCACCTTGCCTGCCTTGCCTTGCCTTGGTCAAGGCTCTATTCCGTCGTTAATGACAGAAATGAAAGGAAAAGACGTATTGGATCGTCTGAAGGTTAATTCACCAATGAACGCGTCCAGTCCAAATGGAAAATCGAACATATAGAACGGGTGCTGTTGAGCCACTCAACGAGCTGCGTACATAGTTTTTTCCGGTACTCCCAAAAGCCGGAAGGGAGGCCCATGGTGTACTAATTAGTTACATACGACTGAAAGCGAATACGCCTTGAGAATCTCAAGGACAATAGGACAATAGGACAATAGTATATGTATTTTTTTATATGCGTGCCTTGTTGTCTCGGCGCCGCACCGTAATTATTCATTTCTGCTGTCGAATTGGGTCATGAAGAAGGGGGAGGGTAGGGGAATGCTAAAATCACAGGCTGGAGGATATGAAGACAGAGGGGGTCTCCGACATTCGCGAGTTGACGAGGGATGCAGCACCAATATCAGACAACACTGGTTCAGCACATCCCTGGTTCATTATTGCTCCAAGAACGACTTTAGCATGCAGACGCAGTGGCCATAAACATGCCGACGGCGAAAGGCGCCTCCGACGATTGATGAGAGCCCAAGTGTTGCTATTTACCCGTGCACGATATGTTCATGAGCTGAAAGGCCCATTCATCCCTCTAGCCGTAGCTGGCATGGGAAGAGGAAAAAAAGCCTACCCACGGCCGTGTTTCTTTGTATCACTCATAAAATGTGCTTCGTGCCCATTTCCTTTCCTCTTCTCTCCCTATCTCTTCTTCTGAAGTTGTTGTTGTGCTCGTGCGTGCGCTGTTCTCATCGTGCATGCCCACCACACCATGCAGCTCATATATCCTAAACGGGAAACGCGCCTCAGGGGGTCCCGCTACTCCCATTTTTTTTTTTTTTTTTGGCCCTGCTTACGGACAATTAACGAGGCGGGCGGGATTAGTGCGGGACGGGAGTCTGAGAATCCCGTCGCAAATTACGGTACGGGATAGATCGCACGCACCATGGCTCGACCAACAAAATAAAATAAAAAGTGTCTACGAGCCTGCCTCTGCACGAGCTTTAGTCGCGTAAATTTTGCTGGATCTCAGGAATTTACAGCTTATCTCCTGCCTGCACTGACTAACACTGTAATTTCTGATATTTTTCGACGCGCATAAAGGTGTAGACCGTGAAAGCTGCAGGTGTCCTGCACAGGTGACCATGCTTTACTTGATCCAAAGCCCTCGCCGCCCTCCTCCATGACCAGAATAAACGCGAATACACAGTATAGAAGCGGAGAAAGGCGTATACAATAGACAATGATACTCCGCAACAGTCAGATCGCCATGTCGCTCACCCTTCCATCTTCATTGCTTGCAGGTTGCTCCTCGGAATATCATCAGAGCCATCGGTTAGTTCCAAATAACAGTCTCAATAGTGCACCCATGACCATTATGTCGAATGGCTATGATCACGGTATCCTCATTTATTAGCGTTTTTATTACTTCCATCGCCCCTGAAATTGTAGACGCTTGCATATAGTCTATCGTATACAAAACATTATATGCATGCATACAACACATGCACGGTGGACCACGCCGAATGGTCATGGCGGTGGAGAAGCACTCGAAATGACCGACATCATACCCGAGATCAAAAAGCTGCTGCAGCCGGTCTATAAACGGACAAGCGGCCTCGTCACATTGGTTGAAGGACGACAGATGGAAAAGACGAAAGAGGCCTGTTACCCAATACACTCTATTTTCCCTTTAACCTTTTCGCGTCCTGGTCGGAGTCTTGTCGACGGAGAGGAACTAGCTAGTACATGCGCGCAAGTACACGGACTACTCCTGCATGCCATCGGAGGATGGAGTTGTCACCTCCAGCTGCTGACATAAAAACGGCGCCTGTGTCGCTGCAGGTGGGACAGCTTGAGCCTCAACGCGTGGCCATGGTCCAAACCAGGGCAGGAGAAAAAAATCTGCGCATGGTTGATAGTCCGCTGCGATAAAGGGCGTAATGACCAAATGCTATCCAAGAGGGCTCTGTGCTAGTGTTGGTCAGCAAGGTGGTCATCTGGCAGTAACTCTAACTCTCCTCACTTTTGGTAGAGAGCCTTAGCTTGGCTCCTTCCGGTGGCAGTGGGGTATTTGGACACACTTTTACGCTTTTGCGTTGGATTGAATGGTTGCGAATCCAAGTCAGACTTTTGTCAGTCAAGCGTTTGGTTTGTTGGTAACCCTGCACCATTTTTAGTTTTTTTTCTTTGTGTTGCTTTGTGTTGCAGCAGTTGTTGTATTTGTTGTTGCTGTTTTCCTTAAACTGTGAATCCACGCGCTTGATCTGCCTGAGGTGCATCTAGAGTATAATTTTCTCCGTGGAATACCGATGATCGCAGGTTGTACTGTCTCGATGGCCTCCACTGTGGAAAAAATAAAAGAAAAACAGCAAACAAGACAACAATCGCTGGTGGCTAGACCTCTGCTAAGCTATCGAGCCAGTACCCATGGTTGATTTTGCAGCTCGCCTTTGAAACAAAGACTTTCTAACGGTCGTCAGTTCCGGGGACATTACGAGCAAAGCTACATGACCCGTTGACCCAGATGGACCTTGACCAAATCCTCTTCGTATGTCTCGCCTCAACCCCGTCTATGGGCTGTGTACCCGAGTATTTTCTTTTCTATCCTTCCTCCTAGAGCTGAGTCCCATCCGATTCACCTGTCTTGCTTTGCTCTCCTTCCTGCAGTAAACGCAAAAGGCATAACAAACAACCATTTGTTAAGCAGACCCTAGACTGCAGACGCAGTGGCACCGATCGCTTTTGTCAGCAGGGTACATGTCAGCTACGGAGGACTAACAGAAAGCGAGCGCAGGCATCGTATGACTCTGAGGTGCTTTACAGATCACGAAACTGGCTGAGTAGAGCTGCAAAGTCTGTGTTTTTATCCAAACATCTGACATGGTACCACCATGCCGCCTGGATTTTTTTAAAAAAAGCACGCACGACTATTTTCTACCCATTTGTTTTTTTTTTTGTTATGTAACAAGGCCAGACCAGACCTATGCTCTTGGGCGGATGATGATCACCATCCGAAAAGTGGGGTGTCCTCAGCGTGGCGCTTTTTTGAAATATATTTCCGCGCGAGTGAGTTCAGCGATATGGGGAAACACGAGAGCCTGAATGGCCAAACCATGCCCAATGCATTGGACCGTCTCTCTATATTGTGCTGTTGCAAAGGCCAATTTGTCCATTTCGGGCAAGCAACTCCCAACCTCCAGCGCCGTTAGCAAAACAAACAAAGCAGCACTGTGCTCGTCATCCCAAGTCGTTCCTGCATTCCTGCAACAGCTAGAGACAACACCAACAACGCAACGAGTCGGCATCATCCAAACAACAATAACAACTGTCGAACAAAAGAGCCTCTAAAGACCGACCCTGCCCTACTCCTGCCCCTGCCCCTGTCCAATTTCAAGTCGAACCATGCCAATGGCAACGCATGCAGGCACGCATTTCGTTACTGCGAAACAGTTTTCTTTTTCTGGCGCAGCTGGGCTCGTCTGTTTTATTACGCTCTACCCAATGACCCCTCGACTCCAACACAGACACCAAATCCTGACTGACCTTTTGTAGTCTATGCACTGCAAGGACTGAAAGTAGTAAGAGGAAACTGGATGAGACCGCCCTAAACTTGAAAAGGCTCAAGCGCTCCAAAAAAAAAAAAAAAAAGTTGCGAAAGACATTTCGCGCGATTCGTTTCTTCTTTTCTTATGCGAACAGCTGCCCAGGTCGTGACCTAAACTTTTTTATATTTCTCATACGCGTTTTTTTCATGTCCGACAACGCCTTGGACACATTCCTCGACCACTTTTCCCCTCCCCCTCCCTCTAACGATTTTCGCCCAACTCTCTTATGTTTGTTGTCGATCATCAAGCTTTTAGCGTAAAAAGAAAAAACGAGCGAGGAGATACATCTGCCTGTTGTCTGCGTTTAGATCCAGGTTGTTGGGTTTTGAAAAAAATAAAAATAAAAGTACGATGCGGAGAAAAGTAATGACCCGGATGGTTACACATACATGTCAATAGACTAGCTTGAGGAAGTATATACCTGTCAGCAAAGCAACGGTCGATAGCAACAAAGTGGATTGACTGACCTGCATTGCGAGGTTACACCAGAACCCGTGCCCAGCTGTCTCTGCACACAGGAAAAAAATAAATAAATAAATAAAAACAAAGCAAAGCAAAGCAAAAATAATAATAATACGCGAATCATCACGATGTCATGGTTAACGTGTTGTTGTTCAGCATGGTATATAGTCTACGCGTAAAGAATAGAAAGCGCACGTTGATCAGGGTTTGGTGCCGGTGCCTGGATTTTGAACAACAACCTGCCACGTTGTTTGTTTGTTTTTTTTTTTCGTGCCTGGCCCTGGCCCTGGCCCTGGCCCTCGTGACGTAGCCATTAAGTGATAAAGAGCTGAGTATTCTCCGCCATAGTTCTTGACTTTCCTCTGTTCCTGAGTTGTGGGCCTACATAGATTTGGTCTAGTATTGTCAAGTATCAGTAGCCTACAGGCACAGAGGATTTAAACCGATGGTCTCATGGTCGCACAAATTCTTTGAATTGAATATTTATTCAATATTCGGGCAGGAGGACGGAGTCCAGATCAATGACAGGCAGGTAGTCTACAGCCATACGGCAAAAGAATCAAAAGAATAAAAAAGGGTACTACACTTTACTTTCACGACATAGGGCTATGAAAAGGCGTTCGTACCTGAATTACGATGGTACGGATCGGAGACGGTACAAATCGAGGCTCTCTTCCACGTTTACCTTCTAAGGCACCATCGCACCCTCATGCCGTCATCATTGCCTCACCCTTGACGATCCACATCTAGGAGCGCGCCCGATTCTTCCGATCTAAGGGGGACAAGCTGGTCGAGTACAAAATAGAAGCACAACAACAACAAACGGACCAAGAAGAGACAGATCAAGTGAAGGAAAGGGATGGGCTCCTTTTGTGTTGCTTTTTGTGGAGATTTTCACGCTTTTGCTGCAAAGACGCACCAACATTACAACCACAGTTCGGTCTAGAGGACAGGAACCCTACCCCTGAAATCAGCCTCTGACGCGTGTGTGCAGAGCATAGAGAGTGGGAACAGCAAAATCCCAGGAAGATCAAGGTGGCAACGATAGGAACCAAGATCTTATTTGCCCAAAAAAGGACGCTCTGAGCTGGGAAGATTTTTCTTATCATTCCTACCCAGCCGCGGGAACGGGAACGGTGCGCTTTTTTTTTTTTTTTCTTTTTTTGAGTTGGAGAGAAATGAAATGTACCCGCGCATTGAGCAGAGCACTCTGCCGCTCGGGAACGCCGCATCCATCGCCGTCCTGGTCTGGATTTCATCCCAATCACCCAATACTTTCGTCATTCTGAACAGAGTCGCCACTACACCAGCAGAGAGCACTGGCCGAAGGAAGGGCCGTTGAACTTTGTTTCTTTCTATGCCTTGTACTCTCGCGTCCTGCAAATAATCGTTTGAGAACAAGGACGCCTCAGTGTAAAAAAAAGAGCACCCTCAGAGGCAGGAATACACAAGCATGACATGAGACAAGCCTGCAATGTTACCAAAAAGATAAAGGGTTTCATCCCTCTTCACGACACAAACATCAGCAGGTCCTTGCAGAGTGCTTGCTAACGCATTCGGCAATGCTTTGGTATCATATTTTTCCCGTTGACTGCAAGGCTCGCATTGTGTTCCACAAAGTACAAAGACGTATTCCTTGAACCCAAAAAAAAAAAAAACAATCGGGCCTCTGTGCGTCTGGATACACGCTCCGTCGCTCTGTACTTGTAGACTATGTGTGTTATGAGTCGCAAGGTTGTATCAAATTGCATGTGCAGACTAAAAAAAAAAAACCAAAACTGTAACCGAGAATGGATGAACTGTGCCTGTCCTGATTTCCTTGATCAATGCGCGGATGACCTTATGCATATTTGTTTTCCTTTGTCATTTTGGACCAGTTGCAGTCGATGGCTCTTTGCCCTCGAGCTTGAAACGGCAGTGGACAAGGATAAAAAAAAAAAAAAAACGCTCATTATGACCTAATAATCTTTTCTAGCTTTCGCAACTTACGTTTATTCATGGTTCGGTTCTGGGCTCTCAGTACTTCAACAGCTCCAGAGGCAATTATGCATAGACTACTGCAAGGGACCACCAACGCGTTCGCAACTGTGTATATGTTGAACGACCGTCAAGAAATGGAACCCACGCTGGGCGACATTATGTAAGGCTCAAGGTTGTGCAACTCGCTTCTTTAGAAAGACCACGCACACCGTATTCGGTCCGATTGCCCAACATCGTCCACCAGAGCAGACTAGCATGGATGCATTCAGACACAGGGCGAAAACGCTTTGTAGTACAACTGTTGGGCTGAAGTGTCAAAGGTTCGAAATAGAGAAATGGTCGTGTGCTTAAATCGCGTCTGTTGATCCGTTGTCCGAGCAAAGAAACAAAAGAAGGGCATTAGGAGGTGGGGGAAGAAGGCGCAGATTCGTACCATTGCTGCCAATAATTCACATGTATTTCCTTGCATTATTTCTCTTCATACAGCAGGATATGGGCCTCATTCACCGCCACAAAGGCATAGAGGAGCGCCGCAGTCAGCGTGTCGTTCGACCATTACTAAGTCCACAACATATGATGCCTCTAATTTGCACAACCATTCGCTTTATTATGTTCTGTAGTTGGCAAAAATGGTCACCGTTCCTCCGATCCATTCAGGTCCTTAGAATTCCTCGGCAGAGCGCCTTGCAAGACGCTGAACTTTCTTCTTGAATGTTGGGTAACTGTCGCGCCATTCTTTCTATTTACCGCGACACGACGGGTTAATGCAATGCAGAAATGTGTCAGTGCTCGGGGGCGTTGCCAATAAGAAAAGAAAAGAATAAAAATAGAGTCATCGCCTTTCCACTTACTGCAGCCTCGATGTTGGCTGGGCTTTCATCGTTCGGGCTGGAGAGCATCGAGATGACGCTGATGAGAATCGTCTCCACGGTGTGGACGGGTGACCAGCGCTCACTAGCCTGCTCGTATCCGTACTTGTCCTCACCAGGGGGGTGCTAGAGTTCATTGATGTTAAAGGAGTCGACACCGCAGTTAAGTTGGGTCCTTAAAATTATCGCCTTTGCATCCATGGTCTAGCGAGTGTGAAGCAATGGCCTACCAAAATAGAAATGCACACATCGCCATTGGGATACACTATTCATAAAAAAAAAAGTCGCAAATCCAGAATTAGCGATCCATTGCACTCAGACGCAGCCTCACTAAAACTTCCTATCAGCTCTCTCTCTTATTACCATTGGGATGATACATTTCGGTCGTAAACTTCAGCTTTGGGGGCATCAAAGGATAATCCGGCGGGAATGTCATGATGGCCCTGAAGAAACCGCCCTCGCTGTCACAAGTAAACGGAAACAGAAGCCGCAGTAAGATTAGAGATGCGCACATAAAAGCATAAGATGTCCTGAACGTCGATACAGAAGCAGAGATGGTTGTGAATGCGCCTGTCCCGCAACCAATGTCTCCTGAAGTTGGGCAGAATTAACTGGGAGGGGTAATTCCTGTGTCCGCATGCTGCTGTATGACTGTAGTGGATTTCTGTCCCGTGCTGCTCTCTTATTTGGCTCAGAAAAATGTCCTGGACAATACAGCAGCAAGTCCCTGAATAATGTCGGTGAGGTCCTGCATAGAACGAGCGACAGGCATCTGGACAATCCTTACTAGAGCGTATCCTGTGGTCCCATGATAACAATCTCCCACTAAAAATACACAAGCAATAGACGCCAATGGTTAGAGTCCCGGAAGGAACGCTAAAGTGCTTTCAGGAAAGCACTGTGCCTGGCAGCATACAGACATACCTCGTAGATGTTGTCGTCGTCAACCAGACCTGCCGAGAAGCCCTCAACAGGATTTTTAGTCAGGTCTGACGGAGAAAAAGGAATGATTATAAAGAATGGTTAGTACTTTTTCATCCATACACACAACGACTCGGAGGTCACAGCAGTATTCTCGTTGTATTGATTGGTAATGTACGAAGAACCATGGCCAAGTGTCCCTTCGGTATGTCGCCATCAGATGGAGAGTCTCGAGGTCAAGATGTAGCCCTGGTTCCATGCATCGTAAACTGGCAATAGACAGAAGGAGCATAAAGCCATAGTTCTACTCTCCATTACAGCTTTGGCCACCAAAATAAACAGGATACTACGCTAAGTGATGGAGTCAAACCAGATGGCACAGCAAGGTTGAGCGACTAAGCGATGTTGTGTACTGGGCTTACCTTTGAGCTGGCGCTTCAGAAGGAGTGTTGACTGGTCGGACATGGCCTGAATGTGCTTGATGGGGATCGGATTCGAGTTTGGGGGAAGTGAAGAGGTGTTGAACAAGAGAGTGTGCAGCGGGAGGATGATATGTGTGGTGTGTGGTATGAGAGGGTGCTGTGTGGTCCTGGACGAATCACAGCGAGCCTTTTGTACAGAGCTGCCTTCCGCAAGCCACGCCTGGAGACCAGGAACCCTGCGTTCTGGCAGGTTCTTTCATGCCCATCCATACCCTTGCTACGCCTTCTCAATGAAAGCTGCTGGACGAAAGGCCAATACAGCATTGAAGCACTTTTCTTTTGATGTTTGGACGCGGCTCCACCTGTCGCAGTAGGCAGCCGCAGCCGACCGACCTCACCTGAACGGCCTACCAGGGACACACGCGATCCATGCACGGACGAATCGGGGTGACCGCACTTGAGGGGCAGCTCCTATTGGCGCGCATCAACGAACGCATGGAAGTCGAACAACCTCTTCGTTCGCAAACAACGCTACCCGGTACAGGACTCTTTCTCAGCAACTATGCAACGCGCTACTTCAGTACTCTTCCTTAATGCAAGGAGAATCACTTCTGTCCAGCAGATCGCTCACACCGTAACCGGTGCATTGTCCACCCCCGCCTCGCATTCTGCACCATTACTTCTCAGGGCCACCAATGGATCGCTTGGGAAGAACATGGCTATGGCTTTGAACGCTTCATGCCAGATCCGAGGATATGCTTCCAAGAAGGGCGGAAAGGGCGGAAAGGGAGGAAAGAAGGGTTCCAGCAGCGACGATGACGATGACGAGGACTCTGGATCTCGCAAAGGAAAAGGCAAAGGAGCCGAACCATCAGGAGTGGAGATGACATTTGACCCATTGGACCTGGAAAAAAAGATGGGCCAGTGCTTAGAGAGACTCAAGAAAGACTTCATGACCATGCGAGCCGGAACCGCTAACCCAGGTATGGAAGCTATCCGGCGATCGGCTAGCGTCTGCACCAGGTCGAAGCGGACTTTCTGACTTTCTGACTTTCTGACTTTTTTTTTTTTTTTTTTTTTTTTTTTGGCCCATAGCGATCCTGGATCCTGTTGTAGTCAAGATCGACAAGAAGATGGTGCCATTGCGTGATCTGGCACAAGTTTCTATCAAAGATGCCAAGACATTGATGGTCAATGTCAGTGATGCCGAAGTACGTTGATCAGCGTGATTGTTACAATCAACTTCAACAGGGCGATACATAACATATTGACTAACCCGATAGTGTTTTTCCACATACTTCATAGCTCACAACTGCTATCGAGAAGGCGATCCGTGAGGCGGGACTGAACCTGAACCCAATTGCTGAAAATAAGGCCGTCAAGGTTCCTGTGCCAAAGTAAATACCGATGCGTTGCGAATGTTGATCTGCTTGTATAGGCTTGAAGGTATCTTTGTTTGACCAGCATCTCTATTATGTATCTATCTAGGCCGACGAAAGAGTTCCGCGAGTCGCTTACAAAGCAGGCATCGACAAGTGCAGAAAAGGCAAAGACGATTATTCGTAAGCTGAGACAGGATGGTATGAAGGATCTTAAGACTGATCTCAAGGCAGGAATGAGTTCCGACGAGAACTACACCCTGGAAAAGAAGGTATGTACATGTGCTTTGTGCAGATCGCACAGCTTATTTTTGAGAACGCAGTCTTGTTTGAGCGTTAACTAACCTGAAAATTCTCATTTGTCAAGGCTCAAACACTGCACGACAAGTATATCAAGGATATTGAGGAGGCACTCAAGGCCAAGTCCAAAGAGATCATGTCCAATTAGCCAGACTAGGTCAATTTTGAATCCCAGTTTATTCCGGATCTCAACAACCAGTAATACAGAAAGATCGTAAGTAGCGATCTCTTCATTGTCCTTGTTACATGTTGTACACTTTTGTCCTTTTGATGATCCAGCTTTATACGATTGGGCCCTTTGGCTGGGCTTGATATTCCTATGAAATGAAAGACAAGAGGGATATGTGTGAGCAGCGACAGTAGAAAAAAAAAGTCTTGAAGCATCATTCGAATCAATGCTAATGCAGGAAACATGACATACCCAGTGGAGCTCGCCGACATCAAAGTTGCCCTTGAACTCCCAGCCAGACTCCTTGACATGGTAAACGTTCACAGATCCTCCAGAGTACGCATCACGATGGGTGGCATGGTAAATGGCTCTGCGTCCCAACTCAAGCGCATCTGGAACGGACAGGTTGTAGTCATATCCTGTGTCGAGAACACCATATGCAAATGTCGATCCTGATCCGACAGAGAATCTCTCGCCTCTCATACGGGTGCCGTCGGAGTCAACGTAGAACAGCTGTGGGCCTGTCTTGTCCCATCCAGTAATCATTGTGCCCATCGACAATCCCATACCCTTGTAATCGTAGACCATGTTGCTCAGAATCTTGGAGGCGGCTGCTACAGAGATTCGCTCCTTGTTGCGGAGCTCGTACAGTCGGCATCTCCTTCCGAGTTCGCGCTCCCAGTATTGACAATCTGCAGCGCCACCAGCCATAGTTCCGAGGAGGTACGGGTTAATCTCGATAACCTTCTTGACCGTTTGCGATGCTATTTTGTGTTGAAAGATACGGAAGCATTGGATGTTAAAATCAGGTCGCCGATATGTCCAATGTCAAGCTCCATGAAACACCTCAATTGCGTACCAATATAAGATCCTCCTGAGGCACGCGAATCGACCGCAACGACAATTCCTCCCTGGAACTTGAATGCGAGAGTCGTGGTTCCGTGTTGGATGCGGATGCGGTTCTCTGCAGAGGCGTCGGTATGAGCACGCAAAAAGTCCACCGGCTATCCAAGATTGCATGATCGTGAATATAATACATGTTAGTGGTTGAAGTGCTTTTGTTTAAGGACAGTATACAAAGATCAGTTGGTTTGTCCCACTGGAATGTCTGCATTCGGCTTACGTTGGTAACCATGGGGATGTCAAAGGCAGGAAGTGCAAACTGGTTGGCAGCATCCCATCCCGCGAGGTTGTCGCCGAGATTGTCTGCGTTGTCGAATCCTGCGGACGAGGTCGTGTTGGCGTATTTGCTGACAAGCGTATCCATGGCCGATATTCTTTCTTGTGTTGGTGGGTTGTGCTTGCTTGGTGTTGATGTGGAGAGAGAAGAATGGGTTTCTTTTCGTGCTTCTTGGGCGAGTGCGAATAGGGCAGTTGGCTGCTTGGTGGGTATGCGTTCGTGCTTCGCGGGGGAGGAGCACGCGTCGTCAAAGTGAACACGTCACCTTGGTGCAAGTGACTGGTAGCCTCGTAACCCGCACTCACCAGCAGCACCAACCACAAAGACTCCACATAGCTAGTGTTGATGCCCAAAGACATTTTATAGGAAAAGAACGACAAACCATCCATCACTCCTCTTATTCCGCACCTCTACTCTTCGCTTCCTTCATATACAAACACACGCTCTCTCTCTATCTTGTCTATCATGTTTTCGACTTATCCCGGACAGGTCGTCGTCGACCACCCCGTCAGCGTACCCATCGAGCATCGTTTCGACCCCTATGTCGACAATGGCGGGTGAGTGACCAGAATACCCTTCAAACGCTCAAAGCCAGGACAGCTTATTCCAACCTGTCCACACATATCTGGGCTTGCTTCCTTACATTTAACACACCGCAAGTCGCGTTATTGAAGCTGAAGATACCTTCAATTGGCACAGGGACGGAAACACTAAACGCGTTCTACTCTGATTATTTAGCACGCTGCTGTCAATTGCTGGCGAGGATTTTTGCGTAGTGGCTGCCGATACACGACAGAGCGAGGGATACTCGATCAACTCACGCTATGTTCCTAAGTCGGTCAAATTGTAAGGGCTAGCAAAGGCGTTTGATCTCGTAAGTATTAATTCCACGACTATCATAAGGAGTGAGAGAGTTAACAGGGTCTTGCACAACGATATGATAATAGGTCTGACAAGACTGTGATCTCGATGGGAGGATGCTACGCCGACTGCTTGACCCTCACAAAGAGAATCCAGCAGAGTATGGAGGTAATACAGGATCTATTATATTGATTTGTATGCCATGGCGTGTATACTGCAATGAAGACCTAATGTGTGGTATATTGCGATCTGATAGTGGTACCATCACGCTCACGGAAAGACCATGTCAACGGCTGCAGTCGCACAGATGCTCTCGATCATGCTTTACCAAAAGCGCTTCTTCCCGTTCTACAGCTGGTGCATCTTGGGCGGATTGGACGAGGAGGGCAAGGGTGCTGTCTATACCTATGATCCTGTCGGGTCGTATGAGCGTGAGACTTGCAGATGCGCTGGCTCCGCCTCGGCACTCATCCAGCCTTTCTTGGATAACCAGGTACGAGCGACGAGTCCGTCTAGGATTGTTTTTTCAACGATTGACTGCCAGCTGACATACTTGTTCATTTTTATTTTGTACCAGATCAACTTCAAGAACCAGGAGACGCAGAGACAGAGGCGTTCATTGGATCAGGTCCTGCGCATCACAAAGGACTCATTCACATCTGCAACTGAGCGTGATATCTACACAGGCGACTATCTCGAGATCTTTGTCATTACAAGCAAGGGCGTCGAGATCCAGAAGATGGATTTGAAGAAGGACTAAAAATCCACAACATTCATCAATTGGAAGGGCATATTTGGATGTGGCAAATGGTTTGAGGGCTTTTTTGCTTGCATTTCAAGTCGATACAATAAACGAAGCACGTTCATGTTTGGACCATATCTTTTTTTTTTTTAGAAAACAAAAAAATAATGAAAATAAGAAGCGATGTAGGCTATATAGCAACACCTTTCGCACCTTCATTTGTTGTCACCCGGTGCATACATATTTCATCTAGGATTTCAACTCCAAGTCCTTAATGAACTTACACCTTGGAAGAAAGGTGTCTGCCATTCAAGGTTGTATAGATGGAACCAGATTTTTTGAGGAACATCCGGGACGAGAAAGGTTGCATTTCTATACAGTCTGAGGATGGTTGGAAACGTGCACCATCTGTCAATGGACCTCCTTAACAATACCAAGACCTGTGGCAATAGGACTATGCACACGTGTTTTAATGATATGTCAGATTGTGCAGTATCAATCTAGGCCCATGGGAGGCGTCAGTTTGTAGCTGTCTGAGTAATTCATCTTAGACTTACAGGTTTCCTGGCCAACAACGACTGGTATTTGATCAAACGGCTTAAAATGGGAATCCAATGGGGCAGCTCTTACAAGGGACCAGATTGTTCGACGTGTGGCTCAGAAGATGGATGAGAAATGCAGAGGAGAGGTTCTCGTGGCTTGCAGAGGAGCACATTAAAGTTTCTTAGTTTCTTTGCAAGCAAAAGCACCTGTACCTGAATAACAGAGTTTGGACGTTGGACCAGAAGCCGATGCTCAATGGTCCAAGCCGAAACAACGGGCGATTAGTTGGCAGACTGTTGTTCATCCTCAGGCACAAGGACCTCCAGAAACCATATAAATACTCCTACCATCCCCTCCGTTTTTATCTCATTCCTCAACAGAGTCTTCAAGCACACAGACACCTTCTCCCACCAACACATCCACTCCCTCAACCACTCTTCACTCTTACAGCAATACTCATTCCAAAAATGTCTGCCGCTCTTTCCCACCCCGAGAACACCCACGCTAACCATACTTTTGCCGCCCTGGTCAAGTCTGACGCCCAGTTGGCTCCTCTTGCCGACCATCCCTACACCAAGCCCGTCAGCGAGGAGCGCGTCGCTGCTGCCAAGGCTGGTCTCGAGGCCAGCGGGTTCAAGGTCCAGGTTGTCAACAACCGCGCCGAGGCCTTCCACGCCCTCAAGGCCCTTATCCCTGCCGGTGCCAGCGTCAACAACGCCCATTCGACCTCGCTCGAGGAGATCGGCTTCATCACCTACCTCAAGGGTGAGACGTAAGTTTTCGATATTTTTCTGCATATCCTTCCGTTACACACAGCCAACCAGCTCGTACTAACGTCGATCGAATCTTTGCCTATCTTCTAGTGAGTGGAACAATGTCCATGCCCAGATCCTCGCCGAGATGGACTATGCCAAACAGGGTGAGCTTCGCCGCACCATTGGTAGCACCGTCGACTACTATCTCACTTCCATGAGCGCCGTCACCGAGACTGGTGCTCTCGTTCACGCCGATCTCTCCGGCTCCAAGGTCGGAGGTGTCGCCTTCGGTGCTGCTAATGTTATTGTCCTTGTTGGATCCAACAAGATTGTCAAGGATGAGGATGAGGCCTACAAGCGCACACACGAGTTCGCCGTCGCTGCTGAGAGTGCCCGTGCTCGTGATGCCTACGGCGTCCCTGGCTCGGCTGCTATCAATTACGAGGTCATCAAGAAGGCCAATCCCTTCAACCCTAGCCGTATCCAGGTTGTCCTTGTCAAGGAGGCCCTCGGATACTAAACATGTCCCTGTACAACAAATACCATAGACCACGTCTTCATGTACCAACAATAGAAATAAAAGTAGATCCCTTTTATGCATGCGCTCTATGGAGGTATCAAAAGTCCGAGACAGATTCGCCTATGGGTGTGCTGCTGGGTTTGCATTCGTGTACGTCTGGCGTAATATTAGCCCCCTGGATGTGATGTGGGGTGCGCGTCTTCTATCCTTTCCTGGACACTGAGAACCACCCGTCACCTGAACCATTTCTTTCGCACCTTGAACTTCAACTCCATACAGCAACAGCTACCACTCATTGCATTCCTCAAACGCATCGCGTCGTCCATGACTGAGCAGTCTACACTCCTACTGGCGAAGCAGCTCAAAGGTAAGCATAACTCTTCCCATCACCCACCTTGCAACAGCCATTCATTACCGTCAACTTGCACCCATTCCCACAACCCACAGGGAACACAAAAGAAAGTTTGCTACGCCTGCAGTCTCCCACGTTGCATTCCCATGCCTCACATTTCGAATGAAAAAAGAAAAAAGAAAAAAGAAAAAAGCATGGGGTTACGGGTCCTTCATCACTTTGTCCACAGGGTAATAAGCTGGCACTTGTTGGTTTCGCCATTGGTGCTGGCGGCTGGCTTCTGGCTCCACGACAATTTTTCTTTATCCAGTGTTTCGTGAGGACCCCTTCCTTGGCTGCCTTCTGCTGACTATGGCCGTAGTTCTGGCCCTTGCCAAGAGAATCGATCTAGCTTTACCGTATCGACACCCGTCTTGGATCTTGGCGGGCTGTACTGACATATCTACTCATTGTTAAATGCTCCGCTTAGAGCTGACGAAGAATCCCGTGGAGGGTTTCTCCGCCGGCCTCCTTGACGATAACAACATCTACGAAGTACATACTCATATTTTAAATGCTTCAGTATCTTCAAGAGATCCTGTTCAGTCGCTAATCAGACATCTATTCTCGTGTTTGTCCGTGTTGTAGTGGGAGATCATGATCATGGGACCGCAAGATACACTCTAGTAAGGCCCTTGAATGTCTATGATCGCCATGCCCCGACACAGGATGTCAGGGAGATCTATGTTGACAGGACGAGCAGGAATAATGCAGCAGGTCTTTCCACCAGTTATAATCATACAGGATGGCTCTCAGCACATCTACGTTTGTGCTGTCCACCCTTCTCGTGCTTTGTGTGGCAATCAGATCGTAGCCTGATCGACAGCGACATTTTCTGCGGCACCCTCTTGCCGTTTTGAAAAGATATTGCGCCGTGCCAAGATAAGTTCTAACCATCGAATTGTTGTGTTTTACCTAATACTAGTGAGGGAGGATTCTTCAGGGCGATCATGACCTTCCCTCAAGACTATCCATTGATGCCACCAAAGCTCAAGTTCACAACAGACATATATCATCCCAATGGTAAACGGTGTGAGGATGCAATTTGTCACACAAATAAAATCTGGCCAATCAAGCTGGATCTTGACGTCGAAAGTTGAAACGCGAAACCTAACGGTGTAATTGTCTATTATCTTTTGGTATAGTATATCCCGATGGTGAGGTCTGCATCTCCATTCTGGTACGACGCAAAGTCCCTTTCTCTCTCTCTTGTCTTTCTGCCTTGATGGACAAGACCTGTTTTTAATACACGTTCACTGTTCCTAACGCCTCGGTACGTTCTACGGTTTACTGCTCTAGCATCCCCCCGGCGAAGACAAGTACGGGTACGAGCAGGCGAACGAACGCTGGTCACCAGTGCACACCGTGGAGACTATCTTGGTCAGCGTCATTTCCATGCTATCTAGCCCGAACGACGAGAGTCCTGCGAACATTGAGGCCGCTGTAAGATATCGATTGCAAGCTTGGTTTTAGACGACGAAAGGAAATAGAAAAAAAATAATCTAACCGGCACTTCTTTGTGGCGCTTGAGCATCTTATAGAAAGAGTGGCGCGACAGTTACGCGTCTTACAAGAAGAAGGTGCAACGAATTGCAAGGCGTTCGGCGGAGGATATGTGAAGAAGCATCAGTGCATTCGGGCGGCGTATGGACATATCCTCACTGAGAGATAGCTGTCATTGAATAAAACTGTTAATGCCACAACCATCAACTTCCTTTTTGTTGCTATAAAGCGTTCTTTGCCTTTCTATTGCTGCTTTCATCGTGCGATTTGGATATAGTGCTATTAGGCTATGAAGGAAGGCCTGGATATTACTCCCACGCGCGTAAATGAGTCTGGTTGGGAATGAGTGTGGGAAACGATTTACAGGTCGAAGTCGATGCTAATGCTGCCTGATCCGAGATCCAACTCGATCCGCTCGGGGTTTCTTGCCTCTCGTTCCATCTTCGTCGCCGGGTCTTCGGTTGAGGTATAAGTGGCATTGATGTCTCTACTCGCTTCCTTGTCATTCTTGAGAGCTACATCTGCTTCTACATCCGCATCCACTGCTGCTGACGCGGATACCGCGGTTGTGGCACTGAGTGCGATCGCTGCAACAACGGCTGCTCCGTCACTGATATCAAGCTGTGCAATCTCATCCTCTTCATCCCTATCATCCTTGTCATTGTGATTTTGATTAGCGGCTGCTTCTCGCCTTCGCATCACCTCGATCTTTAGAGCACTGTTCATCGCAACAAATCCCCGGCGTGCACCCCCCATTGATCTAAAGCCAGAGTAAAAGCCGGTGCCCCAGCCTTCATAACGCTCCCCTTGAGTGAACTCTGTAACCGTGCCTCCTTGGTCGCTGGTTAATTGAAAGTAGTGCGTCCTCTAGCGTGAATAGAGCGAAGGTGAATTTGAAAGGAGGGAAGTTAGACAAGGCTCCCTTTATGTTGAAGAGAAGTATTAAAAGGTTGACATTTGTTACACACGTTTACAAAGCCCTTGACGATCCATTCAAGATGAGATTCGGGTTCGGCTTTTAGGAGTTTTGCTGTCAAGGAGTATGCTGAACAGTTGATTAAATACCCGTCTATCGTTTATCATCTCTTTTTTTCCCTTTTTTTTTTGACGTTGCACACGAAGGCCTGCTGAGGAGTGCTTACAAAATGGTGCTCCGCAAAAGAGTGTCATTGGCAATCGCATCTTGATACTCAGCGCTTCTCCGTCTATCATAATACGCCAAACAGATGCAACTATATTAGAGACTAGTGCCCTTTCCCTTTGTCGAGAGCAGTGCAACGATGTAGTGTTGAAAAGTAGCCAAAGGGGAAGAGGATATTTACTAGCAACGGTTCCTTTGGCTTGCACAAATAACGGGTTCCACTCTTCATAATGGCGCAAGTCCGTGAGGACCTCCCATACCTCATACGGAGGAGCCGCAATGGTGATACTAGCCTTGCTCTCCTTCATGTGTGATTGCGGGTTAATGGGCGAATGGACCTGCTGCGTGTTGATATTACTGGTGTGGATAGCCGATGATGAAGGATGGCGATGGGAATCAGAACAAAGAAGAGAAAAAGAATGCTACGACCTCAAAAGCTCTCCATAGCAAGGCATGGCAATATTTGACTACCCGCTACCGGGCCGTCGAATGCCAAGATTCGTTCTTTCTCCTAGTCATTTCCATGCTCCATATAAAGCCATGCAAGGAGGCGGTTCTTCGCCATTAAACATGGACGCCTATCAATGGCTTCCCTTTTCAAGGGGCATACCATGCATCTATTTAGCTATTTTACTTTTCTACGTGGTCGCTATCGAGCTATGCTGCGATTTCTCCAGTTGCTCTCACGCAGCTACAGAGTGTTTAAAGAAGCGAGAGAAACCATGTGCGAACCTTGGCTCCCTGCCGTTGTTATCGAAGAGGCTGAACGAAATCGCAGCAATCGAGAACGTGTACGAACACAGTTCTTGTTATTTTTTTTTAATGATTATTTTTAAAAATACCAAACCCTTGTGTGCATTTATATCTGTCGCGAAACGTGTCTTTCTATTTTTTGACACAGCGCATGTAGATGTCACAGGCACTTCGCCTAGGGCTCTTCTCTTTTCCAAGAGTTTCCATACTAGAATGTTGCGCTTTAAACAATAACGAACCGGAATATGGGCCGTGTGAGGACGCCTTTGTAGTATGGCGGTAAGTATAGGCTGCGGCTCTTGAATAGAAAGCATAGTAGCGCGCCGCACTTTGAGTAGGCCTTGGCGATCGACCCATCGAGCGGTCGCGGCTGTATCTTTTTTTTCTTCCTTTTTGGTGTAACACTCCAGAGTTGATGCCAATGGCTAAGCTTGGGCATGCTAAGGCAGCATAGACGAATATATTGCACCTGACCCCGACAGACATGTCTGATCGCACGGGTTAGAAGCACGATGACGACGAATGGCAGACTTCTCCTTGTTGATCGCTTTTTACATGCCAGAAAGTGTTCTTTTGCCGCTTACAGTGAACGAGCAGCACTCACCTGTGTAACACAACACTTGTTGCGTCGCCGATCGGCGCTGCGAACTTTCAATGCCAGCTGACCATGCACTTCGTTAGTACTTTCGGCTCCTCAATCGTCTCGATCAATAAGCCGAAGGACACCAAAGGATTGAAAGCAATAAAAATCTTTTACAATGCCTGCGCATTCAGCCCAATTGCTGATTCTTATGAGCACAGTGTTTGCGTACAAGCAGCTCTGTTAGTCTATTCTTGGCCACTTCATTGTCATAGCACCAATTGTAGAGAAATATGTAAAGGACCACAAGACTAACACTGGCAATCTTGCACACGGATTCAGGGGGTAATGTGTTATAGAAAGAGAAGAAGACCTACGTTGGCTCTGATACCATGAGGCACATAACAATAGTAACCGATGATCGTTTGCTTTTCTCGTTCGTCCTCCCGCCGCAGCCGCTTTTTTTTCAATTTAGTTTGGCCACGTTTACCAACACATGATCTAGGAAGCTGACTCTTCATTAAATGAGAACCGGTTCAGGCCGGCAAAACAAACAGCGAGGCAGGTACTTGGTTTTTGCATCCACAACCATCCAAGAGGCGCAGGGTTGACCGTGCTCTCGCATGATTAAATGCACAATGCACGCGTAGAACAAAAACTCGACTCTTTAGTAGATGTGTTGCACCTTGCGCACGACACGCGTGACGCATCTTGACTAAACGGCGGCAAAATCATGAAAGCGACAGCATGTGTATCGTTCTTTTATTAGCTATGATGCATACCGTGTGTGCTCGCGTAATACATTGTCTCGCAATAGTAACGGCAACAGCATCGGCAACAGCATCGGCAGCCGGAAAATATAATGAAAACAGGCCAGACATATATGGATAGTGTTGTGTAAATCTATCATTAACAATTAATCTTTTAGAGACACAAAAGGGCGGAGCTCAAGGCCGATCTTCAGTTACACGGAAGATATGACCTATGCGGCGAAGGCAGGAAGGACTATCAATGGAATTCGTTCGAAAACGCGTTGCAAAGAGAAATATCGTGGGACGACCACAGGCCAAGAGCCCGAAGATGACCCTGGTAGTCATTTTGCATGTTATCCGCAGTTAATACATTCCTCTATTTAGTACAGGTCATTCAGTGCTGCAGAAAAAAAAGATGCAGCTATAGAAGGTGTGGGGCTGAGGGTGTGCGACATATTCTTCAAAGGAGGCAGTGTAAAAGCGTTTTTTGGCTGGCTGAGCAGGTCTAGAATAAAATTCGCTGAAGGCTTTAATGACAGCTACTAGACTATTATGGGTTTTCAGGGCACTCATGGCGCAATAGAGGTTTGTCAACGATGTTATTAATTTTTTGTGTGAAGGGTACTCATGGACATCGCCCAACGATCGAAATGTGTAGTCTAGACCTCGTTGACTAGCTCATTATTCAGCAGCCGTGCACCAAAAGCACCACATGTACCGTCCATGCATGTGAGCATTGGTCGCCTTTAGCGATAGACCGTTAAGTGCTGCTCAACGTAGATAACCTTCTCAAGTAGGAACAGCTGAATATGGTCATTATTGCTCAACGTCGCTGCAAGATTCGAAATAGGACGCGTTAATGTTAAGTTAGAAAGGAAGAAAGGAGAGCAAAAGAGAGAACGCTTCTCTCTGTAATAGAGTCCATCAAGAATGCAGCAACTATCAGAGGTATGCGATGTATACGGAGCGGAAGATAATCTATCAGTATTCACGCGTGCGATTTCTTGTTTGTCTCTGGCCCACTGTCAGTAGTATACGCAATTAAGGCTGACTCCGATGCGAATTCGTTGCCATGCACGTAATCCGCGAACGCTGGTCTGCGCAATTGGAAGCAGCTGACTAGGAATTGTTAATCCCGACATCCATTGATTTGCAATCGACGCGTCTTGTTGCACGTACTTATTTTTCCGGCTACGATTGAGTACGGTGCACTAGTGTAACAGGGATGCTATACAATGGTGCTAGTCCTTGTCGCACTTCTTTTTACTTGAGTGAGCTGCATCGGCGACGATCAATTGAAGTGTCACCAATACAGTCCTGCTTGTGTGGACGCTATTGACATTCTCGTTATACTCCTAGTGAACAGACAGTTTGAGAGCTACAGAAACTCAAAAGGACCAGATATCAGACATGGGGCGATGTATGTGTTCATATCTTTTCTTTTAGCTACACTCTAAAACCTCTCGGTTCGCACGTAAGTCATTTGAAGACGCACTAAAAGTCTCGTCTCCAACCTTCTAATAATGTCCTCGAGAACACTTTCAAAAGTACACATTCGCGGTATCTCCTAAAATGGAGACGCGTCGGGGTACCGACCCTCAAGGTTGGTTGCCGGGCGAGGAAGGGCAAGAGAGTAACCAAACAGCTTCGCCAAAATGAACATCGGAAAGAAAGTGCGAAACGAGACATGGGCGCACGCTAGAGAAGGGGGCTCCAGCACCCAACCTATCGAGCACACACATCATTTATGTTTGTGCAATGAGTACGAAAAACCCCTGAATCGCGATTACCGCAAAAGGTCAAATTGTTTAAGAAAAAAAAAAAGTTTAGCGCACAAGCACTTTTAAATATGGTACCTGTGCAGACTACAAAATAACCTTCACCTCGTTTGAGGTGTATAGTTTATTCCGGAGAAAAGATAAATACAAAGTTAAGGACTCAGGGATGCCTTTCTTTGGAGCCCATTTAACTAGCGAACGGGAGGTGCAGAGGAAAATTCCCGGGGCAAACCACACTCATGAATCGATAATGTGTCCTACCACGTCTCTCCTGACTGCAATCAGGAACCAACTGAATATCCTACTCAAGAAAGGCGGTAGCTCCGCCATTATGGTGTAAAGTGCATCATTCGCGCAAATATCACGACACTCAGTGGGTTTGTTTCTGAAGCGGAAGGATGGGATTAGGATTTCTTTTCAGTCATTTTTTTACAACGCAATGGGAAGTATTTAAGATGCCATGTTTTGAGATGGAAAAAAGGCAACAGTGGGACCAACGACTGTTTTAACTGAATTCGAGTGTGACTTCAGTGAGGGTTAGAGACTCTGTAGATCCTTGCAGTATTACTTTCCTACTAACAGGTTCATAATTTAGACAGAAGGAGAGAGAGAGAGAAAATGGGAGTTTCATAGAATCAACTCTGTACCACATCGCATGAGATAATTTTACATTCAGAGAGGCAACACATCCAGCGCCACGAAATACATGCGCTCCAGCCTGTAATTCATACTACACCGAGCATCTCCTTTAGATTCTCTTTCTTTCTTCTCCCGGAGCATCGTACTGTAGTTGAGAATGGCGCCCTTACACAGATCATGATCTGCAGCTCGTAGCAAGGGGCTTCAGGAGTGCAGGAGAGAGAGAAGTGGAGTGCAGAGTGCGTCATGTTCACACATTTACTGTAAGGATAATTTCGAGATGCTGCTGGTTCGATGTGATGTGGTTTTTCTTGTGTTATTTGTTTTTTTTTACGATGGCCTATCAGATAGTCCGAGAATCTTGAAGATCAACAGATGAGAGCAGGGGCCACACCGTGCTCGTGTTATCCGTGCTGTTTTTCTTGATGCATGTTCAGACCAATGGGTGCTTTTCCGGGCCAGTTGTAGGTAACCCTCGCGCGTTGCGACATTGAAACCAATCCTTTTTGACTAAGCGATTAGCAGATCGTCAGCATACCGGCGGCCAATCAATCCATATATGGACTGAGGCAAAGGAATTGTAGCATGCCTTTGTTCCGATTGCTGCAACTTTAGGCAGCCCTTATCTGTATCACACAGCCAGGAACTACATATGCCTACTTTCGGCGGCCTCTCGCTCTGCTACAGAAATTTATTCCTACTACAGTCCCAAGTGAGTGCTATCACCGCACACATCTTTCCCCCAGAGTACGCGAAAAAGGAAGAGCAGAGGCAGGATAACAGCATGGCTGTGAAATGCACCAATATATATTACGCGTACTGCACAAAACAAATAAGGCGTACACACTGCGTAATCGCACGCGAAACCCTCTATAGTTTTCTGTCTCCTGATAATATCTCATTCACAGAATCACCAAGTTCTAAGAGGCTCCCCCTTGCAGTCAATCTTGCCTCTGTCTCTTAGTCTCCACCTTATAGATCAGAAATAGGTCAAACTAGTATTGGGATGAACCAAGACCAAGACGTTATAGCAGGTCTTTTTTCTTCTTGAATAGGCAGTAAACTGGATAATAAGATGTCGCGCCTTCCCCATCACTCCAAAGAAAGCTTTTACTGCCCTGGAGTATAAAGGACTTGAGACCAAAAACCACGTTTTGCCTTCTATTCATTCGTTTGAGTGGTATTCCAAACTCGCGACTTGTACAAAAAATAACATATCCAGAGCACCAGAGCGGGGATTGCAAAATGAACTTACCCTTCGCCAACAGCATGGTCCCAGCTCTAGCAATGATCTGAATGCGAAGTTGAGGCAAAACAGCTATGAAAATGATTGCTGAGGCATCTTCTACATAGAATTAAAATATATAAGCTTATTCGATCCGTTATTCATGATGCTGAAGTGCCATGCCGGCCGATCGTAAGAAATATGCAGAAATAGCTATCCGGATAACCCTTGGTATCAATCTCAGTCGTATTGCTGCATGGAAGGGAAGTACAAACACGTCCAGATGTTTCAAGTACCCCCTTATTGAATTCCTCTCCAATCGCTTCGCGTCAGCTACCTGATAGAGTTTCAGATCGCGTACAGCTTTGTGTCCTCCTGGGTCATTTGTCCATTATGGTACCTATGGATCTCAGTCTTTCATTTGAGAAGCCTGGATGAGTTGTAACAGAGGGTGAGCAGCCAGCATGAGCAGTCAACATGAGCAACCAACATGAGCAGCCAGAGCAGATACAACCTGTCCGGATCCATCACTCATCTTCGATGCAGCTAAGATATCATTAAAAAAATAGATAAAATATCCTGGGATCTCTGCTATGTCCAGGTCCTATAGCAGGGTCACATTGCCTTCGTGATGCGTGTTTGGCTGCCGTTTCTTTTATCTCGTGGCCATTCTTTTCATCTTCCTGACTAATTACTAACAACCCCGTGTATGGCAATTGGCTAACACGGGAGAACCCATGGAACACGCGAGATATTAAATGAAAAGGGAGCGAGATTGTCATCTAGGCCCCGATGCGTATCATTTACGACGTGTGAATATTAAAATCGTGAACCCTCGTGGGGATCAGGCCGACTGACGGGATCGCGGGAGGCTGAGTGATGATTGTCCCGAGTGTTTGGGTAATCTGCACAACATCTACTTCGACATATTAAAGTTGCACACCAAGGGGTCAATGTATACTGTCACTTTCACGACGAGAGCAAGGGTCCCTGATGCATGTAGGCCCTGCTGGGACACTACTTCGATTGCTCTACAATACTTGTCCGAGCAGCCCAGGAGACGACGACTTCAATTAAATGGAGAACAAGGGGATTCTGGATAAACATGAGAAGAGGACGTTTCGGGTTCTGTGGAGTAGAAGATGTAAGGCATGTTTACATTCAGTTCCGTCGACTCGTTGCTCTTTGTTTAATCTTTTGATCGAACATATCTGTCAATGGTAAAAGGCTTGAGCGTCACTACCAGAATGGCCTAACAGAGCCGATCTTACTGATTTTGAACGGATTGCTGTAGAGCCATGGAGCACCTTCCAGGTGCACATGGGTCTCAAATGAATGAGTGTGGGTAGCGAGCAATCATCATTTGCGCGCGACCCCCTTGCACGAAACTGCACAAAATGATATCTGTTTGAAGATACTACGCAGGGTTCATCCAAAGAGTAGAAGCGTTGGTTTTAGAAATCACTATGTCCTCCTTTTCTACTCACCATCTGCTCTCGTGCGATTGTCGCGAACTACATTGAAAGGGGGTAGGAAGGACAGTCGCAATAGCAAAAATAGAAGGAATGATATTTACGCAGCCAGAATGGGCTCCAGAGCTGATCATTGCAGATACGTTCAAGTGACTATCCTGGTTTGCAGCAGGATTAATTTGGCTTCTGTGTATGCTCTAGTAAAAGATATGCAATGCCTTTAGGCCTCTGCGTTGTTTCTGGATCAACAGCCCAGTGTATAGTCAGCCTTGGCAATGAATGCGAGAGAGAAAGAGATGCAGTTTGAATATATCCTTGTGCCAACAGCCTCGCCTCACAGTATAAGCGGGACTTGCTACGGGAATACAGCTAGAGACAGTTTCTCGGCTCGATAACAAGCACTGACCGCTAGCCACTGCTATGGGTTGCAGTGGATGGTATGGACGATCGAGGTGGGTTGTAAGACTGAGTGTCGAGAGAAGAGGAGAGGGCGATGGCTAGTCTGGAATAGTGGTGGGTGGGTGCATTTGTTGTTGTGATGTGTGGGTGTGAGTTTATTGCCAGTCATTCAGTGCAATTGAGTCCCTATGCACTCCCATTCAAATCCAAACGAGCCATGGGTGGATGTGATATGGGCTAACAGGCTTGAGCGAGCAGACTATAGAATGTATAAATAAAGAGAGTGTGTTTGTATTCAATAGTGATTCAATCGACTGTATTGTGCATCCATTGTTTTAGCCATAAAAAAAAAGGTGCTCCATCCTCTTACGCGTTTTTTTTTTGCCCTCTGTTGTGTTGAGTGTTGTGCGTTGTGTGTTCAATTGGCTGCGACTCATCCGTGGTCTCGAAAAGGGTACAAAAAGAGACCGTCCAGTCCTCTTCCTCCCCTCTCTTTTCTCATTTTTCCATCCTCTCCTCTCTCCTCACCTCTTTCAAAGTGGAAATAGAAAAACGACTCTGCTTCGCCCTCGACTCACCCTCATTCGCCAACACAACAGCGCAGTGCAACCCATATTCCCTTTTTTATACACAGCAACGTCTCGCCCAATGACTGCCTCAGCACCAGCATCCGCCCAGGCACAGGTCAAGGACATCGCACAGTCACACATCCATCACTACTTCTACAACCAGCACCAGCACCAGTACCAGAGCCAGCAGATCCAGTCCTCCTCGCCCACAATGTCCGTTAACTCCGTCCCCTCTCCCCAGCAGCACACAGCTAACCACATCTATACCCTTGACCAGCACCAGGAGCAGCAGCACCATCACATGCAGATCCTGGGGAACCACCCTGCCTCGCCCGGCTCTACTGTCTTCATGGATCTGCCCGTCGATCCCTTCCTGCCCACGCGCGCAAGCAACTTCCTCTTTTCAGACTGCGATTCCCCCATGGCTACTGCCACAGCCCCCTCCGCTGAGGACTGCCAGGCCTCACACGAATACATGTATGCACATCAGCCTACATCCGTCAAGACCGAGTTCTCGAACGACCAGTTCGCTGCGATCGCGCCCACCTACATGATGGCAATGGCCCGCTCCTTCTCTGAAAGTCAGCTGTCGGGAATCTGCGGTACCGCTGTCGCCGGCGTTGTCTCTGTAGCCACCGCAGCCGACATGTGCGACTCTCCTCTGATGTATGCTCAGCAGGGTATCTACGAAGACGAGTATCATTACGCGAACCAGCATCAGCACCACCACCATCATAGCTACTCCACCAGCTCGCTCTCGGCCCTATCTGACGATTCTTCCCTGTCGCCACGGTCGACCTCCTCAAGCACGCTCTCGCTCTCCTCTTACCCGCTGTCCAGGACCCTGAGCGAACCCACAATGACCCCTCTGTTTCACCAGGGCTTGATCTCGGCCTCCTCCTCCGCATCAGATCTTGCTGTCGGCAACGAATCCGATACATCCCCCGTCAAGCCCACGCCTAAACGATCCCGCGGCCGCCGCGTCTCGAGCCACCCCGACAACTCTGGTTGTAAGGTCTTTACCTGTCGCTTCGATGACTGTGGCAAGATCTTTAAGCGATCCGAGCATCTCAAGCGCCATGTTCGTTCTATTCATACCCTCGAAAAACCCTTTCCCTGCCCTATCCATAACTGCCCCAAGCGGTTTTCACGGTCTGACAATTTGAATCAGCACATCCGCATCCATCGGCACAGCAATGCCACCAGGGCGACCGATAAGAACAGCAAAGCATTTGCAGCCTTTACGCCCTTCTTGCAGACGTACTCGACTGATCTCCTCACCCTCTAGACATCCTTTGCTTCCTTTCCCACTGCCTGTAACACCTTGTATTACCCAACTCTTGTTTCTTTGCTTCTTTGCTTCTTTTGCTTTTGCTTCTTTTGCTTGTACATACATAAAATAACGCGCTCATACAGATACCACATCGGACAATAAAAAAGTGTCTATTATTTGCATTCATTGATATTTGTTTGTTACAATCCAAAGAAATGGCACAAGTGTAGGCGTAGGTGCAAGTGAGTGTAATACATGTGTAGGTGCGCGCAAAAAAAAAAAAAAAAAAGATGCAATTAAGGTTTATCGACGGGGCTCATCCAGTCGCCTCTTCAGTTCTTGGATGGTGTTCAGTCCAGCGTCCGCGGAGCCCAGATGTGTCCCTGAGTCATGCGAGGCTGTTGAGGACGATGAAGTTGGAGGCGTTTGCGTTTCTTCGCTTGGTTGTGAAACGACCTCATCTGTATTAATTAAAAAAGGGTAGCATAGACAAAATCTTAGGTTAGTCCTTTGTGAAGTAAGACCGCATAGAGGACAGCACAAGTCCTATATCCACACTAAAACACGTACCAATCCAAGCGCGAACGATGGGCTCAGTGTCCGTCTTCTTGATAACCTCAACAATCTCCTGAATCATTTGTCCCATGCCTTCGATGAATTTCTTGGAGTATGGACCGCGCACCATTTCGAGCACCTTTTTGACAAAGTGCATCGAGAGCGACTGGTCCATCTTGCGCGCACGCGCCTGGATATAGTCTAGAACAGGCATGACATAGTTCAATTGCATCAGGTAAATCATCCTATCCAAGATGGATTTTCGATAGGTCATCTATTGGATAGCAGAAGGAAAGGAACGCTTTAAATATGTGCTTTGCTCCCTATGCAAAGAGATATATGCAAACGAGATAAAATCTTTCGGTTTTTTTGAGCAGCCTTTGGCTATCGACAGTACCATGATTTCAGGATTTAGTACTAGGGGGGCTTCAAAAAAATTGACAAGTGTGGCAAACACCTCTGTCTGTTGCAATGGGTGCTTGTACGACATCTAAATCACGATACCATAAACATAAGAAGTGCATAAGTCGCGTATCCCGGGGCAGGGCGCCATTCATGTGTCTCGCAGCCATTTTCTCGTAACATACCTCCTCAATGAGTAGCAGTGGAAGCGGGACTTCGTGCGTTCTAAAATAGGTTTCGATGTAACTCGTTTCCGTGATCACAAACTGAATCCAATACAATAGAGCCATTGAGGCGACCGGCGTCCTGATAGAAAGAAAGTGATACCATTTGGTCAATTGATGCAGGCATAAACTTCTCTCGATGCAAAACAACGTCCCAGTACCCATGGGCGATGTTGGATGAAATTGCAATGCGCACAACAATGCACCGTGTATTCGAAAAAACGCGCATGAATGCTGAATGCTTACTCAATCGCAACCAAAAGATTCGCAAGAATGGGCGTCAGGTCTGTTCCAGCTGTTCGTTTTGAAAGTGTATCCTCTAATGCGCTCAGTGCCTCATATGTCGGCTGCACGTCCGATGTGTCTGTGACCATATCGTCGTCCTCGTGCACACTCGCCGCATAGGCCACCAGCCAGAGATATTTTTCCTTGTGATCCTGCTTAACGACACCGCCCTTAAAACTTGGAACAAAGATAGAAGACAACATGATTTCTATAGAGAAAAACGACGGTAAGAAGACAATTGTCAATTAGTCGACTCGTTTGGATAGGCATCGACAATTGATAATGCAACGACCAAGAACCAGTGGCATGTGTAGTTCTTGCAATTTACCAAAGAAATCAGGGTCACGTAAGAAATATGTGGAGGGCGGATGCTCGCTGGTGTATGCTCTGTGCAACTATAGCCCAGTAAAACAAAGTAAGCAGTAACTGTTAGAACGGGTTGTGGATTTGGCAGATGCACATGCAACTCACGGGCAGTTTTCGACGTACCAACATAACATCTCCGGGCGAGGGTATGCGGGATTGCAGAATGGCCGAGATAGCACTTGCCACATTGGATGATGCTCCTGCAAGCAGCATTCTTAAGGTTGCCACGAGTGGCGGTCTAGATGCATGCAAAGAGGCGATGAGTTGCCTGTACCATTCAAAAGAATGCAGGAAAACTCTGTACCGTGCCTGAACAACAACTGCGGCACAAAGGCTTACTTGTTGAACTTTTCTAGCACTCCCGATTCCAGCTCTTTCGATATCCGCTTCAGTGGCATTCCCCTGTCAGTTTTCATCAGGCGAAATAGCAAGACTTGAGTGTAGAGATATGTGTGCTCGCTCTGACAGCAAACTTTCTGTTATGCAGATATCAACCAAAATAAAGTGTAAGGTTCAATCAGTCTTGAAAGACTACGTAGAATTCGTGCTTCAACATTCTGTATGCTCACTGTAAACTTACCACTAAGTCTGGTAGTCTGTCCAAGAGCCCAACGTCATCCTCTTCCCTGAGTTTATCCAATGAGTCCAGCAATACTCCTGAGAACACGTTCACAAATGTCGACGCCGTGGCGACACTCGCAATCTCCCCTTTGTATCCTGCGTCCGAGATGCGCTGCATTTGCATAAGGAAGAGAATACATTAGCCTTGCGAAAGAAAATATAGGGTGACGATGTAATACTTCATGATTCGAACACCAGTACCTGGATCGCAAAGTTGAGAAGTAAACATTTTTTGTACTTTTCCGAGAGTTCGTAAATAACGGATCTCCAGAATGGATGTTGAATCATGACCAGTAGCCAGTCCGGTGTGTCCTATAGACACGTAGAGTTTTCAGGTTTACGCGAGTCCATGGATTAATTGACACATTCCCAAGAGTCTTCTATTTCTGTCGTAGCCTGGCATCTCTTCAACCTACCGATCCATTCAGCATGAAGCTATCCGCGGCCACAGGGTCAAATCGTTCCATGAGCTGCTCCTTTAGGACCTCCTGCATGATGTCGACAGGGTCGAGGTCAAACTCACGCGCCCATCCTGACATCAGGTTGCACATTTCTGGCATACCGACGTAGCTGCTGTAAAGTGCGTTGACGAGCTGCAGAGGCTGTCCTCCCTCCTTGATGAATGCTCCGATCGCGTCCAGAATGTTCGGTTCCAAAATGGAGTCGGGTGCTTGGAAAGACTGCATCATCGTGTCCAAACTGCTTGTTGTGCCAGTACTGCTGCCGCTTCCTGCTAAGGTGTTTCTCTAGAGATGTCAAGCAAATCTGTATTAGCACAGAGATGTCTTGCCAATCAGCCGAATGTGCCGGTTCTCGAGCAAAAGCTTACAGATGTCATTGTGCGGGGAATGTTGCTGAAGGCGAGAGAGATCGATTCGAAGCTGATTCCTGAATCGTTCTTGTGCTATCCTCGTTCTAAATGACGCTGCCACCGCGGCGATGCAGGAGATCGAAAGAGATTAGTACGTCACGTTACTTGGAACTTTAAGTGAGATCCCTCGGTCGGAATGACTAAGGAACTTTACAAATACTATATTCCCATCAAGAAAAGAGGGCAGGCCTTCAAAGGTTTCCATTAAGACTCTTTTAGCCCGGAAAATGTCAAGCGGAAAACTTTTAACCCCACATGATGGTCAGGAACTTTTCCTTTCAACACAAGGTGTTCACGTTCATGTGCAGACTACCTTAGACTGGGAGGGTCGAAAGGATACGTCAAGTCTAAGAAGCCTGATCCGACGGACGATCAGATCGTAGCTTCGGGCCATTTCCTGCTCAGGCAGGCTCAAATACCAATTATCCGAATAAACGGTTCCTCTCGTACTAAGTTCAATATGGCGCGTGCGTCGTTAGCTATAGATCTGGTGTTGGTCGCAGCGGCGGTGCTGGTGATATTGGCCAGGGTCGGTGAAGGAAGTTGGGACGGTACTCTCCGCGACGGGATCGTTTAGAATCGGAAGAGTTATGATTCTCTTGCGCGAATTACTTAAGGCAGCGGGCTGCCATGGTCAACATTTACGGGCGCACAATACCCTGTGACCCTAGCTTGGTCTCTTCATTGTCCATCGCTTCAGCAGGATGAGCTATTGTAAATAAATCCACAGCAGCTGCACGAACAATATCATATGTGGCTACTCTGCCAAGTGATGGAGCCCCACCTCGGAAGTGTTTATTCGACTCTTGTTTCCTTTGATTGGATGCAGAGGTGATCCTGACGATTTGTCTTCATGCGTCCTAGCAGCGATACCAACTTAATTGCCCATCGTGCAGCAGAAAAGATTAATAACCTTAAAACATGCCCATAGGCTGCTATCGAGTGACAAGAAACAGTGCCTCACCTCAATAGGAATCTGTTTCTCGAGTCCTTTCACCAGCCAAGGAGATGGTCCGTCCTTGCGCAATGTTCTCTACTTCAATTCTTTGTTTAAGACTGTCTGCACACGAATAAGGCGGTCGAATGGCGTGGTATTCGCTTCCCTCGTCACCTCTAGCAGAGATTCCTGTGATCATGGAAGAAGGGATTATTACCCATTGCACATGCATGGCTGTTCTCCTGATCTCGGCCATTCTAGCACCAGCACTCTTGACTCGACTGTGGTTGTTCAGGCACATTCAGGGGTGGGGGTTTGGCAGATAAACTGTGTCTTTGTTACCAATGAGTCGCCGCTGGGCTGTGCTTATTGAGATCAAGCAGAGACGTACGAGAGACAATCAGAAGAGCGACGGGTTGAGGGAGGGGAAAGAAGGGAAGGAAGGGGAAGTGGAAAAGTGGAAAGGTGCGAAAAGAAGGGAAAAGAGTGCAAAGACACACAGCCATCGTTGCGGCATTCGACAAACGGAGCCATGCTTGTAGTCAGATTACTCGTGTAACGGCGAAGGAGAGAAGGTACAACCTTAACTACCAAAGCTGCGCAGGAATGTCTACCTGGATGTTTACAAACACCCTCCTTCTCTGTGGAGACGAGCTCAAAATTTCGCCTCGGCGGAGGTTGCCACAAAAGGTTGACTATGTCAGCCGGCGCTGGGAGACAACCGCCATTCGATATCACCTCCTCATCCCGCCTTGCCACATGGCTTTCATACATCAAAGACACTGCGGCCCAACTCTAGTCTTTGTGGTTTTTATGCTTCTAACACCGCATATCTCAAACGCATTGTGGAGGTAGAGTTTAATTAAACCGGTTGACAAGGGCACCCCACTAGGGTCGGGGTAGTCTGCTCTTTGCTGCTATGCTCCACAAGGATACATCTCCTTCCTAGCAGCGACCTCTTATTTACATCTATAAAGAACGCTGCAATGTCCTTTCCCCCTATTTGTCTCATCACGACCCTCACCCTAGTGCACCAGACCAAACACAGTAACGATAAGCACAGCGATTATTTTTTTATCTCCCTTTCCTTTTACCACTTGGCTCTGTCCACACTTCCACCCTATATCGCGCTCAGGGATAGATCCATTTACACCAATGGAATCCAACCCGGACAAAACAGCGGATGCAGATCCTGCAACGAATGAGATCGCTGATGTCGAGAGGGGCGAGAGACAAGAACTAGGGCAGGAACAAGAGCAGGAACAGGAGCACGAACAGAAGCAGGAACAGGAATTCGCTACAACTCGAGCACTTAGCGAGGATCATATCTTGGACAGCCCTGTCAGCGGCGCTTCGTCGTCATCATCATCGATTGACTCGTCGTCCCCAACACGAAAGAGGAGTCGACATGTGCACTTCCCTAACGATCCTACAACGGAAATCACCTATATTTGCTATGAACCCGAAGATCATCAACGCAGACGTCGAGCCTCTCGTCGTAATTGTGCTAGATTAGGAATCGATACGAGACAGGGACAGACGGTTCCACAGGGACAGGATGACAATGCCTTTGAACCAACGTTTTCCTCGTCAGGGCCTGAAGAGATGAGTCTTATGGAGGACTCTCCTGCACATGGTCTCGATGCCAACGTGCGAAGACGACCGATATCACTTCCAGTCCCTGTTAGACCGAGAATCACCCCAGAACTTGGCTCGGTCCACATGTACTATTCCCAAGTGGCCCAGCGGATCGTGCATAAACGCCAGCCGAATACAGAAGCGCGTGCGTCCCCTGAAGGATTCTCTCTTGGCCATCATGACGACAGGTCTCCTATAGCGGCAGCACTCGACAGAAATGACACAAGTCCGACAGGGGATCTGATCTTTTATATCGCGGAGGACAGACCTATTAGACGCTCGTCAGCATCTGCAACGACTGAGCAACGGCGGCCATTCAAACCTGGACATCGTCGATCGACACAGACTCTACTTGCTGTATTTCCCGAGCCACCTTCGCATACCTCCACACCGCATAGTGCTGCTTCGAACTGGAGATACCCCACATATCGACCACCGCCATTCTCGGATAGCCATATTATCTCATCCCCGTCTACCTCAGCACGCCAGCAACCTGCAAGCAAACATACAAGCGATAGCGAGAAGAGAGTAAACAATCTCACACGACGGCTAGCCATGCTTAACGGCGTATCACCCTACGCATATGATGCATCGGCGAGTTCATCCTCGTCCGCCAGCACTGGGAGTTGCGCTCATTCTACAATGTCACCAAGACAACGAGAGAAACAGTCCGTACGAAACACAGCCCAGGCCGATCCCATCACCGCTCATTACTCGACTTCAAAAGATCGCATCCTCGCTCCGCGACCGATCACCTATCACATTTATCTGCCCCTCCAAAAGTCCACACACTCACCCTCTCGTTCGGCCTCGCATTCGTCTCCCTCCTCATCCTCCCACTCTTCGTCCCGCTCTTCACGACGTTCGAGTACTCGCTCAGAAAGTTCCATCATATTCTATCCAAAGGAGTACTATCAACCCATGACGATTGACGGCTTCGACCAGGACAGGGACGAGAATTCTATGACGACTATTATAGAACCAGGTATCGCGCCCACAGAGCCTCTACTTTCATTACCGACCACATCTTCCATGACACCCCAATCAGTCTCATCCAGCGAACCACCTCCCGAGCCCCAGCTATTACCCTCTCCAGGACCGTACTCGGAGAGTCCTCCTCCTCGTCTAAACGACCGTTCCTCAACGCTCTCTGGACCAACAGCACATAGCCCTCCAAGTATGTTGAATGTTGTCCTGGCAGCAGGTAACGACGTTTCCTCACACCTTGCCCCGTCTATAACAATCGTATCATCACAGCTCGTTACTGGAGCACCTCTCACTTCTAGAACAGATGGCGTCAATTCAAGCTCTCGCTCCAGCTCCGGTTGTGACTCCGGCGCTGCCGCTATTGCTGCGGGGAGTCAACCTGCGCGTCGGTCTTTCCGTCAGCGACTGAAGGATAAGCTCTCAAAATTCCAGAAAAAGAAGTAGAAAGGTCCAGAGAACTGAAGAGCAAAGACGAGTATAAACGCCACTTGCACAAGCTATCTGTATATTATACTCAGCACTCGATTAAAAATATTTTGTCGTTTCACTGGATATGCAAATCGATATTTAAAAATCTTCAGGAGAAATATAAGATGGGTGAATGACGAGCATTGGATCTGGCCCGTCCGCTGCCGAAACACCAGGTTCTGTAGACGAGCCGTCGTCGATGGCCAAGAACACTTGATCCTTCTTAATTAATCGGCGAATGACCTTGCGGATAATCTGTTCCTCGACGGCAACATCCTGCTGATTGTCGACAATTTCCTGCGACTTCACATCTAAGTACCACTCCACAAGCGCCTCGCGACGGTAACCACCTATAGCATTATATTAGGGCGTTAGATAGCAGGCACAGCCGCTCCAACCATGACACATATACACACAGACACACACACAAAAAAAAAAAGGCATTTTCAGTATACCTTCTCCCTGTCGACGCACTTCGCTAACGAGCAGCTGCTTGGCACGCTCAAACTCATCGTAATCCATGCGTCGGAGACGATCTACCTGCGTTGCTTGCTGGCTGGCCTCTACTTCCATCGCCTGCATCTCTGCTGCTGCCATCTCAACCTCCGCCCCGGTCAGGTCATCCGCCAATAGCTCGTCCTCTTCTAGCTCGATTCTGTCCTTCTCAACCGTAAGGATAGACGAGTGCAGCAGACGGCTGGCCTCTTTCACAAAGTCTTCTGTGATCTGTTGACGAGATGGATATGATATAAATCAGTCAACTCTAACATTAGCATTCAGAGCTGAATAAGCGTCTTTCGGCTGGCTGCACTTACAATATCTGTGCAATGGACACGAGCCAGCGCTTCCGAGAGACGAATCATACTCTCGAGTTGGCGTACAGTAATTCTGTAAGAACTCTTGCCACTGCCTTGTGAGTCCATCTGTCTCAAATCACGGTACTTTTCAGACAACAAGCGCATGGCTTCTGGCGATAACTAAAGTGTACAATACAAAAAGCAAACGATCATCAGTTATGTCTGATCATTCTGCAGTGAATATCCGAAAAAGGCTCAATTACCAATCAGTATCAGTACTTTAGGTTTAAAAGTTCTTGCGTACTGGATATAGCGCTGAACCTGCTCTGTGCTATATTGAGGCTGAAGGGCTTCATCCCGGAATCTGTGAACGTTGACAATGTGCCGAGCAATCTGATAATCCGTAGTCTCATCGCACTCGTCCAGAACAACGAAGAAGAGATCGAAACGGGACATAATAGGAGGCGACATGGCGACGTTTTGCTATAAAGATTGAACATATGATAAAACTTCCTTGTCAGCCCTTGTCACACAAGGATGAAAAATTGGATCAATACAGGTGCTATGGTGTTTGGACCACTTACTCTAAGTGTCAGCTTCTTGTTGTATCTGCCATTCACCGGGTTGGCAGCAGCGAGAATAGAGGTTCTAGCGTTTAAAGTGGCCTGAATACCGGCCTTTGCAATGGAGATTGTCTGCTGTTCCATGGCCTCATGAATAGCAACCTGATCCTTCAAGTCCATCTTGTCGAATTCGTCGATAGCGCAGATACCCTACAAATAAAAAAAAGTAGACATTGTCAGTCTCTTGGCCAGTGCCGCGCCATACAAGTACGGACAAGCAAGTGGAAGGCGCTTACGTTATCCGCCAACATGAGTGCACCAGCCTCGATCGTAAACTCTCCTGTCTCCTCATCCTTGACAACAGAAGCCGTAAGACCAGCAGCCGAGGATGCCTTTCCAGAAGTATACACTGTTCTTGGGAGGAACCCGCAGACGTACTTGAGGAACTGACTCTTGCTTGTAGAGGGGTCGCCGACGATGCAGACATTAATATCTCCACGAAGATTGATACCCTCCGGTGTGGTCTTGTGCACACCACCCATCATCTGCAACAGTAGTCCCTGCTTCACTGTGTGGTGACCGAAAACAGCAGGTGCGATACTGAGTGCCAACTTGTTGTAAATCTGACCCTCCAAGTTAACCATGTCTCGCAGCTCGTCAATTTCCTGCTGTTGCAAAGAGTCCAAGAATTTTTGGCGTTCTTCATCCTGATTCTCAGGGTCGCGATCTATCGAGATATCACCCTACAATGATCCACGATTTGGAGTTAAAAATCGCCTTAGTAATCATAGTCCACAACCTGCTTTAGAGCTAAACAAGATGAGAATTATTCAAGATAAAATCTCGCACCTTAGAATCGGTAGCCTGGACCATTCCACCCAAGAAGGCCAACTTATATGTCAGATCGCCAACACCCAATGCCTTCAGTCCTGTAATTCCCTGGTTTGTGAAGCCGTCCCTTCCGCGATTGCGGTCCTGTGTCTCGCGCTCAGTCTGAACACTCGTGCCAGCGCCTCGAAGCTGGCTCACATCAGGTACGACGATAAGCATTCCAGTGAAGCGAGCCTTGTCACCAGCTTTGGCTTTCTCAACCACCTCTCCTCTCAGGATTACATCCATGCTATTTATGATTTAGAGAAATATGCCTCCTGTTAAGTATATTGTGCAGACAGGGCGTATGAAAAGCGAAACAATTAGCCTCGCGCGATTTTTGAGCACATACGTTCTTGGCATGCTGCCAGTAGGGATTTCATTAGGGTTCTCCTGAATACGAACACGTTGCCAGTCAATGAACTTTGATTGCTCAATGTTTAAGTCCCAGTTTGTACGGTTGCCGCATGTTGGACTCTGGCACATCAAAGGCTAGATGGACAGATATGTAACAGTTATTAATCTCTGAGACCTCTCGCAACGATGTACTTGGAAAGGAGCGCATAATACATGGGAATAGGCCGCATACCTCAGTATACTTAAACTGTTGCTCAACATTATGCATCACACCGCCGCAGTCCTTGCAGGTGAACGTTCCGTACAGTAACTCGGGTCTGACCTCACTTGTTCTCGTAACCGTTCCTGAGATGCTCATCAGCTTTCCAAGCCTGCTCATTCTCAGATCACGGATTCCTTCGTATGCAGGCACGTTGTAGAAGGCGACAGAGAACTCTCGAGACATCGATCCTGAAGGACGGACAGTGGCATTTTCTCCCATGGTGGTATTGATGTAAGAATAGGCGGGGTTGTGCTTCCATGTCAGGTTCTGGATGGCGCGTCTCAAGTAGGGCTGGAAACTTTTAAGGTAAAGGTAAGTCCTGATGTTAGCGGTGATAGTATAATAACAACGTCTTTTGCATGAGTATCGAAAATATTAGAGTTGTCGTTACCGGTAATACTGATCCTCAATAGCACCAGCCAAGACATGGTCATACATGTCCAGATCATGGTAGTCGATAAAGAGCGTATGACCATCGTAATTGCTCAACATCTTGAGTTGCTGTAAGTAAGGGGTGCTAACCGCCTGAGACGATCTTCCCAAATCCTGATCCTGCATGGTGCTCGGGTCGAACCTGCGTATCAAATAAATATCGTCTCAGATTTAGTGACTCTATTCCAACACAGTCGAAATAGTAGCATTGTAGTCGATATTCATCATGGTTGCAAACGAACCTTTCGATAAACTCCTCAAAGTCCATGCGAATCTTCTCTGCGGTCTCGTCCTTGGCCTTGGCAACCTGTCGTACGGGCTCGAATGGTGTGTATCGTGGTGTCGCAGCATCTGCCATGGGTCTGGGAGTGTCGGCCAAGGTAGCGGCCTCCATCCTGCCGGCGATGTCGTTCTCTGAATTCAAGAAGTCTGTCGAGTCCATAATGAGCTGTTCCCTGATACGCGAACTGGAGGTGAACACACAGGAGTTCGTAGGGTGATAAAATGCTGAAGAAGGCGAGACAGGCAGATGCTGTAGTTATTTGTAAACGCCCAATCAACCAGCCGTTTCAGCTCAGAGCCCTTCCAATCCAGAGACGCGTTGTTGTTTGTTTTTGTTTGATCAAAATAAGCTGTAGCGCCAGCCACAAACAGTCGTTGGACGCGCCCTGCGGTCGAAAAAAAAAAATTGGTGGCAATCGCATATCGACTGCCCTGGGCTAAATTAGAAAACGCGCATGAAAAAGAGAACGTGATCTGGTTCCTGAGAACAAGAGTTGAGCTGTTCCTGAGGCAAGAATAAATTCTGGTCTCTCCTCGTTTTCTATTCTCGTTATTTCAGTTACATGGGCCGTACGTCTCCCTAATTGTAAACTGCCGGCAAGTACTAGTGCATTTTGGATAGACAAGTGTACGTCTCAGTGTGGGGGGGGGGGGAGGTTTTTTTTTTTTTTCAACGGCACATGGACTTTCGACACTGACTCCACGGAAGCAAAGATGATGCTGCTGTCAGACAAATAAGGAGTTATATGGTGACGACCAGGTTGCTTGTCGTCCCAGCACCACGAATGGCCGCGGCAAAACATCAAGTTTGAAGCGGACGCGGCGTGTTTGCATCAATTCAACTATAGCGCTATGCTTCATCATCTGCGCTCCACTACATGGATTGTGTTTCGATAAAGATCTTGCAGGCAATTGCTGCTGCTGCTGTCAGCCTCCGGCACCTCTCGCCGCTTCGAAGCATAGTATTATTTTACACCTTGATCAAAGAGTCTTTGTCCCCACTCTTTTATCCTCTTCGAAGTCGACCTATCCCAAGACTTCTCCTGACCATTCTGTTCCTAACAGGAGCATTCAGACAGAATACCTTTAGGTGAGCATGGTGTCCGCATCACGCAGGGGAGGGGGCTATCTATTTCCGTAGTGAGGTGTTGTCTACTATTCCCTGCTCCTTTATTCAACACATTCGAGAGGCGAATCCGAATGTAGACATATGAAAAGGCCTTCCTACCTCGCGTGCTGCAGAGTATAGTCCGCAGTACGTGCCCTTCCCCCTTTTTAGTACCACGTTCTCCCTGTCCTGTGGATTTCTACTTTTCACCTTTATCGAGTACTTGATTCTCGCTGTGCGCATCATTGAGCGTACATGTAGTCAGACCGCTGGCACTTTTTTCACTCTTTAATACCAGTCATCTGCCTCAATATAGACCGGTATCTAGCGCTCATATCCCTGTTTCTACGCTTCTTTCTCCGTCCGTGATACTCTGGTCTTTACAAGCATACTTTTATTCATCGCCAAGGGGCATGCAATGTTGTCTTCCCTATCTGTTCTTCGACGTCTAAGACCATCTTCATCCTCAGTGCCCCGCGCATCGTCACTAATGGAAGTTGCGTTTTATCCCTCAATGGAGGGGTCCCTTTCTTTGTCTCCATCATCTCGTACTCATGTTCGCAAGGCATCCTTGGCTCCCTATGCCATCGGGTCCCATTCTATACCGCCAACCCATTGACACTGGTGCAAGTCGGAAAAATCAAGCAGACGGAGCGACAGCAATTGCACCTTCAACTTCAACTGCAGCTGGAAAGCACCCAGAAATTGCGACAGTAACGGGAATTAAATTATATCCTTGTAAAGGATCTGATGGATATGCGACAACAACGGTGCCTCGATCGATGACAAAGTTACGCGGACGCGAGAGGGGTGCGTCGTCAGCGTCAGGATATCAAGAAGGCACTGAACCTCGAGCAACGATTCATTGCTGCACTAAAAAAGCAGAAGGGGGTGCAGCAAGGAACTGATCATATCAGACAGGCGACTGTCCATCCGCCATCGTCCCCAGCACCATTGTCAAGCAGCCGTATTTGACCATTTGATTATGAAGGATCAACCGAAAGATAGATACAACAACTGTGACTTTGATGGAATAGAAGAAAGCTTATTATTAAGCATCAGTCCAACGAAAAGAAGAATGCGTTTTATTTCTACGCATGTCCCAAAGGCTTCAAACTACATCTGCATCATCCTGGCCAAAATCCAGTACGAAGCCGCGACCGCTCTTCAGAAATCTCTTGCCATTTCCGATCGGAGGGATCCTGATCGGCAGCAGTGCGGTGTACCAAGGACTATTCGATGCAGAAAAAAACGACAAAGGTTAAAGCTCAGTCTTCTCTTTGAAAGCTGGATACAGTTGAGGGCGCTGCATTACAAACTTACTAAAAGCTAGGCGATCGTTAAGTTACGTTCAAAAGACGTGAGGACGTGATCTCAGCGAGGTTTATTTGCCAATGTTTATCCAAGAATGATGAAACTCAGATTCAGCACTTACCCTCGTCGACCAATGTTGAAAAAGTCCAGCAGATTGCCAATGATGCCAAAGTCATACATGTTCATGAACCTATCGCCTTTTTTCTTGCATATTTCTTTGATAACTCCGTTGTTGTACTGTTCAAGCGTGGTTTGAGCTGTCAGTGTCTAGATCGCAGGTGATTTGGTGTTAGCGTGCCAGTTTTTGTCGTCATCCACCTCTATGTAAATAGCTGTGAGTAACTTTCCTACCAGATACCAGTGCCAGCAGCCCATGCCGTTGACAGACAGCCCGATTGCTCCAGCTAGCACAATCGAGAATGCAGTTAATCCCTTCGGTAGTGGATATGGCCAGTTCTCCTATTATTACGCGTTCAGCTCGTTAGCTCTCCAGATCAACAGCGCACCATGGCAGCCCACATCACATCCTAAATCCATTCACTTACAGAATCTTCATATTCTGCGAGAAACAGAAAGGGACCGGCTCCCATGTAGAGAAAATACACGCTGGCTATCGACAGATAGGTTAAAAACATGAGAAAGTACCGATGGTTGAAGTGTCCCACGCAATTGTTGATCCACGGGCAATGCTAGAAGATATTGGACAGTGTTAGGGACTAATGTACCCTTGGCTTGGTAATGTAAAAAAATCATGAATGGATCTTACGTGGTCGTATTTGAGGATGCACTTTTTGCACACGCTGCAATGGTGCGTTCGTTCCGGCTTTGGAAGATGGCCTACCATAGGTAACACGGGTCAGGCACAAGCATCGGAATCAGCCCCATTGGCTCAATGTTAATCACACTTCACACTTGCAAGTATCTTTAATTTGTCGCACGCTATTACATCGTTTGCATGTCGGCGGGGACTCGGTGAACGCTATTTAAATAGAATGGATGTATAGAGCATTAGTATGAGTACCTATGCGCTTCGCTGTGAATGATGTAAATGTATTAGTTCTCTTACTCTCCATCTCGACAAGAACATCTTGAAACGTGCTGCCTTCCTGTGAGCACACAGAAAAAAAAAAAAAAAGCGCGTTCAATTTTAACGCCACCAAGTTTAATGTGCACTTGGCGATGCAATGAAAATATGTCGCTCCCCTCATACATTCTCCGTGGATATGCCATCGAGTACGTAGCCGGGTGGTGTGGACACTGCGTAGTAATAATTGGCCACGATCCCCCAGACTATATAACAGGACCAGATCATGTTTGCAATATACCCAAGATTGGACGCCTCCTCTTCGCCCTCCACTTGCCGGGGGTAGTGAAATGGAATAAAGACCATAAAGTAACAATAAATAGTCAAGGACAAGAGAATGAACGCAAGCGTGATAAGAATTGGTCCCAGCCGCCTGCTGGCTATGTCGATCAGCAGCTCGACGCGATCAGCAAATGAGAGCTGTGTGCGGCGGGGACGCGTGGCGATGGGCTCATCAGGTGCAGGGTCTGATGTAGGGATTGGCTCAAAAGGTATTGAAGCTGACATGAGGTTTACAGATGTTGTTCAGAATGGAGTGTGTGTAAGATGGAGGAGGCATGGATGTGTGAGCAATATAGGATTGAGGGGACCAACTGCATTGCCCAGCCTGGCGAAACTGTGTGACATCTGTTACTAGTGCAGATATTCATCAGGTTCATTTCATCGAGCTTGGTAATGCTTCCACACATAATACATATTCGTCCAAGATTCCCGAAGGTCAATGACGCGTGGATGGTTCAGTGAGTTGCTGCTCGCTGCTTCCAGCATACGTGGTGCATCAAAAGTGCAGACAAATGGAGCCCTTCTTGGAAGCGCCCTTCATCAGAGTGACTTGAGGGTTCTATTAGAATGGCTGATTGAGCAGATATGACGGACATGTCAACGAAGATGGCACGACATGAAGCATAAACAGCCTGCGTGTTGTTGTCAAAGTAGGAGCGGTCGCTTGATACGTTCGTTCCCGCTCAATTGCTTGAGTCGATCCGCAGACAGCAGACACGTTTCGTCTTTGCAGGAAAGAACAAGTGAAGCAAGTGAGTTAAGCGAATTGGGAGAGAGCCTTTTTTTTGTTCGTTCGTTCCTTTCTTTCATCATCAGCAAGAAAGAATCTCTTCTCCTTTCTTCGGCTCTACATCCATTTCATCCTTCCTTCTTACTCATTTCGCTTTCTTATTTAATACTCCTTTCATCGACTCCTCCATAACGGACACACTCCCCTTTTCTTCCATCTCCATCGCATTCTCTTCCCCACACACTTTTTCTGCCAACGATCCTCCCTTCCTCAGGCCAAACTTGATGTTCCAACGGCCAGCTGTCACTCAACGCATCTCTTATGTGCTCCGCAAGGACGAGAACAGGAATGCGCACCTCCTTGGTGTCAATGCCCTCGCCCTCGACTCTACCACCCTGACAGCAAATCCACACTCACCCTCACAGGATGAATTTCACCACCACTACCGCCACCACGAGAGTCGGCACCATTCTTCAAAGCATCGGGTACCTGGAGGTGTCCTCTACACCGGTGGAAGGGATGGCATGATTGCTGCCTGGGATCTCCACTTTGAGGTACTACTTGTTGTACCCTCCACCGTTTTCTCACGGCGTTCAGCGTTAGTGTTAGAACAGCAGAAACTCTAACTTGTTATTTTTCAAATCAATACTACCGCAACCTCAGTCACCCGTACCTCGAGATATCCCCGGAGAGGCTTCAGAGGAACCAAAGGTTAGTAGTAATGTGAGCCAGCAATGGCGTGTGGGTTTACTGCCTCCCCAATTGCCCCCTCTTCATCTCTCTATTGCTCTTCTAAACTAGTAACATGGGTGTGTATCCCTGGTTATTCTTCCTTCCTTCATCCACTCTTTGTTTCGTTGTAGGGTCTACCGCCCTCGACGTTCCGACAATCTTTCAACCACCATACAGACTGGGTGAATGACATTGTTCTTTGTCACAACGGAGAGACCTGTAAGGAGGGAGATGCAACAACTTTTCTTTGTGGCCGACTCTCGAGAATCGGATGTGGAGTCGGATTTATTGCTGTGATAAGCTATTAACACTCGAAGTGGAATTCTACCCACGCCTGTTTCCACCTTAATCAGTGATATCGGCGTCTTCGGATAGAACCGTCAAGCTGGTGCGACCTCATTCACATAACTCAACAGTGGCCCATATCATCGGAACGCACGGGGACTATGTCAAGACACTAGCGTACGCCTCAGGACCAGGATGGGTAGCCAGCGGGGGTCTTGACAAGACTGTGAACATTTGGGACATCAAGGAAGGACGAAGTGGACAATTTGGATCTCTTGGTACAAAAAGATTGCTGTCTTAGATTGTTGCGGTATAGATGATGCGCAGACACAATCCACCTTTGTGGGCATCTGATCTTCGTGGAACACTGTTACACTACGCCATGCAAAAAACGTACTTATGCGCTCTCCAAATATTTGTTTTGTTCGTCCTTGTCGACTACTTTAGGAAGCATTCCAGAGACATCTTCGAAGGCATCTATCTATGCACTAGCGTGTAATCCTGCAGGAACCGTGCTGGCAACTGGTTCTCCAGAGAAGGTATTCGTCTGCGCGATTTTCTTTCTAACACAGCAAGAGTGGGATTTTAGGGGTTGTCACTAATTGCGTTCATTCCTTACGAATGCACTGGTGCTACAAACCAGATCATCAGAGTCTGGGATCCAAGGTCGGGACAGCGGATAACGAAGTTCGCAGGACATACGGACAACATTCGAGCAATTTTGATCAGTGAGAGTGGAGATACAGTAAGCATCGGATCATGGACGCACAAGCTGTTGACGCATGGTTTAACTCCCATGAAGGAATTACTCACCAAGGAAAATCTTGCTATATAAATGACTAGATTTTGTCCGCGTCCTCAGATACGACCATCAAGCTTTGGTCGCTTACTGCGCAACGGTGTATTACAACATTTACGATGCACTCGGATTCTGTGTGGTCGCTGCATTCGGATCATCCTCAGCTGGCTACTTTTTATGGAGGTGGAAAGGACGGCCTGGTCACTAAAACCGAGATCAACCGGTATAACTCTCACCATCATAACGACTACGAGGACGAAGACCCAGGCCAATGCGTGGTCATCTGCAAAGCTGAGACCGGCGTAGCAAGGGTAAGGATGATGGATACAGTGCCGCACTTCACCTTTATTATTAAATGTGACCAAGTCCTAACTTATTTTTTAACACGCATGTTCTAGTTGGTAGCGCACGACGATGCACGTATCTGGACCGCAACCTCGTCAAGCAGTGTCTATCAGTGGCCGGACATTCCAACGCGGTCGAACCGATCGCACGAGTTGACAGCCTCAATTGTACCGGCTAACCTGCTTAAGATGAACTTGAACGAGTCGACATTCATGGAACCGATTCCCGAACATTACTATCCAACCTCCACTGTCTACTCGGCAGCGTCATTGGGATCGCTATTTATCAACAATCGTGATAAGCAGAGTCAACACAGCTCTGAGGACGACGAGGGCTTGATCACACCTATATTCGAAGGACCCGAAAATGTTATCGAGGGAGAGCACGGACTAATCAAGCACACGCTATTGAATAACCGCCGCATGGTCGTTACTGAGGATAAATGCGGTGAAGTGGCACTGTGGGACATTATAAAGGTACTCTTTCGTTCTGAAATATTGCGCGAGGTGTTTATTGAGCTGAGACTCCCTACTAAATCTTGTCGGTGTTCTCCTTCCTTAATGATGTGTAGTGTGTCCAACTGGAAACATTTACAGGGCGCAAGCTGGAGGATGTCGTGAATGAACTCAACACAATCGAGTCAGTCCCGACATGGTGCACAATCGACACGCGAATCGGAGCATTGACTGTGCACCTGGATGAGGCGCGCTGCTTTGATGCAGAGGTTTACGTTGATGAGATTGAGAAGACACCGGATCCAGAGCGACCCGAAGATCAAAGAAGTATGTCCTTGCAGCAGTTGAAAGATGTCCTGTTGTCAGGTTCGCCCTGTTATTAAAGCAGCCTACCTCTGTATCCCAATCGATGCGATCTTTTCTTTTATCCTTTTTCTAGTTATCATCGGCAAGTGGGTTCTGAAGAATCTCTTTGAAAGCTACATTCCAGTTCATATTGATGCGTATGAGAAGGAGGCATACAGGATCCAGCATCAGGATGATCCATCAGCCCAAGTCTTGGTCCCGACAACGGTTGTTACCAATGAGAGAAACGAAGTTATTGACGGAGGCAACAATGCTCAGGCAGATGACTCGAACACAGCATCAAACGCTCGACCCACTATCAACACTTCGCCTGAGGGCTTGAAAAGAGAACGTACGGACCAGCCAACGTCATCAGGGGAGGCCTCCAAGGCCAATTCCACTCCATCCATGCCTCAAGACAACTCGCAGCAGCCGCAGCAGTCTACCGGAACAGCCCCAAGCTCCTCTAGTTCTCCGAAACAGGGACCAACATCGACCTCTTCAACAGTAGCGGCAGTGACAAAGCTCATTGCACCGCCCTCTTCGTCCAACTCATCCTCAGTCTCTTCGACTCCGCTTTCGCCTGCAAATGCAAATTCGGGCTCCAGCAACGGATTCATGGGACGACTGAAGCATTCTGTGAAGAAACTTGCACGGACGCCTAGTGCAGAGCAGAGATTCGAGAACGGACGCCCAGTCACTTCAAGGAAGAGTTTTTCAATCCCGACAAGCGCTACATCTGCATCGAAGGCGCCTCACAGCCCTTCTATCCCTGAGAATCCGTCACCGTCTTTACCGACGGTGACCACTACCTCTGCGTTGACTGGATCTGCAGCGGGAGGAGCGGCGGGAACAGCATTAGGAACTGCCACTGCCACTGCCACTGCCACTACAACAGAAGCAGGAATAAGAACAGGAACAACAACAGGAACAACAACAGGAACAGGAACTGGAATTGGAACAGGAGCTACGACCTCAGCGGCATCATCGCCGAGAACTACGATTGTCGAGGGCACACCCACAGTGGGACCTTTTGGACCTGAGGCGACGAAACCTGAGGACGACCAGTCGAGTGTGGACACGAGTTCATCGAACTCTGTAGAGTCAATGCCGAGCACGGTGATGCAACTGCCTTCATCGACGATCAGTGTACGTCCTCCTCATCCGCCCTTCACTCCGCCCACACATCTGGATTGCCCAGCGATCGAGATCCCAGCCCATATCCCGGTGATCATCTCCGAGCAGTCACGCGAGGCGTCGTCTTCAGTAGACTTGTATCGTGGTAGTGTCGGCTCTTTAGCCCAGGATTATGTGCCACTGGTGCAGGTCATCCCTACATGGCTACTAGATATGCTGTTGAAGAACATGATTCCCATGAAGGAGGGCGCAAAGGTTTCATTCGTGCTGCGTCCACATCATGATCAGGAAATGGCGGCTGCACCAGGAGGACCGGGCAGGCTGGGTGAATTGCCTGGCGGCAACCCTCGTTTGACGGCACCGCGCATGCTGAGGGTGAGAAAGGTAGTCACGCATGTGGTCGACAAGATGGCGCTTACACCGCCAGAGAGGATCTTTGTTGCTACTGTCGCGCCTTTGTCAGCAGGTGCTGAGGTTGGTCAACAGGATGATGCACAGGCACGCTTACCACTGGAACCGGTTAGGGAAGATTCAAAGGAAGATAGCGACTATCCCATTCTTCCTCCTCGGACATCTAGTATCATTAGACCATCAGACCCCGATACCTTAGAATCATCGAGAGCTTCTGTGTCAAGAACACAACCATCCAGCGACGGCACCGACGGACCTGTACAAACATCACCCAGTAATGCTTCTTTCGAGCAAGCGCAGGAGACTGTGAAACCCCCCAAAACGAAGGAGGAAGAAGAAGAGGAGGAGTATATGAGACAAGAGATGCTGCGTCCGGAGAACTGGCTCGAGATTTTGTGCAATGACCAGGTTCTGTCACCGACGACGACGTTGGCGACTATCCGCACGCATTACTGGAAAACAGGAAGTGATGTTGTACTGACGTATCGGTACAAGCACCACACGCATTCCCGAGCTGTCAGTACGAGCGCCAACGTTTTAGCAGCAGCGCAATGAAGAGCGGAACGACATTTTCTTTGGTCAAAGTGAATGAACCTATCTACTACCTATCACGCTTAAAAAAAGAATTGTAATAAATCTGACAGGGGATATCACAAGGCAAGACAAGGTATATATCGGAAATGCTGTGTATTTCTATAAACATATCTTGTTGAACAAAATAATCAGTGCCCGAGATCTCAGTATCCGTGCTGCCCCTGATGATTCTCACTCCCGTCCTCGTCAGCCAACAGCGCTTCTGAACTCGATCTGCCATTCACTCCTCCTACATGATCCTGCGAGATCCCAAAGAAGCCATCTCCCGGATCACTGTACCTCCGTCGAACATCCTTATAGTACTTTGAATAAACGACGGTCTGCATGATAATAACACAATCGATACAGAGCTGGATGATCCCGCACCCAACGAATTGATATTTGGCATGGGTCGAGATATAGTAGTAAGTCTTGAAGGAGTCGCCGACTACCCACATGAGTAGAATCGCGGGCGAGAAGCCCGCTGTCGATTTGGAGCGGTAGTTTTGGATCGCTTGGGGAAGTGGGACCGTTGCCTCTATGCCCAAAGCCTAGGAGATAAGATATATGAATTTTAGAGAAAAAAAACCCCCCTCATGAGTATTGTTAGAATCGTGCTGTGTCAGAAAAAGGGGATCTGAAGAATGTTGAACATGCGGACAAAATTCTTCGCAAGAGAGAGAGAGAGAGAGAGAGAGAGAGAGAGAGAGAGAGAGAAAGAAAATAAAGGAAAAAGTTACCGCAAGGCCTAGAAGGCCGACAAAGAAATCCGTGCTCCCGATGATAAGCAGCGACAACCCGACGAGCAACGAGAATACCGCGAGGAATAAATAATACGGCCCAACTCTCGGCCAATTCCAGAAATGTGTCCCCCAGTAATATGCCTGCTGCTTGTACCATCCTTGGCTGTGGTACCTCGACGCCCGGTTCATAACATGGTCCGGTCCTGGGGAATTGGACGACAAAAGTTCACCTGTGGCCATGTCCCCATAACGGTGTCCATTACTGATGTTGCTGGTGCTACTGGTATTGCTGCTAGGACTGGGACGAGATGATGAGGGTGGAGTCAATGGTCCGGAATAGGTGACGGGCATGGGCAGTTGGACCGTCCAGGGATAAAAACGGACACAGAGTTCAAGCAGGAAGAGTTGCACGACCGTCATTAGGATAGACTGGTATAGCAGCGCGACATCGAATCTATTAAAAACATAACAGGCGTTAAAGGTGGAGGTCCAGGCTGTAATAACGGGTTTCTTCATGTCTGCTTGCGGCAAGGACTTTTTTTTTTAGCTTACGGTTCACCAATCCTATGAGAGGAATTAGTCCATTTAGCAGTTTGATTATGGGCAAATCCAAGTGCAGGGGTCAACAAGTTCGCCAAGAAAAGAAAAAAAGAAAGAGAGAAATGCTGCCCCTATCAGTGCGGGTTATTGAACGATCCTGCCCTCGCTCCATCAATCCGTGTTACAAAACCATCCCCCGTTGACCCATTGGCACCCGCGACGTATACGCACCAGAAAAAAATACGGATGATGCTAATACCAAATCCACAGGAGAAAGAATCAAGGAACCATTAATAAGCTTCTTTTTTCATCAGATGCAGTTTCATATTCAAAAAAAAAAAAAAAAAAAAAAAAAAGGAACACCTTTGCTTACCTGGAGACGATGAGGACTCCGCATGTCACACTACTGAATCCCATCGACGTCTTCATCTTGTGCATTGTGTAATACTGATGGAAGTAGCCCGTGACAGGTCCGATCACCATCGCCACTCGGATGAGGTCCCAGGGAGCCGGTTCTGTCGGGTCTATGGTATCCGACATGGCAGTGCTCCTATACCGATTAATGTGTCTATGTAGAATATAGTGTTTGTGTGTTTGCGTGTTTGGATGCGAGGGTCTCAAGATGCTAAGCAGAAAGGAGGAAGGATTTGAATGAAAAAGTAATGCGAGTGAGAGAAGGATGAAGGAGCGATGCCTGACCAGTAAAATAAATTATCAATGCCAAGGCAGCACGGCCCCATGTCATGTTGGTCTATGTTATATCGCACATGTATTTTTGATAACCTTCAGAGCTAGCCTGTATCCTGTTCCCTTTTCGTATCAGGCAACCAATGCTGCTGCTGCTGCTGCTGCTCAATTAGTCTTAAGGCTCGATCGGATCGCTTGAACACCGATATCGTCAGTGGCCGAGACATCTCCAGATCTAGAACTCAGTCCTGCAGGTTGTTCAGCAGCCACAACCTCGGCAGCCTGCGCCCGAGTCGACACACCCTTCACTGACATTCCCGCAACCGAATCAACTCCGATTGCATCGCCCAGACGCGACAACCAGCTGCTCTTGACTCCGAACTCCTTCCTGCGCACATTGAGGTCCGCCTCCGTCGGTATGCTATCCAAGATCAATCCCACCACCGATCGCAGAGCCAAATACGCGTGCTCAGAAACCAGCAACGAGAACAACAGCATGCCCAGACTCAAACGAGGCTCATGCTCCGCACCATGGAACAGATACAGGATTGACGCATTCGTCAACGAGGAGAACCAGGTGATGTTTTGCAGATTGTTAATCCATGGTCCGATCGTGTCCGTACGCGCAGGAATCGGTCGACGGGCGTTGTAGCTGATCTTCGCAGCATCCGATCGCAGCTCAACCCAGTTATTGATAAACGCACAGAGGCCCGTCAATGGCCAGATAACGCTGAACAACGACACATATCCAAACTACAGTTGCATGCAGAAAAAAAGAAGTTAGCAGCTATCAAATTGGTACCCTTTGAGTACTGGCAGAAGAATAATAGAATAGCAGAATGCCACTTACTTGAAGAACCATCTCAGCATAATCCTCATTGACATCGTACACGGGTAGTTCAGATTGTTTCCTCACCCGGTTCAAAAACTTTTTCGCCCCCTCCGAGTCCTGACCGTCCTCAACACTAGAATCACTCGAGGTCGATTCATGCTTCAGTTTCTCAGAGACCTCCTTCTTGATCTTGACAGCTCCTACCTTGGCGCGTCGTGTCAACCATGGGACAATCGTTTCGGTGGCAAAGCTGATGGCCTGTGTTGTGATCATAAACGCCTTGAGACGGTTTTGCAGCATGGCCGGTTCGATGGTTGCCTTGGAGAATGAAAGGCCATAGCTCTGGAAGGTCGAGATCACCTCTGGGCCGAAGGGGATGTAAACATAGGCCGTCAAGAGGATCGACATGTAGCTCGTCAGAGCGTTGAAGATGAAGACCTTCTGCATCAAGTGGTACTCGTAGCTCGCATGCGTCTCGTAGTTCTCATAGTCCGTTAACTGACGCGAAACAGACTTGCAAAAGGCCGCGACATTTGGGATAGCAAGAGAATAAAGAACCATTGGGACGTAGATCTGTACATGCAATTTCACGTACGTTTTGTTAGCTGTTTGAAGCGTTCATGATCGGACGAGCCGTCGGTGGCCAATTGAACAAAAAAGACGACATGTACTTACCAAAACCTCTTTCAAATATCCATCGTAGTAGATGGTCAAAAAGACCTCGATACCAAAGACTGTGGTGATGACTGTGGTCAGGGCAAGAGCACCTGCGAGGATAACAGGTACGCCAGCCATTTTGCGAGTCCATCGTTTCCAAGGCGAGAAAAACGGCAGCATCTCTCCAGTAACAGGATCCAACGTGACAGTATCGCCCTTGAAAGAAGGTCGCCTCATCTCCGCTTTGGATACATGGCGGACACCCCACCAAAGCGAGAGCTCTCTCTCTCGACGTTGCCAGTATTCTGTAAAGACGACGGACCAGAGAATGACACAGACGCCATAAAAGATTGAGAAAGATGTTCCGAAAAAATGGACGATGACACCCAGCGCTGTAGGGGCGGCCAGCCACTTGAAGTAGAACTGGAGGAATTCAAAGTAATAGGCGATCTTCTCGCCAAATTGATCTCGGATCTTTGTCAAATCCTCTTGGTCCACGAGCCACTTTGTTGACCAGGCCTTGAGCCACGACTATCATGACAAAAGAATAGGATTTGATGTCAATACAGCGGCCGCTTTGAGATAATGGTGACGTACGAGTCCAAATGACCCAAGATGCGCGCAACAGGCCAGGCCCTGTACCTTGTTGAATGCCTTGTCGTGCAGCGGGAGTATACTCTCGACATATTCGTGCTCATCCGGGTAGATACCAGCACCTCCCTCGCTTGGCAATCCTGTGATGAGATCATTGATATAACGAATACGATCCGCCTCAGAGAGATTGTCCAAGGAATGATCACGTTCCTTAATAGGCTGGAGCAGCTGTTCTGTTTCTGCAGTATCAGCGACTCGGACGCCTGCGAGCCAATCGTGAATGCTGCGATCATCATCGGGACAATTCAAAGATGTAGAAAAGAAAAGATCCGTATTAGTTAGTATGGGTGCATCATCGTGAGAAAAATAAACTTCTGCAAAGATGTGAAGATCAAGGCAATATGCAACATGTACCTGCTACGTGTTGCCTCGCGCTTCAGAACAGCCCATGGACAGAGGACGAAGATGAAGAGCGTGTGATTGCCGCTGGGTCTGGTTTCATACTGGAGACCCACGCGTGCGAGTTTTTGTAGGACCTCCTGGTACGCCTTGATCGTCTGCTGCTCATAGTCTGGCTTGGACGCGCCTTTGACTGGCTCTTTGTACTTGAAGACAATGATAAGATCTGCGTAGACATCGAGACTCTTGGGCTTGGTGAATTTGTATAGCCCTACATCCTCATTGTCGATGTTCTTGGTGTGATCCCGGATTGTGGAGGAGTAGATATCGAAGAAGCGAAAGTGAGACTGGGGCTGACCCAGTACTGCTGTGTCCATGGCTTGTCTCAACGGCGGTCGACGGTCAGCAGACAAAGGCCAAGGTGTGTAGAGTAGCAAGGGAAAGGAGGTGGAGTGGAATGAGAAAAGGCGATGTAAGAATGAATGTAATGAATGCAGCGGTGAGAAGGGTTAAGAAGAAGAAAGGCCACTCTGGCCCAAAGGACCATGAGTTTCCTGCAGTGTGTGCCGTAAGCACTATTTCCAAAAAAGAACTGCGAGAAAACGCGACTTTATTTACAAGCAATTGATTCATGGGTGTATTGAAATATCGCGAAGAGACAAAAAATGAGCGGAGGCAATCGATCTGCCTTGTCCACGGATCTTTGTGCTCCTTTACAGTTCGCGACTAAGACCGGCTTCGATGACCGTGTACAGCTCAAGGGCCTCGGGAGGCTGAGGCATCGTCTTGAGGATCTCGGCCGCAGAGATGGCACGTCCATAGAAGGCTGCGTTGGCCTCCTTACGCTCCAGCAGAACCGTTCCATCGAGGGAGACGCCCGCAAACAAGCCCTTGGACTTTGTGTACGAGAAGATCTGGGACGTGTTGGCGGCCTGTGTGTTGGCAGAGACGCCGACCTCACCGCCGACACCGACAGGTCCAGCACTGACAGAGAGACCACCACCCAGGGTCACGCTACCGCCCTGGATAAAGGTTGTCTCGACAGCCTCGTCCGTCATGAGTACGAGAATGATGTCTGTGATGTCTGCACCGACTAAGGCACCGAATCCAACACCACCCGTGGCGATGAAGCTGGGTGCAGACCACTGTCCATCGTCCTTTTTGATCACGACTACTCCACTGCCTCCACGAGCGCTGACAATAAACCCCTATGTATGGGGGCAGTTGCGAAAACATATCGTCAGATTTCTTGGGTCATTTGCATCATATTATTACCATCCCCATGCCATACAATGTATCATAAACATGTGCAAGACACTTACAGCCTTGACAACAGTGTAGATGGCCAAACCCTTGGCCTTACGCAGAATCTCTGGCGGGATAATATTGTCGAATCCAGCCTCGTTCTCATCCTTGTTCACGAATCCACGCAGCAGGTTGGCGGCCTTCTTGAGGTCCTCAGCAGCGTTGGTATCAGGAAGAGGGGAGGAGATATTGGCGTTCTTGGCAGACTCTTGCATCTGTCTCGTGGCCTCGGTTGCAGTTTCCTGGAAACGTTTTCCTGCCTCGGTCGCCCTCTTGCCGACATCTATAATATGCAAGAAGCTGTGTTATATAAAGACAGGCCGGAGCAACTGCTGTGCACTGCCACTATGCGTGGTTGGGGCGGTCGACTGCATATGAGCATCATAGACACACACGCCTTCTTTGCCCTCTTAAGAAGCGAGCCTTGCGGCTGCGCCAAAGTGCGATAAAAACAATAGTAATAATGGCGGCGATAATAGTGATGAAAAACGCCCAGGATCATAGTTGTCGAGTAGCGTAGTATAGGGTGTTGTTGATGGGAATGCACTGCTGGGATGGATGGGATCCGGTTGTCCAGATTCTAATTTAAGCACAAAGGAAGTAGTTGTCGAATGTCGTCGACCTTTGCCATCGTTTCTTTTCTCCTAGTCGCCCTTTGTTTGTTTTCCTGCCCGCCCTCTCTCTCTATCCCTCAGTCTCTCTTTTCCTCTTTGTCAGTCAAGTAGAGTCGAGTCAAGTCAAGTCGAGTCGAGTCGAGTCGAGTCCTGTCCCTTCTTACTCCTGTTTGTTGAGGTAACGATAAAGACAACAATAGCAATAACAATAAAATCATATGAGGTATATAACATACCTTGGGCCACAGTTCTGAACTTGTCCATAAACGACATCCTGTGCTATGTTACTGGTATTGGCGACACTAAGAAGGAGAAGAGGAAGAAGAGGAGGAAGGATAGGGACGAAGATAGGTAGAAGGGTGGATATGTGTAAATGGGGATGGAGCGAAGAGAAAAGGGGAGGAAGTAAGTGGAGACAGTCTGCAACAGTCAGTGTGTTGTTGTTGTCATGGCGATATGAGGGCAGAGGATATGAGGATATGAGGACATGAGAATACGATATGACCACTTCCTTCTTTTTTCCAATTGAGAAAAGGGAAAAGGGCGGTGTGCACAGCCCGCGCCTCATCTTCTTACTTCTCTCTCTCTCTCTCTCTCTCTCTCTCTCTCTCTCTCTCTCTCTCTCTCTCTCTCTCTCTCTCTCTCTCTCACTCTCTCCTCTCGCTTCCACTTTCTCATTCTCGCTCCTTCTGCCCCACTTCTATCTCTCTCCCTCATAGTGCTTCTGCTCTCCTTCACCCGCTCGCCGTTTCCTATCCATACCTGCTTTGCTGTGCCTTCGGGAGTAAGATAAACAAACAAGCAACGGTCTCAGCTGTGTTCTTCAATGATTTAATGGCTTCAGTCGTTCAATGGTTTTCTAACCCTTCTTTTCCTTCACTTCTTCACTCACCCAGGCACATATCCTCAGCTAAAGACGATGCTCTTGCAATCACAATGGCCAGCAACTTCTGCAGCTGCAATCGTACTATCGCCTGCAACCTTGCTTCTCGCATCCATCCTTTGCTTATCCATAGCAACAATTACTACGGCGCAGGCTGCCCCACAACCACCACAAGCTCAACCTCCTCCGTCTCCTGGTAATCCTGTGTTCCTGCACCCAACGTCTTGTGCAAGTGCAACGGGCGTCTGGACTGTTGGAGATGAGCAACTATCCAAAGGCTACTCCTTGACATTTGTCAAATCGTACTCAGGGCAGCCCAACGAAGTCTTCAGGTTTCCGACCTCCGATATCGATCAAAACTTCACACCTGGCAAGTGCGTCGAAACTAGTCCCACAACCGTCTACTTCCTCTCCGACTACTTCCAGGGCGGAACTATGACAGTCAATTCGACGACGAAAAATGGCACTTGGTCAGGCACAAGTTCACAAACCGAGCCGGATATGTTCCAGCTTAAAGACCTCAAAGCAGCAACGTTCGCCCTAAGTCTTAATGCAACAGCTCAATCGCCTATCCCCATCGTGGTGGTTGCTACTCCCAATAACCAAATCTACAAATGGGCCACCTCCGCCAAAGCAACCTCCCTCGTCGCCACGCTTGCTGAGTAAGTGTCCTGGATACAGAATTTGGTTCTCCAGCAACACTTGTCTTGACGCTTATCTAACATGCTTTTCGTTCTTAAAAGTCTCGAAATCCCGTCCACGCAAAACATCCTTGGCATGGAGATGTCCTGGGCAGGGTCAACAGGCTTTGTCTGGATCCATTACACGGACAAAAATCAACAGGCGGTACTGCTCAGGGTTAACACCGCCAGTAAGGAAGAGAAGCAGCCCTTCTTGGTTGACCCTTCTCAAATCCTCTTACCGCTGTCAAGCGGCAACGGCGTCGCTCTTCTGGGAGCCAATTCGGTAATTTGACGTTAACACCTTGGCTTTCCTTTCAGCATCGCGTCGCATCGCATCGCATCATATCATCTAACACTATTGTACTATTGTCTCTGAACTCTTTTTTAGACTAGTAGTGGCTATATCTTGTCGAAGTTTCCAAATACTGGGGCGGAAAAACCTTTACCAGTGATCATACCGGTGGCGAATGCAGTGCTTAAACCCAATACTTTCGTTGTGAATGATACAATGGTGTGGCAGATCAATTCCAATGGAGCTAGCGCCAACCCCATCTCCTACACCCCTTCGACCCCAGCTGGATCCACCTCAACTGGCGTATCAACGCCAACTTCATCGCCGGTAACAAGTGCGCCAGCAAGCGGAAGCAACAGTCGACTACCCGTCATCATTGGCTCAGTCGTCGGAGCACTTGCTCTGGTGGTCATCGTTGCATTTATTTTGATCCGTCGCCGAAATAGTCGAGGAAATTGGTCAAAAAAGCAAAAGGGCTTGTTCCCAGCAAAGGGAGACGAGAGTATGGTGCCGTTAGGGCTCTATCATCAGAACCGCAGCCTACCTGAACCACCAAGATACTTGGAGAACGATCTGGAGCGACTCGGACATGCACCACGTCCAGGCAATGGATTTGCGCAAGCCAAGTACTCCAACAACGCCCCACCGTACCTTTATTCCAGGAACCCTACCGAATCTCATCTAGATGAGTCCATACCTGTGGAAGCAGCCCTCGCTCATCATCGCTACGACAAGCACACACCACAAGGTTTAACCCACTCGATCTCCGTGAGCTCGACAACCTCCAAGTTTCCGAGACGGAATGTCAAGAGTGGGAAACGGTTCGAAGAAAAGATCCAGCTGCAGGTCATTCGCTACGAGATTCCGGACGCACATCTGATCAGCCCGCATGGACCCACAGGTCGACTCGTTCTCGGAACTTATCATGTGGTTTCACCAGCGAGGAGTGCACGATCGATCAAGGCCCAGGGTGGTGCCTCCCAGGGCATGGCTCGATCAGGAACGGTGGTCGTGCGCAGGAGTCGGATGGATTTCGGACACGGACGATCAGCATCATCTTCGGCTGGGAGAGCTATGTCACCGCTGCAAGAGCTGTCTGAGAACAGCTCAATGCTGCTGACCGATGCCGAGAACCAGCACACGTTCGAGGTGGCGACGTTGAAATGGTACATGACTGAGATCCACTGGAAGCGCGAGGCTGCTTTGCTAAAGCATTTGAAGAGCCCCATCTTTGTGATGGAGCTGCTCGAGTCCTATTGCATCCCTGCTCTGCAGAATCGTGCACATACGTATCCGTTCGTGAACGCGATGGGCGGATGTAGCAGTCTTCTCTCAGATATCAAGCCTATCAAGACCGCTCAGCATGCTCGTGCTATCCTGAGATCGATCTCCGCCGCAGTCGATTGGTGCCATCGTCACGGAGTCGTCCATCTTAATCTGCAGCCAGGAAGTTTTTTCCTGGAAGACGGTATCGATCCTTCAGCCGAGGATGCGCCTTGGAAGCTGTGGGATTTCACATGCGCAAGGTTTATGGGTGAGCCCATTGGACCTGTTGGCGGAGGTGGCGAAGACTCAGCGCAACAAGACTTTGTATCAACACCACAGCCACCACTAGACCATCTGAATCCAGAGACGTATCCGATCTTGGAGCAACGACAACTTGAGGAGCGCATGGATCGGATCGGCGGCAATCCACTCCCAGCAGCGTACACTGCACCCGAGCTCTTGGAGGCATGGCGGGCACGCGACACGACGTTCCCTGCAGAGGCCGGCATGGACACCTGGTCGTTGGGCTGTGTGTACTATGAAATCCTGACCGGAGGCCAACCACTCTTCCCAACGGAGGCAGAAGCATGGGCGCTAGTCGGCGGATGGGAGAACAGGGACCAATGGGCGTCCAAGGACTTCAGGGTACCGTATCCGTGTGCAGGGGGCTTTTCCTCTGGAATGATTAGTGGCGTGCAGGATGGCAGCACACTTGACCCCTCTGGATCGATTGCACAGCTGTTGCACGATATGATGGCAGTGCCTGCGGATGAGCGTATATCGCTGGAGACTATCATGGAGCGGATATATTGAAGGACAGGGACCTTGACTTCCTGATCGAGACGTTGCACCACATATGTCTACATACTGTACAATGCTTTTGCCAACACAGTCCCTAAAGGACTTTAACAAAGAAAAAGAGAAAAGAAAGAAAGAACCCCGGCGCATGGAATTTATTGTAAGAACACATCTTCACTTGCATATCTGGATGGAAACGTGTGTTTTCTATCGCGAACTAAAACTCCGGGACGCAGAAGCTCGCCTGGTCCCATAAAATTAACATTCCCGACCGGTTTTTTTCAATTGCACAGACCGCAGCAGGGGGACCAAAACGGAGGGCACGAGACAGTTGGATCTACAGCTTACAAAGACACTCCATCAGACGAGGCTGGCTCATTAGTATTAAAAAAGAAAAATGGACCCCCGCTCTCGGTTTTTTTAGTAGTATCTCGCTGCTGTAACGCTCTTCTCAAGTATAGTGCGCCTCTTAACGACCATCAGAGCGACACGTCCATAGCATTGCTAATGTATTCATATGCTCTATGGCACTGTTGATACGACCTTAATGAGTGCTCACTGGAGAAACTGTTGTTCGATAGCTTTGTCATTCCAGTGCGACTTTCTAGGTTGATATTGATTGAATGAACCTCATTTGCCATATACATGTACGTTGCTGCATAAAATTCGCATATGGTTCTTGGAAAGAGACGACTATAAAATAAGTTCCATCGAATGAACACTACAACTGCTTGTAAGCCAGCTGGATTCAAGCATATGGAAAGATAACGTCAACAGCAAATGGCTGGACAAGGGAAATTGTCGATAATCTGTAATGCTTCATTGCGCTCCGTGCTCTATGTGAGTGGCTGCTGTGTGCTTTTCAGACCATCACTCTTGGGCGCAGCATGCAGCATACTAACAAACAATTTTCCCTTAGCAATCGGGTCCATGACCATGTGTTATACCATCTTGCTCTTACTCTTGACTCATACTCATGTCACACTGATTTTTATTTATTCCATGGTCCATCCTCGTTCTCCAGTCTAGATTGAAGTAGATCGAAAAGAGGTGCTATGTCCTGATCCTCTGGAACCTATGGATAGCAAAGTCGTTGGCAGCCATATCAGTCCAGCGCAAGGTGCAAGCATGGTTCGAGAGTGATGGAGCTGAGTATACATCAGAAGAAGGGATGTTCGTCGCGCTTCAAGAGTATAAAGCTGCCCTCTTTTTCTTTTTATGCATATAGGCATGTCGACACCATCTCGGCCTACACAGCGTATAGCTCCACGAGTGCTTTCAAACCCCAACCTGCCTTCGTTTCCATGCCTTCAGAGGCCGCCAGAGCGCTGCCCATTTCACTTCATTTCAACTCGTTCCATTCTATCAAGTCATTTATTGACCTCCTCATGATAACCCCAGATGTTATGAACTATGCAATGTGAGAAATGAAATATAAATACGGTAAAGTCACTACAAAGAGAGGAGAGAAAGAAGGAACGCAGGATGTAGGGGTTTACTTGAAATGGAATGACATCTTGATGCTCTCTGTTTTGTCAGAGGCTTCGACCTTGATCTTGAGCTTCTTGTGCTCATTCGGGGATACAGCTACCTTGAAGCCATTCGGCTTGGGTCGTACGACGGTATCCTGAGCCGACAGCGAAGTGGGTCGAATAGCACGGGAGGAGCGAGACGGGGCGACAGGACCTGGCAGGGCGGCGGGGTGAGGGGTGTCACTTCGATACGAGCGACTGGAGCTAAATGGACCGGAGTGGCCTGAGCGGGCGGAGCGAGAAGTCGTACAGCTAGAAGAGTCCGAGCTCGTGCGACTCGTCTGGGACTCGTACTCGGAAGACGTGCCCTCGATAACTGAGTCTTGACTTGCAGTTGTGGCTCTCTCGATGGAGTGCTCGGTCGCGGTCGACGCTTGAGGGTCCTGGGTGGCCGGGGGAGCCATCATGGATGCCGGGCATATAATATCCTCAATAGTACCCCGAATGGCCACGTTGGCTGCAAAAGTCCTCATCGGCGAGGGAATCATCGTCTTCCCAAGCCAAGTGGACGAGCTCATCCTGAAATGTCATTGCAGAAAAAGAAATGCCAACGAGAAGCAATTAGAAAGGTGCCCAATACAAAGAGAATGAAAAGTGAAGAGCGTTAGGCTTCAAAGAGTCAGTCTGTATCAGCAATGGAGTGAGTGGGGATGAGGCGTGAGAAAAGCCTGGACGCGACAGTTCGCTGAGAAAGAAAAAAGGTCCTCAGGGCGTTGGAAACGAGGAAAAAGACGCTTGACTCGGCTCGACTTGCTATGGATGCGTAAAGAGAATAATAAGGCCGCCAAGGGAAAGCTGGGAAACAGGATGGGGAAAATGGCTCGACTTGAGTACACCGTGGAGTGAAGAAAAAGACTGTTGAGAGCGGGTGCGGGAGAAAAAGAAGGGAACCACAAATGATCCAAACAGCCTGTACGAAGATCCTGAACGTCAAAATTAGGTTCATGCATTCACTGCGCCGTGCTTTTTCGCGTCAACTGTAAACAAATCCATCGACGCGTCCAAAGTATGTATCGCATTCTCCTTTTTGATCATTTTTATTACTTGCGCTTCGCGAAATAGCCTCAATGCTATGGGTCAAAGAGTAGCTTGCGACGCATCGGGATACGGTCATGGGCATCGTCCCTCTTGATCAGCTTGAACAATCCTGTTCCAATCGACATCGGAATGCCCATGATGATACACTCGGACACACCCTCGATCGCGTCCTTCTTCGAGTACAGCGCTGCCTCGAACAGATGGTCCGTTGTCTTCTCGAACGACGCCAGCATCATGACACTGTCCTTCATCTTGGCGATACCGAAACGAGTAATACCAAGAACCTCGCCCTTCGACGTCATGATATCTCCCAACAACATAACGTGGCGGGGATCGATCGTCAGTCCGTGAGAATCCATAACGCTCTTGATTTCATCAAAAATCGTGCGACGCGCTGCCTCGATACCCAGTACCTTCCAGACCTCCATAACATGGTTTGACCGCGTCTGCGTACCAACAACTCCTTCCGTGTTCATCAACTCACGAAGACCGTAACCCTCGACGAGCAGCTCCTTCTTTCCGCCGCTTCCTTGGATCTCATTAATGACCGCACGATTGACCTGAGGAAGACCCTTAATGATGATCTCGGGGAGTGCCCGCTTGAGCTGCTTAATTGAATAGTACAGGCCAGCTGGGTCCTTCGATTGCACATAGATACGCAAGCGGTCTGGCTTGTGCGACTGGACGTTGTTGGTTCCGATCTTGAGTTTAGGTGCCAAACCAATGGCCTTGGCCACCTCATCCAAGTCTGTCTCGAGCTGCAACCGACGAATGGCATCCATATCCAAACGAACACCGATATAGCACTCATCCGGCTTGTATACCTCCTCAATAAACTCTGCAATGTCGCCCAACATCGTCTTTTCGATCCTTCCTTTGACAATGCGTGCAGCCTTGACGTCCATGTTGTTAACCAGTCGAGTGGTAATAATCGGAGTCGCGATCACTTTCGCGGCGTTGATGATCTCCTTGATACGAGGGACTCCCAGCGTGATGTTCATAGAGGCGACACCAGCGAAATGGAAAGTCTTCAGCGTCATCTGCGTACCGGGTTCTCCGATCGACTGAGCTCCCACAGCTCCCACAGCAGATGCAGGCTCAATCTTGGCCTTCATGAACTTGTCCCAGCAGATATACAAGAACCGCTCCATATGGCGCTCCGTCACACACAACTTGTTGTTGACAATCTTCTTAACTTCCTCTGAGACATCCTCGTCCAAGTCCATGTCTTCGTATTCTTCGCCAGGATTATGCTCTCCAGACATCATGTTATATGCCTCGCGGATGCGCTTCAGCTTTCCAGCGATATGTGTCCTGACATACATCAGCAAGGAAGAGATGAAGTCCTTGGAGCAGTTCTTGGCCCAGCGTGGCGTCTCTACAGCCTTCTCGACATACTCGTTAATCTGCCATGGAAGCAGCTTCTTATCGTCCTCCGTAATGGCTATTATATGAAGAGTACTGGTAAAGTTGCGATCGAACAGCACGGGCGTTCCAGGACCCTCGAGAACAGCGGGATCTAGGCCATCACTTCCATAGGTGAACTGGATGATGGCGCCGACAGAGTTGCGGACCGAAAGATCGTAATGTGTTGTCAAGTCCTCCAGAGCCTTCATTAAACGACGCTGCATATATCCGGTTTCGGCAGTCTTGACAGCGGTATCGACCAGACCCTCACGACCGGAGACAGCGTGGAAGAAGAATTCGGTGGGCGTTAATCCACTGTAGAAACTATTCCGGACAAACCCCTTGGCTGGAGGAATCTTGGAATTCTTCAAGAAGTGAGGCAGGGATCTGTCCTGGAAACCGTTGGGAATACGTTTGCCACTGATAATTTGCTGACCGACACAAGCAACCATCTGGGAGACGTTAATCTTGGAACCTATAAAAAAAATAGACAGAAGATACATCAAATCTCTGTCGAGGCGATACATATCGTTTACCCAGTGAACAATTGCCGCCATTTCAAAACTCACCTTTGGAACCACATGTTGCCATAATCAGGGGTGAGTTGTACTTGTTCAGTTCTGTCAAACAGATATCTCCGACCTTGTCACGAACTTGCGACAGCTCTCCCGAAATTAATGCCTCCAATGTCTGCTCGATGTCGCATCCGGGCTGGTTCTCGAGCTGACCATGAAGTGAGCGGTAAATAAGGTCGTCGCAGTGGGCGTATGCATTCTGGACAAGTTCGTCCTTCTTGGATGCCAAAATATGACCCGGCTGGACATCGTTGATACCGATCGAGAATCCAACAGTTCCCAACCAACGGGCGCACAGCTTGGCCAATCGATTCATGCAATTCGCCGCCTCGATCGAGCCATAGTCACGCATAACGATGTAGAAGAGCGAGCTCTTGTTGCCGTCTCCGACAATCGACTTATCCAAAACACCGCACATGATCTCACTATTGTAGATGACAAGGTAGCCGTCGTTCCTGCACATGTCCATGATGGGTCTCTTCACTTTATCGTAAGAACGGGTCTTGGCTTCCAGGTTGACGAGAACCTTAGAGTCCTTGTTGGGCTTGAGCAGAACACTAATGATCTGCTTGCCAGTCCACCTCTGTGCAGGTTTCAAAATTGCGGGCGGAGGAATCTCAATCTTGAGTTCTGCATCGCCCAGGTACGAGCAGATCTGCACAAATTGGGAGCGATCGTAAAACAGGTCCTTCTGTGTAATCAAATACGAGGCCGTGATGAAATCCTGAATAGCGGCAATCAGCGGCGTTCCGTTTCTGGGCGTGACCAAGTTGTTCTTGACTCCCATCAGCTCGATGGCCTCGGTCCTGGCCTCTTCCGTTTGGGGAACATGCAAGTTCATCTCGTCTCCGTCGAAATCGGCGTTATAGGGGTTACAGACACACTCGTTGAAGCGGAAGGTGCGCCAGGGTCGAATCTTCGCATAGTGAGCCATAATGGACAGCTTATGAAGCGAGGGTTGGCGATTAAAGAGGACCACATCTCCGTCATTCAAATGACGCTCGACAAGATCGCCGACCTGAATCTCCGCCGCGATCGCAGACCTGTTGCCGAATTTGAGCGACTTTTTCATATTGGTGGATCCCAGTGTGACATAGTTGGCGCCAGGGTGGACTTCTGTGCCGTTTGAAATAGCTTTGCGAAGACGTTCGATGTTGTGAGTGGTGACACGTTCCGGGTATGTTAGATTCTTAGCCACCAATTCGGGGACAGCAACCTGGTCAATGCGGAGGTTGGGGTCGGGCGAAATGACTGTACGACCAGAGAAATCGACACGCTTCCCTGACAAGTTTCCACGGAAACGACCCTGCTTTCCCTTCAATCTCTGACAAAATCCGCGGACGGGTTTTCCTGGCTGCAAGTTCGAAATTCCTGGAAGCTCACTATTGATGTACATGGCGACCGACAGCTGCAAAAAATCCCATTGTTCCTAGAAATCCAAAGGCAAATATTTTTGTCACCGTTAACGTCTGCTACAGTTCTCTAATATACCACCATCCTGCACATGTATTGCAACGCCCCATGCAGCCGAGCCTTACCATCAAGTTGTGGATAGCGATACCCTGATTAAGACCGGCTTGCATGTGGGCGTTCGTGAAGATGACCTCAGTCAACTTGACAGTGATATCGTCCTCATTACTGGCGCCATCCTGTTGAACCGAAGGACGAATACAGACTGGCGGTACAGAAATATTTTGCCATAGGTACATCTCAGGCCGCCCAAGATCTGGATTCATTCCCAACAGCTCGCAATCCTATAAAACAAAGAAGGGGGGCGCTGGTCAGTTGGCCGTTGCTTTATAAAAACTATGCGATTGATTTGCAGGCCGATACAGCTTGAAGACTCGCTTACCTCGTCTGAAATAGCCTTAAACAGATTTAACACCCTCAGCGGATTCATGTCCTCCTGCGCCTTTGAGATATGAGCTTTCATTTCTGGCGCTGCCTCCAGAGCATTGTTGAACGTATTCTTGAACTGTTCATATTCGTCCGCCACCTTCTTTGCTCTGTATTTCTCGTGCACGATCCTGAGTGCGCCGACCTTCTTGACCGTGCCTATTGTCAGTAATCAATCAATGTGAATATAGACGTACAGTTGATTGTAATTCATGTCTTCAGATAATGAACCCTAACATGACTCACCATTGGTTGCCTCGCAGTATGGACAGTGAACGACCTTTTTGCATTTGTCATTCACTGCCTTGACAACGTTCTTCCTAGTTAGGTTCTCCAGATTAGGTGCACGAAGCTTCTTCAAATATGTGCGTCGATCCTTCTCTGACAGCAAAACTCGGCTGCATGTCTATCAATCCCAATGAGGTGCAGACAAGTCGAAATTAGTCCATGGTTATCATTGTGGTTTTTCCATAAGCCGATGTGCCGCAGTGGGGTGGTGATCAGCTTTATCAGCGTACCTTGCAGATGTTCTGTAAAATGACTATGGCTGCTCGGAAATATCCAATATGGAAGACTGGAAGACATAGTCTGATGTGGGCAAAATGTCCGATACAATCCTGCTGCTTCAGTCCACAAGTTTCGCACGAGGCTACCTTGTCGGATGTACCCTATAGAATTCGAAAACGATTGCCAAAGGGTATGAGTCACTACTACGCCTCCGGATCCGCAGCTGCCCCATACTGCCCGCAACTACGCCCATATTGTCCGGTGCCATAAAACTAATAAGCGCCTATTAAAATGAGCTGCGTCGAAGGCGATCATAAGACCCTCCAATGATGCAATAAAGAGTACGGCAGGTCGGTGTTGCTGTATGCTTACCAGTCTTAAATCGAGCATTCCATATTTGACGGGCTGGCGGTCCTGGACCGTGTACAGATCGCGCTGGGTGACCTCGAATTCTGATACATTGACAATTTCCTGGGGCGAAAGAACACCGAACTGGATTTGTTTGCTAAGGTCATAAAAAGCGCCGTCGAAAGAGGGCGAAAGGTGGTTAGGGATATTCGTCTGTGCCAAGTATATCTGGCGAAGGTAAGCAATGGAAGTCTCGGTACATCACCGTTTCTACGTATCATACATTTTCTTCGGTGCTTGTTCAAGAACTTGTTCTTTCATCCTGGGCGAATGAGCGAGTCCGTAGACGAAAAGCAATGTCCAGGTCGAATGGTGAGGGCGCTGTTCGCTTTGGATGCACACAAAGAAGAACTGTGCTTCTTTTTTTGAGTAGCCAATGTGACAGCCTAAGCACTGTTTTGATTTGGTCCTATGGTCACGTGCGGTTTCTAGACCTTTATTCATAGCGCGTCTGAAGGGCAACTAGTAGAGTCTATGAGGTCGCCATTGAAAATGAGCCCGCGGCGAGGATGAACCAAGAGTCAGCAGAGATGTATTCAATATATCCAATTCTGAGGGGTTAATCTCTGCTGCGTCGTCGTCGACATTATCCACATATTGTCGCTCCAGATGTGCCTGCCGATTTTCTATGTATGGGTCACTCGTGGCGACGTATGTGTAGTTGTATGGATCCCTCCAATAGTCATAAACAGCTACGGCGTTGGCTTGATAGTATTGCAGTAACTCCTCCTGAGAGAGATACATATCTTGAAGCTGTGGCTCGGCGTTACAGTTGATAGGTATGGCAGTTTCTGTAAAATACTGAAGGTTGTCTGCCGTAGGCTGAATAGACAGTATTGGTTGATCGGCAACAGGACAATAAAGGAGTTCGCCTTCTAGCTGTTGTATCGAATACGCATCTTGGCCAGGTCTATCGCAGAAAGCATATGTTAGTAGCACATTTGGACTTGGAATAGCAGCGCACAATACCAAGCGATATCCCATACCTGGTCGCCGCCGCCGTATCATATTTCAATAGATCCTCGAGCACAGCTTCAACTGAGAGTTCTGGAGAATTCTCCGAGCAATTTGATCTCGGGCGTGCGCTCATCCTTGAATCTTTAGCAGGTGTTTCCGGCTTCCTCAGCGGCTTAGTTGACGGCGAACGACTCCTCTCGTCTGACTCGTCCTTGGAGATGACCAAAGGCGTATTTCTGCTGCGACTCGATTGACGACGTTTATTCCTCCTCTTTCGTTGTTTTAAACTGCACTTGGAATGATCGCTTTCGTGGTTCGTCGTGGCATTGTTCCCTTCACTGTCCTGCTCAGGGCGATTAGGACCGGAAGGATGGTATACGCTTTTCATGGAAGTGAAGTAGGCTGATTCTACGACGTCCTCTTGGTCATGATTATTGCCGCAAGAGTGTGCTTTTGGGTTAAGAAAGGCTGCTTCCGAAAACCCAGTTCCTATATCATGTTGCAGGACAAAAGTAGATCATGTAAAGTGGTAAATGCAACCATCCTCAGCAGTGTCGTCAGTGAATAGCATGAGTAGTAACGACAGAGAATCACCTTTTTCCACAGATGTTCTTTGCGACGCCTTGCCCTTCTTGAAGATTCCCAGACGGCCAGATTTATCGTGTATCTATTATTGCGGAAAGGAACGAAAGGGTGAGAATGCTGTATTTGATCACTGGCCATAGCCTGCATGCCAATGCACCTCAGATCTCATACAGTGATCCTCTCTCTTGACACGTTCGGCGACACGAATTGCTGCTTGCGACAATCAATAACACATGTACAATCAATGTCAGTCTTCAAGCGGGTAATAAAACAACGCTTGTTAACTCGAACTAGGTCCCTCCTGGAGCCGTTTTACAGGTGGACAAACAATATTGCGTCGCGTTACGTTCATAATCAATGAGCCTTGAGTTAGGATCTGGCGTCCTTTATTAGAACCTGTTGTTTCTCTCTTGTTGGCTCTTCCTGTATACTCGGTATCCCCTGAATGCTCATTAGATCAAATAAGTTACACCTAAAGTGAGTGCCAACCCACCAACCCCTGTCCACATAGTCATGGCGACCCGTAGATCAAGGCTCTTACCGCGACGCACATGGACCTTGACACTGTACGGTTTCTTTGATTCTACAGTTCCAAGCTCGCGGTGGTATGGGTTGTATCTCTTGCTGGTCTTTTCTTTGCGGACAATTTTGTCATGGTCGTCTAACCCTTGGTCCTGGATCCAGCGCACTCTCATATGGGGGAGTGTCTTGGTGGCGCGGGAAGGTTCAGGATGCTGAACGGAGGAGCTTTGCTTCGTCTGACTGGCATTAGCTTCCTCCAGGTCCTTCATCTTGGTCCTGTCCAAGGTCTTGGGTCGCTGAATGAATCCCGGCTCCTGATCTGGCTTCTGCTTCACTGTCCAGAGAGAAGTCTTGACCCCGTAAGTCGCCCGATGGCGATCGGCGAGGCTAGAGTGCTGACTCGTTGGGTTGCTGTTGGTGCCGGAAAAAGTGCTTGCGCTGTCAGAGCCAGTCTCGTCATGGGTTTCCACGACGCGTGGACTGGGCGGCAGATCGGGTGGACAGGTAGGGTCAAGTCTGCTCAGAAAGTATCTGATAGTATTAGAATCGCGGCGCTGAAGTGCTTGGGTGTGTGCGCTGAGGTTGTTGTCGTTCAGCTCGTCGTGTTCCATCGCTGCTATAAACTGTATCAAGGATTAAGAGAGTGAGTACAAAGAATAGGAAAGAAGAGAGCGCACTGTTGAAACCGGACTGTCAACGGTTAAGCGTTTGTGGCCAATGGAGAAAAAGAGAATGGCAGATGCAGAATGGCTCAACGCTGATGGCCAAAAGACAGAAAAAAGAATAAAAGGGAATTTGACTTGACTGAACGGTAGAAAGAGGAAAAGAAAAAAAAAAAAAGACATACGCGTTACAGGTCACGAATTCACCCAAAAGCCTCGAGCGCGTATTTGTTGACGCGTTATTTTATTTGAGAAAATGCCGTTCACGCCCCCGTATGAATCCCGCAATAGATAATCATTACACCTCCTCTGGAATTCTTCCTCCTCCGGAAGGATTTTACCTCAGGCTCGAATTCACCGCTATTCTCGTTCCTCCCGTAAGAACGTAGGCACCGTATTTTGCTTTTATTGTGCGACCGTAGTCCACGGTCTTCAACCTGCTTTATCTCGTCCCATCATTTCACACTTTCGATATCTCACATTCATATATGGATCAACCGGAGAAGGTTCTGAAGACCTACCATTTTCTTAACTCTCTGCGGAAGAATCCTTATGGGTATTTTTACTGAGGGTTAAGAACCGGAAAACTAGTAATTTTATTCCGGTAATTGAAAAAAACGCAAAGGAGTATATTAGGAGTACAAATCCGTGTACCAAATGTCAGCCACTTTAGCGCTCAGCGCGGGTCCGATCTTCTTTTTACCCACATTCGAGCCAGACCTAGCAAGGACCATCCTCCGCTGGCTTTGGGACGCCTTATCGCCAGCCTCGTCCAGTGCCGAAAACAACGCCCGTGGTGTCCCATACACCCGAGCAATTTCCATGGCCTTCTCAGGGCTGATGCCGCGGATAGTCATCAACATCTTCACAAATGTATCCTTGACCATAAGGGTTTCAGACTTGCCATTGAGAATCGTAAACGATTTGTAGCTGGTCAAGAACGTCCGGTCAGGCATGTGCGCTTTCAGATGGTCCTGGAGATCCAAGTACGACAGGCGGTCAATGTTCTCATCTGGGATCGCGTAGAGTGTTTCGGACTATGAAGTACGCAACGCAAAAAAAGGGATGATTAGCGTGCGAAAAACATAGGAGTGCCAGCATCATGCACGGTCATTGGCCTATCACTGTGCTGGGGCGCTACCTCGTAGAGACGTTTGAGTGCATTTGTGATGCTGACAAAGTAGTCGATAGTCTGATCCGTATTGTTCGTGCGCCTGACGAAGAAACCATCCTGAACCTGGGTCGCCATTATCGCCGCGCGGATAGCTTCTGCTCCGATATCATACGTCTCACCCACCTTATATGTCTCAACCAAATAAATGATATTCGCCAACCCCGATCTCTTGAGCCGAAACTATGTTCATCGCAAAACCAATGCTCAGGCTAGAATCAGAACGTTATCTTCATAGACGGCAGCGAAAACGTTCTCTACGACTATTAGAGGTGAGTTTTCATACCTTTTGTTCATTGAACCGTCCGTCCTTGATACTTGCGACAAAGTCATCCATTCGCTTGCGCTCGACAACGTAATCCAGAACAAGTTCAGTCACGCCGTTAAAAATGGGGTCCTTCAGTCGCGCAATCCAGATGACATCGCCGATATCCAGTACACGTGTGGTCACACTAATCCCGCGTTCCTTCAGCTTGTCTCCGATGTAGTCGCGATCCGTCTGGCTTCGCACCTCACGAATATCCAGTATAAGACAGATTTCAAAACTTCCCGGATGAAAGGTGATCGGCTTGAACCTTACTAATCTCTCGATGTCCAGCGCAGTAGACCCGGCGCTCCTGGCCCTCGGAAGCGAAAATGAATTGGTTCTCAGATGAGGGAAAGGGTCGTGTGTGGATATCTCAGAATCGCCTATCCGGAGTCCCTTCAATCCACTTGAGCTGTTGGTGTGTGGTATTGTAGAGGCCGTTGATATTGAGGAGGACTCCAGCGAAGACGATGTTCTAGAACGACTAGCTGGGACCGATGCAGCTGACTGCGTCGGTATCTTGAAAAGAGAAGGCGCTCTCTGAAGCCCTGACGATACAGCCTTGGGCGCTTCCCCTGTAGAGCCCTTGGTCGATAACACTGCGGTAGATTCCAAGAGAACTGCAGAGGCTCGACTCAGATGAGTGGAGGTCATACTCCTGCTGTTACTCGACAACACTTCATCATTTTCGTCTTCGGAATCGCTGAGGATATTAACTGGTTGTTCTTTGTTGCTTCCTTGCAGGTTTAGCGCACGAAGTGCTGGTAGTGAAGGCACCGCAGACGAAATAGATTTTGATGTACTGGCTGAAGAGGTTAAGGCGTGGCATCGAGGGTCCTTCCATGATCTGTACAGGTCGTAGGTGTCATGTGCATCGGCATTGTCCCTGAAAGTATCCTCGTAACCATCATGGTGGGATGTATGGGTTGAGGATGAGGCGGATGTGGTTGAACGAGCATTGGTTTTGACTGTACGATCCTTGGGTGGATCTACCGCACCCTGTCGCGACGTTGATGAAGAAGCGACTGTTGGAAGCTCTGGTGCATCCGAGGCTGACGTAGTGTTAGATCCGGTTTCGCTGGTGATGAGTCTCATTCGTTCTGCGATATCCGTGCCTTCATCTGTGAGATAATACATTGTTGAGGACTTGTAGACAAGGTTTTTGCTCAGCAGTGTACTCATCGAGCTCCATCCTGTGTAGAACTTGCCATGTTCTGGATTTGTCAAGGAGACATCGCAATAAATCTGGCCCTTGAGAGTGATTTCGTGCCTGGTCAAGGCTCCTTCACCATCGGTCGCTTTGGCATCCAGTAACGCCAGAAGGATGGCGTATGCTCCAGATCTATAAGTTGGTACGTAGGGTTTATGCACTTTTGGGGTACGCGCCTTTTTCGGCTTTGGTCCCTCCTCTTCCTCCATCTGAACATGGCCAACTGCTTTCCGCCTCTTGGGAACTAAGGCGAGTCCAATTTGTATGCAGATAGAAGTTGTCAGTAGGATATGACTCTCATATCATTCTTTAGAGGCAAGCGCGAGTAGCAACCCAGGAGCTTACTTGTGGGCATGGGCAGGTTGTTGTCTTTACAGTACTGCATCAGCTTCAGTTCCAGCTTGGCCACGGTCTTCTCTCCTATTCCAGCCAGACACAGGGCCTCCGCGGGATGCGTGAACCGCGTAGGGTACTTGGCCATTGACTCATACGCCTAGAATCAAGGCAGTTGCTGTGATTCTGATCCATTGTCCTCGCAGCAAGTGTTCAAAGAGAAATCGAGGTTGGTGGAATGACATACCTTGCGATATATAAAATACGACTGGTTGTTGTGTTCGCGTGCATGCTCCATCCACTCCTCGATCCAGTGGAGGTACAACGGGTTTCCGCACTCCATCGCGGTGCGGGTGAATGGGCCAAAGCTGAGGAGCGTCTCGGGATAGTCGCAGTCGGCTTGCAAAAAGAAAAGGACGGATGATGCAATAAATGGGCAGCAAAAAAGTGATTTCCCAGCCGAGGATCGAACTCGGGATTGCTGCGTGTCTTTGGTATATTTTGAAAATATAAGCACAGTGCCTTGCCGACTTGGCCACTGGGAACCCAATTCGATCTGTCCAAAATAATAGATAGCCTATATTCTTATTTTTTTGATGTAGTCACGTGCAGCTTCAATGCCCCCTTTTTTTTTTTTGCCCAAAAAAAAAAAAAAAAATTTGCCCAAAAAAAAACGGGCGAGGGAAGTTGGACATAATGGAGGGGTTATTCGGTTTAAAAACAACTTTATTAACATTGGATCTGGATTAGGAGACGTGTATCGCGCAACAGGTCACGCAGGAGTTAGGTTAGGCTAGCTATGCGACATGGGTTATGAATCTGACGCCTCAAGCCAACATAGTTGGTAGGGGATGCGGCTCTGCCGTGCATGGAAGGCATCTATGGCTTCAAGGCCTTTGCGGACCATGCGTCGCGTGCTCATGGGGATTTATGTTAATAAAAAAAAAAAAAAAAAAAAATTTGGACAGCACTCAAGAACAAGATCAAGGGAGCTTCGGCGATCCGGCAAGCAAGCAACACACTCGGCCGTGTGGAGGACGAGACAAGGGACAACGATCAAGGAGCCTGGACGGTTCAAGATTTGTACCACGGACTGACACCAGCAGCTCTCACCAAGGACTGGGAGAGTCTATTCAAGACGACCACCTCGATCGCGAGGTACATGGTCGGCCGATTCGTCAAGGCCATCGAGGAATTCGGACGGACAGAAATCTGGAACAAAAGATGCAAAGTCACCGTCGACTGGGAAAGAGAAAATGGGATCACTACCATGAGCAAACGCGCCCGGGGACGCAACTGTGTTGGAGAGCACAGACGTAGTGGTAGTGGTTTTGTTGGATCCTCCAGGAGACAACGACGCGCATTGGATATAAAAGAGATCGAGGAACGAGCGGACAAGCGAGTGCTGCAAAGTTGCATGCAGCAGGTGGAGCTAAACGTGATGGAACGCACCGGCAACTGTAAATTTTTGATGATTGAGGAACGCGGCTAAAGGATGACCTTCGCGCACAACAGGCCAAGTAGGGAGCAGGGCTCAGTCACCGACCCCAGGCGGGGTTGAGTTACCATTCATGCTGACTGGGATTGCGAAGGGGATTGGAGCTGCGAGTGACCAACAGCGGTGCGGCAAAAGCCGTTTATTAGAATATTGAGCACCCTTTACTATGCCTCTAGCAATAGGGTTCCCTAGTCTAGAGCCCCTCACTAATAAATCCCACATATCCTCGTGGGTTCTAGTTATCAAAAAAAAAAAAAAAAAAATTAGCCCGCGTTGGCGTGGGACCGGAGGAAAGATTCGAGGGGGTTGAGTGGTCAGTGCAGGATCTGTATCGCGGTCTAACACTCAAGTGCATGGTTCAGTCTTGGAGACGCGTTTTTAACACTACAGAACGGATCGCAACATACATGGTCAGCCGCTTTGTGAAGGCTATCGAGGAGATCGGCAGAACAGAGATCTGGAACAGAAGATGTAAAGTCACCGTCGACTGGGAACGAGAACATGGAATCACTGCTGTGAGCAAACGCGTCCGGGGACGCAACTGTGTTGGAGAGCACAGACGTAACAGCAATGATTTTATGGGATCTACCCTGAGGCAACGACAAACACCCGATGTGAAAGAGATCAACGACGCCGCGGATGACCGAGTGTAGGGGCACTATTTGGGACAGCTGAGACTCGATATAATGAAGCGATTGGGAGGATGCCATTTTCTTGAAATGTCAGAGGACCATGGCTAAAGGTTGACTTTCGCGCACAACAGGCCACGTAGGGAGCAGGGACCATCGGTTCAACACTCATGCGGTCATTGATTATGTTATATGGATCCGTTGCGACATAGTCGGAGCGGGCAACTTGCTGCTTGTTATCTGTCCCACCTGTAGGTTTCCTTCAGACCACAGTTAATAAATCCCATGTCTTTGAGGGTTCTCGTTAAAAAAAAAAAAAAAAAAGAGCCCCCCGCGTTGGCGTGGGACCTTCTCGAGGAGCTAGGACGGACTAAGATCTGGAACAGACGATGTAAAGTCACCGTGGACTGGGAGCGAGAGCGTGGAATCACTTCTGTGGGCAAACGCGCCAGAGGACGCACCTGTGATGGAGAGCACAATCGTAGCAGGGCAGAGGCGGACAAGCGCCTAGTACAAGGCTTTTGCCAGCAGCTGAAGCTGACTCTGATGGAGCGGCTAGGTGGATGCAAGTTTTTGATGACAGTGGATACTGGCTAAAGGATGACCTTCGTGCACAACAGGCCAAGTAAGGAGCAGGGCTTTTCGAGTCACCACTCATGCTGACGAGGATTGTGAAAGGGACCTGGCAGCAAAAGCTGTTTATTAGATGCCACTTTTCCTTACGTCTCTAGCAATAGGGGTCCCTAGAGGATAGCACCACGTTAATAAAGCCCACACGTCCCCCTGGGTTCTAGTTATCAAAAAAAAAAAAAAAAAAAAAAAAAAAAGACCACCGTAAAGGACGACTGTAGTAGATCATTGTTAGTTAGGTCTGATAGATTCGCAGGGTCAATCGACTCGCAGGGTCAATCGACTCGAGAGACAAATTGTTATTAAAAAAAAAGGGAAATATAAAAGGGAAAGAGAAGGGGTAGGTCTTGCGTTAGAGTCCTCGAATGATACACCCTTTATGAATAAAGAGCAGCAAAGAATACAGGTGTTATCGAGATGCAGATCTTGCACTGTTGCGTTTTGCGTATCGATAAACACAGCTACGATACAGGTACCCTCTAGTACGACATAGTACGCATATTTGTGTACTCGTCTTTTGACCGTCAGAGAAAAGAATAAAGCAGGAAGGGACCAACTATTATGAGATAGAGTCCGCGACGCAACACAAAGGACCAGCGATAGTACACTCAAAGTTTCATCCTAGCCCAAAGCTGACTATATCCGCTTTAGATAAGTTTAATAAATGATCACTGAGCTATCAACAGAATCCCATTCATCTTTCATCATGACAACTATCAAAGAACTTATGCCCAAAGACTCTTGATTTATACAGATACCCCGTGCATTCCGGTTCAGGTCAATATTGGTCTATAATTTCATTATATTTGAATATAGATAGACATGGTAATATATTGGTCCTTCAAAGGATATCTCATATTTTGGTTCACATCACTATAAATGCTAAATATTAATGTAACAAGGTCCATCGATTTTGAGCTGACGCGTCGTCTTGGTTTCCGCACGCGCGAGCAACTAGCTTAGGTTGCTGGCGTATCAAATCTAGCGGCAGGAAGGGTCATTTGTTACTGAAGGTGATGAACCCCCAGACCCAATAGTGTCATCACCAACACAAGGTCGACCCTCAAAAAACTGGAGCCTCGATATAGGGAAGCATTGACGGAAAATCGTGAGAAGTTCAACATCACTGAAACAACGAACACCTTCAGGACGATCGTACAACAATTGAGCTCACACTTTGATATGGACGCACGGCAGCGCACAGTACACCGTTGCTTAAAAGCTGTCTGCAGCGGGGATTTATCTCTTCCGATATTATGAAATTAACATCGGTAGGAGCCTCATAAAGCCTTTCCGCTCTGCAAGGCCACCCCCCCCCCCCCCCCCACACACACACACACACACGTAGCATGATTCAGGACCCGAAGGGTTGATTCGTATTCAACTAAAAATCGGAAAAGGATGGTAATCGTCGCGTTTTAGCACGGATTCTGACTTTGAGGCCGTTCAGTCAAAATCCAACAGATGATACCTTCGGGCCATTGCCTGCTCAGGCAGGCCCAAATACCAATTATCCGAATGAACGGTTCCTCTTGTATTAAGCTCTCGGTAGGGTAAACTTAATCTGTCTCACGATGGTCTAAACGCAGCTCACGTTCCCTATTAATGGGTGAACAATCCAACGCTTAGTGAACTCTGCTTCAGTATGGCGACTACGCTGCTGGCTGTAGATCTGGTGCTGGCCTCAGTGGTGGTGCTGGTGATATTGGCCAGGATCGGTGAAGGAAGTTGGGACGATACTCCGCGACGGGATTGTTTAGAATCGGAAGAGTTATGATTCTCTTGCGCGAATTACTTAAGGTAGCGGGCTGCCATGGTCAACATTTACGGGCGCACAATACCCTGTGACCCTAGCTTGATCTCTTCATTGTCCATCGCTTCAGCAGGATGAGCTATTGTAAATAAATCCACAGCAGCTGCACGAACAATATCATATGTGGCTACTCTGCCAAGTGATGGAGCCCCACCTCGGAAGTGTTTATTCGACTCTTGTTTCCTTTGATTGGATGCAGAGGTGATCCTGACGATTTGTCTTCATGCGTCCTAGCAGCGATACCAACTTAATTGCCCATCGTGCAGCAGAAAAGATTAATAACCTTAAAACATGCCCATAGGCTGCTATCGAGTGACAAGAAACAGTGCCTCACCTCAATAGGAATCTGTTTCTCGAGTCCTTTCACCAGCCAAGGAGATGGTCCGTCCTTGCGCAATGTTCTCTACTTCAATTCTTTGTTTAAGACTGTCTGCACACGAATAAGGCGGTCGAATGGCGTGGTATTCGCTTCCCTCGTCACCTCTAGCAGAGATTCCTGTGATCATGGAAGAAGGGATTATTACCCATTGCACATGCATAGCTCTTCTCCTGACCTCAGCCATTGTAGCATTAATCCTATTGACTCGACTGTGGTTGTTCAGGCACATTCAGGGATGGGGCTTTGGCAGATAAACTGTGTCTTTGTTACCAATGAGTCGCCGCTGGGCTGTGCTATTGAGATCAAGCAGAGACGTACGAGAGACAATCAGAAGAGCGACGGGTTGAGGGAGGGGAAAGAAGGGAGAGTGGAAAAGTGGAAAAGTGGAAAAGAAGGGAAAAGAGTGCAAAGACACACATCCATCGTTGTGGCATTCGACAAACGGAGCCATGCTTGTAGTCAGGTTACTCCCTCGCTCTCGTGTAACGTCTAGGAAACAACGGCACTGAGGCAGGTCAACTCGAACAACCTTAACCACCAGAGCTGCGATATACATATGGGCGGCGCGTAGCATCATGTTCGTTTCAGTAACAAGCCGCCCAACAAACAAGCTCGGAGGGGATGTGATGAGACAGTAGTTGGAAGAGTACGGCATAGCGAGCTCAGTGGACAACCCGACAAAAGCTCAACTCTACGCAATGATCCAAGAGGTGACAAGGGACGAACTGCCGGCCTGCAGCACGTACGCTACTGCGGAGAAGCTTGGCCACCGGGTGCTTAAAACACCTCCTTACCATTGCGAACTTCAGCCCATAGAGAGGACCTGGGGTGTAGGGAAACAGGAGCAAGCTGCCGATTATAGTGGCGAAGAAAAAGTGCTTTCTGTCCACTGCAAGACGAATCGCATACTCTCCTGTCTTTATGAAAGGACACTATTAAGAAATGCAAAGAGTACAGCAACATGGAGTAATGAATGTATCATAAATTCTATTGATAGCTCAGTGGCCATTTATTAAACCTATCTAAAGCGAATATAGCCAGCTTTGGGCTAGGCTGAAGAATGCCAGCGAGGATGTACGACGCATGAGTTCAGCAGGCAACTAGGAAAAAAAAAAAATCAAGCGCGTTTTTATCGGCAAATGGCGTCGTAATCTCGACGGACCATGCCTCCTATAACAAATTTTCCTTCCGGCGCACCGAGATACACCTTATGCAGACTGAGAGTCTCGTAGTCCTCCTCTGGCTCGGGAAGTTGGTTCCATTTTAGAGTCCTGTTCAACAGCGGATCCTTACGTGGAGCACTGAAAACGTACTCGGGATGGAAGAGCCAGAGATGCCCATTGTTGTCCGCATTAAGACACTTTTCACAAGGCTGTGTGATATGATAACCAATCACATTGCCACTAAGACAAAAAATAAGAGTGAGTGCATGAGAGGCTGTCCACTTGCATGACTGATACAACATGCCTGGGTGCAGATGCATGCAAGGCTTTCGCGTTACTCACCAAACAAGGCAGGCAGTATCCTTGATTTTACACATACAGTTGGTAGGCTTGTATTCATCTCCGACGAGTTGTACGCTGTTATTTGAGAAGCGGTTGCAAGTTAGTCCAGCCTTTTTTTTTTTTCTTTTGTTGAGTAGGTATGCAAATGGGAGAGTCAAGGAACTTACGATTGAGGGGCATCGTCTGTTGATAAAAGTGCCACACTCTGATCCGCCAGTAGTTGTGCCTACGTTGATACAGGTAAAGAACAGAAAAGAGAAAAAAAAAGGTAAGTGCTGTACCATAGCTATCCGACACGTTCATCTGAACAGCACCTCAGTCGTTTGCGTACCTTCATGCCACGCTCGCAAATGATCGTTTCGCAGAACCGACATGCCATTCTGACCACCTCCTTCATCCCAACACCACTGCGCATTCGAATTTCGCGTAAGCTGCTGTGCGCAGAGTGCGGGGCTCTTGATGTAGTAGAGGAGGACGGCTGGATCCAACCGCCAGCTTCAGCACCTTCCACAGTCTCAGAGTAAACGGGAGCAGAACGAATGGGCAGATGCAGCCATGGATCTTGAGTATAATGATCGTAATTAGTAGATGTGTTTGCCTGTTGGTTTCCATGAAGTTCGTTGAAGTTCGTCCTTAAGCTATGAGGCCAGATCATGTGCGAGGAGGAGGTTACCGCCGCGGGTGAAGTATATTGTGGATGGCTGAAGGGGTGTGGATTTACATAACGCGACGGGATAGGGATGTTACTCCCATGATATGACAATGACCCAAAGGCATGTGAAGTACGTCTGAAGGTTCCATCTGTCTGAAGCTGCGACGGGGCAGACCGAGGACCAAGGTCATCAGTGAGACTAGGCGTATGGCCCTGATTCACGAATTCAACACCGTCCAAAACACCCTGGCTCGCTGCTGTCCGCTGCCGCTGGCGGCGGTAATACTGATGCCGATGCTGCCCAAATGACCGTATGCGATGTGTCAGCGATCCGAATGTAGACCACCGACCGTTTCCGCTCTCCCCATCAATCACTCTACCGCCATCGCGATCTGGATCACTGCCTGAAAGGTTTGGGGAACTGTTTCCAGGGGCTGTAGGTACGGGATTGTTATGATGAGGGCCGAGAGGCTGGTCTTCGCGTCCTTGGTACTGCAGAGTGAGATTTCTACCGGTGACGAAGTGATGATACATCCCATTTCCACTGCTGTCAGAGTAGTCAGAGGCCATTGGATGAGGGCGTACGCTGTCGGAAGAATAGTAAGGAAACATGCCTACGTACCGGCCAGGCGGAGGCGACGATAGAACGATGGTGGATTCGCTCGTAGCCGAAAAGTAGGACGATGAGATCGTGGGCCGTGGTTCAAAGGTATCCTGCATTGCCTCATTAGCATACTGCCGTTCTGGGAGATAAGGCTCATGTAACGACTGCAGTACTTGTTCTTCCAATCCTTCAGAGCGCATAGATGTAGAGGATGCTAGAGTTCCGCGGGACGTAGAATTATCTAACCGAGTTGCAGTGTTTTGGTTGCGGCTGGTCTCTGCCTCTACGTGATCGGCATCTCGATGACGAGCGTAGGCGTTGCGGGCCTGGAGCATCTGGTCTTCAAGTCGCCTTTGATTTTGCACCATGATGTGCTGCAGATCATAGATGTGCTCGTGGGAGCCGCTGAGATGATTGTTATAGGTATACTCGCTTCCATCCGTATTCATCGTACGTCCTTCATTGTCGATGTGGTCCATCTGGATCGAGTATGGGCTGTGGGTTAGGACGTCATCCGAGTCAATATAGTTGCCCTCCTCCCCGCGAAAATCGGTAGCGTCGACTGGCAGTTCGGCTCCTTCGCGCGAATTAGACATTTGGATGTTAGAGACCGCGGCTATTAAAGACCGATAGTCCCCGCTGTCGATGTAGGTCTCGATGACGGGGTGTTCACTGGAGGCATCTCGGCGAGCTGCGCGAACAAAGTCGGAGAATCGGGCAGTAAAATAGGATTCCTGGGCAGGATCATGGGTAGCGTTGCTTTGAATTGTGTGGTCGACGCTACTGCGGCCGCTGGTTAAGGCAGAGCTCCCACCTGGCGAGAAAGGCCCTACTGCATGCAAGTCGACGACCATTCCGTTTCCGCTATCCTGACTCGGAAGCGAGTGGCGCTGTCGGTGTTGACTGTGACTGGGTTGCCGATACGGGTTTCGCTCTATCCTGGGGCTCGCCATGGTACTGTGTGCGTCCGGAACAGGCGATGAGGGGTGACTTCCTGTCATGATGGACTCTGCACAACCTTTGCAAGTGTATTATGGCGGATGAGGGACTCTAGTGATAAAAGCAGATGGTTGATTATTACAACGGCTCTGCTTGCGAGCTATAAAGTGAGATGTATTCCAAGGCTTCAAGTCTGTCTACCTAAAACTGGACGCTCATAGTCTTGTGCGCATTGAAGCAAGGAGCGAATAGAGATTATACTTGTGCTGGGGAAGCTGAAGTGAGAGGGAAGGATGGCGGCACTAGAGAATGGAGGAGTGAGAGGAGAAGTAGCGCAAGGAAGAAGGGAGAAAGAGAGTTGCGAAAATAGACGAGGGAAGGGAAGGAATGTGGAGAAATAGAGCTTTGCAGGGTCCAGTATGGAGATTATTTTTCAGTGACACGAAACGCATGAGACACGGGAAATATTTTTTTGATTCTGCTGGTGGCAAAAAATAGAAACCAAACAACGCCTTTCTTCGTTTCTGGACCTTTTCTTCTCTGCTCCGCCTTGTGTCTGTCACCCCGTGTTGTGTCATATTATGTCGTACCATGTCTTGTCGTGTCCGGTAAATAGAATCCACTATACTGAGCCGAGTAAAATTTGCTTTTCGGGGGAGAGAAATAAAGGAGCTGTGTATGCACAGCATACAACGGCACTTCAGGGCCGATACAGGAATTGCAAGGGGCTGTTGTTGGTCCATGCACATAAAAATACGCCCACAGCAGAGATCTTAGTTGTGGAGCAGCCAAAGTGTATGTAGTCTAGCCCGGATGGTCGATACGCAAGTCCATGTCTCCATAACCTGGTCCATATGGGTGTCCATGTGGATGTCAACATTCGATGATATGCGGTAAAGAGAAAAAGAGATGTTGCAGCGACACTCAATGCTCCACAACGGGATCGACAGCAACAAAGACGGGGGGACGGGGGGGAGGGAGGGATGGGAGAGAGCGTAGGGGTATAAAGAGATGAGAGGGAGAGAGGGAGAAAAGAAGAGAACGGTGGCGCGTGCCTAACTTACTTTTTGCCCTCGTGGACTCTTTTTCTGCAATGCGCACATGCACGCGTAGGTCCGACTGACTTTCACCCCCACCCGCTCTTTCTCTCCCTCCCTCGCGCGTGAATGCTGAGCAAAAGGGAGTGCATGGATGCACGGCATAGCACCGGCATCTTTTTTTGGTTGACTGGAGATTGCAACCCCCCCCTCTTCCTCTCTCCCTCTCACTCTCTTCTTCCTCGTCCACCCCCACAAACCGCCACCACTTTTAACCTCTCTCTCACTCCCATTCTCTCATTCTCTCACTCACTCACTCACTCACTCACTCTCACTCTCTCACTCTCTCCCCTCGCGATCCCTTTATTTCCTTTCCCTTTTCTCCATTCCTCATCCTCCAGCCCCCATCCTCCATCACTCATCCTCCATCCCTCATCCTTCATCCCTCATTCTTCATCCATCATTGCTCTTCCTTCTTACTTACCCCATATCATTCCTCCCCTCTTTGTCTTGTCCATCCCTTCCCCCCCCTCCCCTTCACCTCCCATCCCATCCCATCCTATCCTATCCTATCCTATCCTGTCCCATCGCTGCAAGACAGAACCCGGCCTACGAGCACTCCCCCCCCCCTTTTTTTTTACTATAACAGCCAGCAAACCGCTCTGATATGCCCCACCAGCTACCACAGGACTGTGCCAACGAGAGCTCATCCCACTTGCCTCTCCGACAACTGGCTTCACCACAGGAACCACAACAACCACAACAACAGCGACAGCAACAGCAACAGGAACAACAACAGGAACAGCAGCAGCAACAGCAGCAACAACGACTCTTAAACCAACAACAACAGAGTCGATCCTCCCGCGACCTGGCCTCACAATCCTTCCCACAGCAGACAGACCAGCCCCGTCTTCAAAGTCAGCCCATCCAGACCTCCTCCTCATCCTCCTCCTCCTCGTCACCTCCCCCAGATACTATTGCCCCTGCAGTCCAAAAGTGCGCCAAATGCGAGCTGCAGATGCAAGGGTCCTTTGTCCGTGCATTAGGCGCCACCTACCACCTCGACTGCTTCAAGTGTCTGGTAAGCTGACTTTTTCTTCCCGCTTTCTTTTCCCGCCATAAAAACTGAATAATTACCGAGGGCCCTTTTGGCGTATTGCTGACCAAGAAATATTAGAGACTTCAGGGACAGAAAGAAAAAAAAAAAAAGAAGAAGAGCAGCTCTTGAACGCTAAACCCTATCAATTGTTCTTTTCCCCAAATCGTATCGCATACCATGCCTCTTTTAGGATTGCAACCAGATCGTGGCCTCAAAGTTCTTTCCCATTACCGAGTCAGATGGCAAGCAATACCCTCTTTGCGAACGCGACTACTTCAAGCGCCTCAACCTGGTCTGTCACTCCTGTGGCGAAGCACTACGGGGGAGCTACATCACTGCACTTGACAACAAATATCACATCGAACATTTCACCTGCTCGGTCTGTCCGACAGTCTTTGGGCCACAGGACTCGTATTATGAACATGACGGCAAGGTCTATTGTCACTATCACTACTCAATCCATTACGCCGTCAAGTGCGCAGGATGTAGGACAGCAATTCTAAAGCAGTTTGTCGAGATCAACCGCAACAGCCAGGACGAACATTGGCATCCAGAATGCTATATGATCCACAAAGTATGTGTACACAGCCGATGTTTTCGCTGTTGTTGTTTTCGTCTTACAATGAATAGGCGCTCAAATCAGCTTGGGTGCTCTTATCTTCATTCATGAGACAAAACAATCATGACGGCACTTCCACTATTTATTTTTCCTTTGCACAGCCCTGCTGTCTCTTTGTTCTTTTGTTCACTCTTATATACTTTCCAGTGACATAACAGCCCATGAACACCAGAGAATTCTTCCTACTCGTATTGTCCCCACTTTGTTGGTGCAATAGACCAGAATTTCTAACAATGATGTTGCGATATGACATCTTTTTATTTTGCATGTGTTTGCGCATAAAATTATAGTTTTGGAACGTTAAACTGTCGTTTGCGCCGCTGAGCGAGGATCAGGATGACCAAGCGCAAACACAAACACAACAGACACAGAGATGCATCGAAGCTGGAGACGCCACTGAGCCATTTTCGCCAGATATACTCATATCGCGGTCCAGTATGGAGCAAAGAACACCAGAGGAGCTCAGACGCGCCCAACAGCAGATGGAAGAAAAAGTATACCAAATCTGGACCGTGTTATCGGCATTTGAAGAGTCTTCTGCAGGATGCATTTCCGAAATGTTGCTCCATGTATCAAACGGCGCATATTATGACGGCGTTCAGATGGCTGAAAAGTTCATTCTCCATGTCGAGATCCTGTTCAGTGCGATTGATGATCTCGAGGAGCAAATGAAGGAGGTTGGCGATCAGAACGGTAAGTGATTTGTGCTATATATATCTAATGTGATGCTTTGTGAGGGTCATAAATGATTAAAGACTCGACTGCATTGATTGTCATGCTCATGCTACATCCGAACTATCCTGCTTTCGAACTTTGGTAGATTTGGTGCATGGACGTGAGGCCAAAATGCTCTGCAAGAAGATCGTCAACTTTTTCTCCCTACTCTCGCACACTCAAGAAAGCGGCGTACGGCGACTGGGCATGACACAGGAGCTGCTTTCTCTTGTCACTGGACTCGCTCACTATCTCAAGATTCTTATCAGGATCGCCCTCACAAGTGCGCTGAAATTGGAAAGGCAGTACCATTCCAAGACTGTCATCGCCCGTTTCCTCAACAAACTAATGGAGCTCGCCAACAAGGATAAATGTCTTCAAGACTTGCACAGGAAGGGAGATATGGATGCAGAAGTAACATCGGATCTGTGCCTCTCATGCAGGATTACCATCGAGGATGAGTGCTTCACGTTTGATCGTCAGAATCGCTGGCACCCCAAGTGCCTTATCTGCTCGGAATGCGCAAAACCTTTGGCGCCCATCTATTACGATGCTTCGTTCGATACAACTCGGGGAGCAGCGTATTGTCAACAGTGCAGGACACCCGAGTCGCAAATAGGATTCTCGCATGTAACAAAGCTCGAACAATATACCTTCCTCCTGCGTGTTGCGCTCATTCGCCTGGAGAACCTGCTCCATTTGAAAGGTTACTATCGCTCGGCAATCCTCTTCTTTTGCATTTTTTTTTTCAGCTTGAGGAAGAAGTTCTGAATGTTCGTACTTAATTTTATATATTAGGTGATGAGGCGATTTCAGAGGTAGTAGACCAGCGGGGACGCTACCTTGCAACCTCGCCACCAACCGGCAATATGTTAGTTCCAGGGCTTCCAGGACTTGTGAGGAAGGATTCCCGATCTAAATCATATTCCTCGGAGGACAATCGACAGTATGAAGCCATACATCTCGGGGATATCAAGCGTGTCAAGTCAACTCATCTGGATCGCAAACTCTCGAACTCTGCGCGTATCCCAAGGCGGCAGACTGTTATTGAACATCAGCGGAGGAGACCACCTTCTGAGGATCCCAACATGAAAGAGGAAGACTCTAATGAACTTGCAAATGCGCAAGGGGATGCGGAAGTGTCTCTGCTGGAATTCGAGATTATCGACGAGACAGAGATACTGAGCGACGAGGATGAGGATGTAGGCCGCACAGACGGAAAAAAGCCGGATGCACCTGCAACGCTTTCGGACCTGACGGAGAAATTGCGGATCAACACGACATCGAACAATAGATCGCCTACAGGATCACTCAGAACTCGGTCACTTCATGGCTCGTTACAAGGATCGCAGCATTTATCAGCACTGAGCAATGTGAATGCATCACGGCATCCGAAGCGGCAGTACCTGAACGAGTTGTCGGCGCTGGAGCTGTTTATTGTGAAGCATCTGGCAGTTCTGACATTGGCACCAATTGTTTCAGAGTACTTTACATTGGAGGAGCTGCTGGACTTGATTGGACAGCGCAAGCAGACGCTCTGGGGTCGATTCGTGAAGGGCCTTAAGACTGACAAAAAAAAATTGAAAGGTAAGGCGTGACATAGTGCTTTGTTTTTCAAGCAATCACTTTGATGGGAATACTTGCTCATGACTATCTTTGTCTTTGATGTTGTGATCTAGTCGAAGGAACATTCGGAGTCCCGCTTGAGGTGTTGGTAGAGCGCAATGGCGTGGATTCAGCTCTCGGAGCAGGACCTGGTCGGCTGCGGATACCCAGTTTTGTGGACGATAGCATCTCTGCTATGCGCAACATGGGTAAGCTTTGATACTCGTACAAAATCTTGAGTGTTGTCTGTACTTGGCATACTGAAATTCTCATGCAATTTTGAATGAATAAAATGACCAATAGATATGTCTGTGGAAGGCGTTTTCAGGAAGAACGGCAATATTCGTCGACTAAAGGAGCTGAGTGAGGCTATCGACAAGGACCCATCCTCCGTGAGTTTAGTTGAGGACAACAACCCGGTTCAGGTTGCCGCACTCCTGAAACGGTTTTTGCGTGACCTTCCTGATCCGCTTTTGACGTTCAAACTCCAGCGCCTGTTCATAGTCTCTCAAAGTACGTCGTGGCTCGCTCTTTCACTTCTCCTTGATCCTGTTTTCGATTTTTTTTTCTTCGTACCATATCTTCTAACCACCTGTTTCCTTATACTTTCCTTCGTTTCAATAGAGATGGAAGATGAGGCGGCACGGAAAATAATTCTGCACTTGACATGCTGTTTATTGCCCAAGGCGAATCGTGATAGCATGGAAGCAATCTGTCTCTTTCTACGATGGGTCGCCTCGTTTTCGCATGTGGATGAAGAAACAGGCAGTAAGATGGATCTTCATAACCTGGCGACGGTTATTACACCGAATGTCCTGTATTCGAAATCGAAGGATCCGATCAAGGACGAGAGTTTCCTGGCGATTGAAGCAGTCATGGGGCTCTTGGAGTACCAGGATGAATTCTGCTTAGTATGCGAATTTCCTTATCGTCTTTTTTCCATCGTGCTTTTTTTTTTTTTTTTTTTTTTTTTTTTTTCAAAAGTTCATACTGACACGACTTTTTTCTCGCATTGACTGTTAGGTTCCTGAGGATTTATCGTTGATTCTGAATGATCAGGACTTGGTCGAATCATCTATGGACCTCTCATCAAAGGACATCTTAAAGCGCTGCGAGAATTTGGTCCGTGCCAAGGTCAAGAAATCGCACTCCTTGGGAGATTTCTACCAGGACTCGCCCAATTCAATCCAATCACAGACTCATACTCAGACAGAGGGCGAAGGCATTCATCATGGAAGCCGTTCGGGAACAGGGGACATGTGCCATCAATCGTCGCCCGTGCACCATGCAGCGGCAGCGGCAGTAGCAGCGAAGGAGCAATCTGTCCCGGTGATGATCCAGCAGTCTGCCACGAAGATGGCCGTGACAGGCGGGTATAATCATAACGCATATGGACTCTCGACGTCGAATCCGATCTCCTCGTCGTCTTCGACCATAGGGCCGATGCGGATACCGGAACAACCACATGCAGTTTCGGTCGGCGGAGGAAAAGGCGCCATGCCAATGTCTTTATAATCCTTGCTATCCCTGTTACTGCTGTTGGTCATCTACAGGGTTATCTGCGCTACTGTTCCTCATATATACATATCCCCCCGCATGTAAATACAACAAACGTTCTTTCTCGTTCTACCTTTTTTATACGAATATGCAAAAAAAATGGATATAGTTATACTTTATCGAATTACTTTTCCAGAAGAAAAAAAACTCGCGCACTTTAAAGCGCCAAAGCGAACCATCCACAGATGAGGGTCAAACCACCCAGAGGTGTCATGGGACCCAACTTGAAGGTTCGGGAGAAGGTCTTGTTGGTATCCAAGATGAGTGCATAGATTGAGCCGGAGAAGAGGACGGTGCCGGCGAGGAGCAAGGGGGCCGCAAAGCGGCTCGTGCGGGCCATCAGCGCGGGGGACTGGGAGATCGCCAACAGGGCCACAGCATGGATCAATTGAATGTTTGCGGCACTGTTCCAGGCCTGTCGGCGTTCAAGGATGTCAGCACCCCCGTGAATATGAAATACGAAAAGCACGAAAGACATGAACGCGAAAACACACACACACACACACAAATACGAACATGGACGCAGGCAGGAGCACACGGGAGAGAATTTCAAATTGTTAGTTTGCAATTGGGGGTTTTGGTTCAAGCGGCGGTACAGTGGCGATATAGTTTACCTTGAGCTTGCCAGCATCACTGTTGACGCGTTTCTCGAGGCCGTGGGCTCCATAAGCGGCGGTCATCACACCTAATCCACCTGGATATTTGCAGAGTGATGATGATGCCCACCCGCGCCATCCAATGGTCACAAAATTATGGTCAGTGCAGCCCAGAGGGTAACCAGCACGGCAGTTCATAGTGATTAGGGCGGATGCTAAGGGAGCTTACCGACAATGGCGGCGGCGCGAAGATAGAACGTAGAAGACATATTGGGTTTGGGTCGTGTTGACAGTTGAATAGGCGATTAGTTACTTGCGTGGTATTATGGAGGGTTGGAGACAGGATGAGGAACAATCGCTGCGATGCGGAAGGAGTTCAGGAAAGAGAAGGGCAAGGGTTATCATGTGACGCCCTAGTTGAGTGGGAGTGACGAGGTAGAGACCCCTCTGACCTTGTTGCAAACTTCCCACGGTTTGCTGCAGGGGCAAGTCTCTTCATATGAAAGTTTGTCAGACGGGCATTATTGCTCCATTCCCCTGAGTCAACACAACTCAATTTCTGGGGGGGTTTTTTTTTTAAGGAAAAAAAGTGTTTATTATGGCTTATAGTTACAAAACGTCCGTTAAAAGGTGCAATTGCTGTCGATTCTAATGTATGATGGACTGGCTTGAAAGAGAGAAAAAGAGATGGTGTGTCTTTTGATATACAATGCATGTGTTTGTGTATACTTCGCTTGATAAAGGCTTGAATGTTGTTCAGTGGTCAATATCGACGATGGGATCGATGCCTCTCACGAGGTTTACCAGCCGCGCTTGGCATAGAGCTGGCCCTCAGGGATGTCCGAGATGTTAATACCGACCATGGCCTCTCCCAGATCCTCGGAGACCTCTGCCAAAACCTTGGGGTCCTTGTAGTGGGTCACAGCCTGGACAATAGCACGGGCACGCTTGGCTGGGTCACCGGACTTGAAGATACCCGATCCAACAAAGACACCATCACATCCGAGCTGCATCATCAAGGCAGCATCGGCAGGAGTGGCAACGCCGCCGGCAGCGAAGTTGACAACAGGCAAGCGTCCCAACTTGGCAGTCTCCTTGAGAAGATGATAAGGGGCCTGGATCTCCTTGGCATAGGTGAAGAGCTCAGCATCATCCATCAACTGTGCCTTGCGGATCTCGGCCTTGACTGTACGGCAATGACGGACAGCCTCGACAACATTTCCGGTACCAGCTTCGCCCTTGGTACGGATCATGGCAGCACCCTCGTTGATACGGCGAAGAGCTTCGCCGAGGTTCTTGCAGCCGCAAACGAAGGGGACCTTGTACTCGTGCTTGTTGATGTGGTTGGACTCATCAGCGGGAGTAAGGACCTCGGACTCATCAATGTAGTCAACTCCAAGGGACTCAATGATCTAGACCCAATTCAGCGGAAACCAATGACAAAATTTTTAATAAATATTTTTGTGTGAACACAAGTGAAGTGAGGGGCGCATGGATCAGATCAGGAACGCAAAAAATATGTTCTTTCTTTTTACCTGGGCCTCGACAATGTGACCGATGCGGACCTTGGCCATGACGGGGATAGAGACGGCAGCAATGATCTCGCGGATCATTCTGGGGTCTGACATACGGGCAACGCCGCCTGTTCGTAGCAAAGAGGGTTCATCAGTAACAAACAAAAAAAAAAAAAAAAAAAAAAAAAAACGTTGAGATGTGAGTCAAGCAAGATCTCTCTTCTTCACGTTGAAGGTATTGTATGTCGGAAAAACAACATTATGGTCCCATAGCAAGGATCTGGTGGGCGTGTTTTGATCGTACCGTTCTTGCGGATATCGGCAGGGACACGCTCCAAGGCCATGACGGCACAGGCACCGGCAGCTTCGGCAATCAAGGCCTGCTCGACGTTGATCACATCCATAATGACACCACCCTAGTATAGAAAGAAAAAATAATGATAATGCGGATCAGCTACTTGTACTTCTGAATTGTAATGGTCCTGCTAGCCCAAGCTGTCCCTGAATGGGCCTAGTTTGTGTGCCCTGTTGTTTTTGATGGTGAGTTGTCGTACCTTGAGCATCTGGGCGAGACCGGCCTTGACATTGAAAGAGGCGACCTCGGGGACCTCGGAGGCAGCAGAGAGACCGGCAACAGCGGCATTCTGAGCGGGGACCAGGTTAGTGGGGGTAGCGAAGGTCATTTTGCAAGTGGGAGGTGCGAGCGAGAGCGAGAGTGGGAGAAGAAGAGTAAGGAGCAAGAGAGAGAAAGAGAGAGAGAAAGAGAGAGGAGAAGGAGGGAAGGGAAGGGAAGGAAAAAGAGGAGGAGCACTCGAGCTAAAAAATGAAGCGGAAAAACCTTATATTCAGCCAGTGAACAGGCCGCTACTCTACTCAAAAAAGAAAAAAAAAAAAAAGAAACTGAGAAACTGCGACAGCTCCGGATGCAATTGGATCGATCCTGGGGTAATGGCTGCTGCTGCTGCCAGGCCGGGGCTGATTCGCTCGCTGCGAGTGTGGAGGTCTGCGGAGAGAAGGGGCATCATATACTCTGCGGCGACTTTGGGTCTATTGGCCACCAAAAACAATAGCCCGTCCAATTGAGTCAACGCTCAAATGGGAGTCTCTGTCCCCCGATTTCTTCCTTGGGAAATAATAAAAAAAAAAAAAAAAAAAAAAAATCGAACTCGGTGAAATGGAAAGGCAGGGCGCCCTACAAGATGCACTCATAGTCCTAGTGCGTCTACGAGCCCCGTGGTTGATCTCTTTGTCATCGTGCACCATTGGCGGTTGTATCTAAACCCCTTCAGCCATTCATTTCTGTCGCTCCTTCCGTCGTGACTCAAGTTGTCTCGTCTCTTTTTCAACAGTGCCTCGTTGGCCCTTCTGCGACTTCGATTTTCGCAAAGGAGGGAGGTATACGCCTCTCCGCGAACGAGAGATTTTAAATATTTCTTCCAGCATAGCGCAGTAAGTAGTCTAGGCCAAGAGCGACACATCCACCGTGGGAAGTTGCCTAGACTTGCTCACACACTCCTTCAACGTGCCTCATAAAAACCTTGGGTCTATGGACAGGCTGTGTCTGGTATAGACACCATGCCAATGTATATTCAAAGTACCATTACACATTCGTACATCAGGAATGAAGTCCATAAGAGACCGAGAATAATCTATTTGGCTATCAGTTTAATTTGACAGCCCATGCGGAATCCATTCGCCACGTTGAGCATGCAAGTCAATTCCAGCGGGAAATCCATGTAACTCGTTCACCCTGAAAATACCTATGGCTCAAGTTTGCTTCTCGAGGGAGTCTGTCGGCAAATGCACCAAGTATTTTACACGGATTTCCTGCAGGGGTTGTCAAACAAGACCGACAACCCAGGTTGCCAAATAGGTTGTCCCTAATAAAAAACACTTTTGTGGATCGTGTTGAGTGTATGTACAAGATATCTCCTCGAAAAATGCCATTGGGGGTTCTTTATCCTTTTTGCGTTCCTGAAAGCGATGTGCCTTGCCCAGGAATCGATCCACGTCCCGTAGAAGTGGCGCTGCTGCAGGTGTCACGCAAGGAAGGAGACCCGATCGTCCGTGCTGTGTTCATAACCTGAACAAAAAAAGAAAAAAGGAGGACACGTCTTTAGCCAACCAACCCAGACCAAACAGCACCCCACACTCCGCACAAAAAACCATGGCCACATCCTTTACAGACGAACCAGCCTGGGGCAAGTCCATTGAGCATTAACAGCCATCTTTCGCTTTCCCTTTGTTGTCCTCGTTCCCATCAACTCTGCCAAAAGATAGAGCGAATGAATTGCTCTCCTCATCCCAGCAAGCTTGTTTGTCTCCGGGTGGATGCTGCATGGTCCTTTTTTTTTTAAAAAAAAAATGCAATACCCCTCCAAGAGCCTCTGGAACCGACAGAACGCCGCCAACTTTTTCTGATTATTTGTTTAAGGTTCCCGCGCTTTCCCCCTGTGGCACGAAAATATGATCGCTATCGCCTCATTCGACATGTTTCTTCCTATGCTATTTTATCGCGTTGGGCGAGCATGCAGACCCGTGGACCAGCCTAAAAAAATCCAGCTGCCCTATGTTTTTTTGGGCGCGACACAGCCAGCCCTCATACCCCCAATACACCCAGTTCGTCCACTTTATCGGATGTAGCCACCCATTCCGCTCTGCGACGCGTCGCCTACGACTCCTATTCTATTCTATTTTTCCTTCTAGGAGGAGATTAGACATGCAGCAATATTAATACTGCTCCAAACTCATTTCCTCTCGACTAGGCAAGGTCCTCATTGCTGGTGGCGTTGGTAGGTCTATGCGCTTGTCTGCTGTCAATGTCTTTCGTTTTCTTTCAAATATTCTTTTATGAATCAAGGATTGCGGTAGTGACAGTGGTATCTCTCTCTCTCTCTCTCTCTCTCTCTCTCTCTCTCTCTCTCTCTCTCTCTCTCTCTAGACTGGGACATGATCGGCCGTAAGCCCAAAGCTGGCGATACTCGCGAACTCTTGTAAGCGATATGGCAAGGTCCCTTTGTTCAAGAAGATGTGCTCGATCTATGTGTCTTTTCTTCACACTTGCTGCTTCGCATTCAATGCGTATTCTCTATATCCTTAGACCAAACCTCGAGACCTTTCATCTTATCCGCGAGTTCACAGACTTGAAGTACGTTATTAATTGTTATGCTTGTATCTCTGTCGAAATGTTCACCAAAGTAAAGAAATCAGCAATTGACACCATATGCTTCCTGTTTCCCTTCAACAAAAGGATCGTCAAGATCGCCACTGGCCCCAATGCCGCCCATAGCATTTTCATCACAGGTGGCTACATTGTTGTCCTCAGCATCCCTTCACAATGACACCCTCTCCAAAAGCGCTTCATCTGACCAAATCTTTTACCGTCTGTTTGTTCCTTGTTTACTATATCCTTGCCTATAGATGATGGAGATGTCTGGGTTCTCGGACGGTAAGCAGGATGGCGTGTATTTGATTGCATTCGCTTCCAGCAGTTGATCGGCAGACTCACCCAATTCGACATTCTCGCCTTCATTCTCAAACAGCAATGAAAAGGGTCAGCTCGGTGTGGGAGACACGAATCCTCACCCCTTGCCAATGAAGATCCCCACGATCTATTCCTCTGCGGGTAACAAAAAATCTACCAACCTGAAGTTCGTCGATGCTGCTGTAAGTGCATTTTCTAGTTCCGTGTTTCTCTCCGTACCAAACTTCAGGACGAATACGTTTGTAATCCAGCTGTTAACATCCGTACATGGATACTTTGTTTAATTAGGTCGGCCGAAACCATTCAATTATCATTGCCTCCAACGGGGCTGTCTATGGCGCTGGAGACAATAAAATGGGCCAGGTAACGTTGCGCTTCGTCTTTATAATCATCACCTTGCTAAACGAGCCTGAGTTCCATTTCCTGACGAAAGCTATTGTGTATACCCTAACAGCTCGGCAACGACAACCTCAAGGAGCACCCATCCTTCGTACATATCAGCAGTCTTGGCAGGGAGAAAGGCGCTAGCGTTGCCTGCGGTGCCGAGTTCACGATGGTCTTGTCCGAGAAGGGTCAACTCTGGGCATTCGGATCACCCGAATACGGTCAGGTACGATTTCGCATACCACGCTTTGTGTTTGCTGTATTTGTCCAAGTTTTGTCTGCGGGGACACAGTCTCATCATTTGTATCTGCAATGTCGTCCCAGTTGGGAAACAAGACAAACGGCCAGTATCTTCAGCAATCAAACCGCCTCGTTCATATGCCTCAAACAAGTCCAGGTAAGCGTGTCACTTCATACGCTCGATCTCAGCCCACTTATATCATGGACAAGGATACTGACAGTGCCTCTTGTCCATTTTCGTTTTTTACGGTAGTGCTTGTTGCTGCGTTGAAGGATAAAGTTGTGACTAAGGTCCGCTGCGGCACCAACCACACATTGGCGCTAACTGACGGCGTGGTTTACAGCTGGGGCTTTGGAGGCTATGGCCGTCTTGGACACTCTAAGCAGGAGGATCTGTGGAGCCCCATGCCAATTGAGCAGTTTGCCGGATCCAACAAGATCTCGAGAGCGACTGATATCGCTGCGGGCAGCTCGTTCAGCATGGCTTTGGACGGTATGTTATCGTTCCTGTTATTTTGCATGGGTACTTTGAGTGCGCTCTTTATGTTTTTACTTTCTTGTATGTTTTAACATCGCTACATCGCTACATCGCTGTTGATTGGCGCGTCTTTTTGTTCATTTAACTAGGCCAGGGCCAGTTTTGGCTGTGGGGTAAATGGAAGACTACGGGCGATGGCGGTGGAGGAACGCCCTGGATGTACCCTCGCACCATGTACGATCTTAACGGATGGTCCTTCAGGGCGTTCAGTGGAGGCAACGTGACCCTGTTTTGCATCCCCACCTCTGAGCCCTGCACCATCGCCTGGGGTCAGGGAGCAATTCATAGCGAGCTAGGATACGGTGAGGGCGAGCCACGATCGTCGACCAAGCCCGATAAGGTCCGCCCATTGGAGGGACTGATCATGAAGGATGTGTCATGTGGTTTGGGTCATACACTGCTGCTGTGCAAGCCTGGGCAGGAGAAGTTGCAGGATCTGCCCAAGTGGCCCTTACTGGACGTGGAGGAACATTGTATCGAGTGTTTGAGCGCCGAAGATGAGGAGAGCATGTTATTGTGCGATAAATGCGATTCTGGGACTCACCTGCACTGTACTGTCCCTCGACTTCAGGTACGCGATAACCGCAGCTTTGGCCTTGACTTTATGTCATACTTTTCAATATGTTGCTCATCATGCGTTTGTAATTTTCATACGCGAATGTGTAGGCTGTGCCAGATACGGATTGGTTCTGCCAGGGCTGCACAAGAGCCAAGGAAAAAAACAGGACAAAGTCCTCGTCTGACGGCTCAGACCTTTCAAGCCAGTCTGCGGGCAAGACGAATGCTAAGCGCAAAGCACCCGCCGGCAAAGGTAACCAAGACGATATCGCCCGTTATATCTGTATTTCTTTAACTTGTTCTTTTGGTGCGAAAGCGACGCTTACAATATCTCTTTTTTGTAAAAAAAAAAAAAAAAAAAAAAAAAAGGCTCCAGCAAGAAGAGTAAGGGCAACCACTCGGACGACGACAACTCTGAATAACAGCAGTAGGGCATTACTATGATTTACAGTGGCAACAAAAGTCAGCAACGAGCATCCGAGTTGGTGCACGGTAGGCGTTAGGCGAATCTGAATATTTATCGAATAATAAAAATCGGCCGCGTTTCTTTCCATTCTTTCATGTCCATAGTTTGATCCGCACCCTTTGTTGTGCGCAAGGGATCATAAAATGTTTATGCCTTTTTATTGCTTTATGATATATTCGCAAACAAACGACTCTTCTCTAGTTATCAGTCATTCTGAAGACCAATGCACAGCCGTCATCCGAACCCGTGACGCAGGTGAGGCCATCGTCCGTCATGGCAAAACAGAGGACCGCATTCTGATGGCCCAGCCAAATCTTAAGGTTCTGACCTGTCCTTCCATCCCAAACCTGGACGGACTGATCCGCAGAACAGGTGGTCACCCAGGGCTGGCTCTTGTGCCACTGCAGCTTGATGATCGGGCCCTTGTGCTCGCACGATGTCCGGAGCTGCATTGTCTGCACATCCCAAATATTCAAGCGGCCATCCAACGACCCTGTTGCGGCCAGATGCAAGTGATCCGAGAAGCCAACTGTTTCGATTGCATCTGTGTGGTTCTCGAAGGAACCCAAAATCTGTGTAGCGTCGTATCCATGAGATGAAAAAAATAAAATAAAAAAAATATGAGGTTAAAAACTGGTTTACGATGCAGCAATCATTACCAGATAACGAAAAAATAATACTAATAACAGCAATAATAATAATAATTACTACTAGCACTTACGCTTCCGTTGTGGAGGTTGACTAATTTGGCCGTGCCGTCCGCAGATCCTGTCATGGCCAAACTGCTATCCTTATTGATGGCGAGGCATGTAATCACGTCGCTATGAAATCGAGCGTCGTCTGAAGTGATACGGTGGATTGCCGTTGCGGTCTTGGGATCCCAAATGATCAACGAAGCATCCTCCGAGACAGTGACAATCCGCTTGCCGTCCGGTGTGAACTGACCGCTGGTGACAGGACCCGAATGTCCGTTGAAGATGTTCATAAATGAACCCGAAGGCACGGCCCACATCCAGACTGATGAATCCGTTGCACCCGCGAGGATAATGTTGCCTTTCGGGTGCCAGTTGATCCACTAATTGTTGTTCCACAGCGTCATCGTCGTTTTCGATAGGAGAAGGGCGCGAGCAAAGAGCAAAGAGTCAGTTAGGCCACAAATATTTCTCCAGACAACAACAAGAACGAGAACTAAAAAATAAAATAAAAAATAAAAAAAAGACGAGAAAGGACGAGAAAGAATGCGACACTTACAACAACCTCATCGGGTCCCTCGAGTTCGCAGACGAATTCGCCTGTCTCGCTCTTCCAGACGCGGACCTTGCCATCCATTGATCCACTGGCGACATAGGTTCCGTCGACACTGAAGGCCACTTGTGTAACCGAATCGCTGTGTCCTCCAAACTCATAGAGCTGCTCGCCATCATACAACCGCCAGAGATAGCTCTTGTCGTCACCACCTCCACTCACGGCAATATTCTGATGGATCGGGTGTAATGCAACATCATATACTGGCTCTATTATGAGTGAACAAAACAACAAAAATGAGGGCGTCAGTATTAGAGTCCATGATGAAATCGAATAAGACGCGAACTGTGTGGATTTGACGCAAGTACCTTTGTGAGTGAAGAATCCCTGAACAGAATCATCGTGAAGCTCGACCATCTCGTCATCAACTAGGTTCCCGTCCTCGTCGTACTGCTGGGCCCCCTCTGCGTTCTCATCATCGTCCTCCTCCATCATATCTATGTATAGGCGATTTCAATTGGTGGCGATTAATTAAAATCCTCGCGTCCGAGTGCTCTAGAGGCATCGCCAGACCTGACGAAACTACAGTGATACTGAGGTAACGCCCACTTTATTGTCGTACGACCTACCTTGGTTATCCTCAAGGATCTGGACTTCATCGACCTCATCGGGGTCCAAGAACTCTTCGTGATCACTCTCGTCATGTCTTGTTGGTTCCTGCTACAAAGAATCAACATAATGAGGTTAGGAATCAGGTCTGTCTCGAGCGCTTCTGCTCGTCAAATGTCATCCTTATTAGGTATGCTTAGTCAGCTCGAGTACATACAGAATTGGACATAATGTGTATGGAACGAATGTATTATTGGTAAAGAGTAGTATTGGAGTGGAGTTGAGAGGGACAGAGCGTCTATGTTGCTTTTTTTTTTTTGATGCTTATTTATTGTGTGACGGCCACTATGTACCGAACTTTAAGCACATTTGTCATCTTATGGCCGCAGTCGCTCATGAACAGAGTCCTGAAATGAAAGATACACGTAGGCAATGGAGGGGAACGCCGTGCTGAGGACGATACGAGCGAGTGCGACTCACCAATCGTCGTACATGACGTCCTCTTCCTCGACCCGCTTGTATCCAAACCGTGCCTCCCACGACTGAGGGTCTCCCTCTGTCTCTTCCTCGTCCTCGTCCTCAGGAGCATCCTCAACCTCCTCCTCCTCCGCCTCAGGTCCAGGCGTCGCCTCTCCATCGCGCTCAGCCCGACTTCTCGACTTTGGAGGCGCTATGATTTCATCCTCGTCATCATCGCCCACTATTAGCGAACCCTCTCTCTGTATCGATGACGATCCAAAGCTGCGCTGCATCGACTGCTCCCGGGAGACCGTACGACTTCCTGTGGGTGTAGCAGAAAACTTGACGCTGCCACCCTTGTTCTTGATCATCCGACTGACTGAAGAAAGGCGTCCAGGTCGAGCAGATCCCTCGCGACTCCTAGGCACAGATGATTGACGTGACCTGGCTGGAGTCTTGATCAATCCTGGTTCCTCGAACATTGATTTGATGGGTGCGGGCGAACCTCTATCATAGTTCGTAGGCTTGGTGTCAAACAGTTCGTCCATGGTCTCCAAAGCAGAGTAGTTGATCTTTTTTGATTTCAGTCGAGGTAACTTTGGTTGAAGGATATTCTTGCCAGCCTCCGCTGCCGAAGTGTGTGGTCCTGCCGTAGTATTGCGCTTGACTTTCTTGCGCTAAATAGACAAATCGACAAATAAAAATTGGTGCGTTAGATGTCGCTCTACCATATCGAGGGTTGACATGTTCACCATTACGATCCAAAATGGTGTCTAGCTTACGCCCTTCTTGTTGTGGTAGATACCCATCTTCTTCTCCATCTCAATACGCGCACGCTTGGCCTCTTGTTCCTGGAGATACTCCTTATTAAATTCCATCCAGACCTGGGTCTTGATCTTGACCTCTTCTTCGTTAAGAATGATATTTTCAATCTCTTCATCGTCCACGTCATCCAGCTCCTCAAATGGAATCTGCTTGCGCGCCTCCTCCTCGGCTATATATTCAGCAAAACATAAAGTATACAGGTAAGTATATATTTTTTACGATCAAAGGCAGTAATTCAGCGAAAGGCAAGTGCGAAAGGAGACTTACCATCCAGCCGGGCTTCCTCTTCCCGAATCAAGGGGTTCTTCATAGCCTCCTCGAGCTCTTCTTCCATCTCCTCTTCGAGTATGTCGTCTTCAGCCTCTTCCTCGCCCTCTTCCTCCTCCTCCTCCTCTACCTGCTCTTCTTCCTCTTCCGTATCGCCTTCCTTTTCTTCCTCCCCTCCTCCTTTCCGCTCCTGGCTACTAGGGCCATTAGGAATAGGGGCCATATGCTCCAAGTCTGCTGTGCGCGTTCCGGCTGTGGTCTGGGATTCAATATGGCCGGGCTCCAACACCTCCGCGCCCTCCTTGACCTGCTGCAGATCGACTTTATGTACCCTCCCTCCACGTCGAATGATCTCCTGGTTAACCTCATCTTGTTTCTCTTCGTCTTCTTCCAGTTCCCAGTGACTCCTCTTCCTGGATTTTTCAAACGAAGGCGGGTCTGCCGCATCCTCTAGCCATAATTCCCGGAAATCGGCTACCGTTAACTGACCAGAAGGTGTTGCTGCGAATTCTTCCAGTCTACGATGAAGTGCAAGAAGGAAAAATAAATAAATAAATAAATAAATAATAATAAAAAAAAAAAAAAAAAAAAAAAAAGCATGCTGTTTAATAATCACAGTTTTGAAACAAAATAATTCAGGTCATATATCTTTGACCATCAAGCAACGAACCGTTTCCTCAATGTTGCTTCTCCGATTTTAACAACTTGAATGATCTCTTTTGGCGAGCGTCGGTAGTGATGCATTCTAGCTGCGATCAAAAGACAGGCGCCACAGATACCGGCTGGCCTGCGGCCGGTCCTGATCCAGTCTCGGTCCATGCGTGACACCAAGCGGAGGGCATCGTTCGCCACGCGTTGAGTGTCCTCACCAAAGTCCAGCATTGTGGCGAATCGAGAAATGTAGAGTGAAGGGTCGACGAGTGGCAGTACCAGATTCAGCTGTTTTGTAAGGTGGAGAAATGTCACGCCCAACTTGAACACATTGAGCTATAAACGAATGTTCATCGGATAGTCCGTTGGAGACACGATTAGTATATAGGTCAAACAAGTCAGTTCGAAGATATTTCTGCAAATGTGTGGTTCACTCCTCATACCTGGAGCAATTCCGAGAAATCGATCAACATGTGCGTCGTCCTTTCGTTTCTGCAGACAATGTAGAGACAACAGGCGACGACATGTTCACTTCGACGTCCTTGAATAAAGTTGTTGGTGATGGCGAGGTTGAAATAGCGTTGGGCGACCTCGGCGTGATGCTCATTCAGTTTGAGCGCGACAGCCATGGCAGTGATACGTCTCCTTGCCGCATCCAGCGTCTTTTCTCTTGATTCCTGACTCGTCTGTCTCCGTCCTGGTCCACTTGATCTTGCTCCAGCTAAAGATAACGCGCAAGTAGAGTGGACAGGTGTTGGCAAGAGCGTTCATTTTGTCCGCATCATCGGATAGAAATAAAAAAAGAATGGGCTGTGTACCTTTGCCCTCTCCGACAAATGTTCCTACAACAGACGCTGCTCCGCCGCTGCCCTCCGAGAATGAGATCTCTGCAATGATAGTGTTTTCTTCCAGGACCTATGCAGGACAAGAGGGTGGGTAAGAAGGAATGAAGATGTTAGTAAGATGTACACTCCAATTGACTGTATCAATTGATTATCGGAAGCGCAGAGCCAATGTTGTACTTACTGTTCCGCATTGGGTACAGGTGGCATTTCCCTGGCCAGCATCGTACTCGATACTGTTTCCACCACAATGTGGACAGGCCATGGCTTTTTATGTGAGGATATGATTAATTGAAGAGAGAAAAGACCGAAAGACGTTGATGAAAGGAGAGCGGTCTTGGTTGAAGTACGTTGATGGTCGCTAGAAGTGCTAGCAAGTTGAAGACAGGGCGGTGGGCTGAGTGAAGAAAAGGGGGATAGATTACAGGAGCAGATAGAAGTACAATGTGAATGGCAGGTTCGAAAGATGTGGTCCAGGAGTGACAAATGATATGAGGACAGCAGGTGATCCGTTTTGAATGGTCGGGCCGAGTAGCGATGGGCTGATTGTCCGATGAGAAGGAGTGGGGTGGAGAGAGGTATGGATGGAGCTTGCCCTGTAATGGTCGAGTGTGTGTGTTTGTTGTGTTCAGAAAGAAAACACACAGAAAAGTAGAGGGGCCAATTCAGTGGCGCAGAGGACAACCGAAATCAGCGACTTTTTTTTCATATCGAGGTTCCTGGAATCAATTTTTATTCAGGCACAACAAGGCTACAGGGCACCACCTGTTCAGTCTTTCTTTGAGACAGCGATCCTTGCAAGCTCCAGTTCCCGCATATGCTTGCGCTTCTCTACCAGCAGGTCCTGGAGCGCTTTGGCAAGTGAGCTCCTGTACCCATACTCGGAGCTCGAAAGGGACCAGATAGCAAGCACAATTGGATGTTCACCCGGAGGCAAGGCGTAAAGGTAATTCTCGTTAGAGAACTTGGCGGCAGGAGCGGACCCAGAAGAGAAGGATGTGGATGACCAGTTGGTGACCCTGGCAGAGGTTTGCACCTTCTGCTGTTGCTGTAGCTGTTGCTGGTGCTCTTGTTGATGTTGGTTGTATCGTTCCCGGCAGATCTCAAGCGCGTTGGTGATGGCGATGATCTGCTCGACAATTTCCTCGAGGGCGCTGTGGGGCTTCTCGCCGGCCATGGAGGTTGTCAGCAACGTATTCATCTCTTGTTGGGGCGGACTTGATCGTTAGTGCTGGTGTTGGCTGGAAGGAGTGGCGAGTGATAAGGATGGGAGAAAGGACGAAAGAAGCGTGCTTGTTCTTGTACCAAATATCCAATTTTGCTGCGGCCTTTCCGCTCTCAAAATAGAACCAATACACATGACCAATGGACGGCCAATGCTCCGTTGATTGCTCATCCATGCGCCGCCTTGGCGTAGACCTCTTATCATCGGAGGGACGAAAGTAAACGCGCTCCACCTCAACATGGGACGCGTCTGCAGTCACAGCGCGTAATGTTTCATGCGAGACAAAAAAACGCGTTTAGCTCTTTCAGCACGAAGCAGAACAAAAAGAAAAAAAAGGGCCAGGCAGGCGCGGAATGGAGGTTTCTTAGCTTACACTATGGCATCATGACATACACCCTCTTCTTTTCCGCATCCCCCATCCCCCATCCTCTCTTCTTTTTCCCTTTCTTTTTCTTTTCATTTTCATTTTCTTTCTCTTTTTCTTTTCCTTCTCTACATCCACCTCCTTCTCTGCCTCTTTGCTTCCCTTTCGTCCATCCCTCCTCTCCCCATAGTCATCCTCATTGTAAATAGCCACCTTTATCTCTTATAGATTACCATCGCAGCTTTTATCGAATCTACTGCATTCAATTCATCCCTTCCAAAGAGAACAAGAACACTCCTACCATTTCCATTACGATTTATCTTGAAGTTATCGTCAGTTGCCTTTGATAAAGAGTATTCGCCATGGTCCTTCCTGTTTTACGAGTATGTACCTTGCTGTGCAAATCAGTTCAATTGATCTTGCAAAGAAAAAAAAAAAAGAAAAAAAAAAAGAGGACGCTAACTGACTTGTCGATAATGCCTTCTGGTTGTAGCCCATGACGATCGCGGCAGCGACAGGCCTTGTTGCCGGCAGCGCCTTTATTTCGTACACCACAGTGTATGCAGACGAGTACAACGTAAGTCTTCTCGCATTACCATTGTAACACAGGTCTTGACTGCGAAAATAAAATACAATTTTAAGTTTTTAATGGCCCATCTTTCGCGCCCAATAGGACTATGACGATAAAGACTACTATGAGCCTCGCCATCATCATTACCGCCACGGCAGCAAGGGCGACGAAGACGAACAAGAAAGCCAATTTCGACCATCTTATAAACAGCGTTATCAGCAACAGCAACAGCAACAGCGCCGAGGTTTCAATGGGCAAAACGACCGCGACCGCTTCACCCAGCATTCGCTGGTCGCCCATGAAGAGGAGCTCCTCCCTGGTCTTCTCTATGTCGCCCTCGCCGGTCTCTCCGGATCTCTTGTTGCCCGCCAGAGTAAGTATTTGTTACAACTGCTGTGTATACATAATGTTTTCACATTTATCTCTTTGTCGCTAACACCAATATTTATCATATCTCATGTCTTGCTGATCGCTAGGAAATATCCTGATCCGCATGTTTTCTCCATTGGCCTTCGCAACAGCCGCGGGTGCGTACTTCCTGCCAAGCACGACTCACTCAATCATTGAATCCATCGGCGGTCCCAGTTCCGCGACCTGCGCTCAGCACCCCAGCGACAGATTCCAGAACCGTGGTTCCTCATCCTCCGAGACCATGCCCACTGGCGGCATGCCTGTCAGAAGCGAGTTGACATCTCGGGCTCGTGAAGCCTGGCATCAAGGCGAGTCTCGCGCCGAGGAGATCGGAAACAATCTCCGTGAGGATGCACACGACAGTGCCCACAAGGCTCAGAACAGGTGGAACCAACACTCGCACGAAGCACAAGATCACCTGGAACATGCCCGCCATGATGTCCACGACACGACACGAAAGGCTAAGCAGAAGGCATCGAGCGCCTCGTCCTGGTTCCACATCAAGGCCGATGAGGTTGAGGATTCTGTCGAGGACAGGGCCAAAGAGGCACATCAATGGTGGAACAGCAAATCGTCCGAGGCCGAGACCAAAGTTAAGGATATGGAATCCAAGGCCAAAAACGCGACCAAGGAGACCAAGCATTGGTTGAATGAAAAGTCCTCGGAAGCGGAAGACAAGGCCAAGGAGCTCCATGACAAGGCTGAAGACGCCACAGAGCAGGTCAAGCACTGGTGGAACACCACTTCCTCTGAGGCCCAAGACAAGGCGAAGGAGCTCGAGGTCAAAGCCAAGGAGGCGACTAAAGAGGCCAAGCACTGGTGGAGCAAGAGATCGGAGGATGTCGAGGAACTGAAGGAAAAGACTAAAGAAGTGTCCAAGCAGGCTGGCGAAAAGATCGAAGTGCTCAAGGAAAAGTCCAAGGATGTCTCTAAGCAGGCCGGCGAGAAGTTGGATGAGCTCAAGGAAAAGTCCAAGGATGCCAAAGTCTGGGTTGAGGACAAGGCTCATGACGCTGAGAAGGTGGTCGAGGATGTCTCTGCAAAGGCCACGGATGCAGCCAAAAAGACTAAGGATTGGGTGGAGGAAAAGCAGACCCAAGTCGACAAGAAGCTGGAGGCGTCGGTCAAGGATGCAGACGAATGGTGGAAGACCCAAGCTGCTGCGGAGGAGGAGAGGAACAAGGAATTTTTAGCTGCCGAGAAGAAGAGGGCCGAGAGGGCTTGGTTCCATCGTCGTTCTGAAGGCAAGGCTTTAACATCTCCATCAGCTGAGCATCATGATGATGAACATCCCCACAAGCGTTGGTGGTCCAGTCGTAAGGGTGCTGCCGGTGCAGTCGACACCGCCACAGCCTACACCACCAGCGACAGCTACATGGATGGTATTTTGGACACGAAAGACATTGCCGAACACGGGTCCTCAAACCGCTTCGACAAGGCCGAAGACGACCAGACCTCTGATCGTTATCACCCCTACCATCCTCGCACATGGGCCGAAGGAGATGCGTACTTGCTTGTTCGTCCCCGCGAGTCCGAATACTGGTCTAACGGCGAGGAAATGGGCACTGCTAATGTCCGGGATGTCGATTATTATACATATCCTGGCAGCTTTGCCGGAAGCTCCCTTGGTCGTTCATCTTGGTGGAGTCACCGCGCCTCCGAGAGTGAGCAGGCAATGTCATCCCTCAAGGACAAGGCAGAGTCGCTCGCCTGGGAAACCAAGCAGGCAGCCGAGAGAGCCGCTCTGGATTTCGCCAACCAGCTCGCCCACGAGCAGGCTGCACTCGAAAAGGCCGCCGAACAAGCCAGGCTTCGTGCTGAGGAAGCCGCTCGTCGAGCCAGGGCACAGAGCGAGATCCTCCTCCGCGAGCGTCAGGCAGCCGTCGAGAGAGCTGCCAAGGAGATGGAGGCCCGGTTCGCAGCTCAGCAGTTGGCGGCTGAACGTGCAGCAGCCGATGTCAAGGCTAAGGCTCAAGCCTGGGAGGAAGAGCAGCGTCTCTTGGCCCAGCAGGCCGCCAAGGCTGTCGAGGAACGTCTCGCCCTTGAAAAGGTGGCTGCAGAGAAGACCGCTGCCCAGCTTAAGGCTCGTGCTGAAGATTGGGCGCGTCTGCAGAAGGAGCAAGCCGAGCATGCTGCCAAGGAGATCCATAGCCGCGTCCTTCATGAGACTGCCACAGCAGATAAGAATGCCAAGGAGACCAAAGCAGCCCTCGAGGCCAGAATCCAGGCGGAAAAGATCGAGGTCGAACACAAGGCTCGCGAGCTTGAAGAGAGAATTCGTTTGGAAAGGATCAACGAGGAGAAGGTGCAGGCAGAGCTGCGCTCACGCGCCGAAGCCATGGCCAAGAAGGCTGACCGAATCGCAACAGAGAAGGCTCAGGAGGCCGCGCTGGAGGCCAAACGTCGCGCTGAGGCTGCAGAACTCGCAAGGAAGCGCCACGCCGAGCTCGCTGCCAGGGAGATCGAGCATATGAAGGAGATTGAAAAGGCAGAAGCTATCGCTCGTGAGGCTAAGGCTCGCGCCGAGTCTCTATTGCAAGAGAAGAAGAAAGCTGGTGAGCGTGCTTTAAAGGACCTGGAGGAGCGCCTTGCTACTGAGCGCAATGCAGCTGTTTCCCGCGAGGTCAATGCCCATGCTGATTCCCTGGCTGTCGAGAAGAGATTGACGGAAAGTCGCGCTGCGCGGGAGCTCCAGCAGAAGCATGTGCTGGAGCAGGCTGAGGCTGCTGCTCGCGATGCACGCGCCCGTGCCGATGCGTTGATCAAGGAGAAGAAGGTTATTGTTGAGAGCGCGTCCAGGGAGTTGCAGCAGAAACTGTCGCTCGAGAAGGCCGAGGCAACTGCTCTGGAGGCGAAGCGCCGTGCTGAGGCACTCTTAGCTGAGACGAAGCGCGCTGTTGAGAAAGAGGCCAAGTCTTCTTGGGGCTGGATCTGGCCATGGTCGTCGTCCTCGTCCTCTCCATCGGACGCTTCGGTCGAGGGTACAGCGAGTACCGGAAGCCTCAAGGAGCACGTTGTCGAGGATATCAAGCAGACCAAAGACGATATTCAGAGTGGTCTTTCACACATGAAAGAAACCGTCAGTGGTGGTTTCCCCACCCGAGCCAACGCAAGCAAGCAGTCTGACAAGGACACTGCCGCGACCGGCTCTACTGAACGCCGCTCATGGTGGTCTTCTGGTTCGTCATCTTCGGCTGCTCCCGACAAGGCTAGCGAGCTCGGACGCAACGTCGAGGCCGCCGCCATCAAGGCCGAGAAGGATGTCAAGGCGCGCGCCTCACAGGTTGGAAAGGACGTGAACGAGACTGCCAAGAAGGCTTACGACAATGTCGTCGATGCAGCCTCGACCGTTCAAGACCAGCGCTCTACTGTCCACGCAGCAGCACACGGTCATGAGCACCAGGGCCAAGCAACCACAGATGATCACCACCACCTGATGGATCACATCCGCGAGGATCTCCGCCAGACCAAGGAGGATATCCAGCATGGCGTTGAGCACTTGAAGGAGACCGTGTTTGGAGCCGAGCATGCTGCTGAAAAGGCCACGGAGCAGGCTAAGGGATGGTGGGGCTACAAGACTAAGGAGGCCGGAAAGAAGCTTGATAGTGCACAGGGGGAAGTGAATGCCGGCCTGAACAAGGCCGGAGAGAAGCTGCGCGAGATGGACCGCGAGGCCCGTGACTCTGACGCGGAGTTCTGGTTCAAGACGGAGCAGAAGCAGCAGCAGCAGCAGCAGCAGCGCGAGCGCCGTGAATCTGGACGCGCAATGTAGTATCTAATTTTGGCACTATATTAGAAATAAATGCGGGGTGACTGTGTGCACTCAGAACATATGCTCGTTCGTTCGTTCATTTCATTTCGTTCATTTCGTTCATTCCACTTGCACGACCCAACTCAACAGATCTTTCAATCAAACACATTGGACAATGGCCAACAGCAACAACAAGCGATCCTTTGTCGTCAGCGACTCGGACGACGGCAACGATAGCGACGCAGATTTCACCCCCAAGGTCTGTCTTACTGGATAGGGCGAGGACCCGTTTCTTCATTGCTGCCTCGCAAGCCTGCTGACTACCGTCCCCACAACTCTGTGCGTAACGCACTAGAATGGAAAGGCAAACCCATCAGCGTACGAAATCATTGACGATGGCGAGAGCGAAGCTGAGGAGCCCAAAATCGCCACGGAGATGGAGGGAAGTGTACAGAAGAAAGTCAAGGTCCAGAAGGTAGCCCGACCTGTTTCATCATTCCGCCTTGTACCTAATATCCTTTTCTCAAAGCATCTAAAACTTATTGTTGTCCTGGATACTGAACTCTTTAGACATCGGCTGCAAAGCAGAACAGCGAGGGCGAGACATTCTTCGAGGTACGCAGGTTGACTGTTCTATTCAAGGCATCCTTCCTCAACCAACCAAGCGGTCTTAATATCAGTCCCACCGACTTGATCTCATCTCAACTCATCTCTATGCTTGTCCCACAACAATTCAATAGCTCGGCCCAAAGAAGCGACTGACAGTCCGGTCATGGCAGAAGAATACTTTGATCGATTTCCGGGAATATTACACCGACAAGGGAGGTGAATCCAAACCCGGAAAAAAGGGCATCTCCCTGACCACGGAACAGTTTCAATACATTCTCGATCACGCTTCCGAGATCAATAGGGCTATCAAGTCCATTCAATCCTGAGTAAACCAAGCAGAGCCGAACTAGGAGCCTCCTGCCTGCATCGAGTACAGTAGAAAGTAGCAACCTTACTTGATGGCAGTTGCTAATGAAGGGATCTCGTTTGCGATCTTGATCAAAGATTCCAAGCATGGATCCATACAGGGTGAACATCAAGCCATTGTTATCCCTACATCCATCGATTGCATATCAAATGAACAAAACAAAAGTTCTTTATGTCAAGCTGAGAGGAAACAAGAAAAAGTTCAGTGCTATGCATGCATGTTGAAAACATAAAAAGGTCGAGGTCGAAGTTGCATGGTGGTGAGAGTGTTGGTATGCATGATATGCCACCACGCCAACGACAGAGACAAGAGAGGGATGAAATATACACCGCAGCGACAGTTCGAAGAAAAGAGAATCAAAGAGTTGTCGATGATGCGTTCCTACGCAGACGCCTCAACAGGGGTCTCCTTTGGTGCTGCTGACGACTTGGTAGCAGCGGCGGCCTCCTTCTTCGACTTTGCAGCCTTGTTCTGTTCCTTGCGCTGATCACGAAGGGCCTGCTTGCGAGCCTCCTCCTCCTTCCTGACGGCGAGTTCCTTCTGCAACTGCTTTGTCTTCTCATGCATGACCTATAAACATTGCCAACGAAAAGAAAGAAGAAAAAAAGCGAGCAAAGCAAATTAGTTGATGAAGCTTCATATCACTAAAGAATACCAATTGGAAACACAGCCCAGATCCTTACCATTTCGCTGGCAGTCTGGAGAATAGTCTGACCCCAACCCTCCTTAAAAGTATTCGCCTCCTCAATAACAGCCATGATCTCCGCCTCAAGTTCCTTTTCCGAGAGAGTGAACTGGGTCCAGATATCGTCACCGACGGTGCCCTGTTTGACGAGATTGGCAAGGACCTGCTTATCCTCACGCATAGACAAAACGCGGACTACGTCCTCCATGGCCCGACGGAGCAGGGCTGCTGTCAATTGGGGTTCGGTCGCCTCGGGTTCCGTCTGTTGGAGGAGGGCGATGTATTGGTTGCGGGCAACGTGTTCACCGAACCAGGGCTCTGCGTCGTTGATGGCTAAAGACAGACGAAACAAAGTGTCAGTTGCGTGTGTGGCCAGTTTATTGTTTTCCTACGTCGCCCCTTTTATCATTTTCGCCTCTTCATTTAGTCAGGATGAGGAAGGAGTCATCTCGATCACCGGCCTGTCCATCCACTTCTGTTGTTGCTGCTGCTGCTGCTGTTGTTGTTGTTGTCACTGCTGCTGTTGTATGTGTACGCAAAAGTGAAAGGGCTCACTCACCCAGCTTTCTATTCTTCCAAAAGTATCCAAAGACGCGCATGGAGAGGATCCATCCTCCGATGTAGATGATTGCGAGCCAGACTGATCCCATCCTTGAAGAGCGATGACTGTATGTGTTGCGAGGTGGTGTTGAGAGATTCGGGGAGAAGAAAGGAGAGGGTGAGCAAAGGAGTGAACAGGGACCAGAATAGCACTGGTCTCCTAATGAAATATGCATTGTCGGAATTTGATTGGCTGCCTTGGATTTTATTACTTTTGCTCCACGTCTGCACAGTCTGTGGATAGAACTGGGCAGCTCTATCTTACATTGGCAGCTATGCGGCATGCGTGTCGAGGGAGAAGTATGTGGCCCTAGTTGATCTTGGTCGCCTTGAACCTCAAGCGCACATACATGATATACCAAACGCCCTCATCCTGCGAGAACCTCAAGTTGCTCTGCACCTCCTCCAAAATCTCCTGTCTCTGCTTCTCATCGCCCTCAAATGGCTTGAAGAACATGAACCCGAAGGTATCACACCATCCCGCCACATCCGTCGACAAGGCCGTGTACCTCGGGATCAACTCGATCGAATCCACCTTGAACCCATTTTCCTCCAACATACGCGCATAGGTCTTGGCGCCAGGAAAAAACCAAGGATCATAAGGCTCCGGATCAACACCGCGTTTTCTCAAGGCCGCGTGGAGTTGTGAACGTACTTCAGCTACGTTCATATGGCCACCCATCTCAGCGACGAATCGGCCCTGAGGCTTGAGGCACTTGTTCACGCCCTGGATGACGCGCACAGGGTCCTTCTTCATCCAGTGCAAGGCTACAATATCATGTCGTTTCGAAAAAATAAAGACGAACAGTCAGCGAGAAATTGCATCGACAGAACACATTTCAAGCGCACCTCTTACAAACTCACCGGCGTTCGAAAAGACAGCATCGAACTGCCCATTCGCCAACGGATGCTCGATCAGATCATGGCCATCGACGACTTGAGCGTCTTTGCAACCAATCTTCGTCGCGGCCGCAATCATTTCCGCACTCGAATCAATCGCGACCACAGACTTGCATCGCTTCTCGAGATCGATCGTCAAGACGCCATCGCCAGCACCGAGATCGAGGATGTGTTCGTTCGGCTGGGGGTCCAAGAGTTTGAGGACGGGCGCGCCGAGCACGGGGACGAAGGACGCGTTCTTGGCGTACTTTTGAGACGACCAGCTGTCCTTGGTTTCGGTACCAGCGGCGGCGGCGACGGAAGTGGAGGGCACTGAGGGACTTGGCTCGGTCATGGTTTCTTGGGGAAGGTACTGGGAGCGGGTGTTTAGTGTGTTGTTGTATTTGTGAGGTATATGGGGATGAAGCGTGTGTGTGTTTGAGGAGAAGAGGGATGGGCTGGCCGGGTATACTCCTTTTATATGTTCCGGTGGAAACCTTAACGTGAGTCAGGTCTGTCTAAGCACCTTTATCGCGTCTGCTCTGTCCGCAGTCGTTTGTTGATGCGAGTACAATATGAAGAATATGAAGGAGGACACAAGTGGGAGTGGCTCATGGGGGTCTAGAATCAATGGTCGACCCGGTGATTGCTCATAACTGTCAGAGATACAGATAACAATTGTGTACAGCAGTAGCCATGTGTCATTTCCGGCCTAGACATCCCAGGAGATACGTCTGTAGTCTGCTTGGACAGATGGAGGTCTTATGGGGTATGTACGAGACTTGTAAGTCGATCGTGGCTCAGGTACAGCGCCAGCCCTCAGTTGGCGCGTTGTGGCAGCATCAGTCGTCTCCATTTCCACGGCCATAAGAGTCCTTTCGTAGTACCCACAGACACATGGACTACCAAAGACTATGCTACTACTACTACTACTACTACTACTACTACTACTACTACTACTACTACTACTACTACTACTACTACTACTACTACTACTACTACCACTACTCTGCGATGGAGGGGTGGATGATTGGACAGGCTAAGAATAAGGAGAACCCAATTGGTCAGTACACGACAAAAGAGGTCGAGGAGTGGAATTTGGTGGCGCTGGAAAAGAAGGAAACGACAGGAGCGTGGGAAGTTTCGAGGCCTGACAGGCTGCAGAGACGAGTGCGATTGTAGTCTATCGTATCCTCTTTTCTCAGCGCAGCACATGTCATGGAGCCCACAGCCGCACTCGCAGATACTAAATGCCGTTCTCCACCTTTCTACTGTGCACTGCGGGCTGAGGATGGAGGGGATATGGCCATAAAATGAGAAGGGACCCTCGCATTCTTTGGCGGGTACTTTTACACAACCTTCTTTTCACAACACTTCATCTCTCATCCCCTCCTGCTCGCTCATCCACTCATTCACACTCCACCTTCATCCCGAAAATGACATTGCTCTCCTCGGAACTGCCCACTGCATCTAACCCTGGCCCCTTTGGCCGCAAGCAGCTCCAGAACTTCCTCTTTCCCGAGGGGTTCACCCAGTACAACCATGGCTCCTTTGGTAAGGCACACCCTCTGCCACCATTTAATTTTTTTTCTTCTGCGATCTCAGGCACACACAACACATAACATTTACTCTATATGGAACCAATGGCTTATGTTTCCTCCATCCTCAATGACTAAACTACTCCAGGGGCATTCCCAAAGGTCGTTCAGGACGATATGTTTGCCTGGCACAACCGCGCTGAGCGCGACATCGGTAAGCTCCGCTCTACCTCTCCTTTGTTCGCACCACCAAGATTTGTTCGGTTGGAAATGGATACATAGTGACTCATGAGCAACTGACAATCACTCTCTCTTCCTTCAGACCGCTGGATGCGTCGCGACTTGAAGAACGCGCTCACAGACACCCGCGCCAAAATTTCAGACCTCATCCAATGCGACAAGGACGAGCTCGCTCTTGTGGCCAATACCACCGTAGGCGTCAACACCGTCCTCCGTTCGCTGCAGTTCCAGCCCGGCGACAGGATCCTCCAGCTCTCGACCGGCTACATCTCTGTCGACAAAACTGTCCGCTATATCTGCGATACACACGAGGATGTCAAGATTATCGAGGTTCCCATCACGTTCCCTATAACGGACAAGGAGCTGATTGACAAAGTTGAGGATGCTGTCAAGACTCACCAGCGACTCAAGGACGGATCCAGAATTCGACTGGCCATGGTCGATTGGATCTCGAGTGTGCCCGCGATCTTGCATCCTGTAAAGCAGCTGGTCGAGTTGCTGCAGAGCTATGGGATCTTGGTCTATGTCGATGGCGCGCATTCGATCGGACAGGTTCATGTTGACCTTGGGGATCTCCGCCCAGACTTTTACATTACCAACTGCCACAAAGTAAACCAGAGATAGATCTGACTTCATTGTTGATTTCTTGACTAGAGCAAGATCCAGAGTATTCACTCTTTTATTTGCTCTTCGAAATAGTGGCTCTTCAGCGTCCGTGGTTCTGCTGTGCTGTATGTACCTAAGCGCCACCAGCATTTGATCCACCCAACTGCTATCACAAGTGACTACAAGACCGGCTTTGAGAACGAGTTTGCCTGGTCCGGCACCCAGGATTACTCCTCGCTCATGTCCATCGGTGCAGCCATTCATTTCCGTAAGCAGTACGGCGAAGATGCTATCATCTCCTACACACATTCACTGGCTCTGGAGGCCGGAAAGGTCATGGCCAAGATTCTCAACACCAACACCATGACCCCCGAAGACCACCAGGTTGCCAACATGGTCAATATCCGTCTGCCGATCAAAAATCCGAATCATCCAAAGGTCAATCCTCAGTACTTTATGGAGACCTTGATGGACCGCTTTGGCGTATTTACCCCAGCATTTAAGCATGGCGAGCATTGGTGGACTCGCATCTCTGCACAGATCTATCTCGAGGTCGAGGACTTCGTGCGTCTGGGTAATATTTGGAAAGAGGTCATTGACGAGATCAATGCTGAGTAGAAGATATAAATACCCCGATCATTGCTGCAGAGCATCTATAAATGAACTCGTATACAATATATCCAAATGCGTGTGAAAGGTTGTTTTATATGATGTCGCGTTGTGAGTTACGGCCAAGCGTCTTTTCCCTTGTTTCCAACGTCTTGAGGACTTTTTTTTTTCTCAGCGAACTGTTACGCCCGGATTTTTCTCACCTCATTCTCACTCACGCCATTGCTGATACAGACTGACTCTTTGAAGCCTAACGCTCTTCACTTTTCATTCTCTTTGTATTGGGCACCTTTCTAACTGCTTCTCGTTGGCATTTCTTTTTCTGCAATGACATTTCAGGATGAGCTCGTCCACTTGGCTTGGGAAGACGATGATTCCCTCGCCGATGAGGACTTTTGCAGCCAACGTGGCCATTCGGGGTACTATTGAGGATATTATATGCCCGGTATCCCTGATGCCTCCCCCATCCACCCAGGACCCTCAAGCATCGACCACGACCGAGCACTCCATCGAGAGAGCCACAACTGCAAGTCAAGACTCAGTTATCGAGGGCACGTCTTCCGAGTACGAGTCCCAGACGAGTCGCATGAGCTCGGACTTCTCTAGCAGCGCGAGTTCGGACTCTTCTAGCCGTACGACTTCTCGCTCCGCCCGTTCAGGCCACTCCGGTGCATTTAGCTCCAGTCGCTCGTATCGAAGTGACACCCCCCACCCCGCCGCCCTGCCAGGTCCTGTCGCCCCGTCTCGCTCCCCCCGTGCTATTCGACCCACTTCGCTGTCGGCTCAGGATACCGTCGTACGACCCAAGCCGAATGGCTTCAAGGTAGCTGTATCCCCGAATGAGCACAAGAAGCTCAAGATCAAGGTCGAAGCCTCTGACAAAACAGAGAGCATCAAGATGTCATTCCATTTCAAGTAAACCCCTACATCCTGCGTTCCTTCTTTCTCTCCTCTCTTTGTAGTGACTTTACCGTATTTATATTTCATTTCTCACATTGCATAGTTCATAACATCTGGGGTTATCATGAGGAGGTCAATAAATGACTTGATATAATGGAACGAGTTGAAATGAAGTGAAATGGGCAGCGCTCTGGCGGCCTCTGAAGGCATGGAAACGAAGGCAGGTTGGGGTTTGAAAGCACTCGTGGAGCTATACGCTGTGTAGGCCGAGATGGTGTCGACATGCCTATATGCATAAAAAGAAAAAGAGGGCAGCTTTATACTCTTGAAGCGCGACGAACATCCCTTCTTCTGATGTATACTCAGCTCCATCACTCTCGAACCATGCTTGCACCTTGCGCTGGACTGATATGGCTGCCAACGACTTTGCTATCCATAGGTTCCAGAGGATCAGGACATAGCACCTCTTTTCGATCTACTTCAATCTAGACTGGAGAACGAAGATGAACCATGGAATAGATGAAGGATCAGTGCGTGACATGAGTATGAGTCAAGAGTAAGAGCAACCTGGCATAACACATGGTCATGGACCTGATTGCCAAGAGAAAATATTTGTATTGCGTGCTGCGCCCAAGAGTGAAAACAGCCAATCAGACGGCAGGATAAAGGTAATATGTACTTTCATCGCTCGCTAGGCTCAGCAGCCCCGCCCTGACCGGCCCTTCGCAGCACAGCGACAATCGTACCGACCGACTCTTTCAGTCGCCCTGGAGCCGCAGCATCAGGAAAAAAAAAAAAAAAAAAAAAAAAAAAAAAACTCCAGCAACAGCAACAGCGCAAGTCCTACGACCTGCTCATTCAGTCTACTACAGCTCCGACTATACATCGTCTGGAAAAGTCTGATCGTCTTATTGGGTTTAGGAGGTTGCACTAGGCAAGAGTGTCACGATCGAGAACTGTTTGGCAATGACGCTTTCCTCATCGTCATCTCCACCTTCAGGATGTCCACTTGGAGGAAGGAGGGGGTGGGAGGGCTGGATCCCCTGCACCGATAACAACGATTAGTACGGGAGGAACTTTGCCAACAAGGACATCGTCATCGGGCCGGGAAGTCCTTCACCGATAAAGTCAAATCCAAACCGAAGAGGCAGATTGACGGTGGAATTGAGGCGAGAGGATACTGTGAGGTGGGTTACGTTGTGTGTATTTGCATCCACCATCGGCCAGTTGCTCTGCTTTTAGAGTATGTTTGCTTACGACCGAACATTATCTTGCCCAAGGCTAGCCATATCCATTGATACAGAGCACTTTTTTTACTATTGTCTTCCCAGAAGAACAGAATAACTAGAAAGTATTTTTTCGGCAGCTTCCCAAGGGCAACAGAAAGGTGGCGTCAGAAGGAAGTATTGGATGGACAGCGGTCGGTACCCAGAATATATTGATGTGCTCGATGGTCCCCTCTTTCCAAAAATGGACTCCGTACTCAACCCGTGTTTCTCTGATAGCAAATACGATCTCTTCGGCTTCTATTCGTAACACCTTGTGCTTGCTGCGTTGGTCGCGAAAGACCGGAGACCCATTCCTTTCAGCTTCATCCCTTTTTCGAATCAACCACCCACAAAACCATCAACCATGTCTGACAACGCCGAGATCAAGATCGAGACCGGTACCGTAGATTGTCCTCAACTCAATCAGCGCCCTTCTTATTCCTCTTATTCCTTTTCCTTCTAATCCTCGCTTTACTGGCGAGAGATTGGATGTGTGGTTTATGTCTTGTAGCTCAAGGATCTGCCTATAACCCATACATCCGGAACGGACGGAGATAAACATATCCACACTTTTGAAAACGACCCTGCAACAGGATACACATGGACCAGCGCGTTTTTCTTTTTCGCCCGCACTTCTTTCTATCGCTCAATTGATCGATCCTTACTCGTCCGGGCTGTTCTTTGGATATAATAAACGCGGATCGCGTCTGGCCTGGCACTAATATTTTTTTTTTTTTATCCGCGTCTGAAATAGCCCCCTTCGACGCTCGTTTCCCCAACACCAACCAGAGCAAGCACTGCTGGCAGGCGTACGGCGACTACTACAAGTGCATCAACGCCCGTGGCGAGGAGTTCACTCCCTGCCAAGAGTTCAAGAAGGTCTTCAAGAGCATCTGCCCCAACTCCTGGGTATGTACTTTACTGCTTACTTTTTGATCTGTTTCCTCTTTGGAACTACTCTTTCATCCTTGCTCTGGATACCTTATCGGAACTCGGAATCATTTTTCAAGTGCCGTTTTTCATTGTGTGGATCCTAGATCTTGCCAGACTAATTTATGGTATCTGGTCCTCTCTAATGCTTCATGATAATAGGTCGAGAAGTGGGATGAGCAGCGTGAGGAGGGCACCCTCCCCTTCAAGGTCACTGTTTAAACAATAAAAACGCTTGACGTGATCGATTGCGCCCATACGCCCTCAAAAAGCCGAAAGCCGATATATATATATCTCTTGTCTCAACACTCTACTCTCAACTCAACTACAACCACTCGCCCATCCATACTAGAAAGACAAATGCAGCCGTCGCTTGCTTCGCCAAATAACATTCAATGAAGGAGAAAATAAGAAAGGAAAAGAATAGGAAAGAGAAAGAAAAATAGAGTGGAAGTTTAAATAGAAGAGGGATAGTATGGATTCTTCTTTTGTTTTCAGGTTGCATCTGTTGTTTTTTTGTCTTTTGTCGAGCAACTTTTGCATCAAACAATACAACGGATTCTTTTGAAGAACAAGAGAGGATAAGTCGTATAGAGAACCCCTTCATGGCATGTATCGTGCATGAGCCGTGCATGTCATCCCAGCAATGCATAGCAAGGAAGCAAGGACATATCTGGGGCTAGATATAGTCGACAGTTATCCAGCAATGCTGTCCTGCTTGATCATTTATCGTTCATACACCAAGTCGAACGCATGCGATTGACTTTTTTCTTTCACTGCCTGGCAACATTCTGTCTCGATTTTGAAATGCAGATGTCTGTGCACTCGACGTATATACTTCTTTTATGAAAGCTCGCCATGAGGGTGAGTGACATGCATTGTGTATATGAAAATGGCACATGAAGAGTATATTTTGACTACGTTTCTCAGTCGCATATGCCTTTCTATGAGAATAAGACGCTACTGAATCAACTACACTAAGGCATAACAGATTCAGGAACGGAAAAGCTCTCGTTCGCCTGTTTGATGCTGGTAGCCTTGTTGCATGTCTATACCAAGGATTTGAGTGAAAAACGTTGCTCGCCTTGAAACGATTGCGGCAATGCTCTGGACGTGGACCTTCCATGAGCCTTATCCTCATCCAATTATTGTCTCTCTCACTTTCGTACTTGGGAAAGTGGGGTGTATGCCGAGTAAAGAAAGAGATGTTTATTGGGAAGAGGCATATGCTCTTTAATGCGATGTATTCTAACTTGCGTTGGACCATGGTCATGTTTCTTCCCAAAGGCTGCGTCAGAGTTGAGCAGCAGCACTCCTAGCCCTGCATTGCTCTCCATTACGACTCAGACCTATCGAGACCGGAACGCTCAACCAATAAAAAGAATCCCATTAGGTCCTGTGAGTGTCATTATACAAATCATGCGAGACTTTGGTACGAATTAAATGAGAGAGGGACCACTCCCCATCACCATGATTTTCTTTTGTCAGTAACGAGAGATCCATGGCTATGGGAAGAAACAAGCAAAGATCAAGTTTATCACGAACAAGGCGCAGCGCTCTATTGTTTCCCCCAAGAAGCGTGGCTAGGCATCACACCAGCTCTTAACCAATGCGAACTGACTTTCACAAAGTTACCCCAGCCCCATGACCAGTAGCGATGGGAACCCCATCAAGTCTTTAGTGTCAGAAAAACGAATGCGCGGAAAAGAGAAAGACCAGCGGATTTAATCTGAAAGTGAATCTATCAGGGACCACCCCCCATCACCATGGTTCTCTCTTGTCATTAACGAAAGACCCAAGGCTTGGGAAGAGCGGAGCAGCGCATCATGGTGACGAATGACACAGTGTTCCTTATATATGCTCCTCCTAGAAACGTGGCTAGGCATCACATCAGCTCTTAACCAATGCGAATTGCCTTTCACAAAGTTACCCCAGCCCCATAACCAGTAGCGATGGGAACCCCGTCATCCCATCATCTATGAAAATCGCAATCATTTTTGTACAATCCTCCTCCTCAAGCTTGTGAGAAACATTCTTACCATTGAACAGCGAACATCAAGGATCCGTAATGGTTAAAAAGAAAAGAGGAAGAGTCCTTATATAATGAATCATATATCCCTTGTCCTGAGGCCTATTCAACAGCGAATTGACCCAATTCGAATTTAAAATCGAGGCTGATATGATTGGCTATTCGTTACACACTTTACGCGCCCACGGTCAGGGCACAGAGCCACTTCTCTGTGTCTTCTCAAAAAAGAGTGTATTATTGGTTGAACCTTACGTTTGAAAACAACATCACGGATTCGAAGTGAGTGGCTTGCTGATAAAATTAGCCAAATGGACAATAGGATACCTCGAAAGCCAATTCGAATTGGCCTCAGAATTCATCCCACATGTGGGATGAATTTTTAAAGTTTACATAGGTCCTACGACTTCCTCTGATGTGACATGTTGAAGAGGTTCACACTCTTCCTTTGCTCTTCATCAACGAGCGACACAATGAACAACAACCAGGAACGCCACATCGCAGACACCTCGCCTCAGGAATACCATCTTCGGCTTTGGACAAAGTTAGCAGACCCTCTGGACGCCAAAGTTTTAGATTATATATGGACATCCATATTCATGCGGAGAGACTCCGTATCTTTGATGCTGTGGTGACCGACGTAAGTGGGTTTGATATATTAAAGTCGACGCCAAGTAAGGTTTCGTTCATGCACTTACTTTACCGCATTTGATGGATTCAAACCTTCATCTAGCGCGAGCATGTGGCGTCGCTTAGAGCGATGGAGAATCACGTAGTCGCTGAAGAACAGACACAGAGCATCGTGAATGACGCCAAACGGAGAATGCAGGAGCAAACGAAGAGTACCAGTCCTAAGAAGCGTGCCACGAAGCCAACCAAACCACCAACTTCCGCGCTGTCGTCCTTCTCGTCAGCACCACAGCCCATGACCGGTAATATGCAGGTTACAGCAGCAGCGGCAGAAGCACGGAAGGTAGTCAGCCCGAAGATACCGTCTGAGAACACTTTCTAAAGGCATTTTATCATCCGACTGAACAATATCAACCATCCTTATGACCATCTTCTTTGCAATAGCCCATTTTGTTAATCTCTAGCAAAGATTTACACTCTCTGGAAGGAACCAAACATGCACAGGAGGAAGGTACGTCCGCTAATGATTTCCCAAGCCAAATTTTCGTGCTCTTTTAGTACGCGCTCATGTAACCTTTCCGCCAAGCCAATAGTAGTAAACCGATGGAGACAGGAAAACAGGGTGTTAGAGCGATTCCCTGCTCACAGCCAAGACATTGACAACCTGACAACAGGAAACTTTGTGGCGGCACCCTCAGCAGCATCATCATCATCGTCGTTAAGAGCGACTCCTGGAGGTGCAGCATTAGTCCCAGAGTCGCCATTCGAAGCCGAACCAGGCGAGATAATGAATGTGTAACATTTGACTTTGCTTGGTGATCGGGTCAACTGCCGCGGTCGCGCTAGACAAGCCACGTTGCGATTTGTACTGCATCGTGAACTGATCTGTGCACCTTCCGCTAGCCGCGAAATGAAGACGTCAACGTTGTGACCTTGGCCGCAATTGGAAAAGTGTTCGAGGCTCAAGATTTCGACTTTACTGGGTCGATTGGTGCCATTAATCTTGGAGCTGAATTCAATGGCTATTTCAGAAAGAGCAGCGGGCAGAAATACGACAAGAGATTTTTCCCAGACTTTCTGTAAGTGAACAAGTTACTTTTGCCAGTCAGTTCTGAGCGTTACCAACTAAACTAACGTCGCTTGTGCATTGTCATTTTCAAGGCGGTGAACGGTATCCTATCCTTACGGGATCTAACACAGCTGCAAGAAGAGTGCTTCGGCCAATTTTACGAAAAAATTCTAAAAGCAGTGAATGCAGACATCCCGGAGCCACAAGAGGATGCAGTTATGGAGTCTCTTCGCGAATCTCGAAAATGTAAAGATGTATGTTGGTTTCTTCGGGTTTGCTTGCTCAAAATGAATTTTTGGTTCTGCAGCACTGACTTTAGTCTTTTGTTTGGCATAGGCTTATGAGCTTAAGCTTTGTAAGGTTCGCGACGTTGGCCTGGCTCGTAGTGCGTTGCAGGCGGCGGTGAAAGAAGCGAAAAAGTCGTCCCTGAAACGACGGATGTGAAAACTTGAGCAGTACCAAGACAAATCCCGTCTCGGAGGCTGATCAGATCTCCTCATTCATTTTGCCAATGCTGGCATGCATCATGACTAGGCCGGATGAATGTCGACTTGCACAGTAAGTGCGTTGATGGTCACATATGTAGCCAGCGAATTTTTATCAACCATTTTGTGGCCTCGAGTGTCAAAAAGTGGAACTTCCGGTGTTGCCAGTAATGTTTTAATGATGCCATTAACATAACTACCACCATAGCACCGCCACCTCGCCAACATCTGGAAGTGTCTTTGTGGCAAAACATAACAAAAGCCTTGATATTGGCTTTGGAAAAGTTTCGTTTGCCCGCGATGTTGCCAAAGATACTGGAGACATTTGCAGACTGGCCATATGGGCCAAACGCGTGTTAGACCAGCTAGGCCAACAGTATTCAGGAATGGAGGAGGCCTGCGTGCCGTTCTTCCAAATCGTGTCCACCAAGTGCATCATCTATCAAATGAGGCGCGTCGGCACAATTTGTGTCGCTGTACAAGTGGGCGAGATGGAGATTGTCCAAGATCTTCCTGAACTGCTATTGTTCGAGCCCCATGTGTTTACCTGGCTTGCCTTGGACTTCACCTTCACCAGGTTGCTACAGAACACTAACACGGTGACCAAGAACAAGAGAACGTCCTTACCTGGCCTCTATTATCATGGCCTGTGCAACCCATCGACCAGAAAAATGGCGAAGGTCTGAAAAGTCTCGGCTCTTCGTAAATAGTGGCGACTAAGCTGCTTAGAGTGAGGGCGTCAACGTCGCCGCGTCATTAGTATTTTTTTCTGCGAATCCATCCGTAGAGCGATGTTGAGGCTGACAGCAGGGTCTACGAGTTGAGTTGGCCAAACCAGATTAGACGTTTTTCTATTTAATCATTCAAAAAAGTAAAGTTAACCTGGAGAATGGATTTCAAGGATGGTGTGGACAGCATTCGCTGCTGGCTGCTTGGGGATATCTTGGAGAGTCGTCTCAGCGGTTCAACTCCGTCTTTAAACGATGTAGTTTACAGAGATAAGCGTGTCCTCACCCACATTGCTGGTTGGAATGGAAACTCTCCAGAGGGCGTACAGTCGCAAGTTCTATTTTGCAACTTGCGGTTGAAGCAGTCAAGTATTCAGTCCAATTGGATAATTTATTTGAACAGTTCACTTCCCCAAAACAACGCGCTCTGGCCACACAGCCCCAGCCCCAGCCCCAGCCCCAGCCCCTAGTCCACTAAAAACCAAATGTCCTGGCTCTGACACCTAATTCTTTTCAAAGTATCATGCAGAGCAACAGCATAACCCATTTGTACCCCATGTCGCCATATCAAGAACATTAGATATGCGCCCTTACACAGCCGTCCGCATACTCAAGGAGGAAGACAAAATTCATCAAGCAATGGCGATATGGCCGCTTTCGGGAACGATTGCATCCACAATTGCTGTGTCCAGGTTTCAACCCTGTTTGAGTACCGAAAGATTCATTTACAGGCTCTGGGAGTCAATACAATGGTGGATCAAATCAATCGCGCTTCAGGAAGAGGTCATGGAGCGGAATGCAGGAAACGAAGAAGACATTACCAGTCAGAAGGGCTTCTCTGTCCTGAGCTGCCTCAGTATAATCCATAGTGAAGGGCCCTCACAAGCGAGCTTTGAATTCGTCCTCAAGGTAATGGGTCGCGAGGAATACAAGGGAACGTTACCATCACTCAAGGAGAATGATTTCGCGGATGAGGACAGTTTCGATAATGATATGATGGATGGCGATGACAACTCTGATGCTGATTACGAGGACACGGAACTAGTTACCGATGGTCAAGAGATGCAGGTAGTCAAACCTGTTCTCCGCGGCCGCACTGTGGATAAGATGTTATATTGAGAGCTAACCTTCGGGCAGCTCTTGATACGATGGAATTCTTTATTGATTTGCATGGGCTAAGGAACATATAAACATGAACATGCCTAAATAAATATTCAATTGGACTGAATCCTTGGCTGCTTCTCCAACGAGTTGCGAAATAGAACTTGCGTTCGAGTGCGACTGAACAGTAGTAGGTCAACAGCCAACCAATCTTAACGTTTCCTTATGGGCTGGTAAAATTGGCGAGGACGCGCAGAAACGTAGAGAACATGATGGCCAGCAAAGGAGGTGGGAACGATTAGAGTACGGTAGAACGCAAAGGCTCCAAGGATCCAAGCATGCCTTTCCAAAAAAATAAAATAAAATAAAATAAGGAAGAATGCAAGTGCAAGACATGACAGCAGCATATGATAGATTGATGCAAGGAGCGGATTAGGACAAAAATGCGAATGGCATAGAGAAGGATGGTTGGCCAGGTACGCGTGCTTCTTTGGGTTAGAATTGATAGAATTGATGTCTACAAGAAGAGAGAGGGCAGGCATTAAAGAGCTTGATGCGTACAGCGAGCGGGGTGTAGGCATTGAAGAGATGTCATTAGCCAGAGAGAGATATATGATCCTTTATAATAATGGGGGTTTTCAGGTACGGCAGGGTAAAATACGAAAAGGAGGCAACTTCCCAGCAACAATGGGGCTCAGTTCCGGCACGTCGCCTTCTGCGGATGTACATCTGGGTAGTGCTGCTACCGACTGGATGTCATCAGCTTATCTTTAAAACTGTAAACGAAGTGGATCCTTCTTCACATCAGACCACTCGAAACTCGGCCATAAACAAACGTTGACGCTGTCTTTGTCTTTGGACGCGTTCTTCTATTTGTGAATAGAATGTGTTGTATTGTATGTGCACTAGTATCTCTCTCGATTTCGTGGAAGAGAAGCAAGGAGAGATTGTCATGGGCGCCCAAAAATAATCAAAATCAAACAGGTGAGCTCGCACTTTTGTAATAAAGTTACTGGCATTGGGCCAAGCAGATTCTGCCTGTTGTGTGGATACGGATTGTTGCCGAAGATATGCACGTAAAATAATAGATTTGAACCTTTGCATGGACATGCATGGTGCATCAGATGAGATGGATGACCATGCAGAATATGTACATATATATATTTTAAGCAATATATGCTACGTAAGAATAAGGCCGGAGGACTTCCAGGGGCAGGGCAGGGGGCAGGGACCATGGATCAGGGATCAGGGACCAGGGGCAGGACAAGGACGCTGTGCAGCGGAGCAGGTATTGAGCTGCACTTGATTCTCAGGTGATAGTTATGGCCATGATCCAGCTTTCTCTTTATTTTTGCAGGGTCCAGGAAGGAAAGCGAAGAAGGAGAGGTATCTTTTGATGGGTGTCAAAGTCGAATCCGTCAAAGACTGATAATGACAATGGTGATACGGATGGTTGATGGGCAACTTAAAAAATGAATGAAGGGGGCTATTTTTTTTTTTTTTTTTTTTTTTTGGGTGGGTTGAAACGGGCTGCGACCGATGATCGATCCCCACTAGTTTTCTACCCCACAACTTACAAAAAAAAAAAAAAAAAAAGGTACGGTCAGGCACAACAACTGCATTCTTTCGTCCTGTGAAATACAGTGTTGTTGTTGTTGTTGTTACTGCTGTTGTTGTCATTGTTGTCGTTGTTGTTACTGCTGCGACTCATGTTCCTGTGATGGATCGGAAACAGGAGCAGAAGGACGGATGTTTGTGCGTCCGTTGTCATGTCGGTGGGGTGTCATCATGTTCGCCCTCCTTGCTGCTGTTTATCACATACACCCAAAGATGGGCGAGGCGAAATGAAGCAGTGAACAACTGCGGCCATGGTCACCCGGACAGTGCATGTGGCCGTTCATGTTCCCATATTTCTATTTTTTCTAATTAATAATGTATGTTCGTGAGTGAATGAAGGAATGAACGTGGATGTGGGGGTGTATGTGTATTACAAGTAGTTCAGGCGGTTGTCCACCCCCAAAAAGAAGAATGCGTCCCTTTTTTATTTTTTATTTTTATTTTAATTAGCCTTACTCTTTCTACTCTCTACTTCACACCTCCACCTCGTCCCTTCGAACCCTCTGCTTCCTTTTCTCTACTTCCTCCTTGTTCCCTCGCTCATTAGCCTCGCGCTTCTCATTCTTAATCTCGCTCGCATTCTCATTCTCATTCTCATCTCCTTTGGACAAAGCCCTGTTCCAAACACCCCTTTCCTATTCTATCACTTGGCCATCCCAACAGGAACGCGATCCTTTATTCTTTAATCATCCTCAACTGCCTCTCCTGATCCATTGGACACGCTCCTGCTTCTCCAACAGGCTCCGTCTTCACGCGTGGAAAGAGGGGTCATTTACTGCAGCATCACTGATATCCCCTTCGTCAATCCGTTCGCCCTTTGTCCGATCGTCTTTCGTTCCTTCTTTTCTACCTCCTCGAAATAACCCTCTTTTTACCCGTCGGTCCGTTATTTTTATTTTATCACATCCTCTCTCAAGCACATCCTACCTTCACACGCCCTTTTAAAATGAGTTCCTCGCCTACCACCTCAACAACGTCTGCTCAAGCACCGTCCCTCCTTCGGATCTCACCCCAGACATTCCAGTTCACAGGTACGGAGACCAATTATTCTCCTCGGCAATCATTGCCCCAGTAACACCAACACTGAACCAGAAATGCAGCGCCCGGGGGCGATGTAGCATCGAGTATATGTGTTATATGTGCGCGGTAGCAGCAGGACTGGTCCTTGTGTGTGAGGGAGTGGGATGCTGTACCCTCTTTTCAATTTTAGGGGTGGGCGCGGAGAAAGAGAGTCGACGTAGTCCACCTATCCTTCGACCCATGCTGTAATATATTCGCCTCGTGCAAACATCTCCCTTTTATCACCTTCATGGGAATGAGAGTGGGCGGGTGGTATTTTTTCTTCTTCTTCGGGTATTCATTTTGTGCAGAAAAGTTCTGTGCTCAACGATGTGTACGACCCCAAAATGCGCTCGATGGAACGTTGGTGCCAATAATTGTGCATACAGATCCATGTTTCCCGGCTTCCAATGCGGACTGGTACCACACTGGCTCCCTTATTGGTTGGGGGTATGCAACCCACTTCTCTGTTTGTCATCTGCTCCAACCTGCATAACCAAGACGGACGAATGACAGAGCCAGAACGCACGCACACGAGAATGAAAGGAAAAAAAACACGTATACATGCACGGTCAGTTCGCTAGTTGGCTGGGTCGGCTCTGTTGGGCATAGCCATTTCTTGGGGTCGTTGTTTTGGGCGGGAAATCTGAAAAGAGTGTTGGTAATCTTTTTACCATATCGAGCGAATTCCGCTTACCAGGCCTTTTTTTGTCATTCCTCACTTGAAAAGAATGATCGAACGAGTGTGTGGGTACGCAGGGGAGGATATGGCCAAAGCTCTTCAACGTACTATGTTTTGCGGACTCATGAACCATTGTCCATGCTTTACTTCAATTAGCTTCCAAGGTCTCCTCGGGGTTGGTTTCAAAGCTCAAGGTCAGGAACATGCTGCAAACACCGGTCGGATACAAGTTCAAAACCAATGCCCCTCTCAGGTATTCCGTGAAACCCGTCCTCGGAGTGCTTGCACCCGGACAATCCATCGAAGTTTTTGGTAACTTGACCGGACTTGAGCGGATGGACTGATTTTCTATCTGCCAACCATACAACCGTTCTTAATCGCCAGCGCCTTTTATTGATTCCTTTCCTGCAGTTCGATGCGAGAGCTGGGTCAATCCTCAAGATCGATTCTTGCTGCAGAGCGTAGCCCTGGGGGAAGAAGAAAGCCTGCAGATCGATGCTGTTTCTGTAAGTTGTCTTTCTCGCCGCAATTTCTTGGCCTTGTATAAAGTGCATCCCTTTAACGCACCATTCTACCTTTTTTTTTCTTTTCTATGTCCATAGTGGAGAGAACTCGATCGCAGAAGAATTATCGAAAACTTCATTCAATGCTCATCGTCATCGTCCCTAATAATGCGGGATCCTCAGGACGATATGGGATCTCTATCCTCGACCTCAACGTCTTCATCAACGCGGTCCTCTCTAGTTTCATCCGCAGCATCGTCTTCAGATAAGGCGCTCCGACAACAACGACTGCACCAGCAACAGCAGCCACAGCATGTACAGTCTCAGAGCCATGGACAGAGAGTCGCTGTAGCACATGTCCATGCGGCAGGCAGAAAGATGTCGACCAGTTCCGCTGCCTCGTCCATAGCCTCATCCCCTGGGTCTTATCCAACCATGTTCCCGCCAAAGGGCGCATCAGCACCCTCACGGTTATCAACCTCAGCTTCTTCCAAAGGCGCTGCTCCAGGTAGCGGCATCAGTCCTATGGCCATCATTACCACACCTGCGAGCTACCTGGCCACGAAATTCAGCAGCTCAAATCAGACCTTCAGAACGGTCTCACGTTTCCTGGCAGTGCGGCACTACACAAAAATGCAGGTCTTTACGGTCTCGGTCGTATGTCTCATGCTTGGCCTGCTCTTGCCGCTCGAGAAGCTTTTCTTCTTTGCCAATGGCCACACCTCCATCGGCACCGCCACGACGCAGTTCAGAGCTGGTTTCGTTGGTCAAAAAGCTGTGTTTGCGGCATCATCATCGTCATCATCGTCGTCATCAAGAGTTTTGCCTATCCTAGTAACGACTACACAGGCAGGCTCTGGTGGCGAGACCAAGAACGCTGGTTCCCCAGATTTGTCCAAGATGAATGAGATTGTGCTGGAGCAAACCTCTTCGAAGGATACGCGGCAGGATGAACCGATTGTTCTGCCTATCGTCGAGGTCGAAGGCGCTCTTTAGACATCGCCTTTCTTTTTTTCTTCTTCATTATTGTTATTAATTCCTTTGTATTTGTATAATAAACATCTATCGACTGGTCCATTTTGTATATGTAAATACGGCAAGAAAAAGACGCGTTGAATAATAAGAACAAGAACGCTAGTGGACTAGCAGATAAAAAGGGCTTACTAGCTATGCTGTAAGCAGCAGTAGACGCGTGCTGAAGGCTATCTGAAAGATCGAAGTAACGGCGCTACAGGTGCTACAGCTATGCCGTTCGGCAAGCACCAGTCGACAAACAATTTTTTTGAATCATCTGAATCATATCGCACTGCACTGGTGTTATTATTTTGTTTCTTTATTCGCATTCGTAATTATGTTATGTTCTTGTTCCCATGTCCATTTTGTCACTGTACGCGTAAGCACTCCACTTAGTGGTCCTCACCAATCTTGGGGGCCAAGTAGTAGCGAATGTATCCAGCCTCCATTTTGTACTCGACCAATAGAGGCACCTCGCTCGACATCGACAACGAAACACGGCTCGACAATGCAGTCGCCTTTGCGAACCCAACAAGGTACTTGAGCGAGAAGTTCAGCGACACGTTCTGTTGGAGCTCGATCAAGGTCGCCTCATCCTCCTTGTCGACATTAGCATTCTGCTTCAACGTCACAGCACCGGAACCGAGTTCACCCTTGGCCGCAAACTTGATACCCTCCTTGGTCACATCGATCTGGACAGAATCCGAGAGTACCTGAAGGTCTCTGCAAATGCGTGCAAACTCGTTTGACGACATCTGCACAACGGCGTCGTAGGTCGTTTCGGGGATACCCAAGTGCTCACTGTCAATATCCATCAGCTTGAGCTCGTATTCCGAGATCCTGTCGTTCTCTGTCAGGGTAATTGAACCAAAAAACAAAAAAAAAAGGCAGCGGTATTGTTAATAACACAAATTCAATCTAAATGTCAGTTGTTACCCCAGTACACACTGCGGCACAAAATGGATCTCATACATACCGCTGTTTTCAAAGGTCAAGCTGAGGACATCTGCAGTATCATCAGCCTTGAGTGTGATAATATCATCGTTTCCTGCGCAACGCAAAACCTTGGTCAAGGAACCAAGGTTGACGCCAAGGGCGAGCGAGCGATCGCATCTGTAGGGCTCAAATCCATCGTGGCGGAGCAAAAGCGCGACTAGCGCAACATGGGAGTTGTCCATCGCCTGAAGAGCGATACCGTTGTCGGAGCAGTCAAAGTTTGCATCCGTGATCAAGTCTTTAACTGCCTCAAGGACCTATCAAAGAGCCGAGAGTGTTAAGGACGTGTTTTGAAGAAGCGACTGTTGATAACGCGCCCTTTTTTCACGAGTTTCTCACGACGCGTTAAAAAAAGTATCCATTGAATCCTGTAGGAGTTTTTTTCGAACAGCTATGTAGCGTGGTAATGAAGCCATCCTATTTGTCGACTCAGTCGAAAAGGGTTTTCCCAAGTCTTTGCCTTCGCAAAAAAATAACAACAAACAGGGGAAACAGGGGTGAATCGACATCTCCACGCGCTTCAGCTGAATGAGAATCTCACCTTCTTGAGGAGGGCACCGGTGGGGAGTCTGGCTTCGAGCATTTTGAATAGCTGTATATGCGTATGGGGTCAAGGGAGAGATGGGATTGGATGCAGAGACGAGGGATGAAAAAGAACAGAGGAGGAGGAGGAGCGAGATTCAGTTGGCCCTTTATTTGGAGGAGAGGAAACACGTCCACACGCACAAGAAAATCAAAACAAACAAAAGCGCGTATGCGACGCTTAAATGAGGATACCCCTTAAATGCCGCCAAAATGAACTCCTTCGAAACCACGCGATAGTAACTAAGGACTACCACGCGTGTCGGCGAAACAGCAACAGCAATTGCACTGAGACAATACGATGCCAGAAACTGGCCACCGCAACAGCCCGTAGTAACCAACGCTAAAATAGGAGCCATTGTCACCCATACACGCAACCATTGTAGATATCAGAGCATGATACCAATTGAAATGCAGTACTAAAGACTGGGTGTATCTATACAGCAGTAGTGTTATCTGGTACAGCAGCCGGCGGATCTGAAGGTGTATTCAACGCAAGCGAACTCTCCGTCAACGTATTCTCTCCCTTGCTCTCCACTTTCCCCTCCTCGCTCGTGGATACCGTCGTTACCGAAGGCTTTCCCGGCGCCTCGCCCTCCAATGGTTTCCTGAACTTGCCCTGTAACCAAACCCTATACATCTTCACTTTCCTCAACCGGTTAACTATCAGCCTTCTATCCACTGCATTCTGTTCAATCGTGAACTTTGATCCAAACAACCTGACGATCTCCTCAGAGTCGAAAAAGTACACCCGGGTGCCATCTCCGCGAACATAAAAGTTGTCAGACAAAAGTCGGCTCTTCTTGAACCGCAACTGGGCCATATCGTAACGGCCATAGTCCCGGAACACGATCAGTCCCCCGGGCTTCAGCAGCTATGTCAAAAAAAAAAAAAAAAAAAAAAAAAAAAAGACGAGATCGAAAGGATCAGAACGTGCATATCATAAGCCCTGAATGATTGACGATGAGCTCCCTGTGTACTTGTTTCAAGTATATACCTTATAGAGATTGCTCATGGCCTGGTCCCATTTATCCGGATGAAGTGCAGACAGGACAAAGATCAACACAAGCACATCCATTGACTCCGGCTCGACCTCCGGAGGGATATCATCGCTCGCTAAATCCCATACAAAGGCCTTGCAACGCTTCTCGTTATAGTTCGGGTTATTCCTTACAACCTCCACAGCCGTGGAAGAAAAGTCACAGCCGTAGACAAATAACTCCGGGTTCTTACTCTCAAGTAACATCGGGAACATTGTGTTTCCTGCTCCACATCCAATCTCCAACACATTCTTCTTTCCCGCCTATCCGTACAATGAAGATCATGCAAGTAAAAAGATCGTGTTAAACGATGCTATACCCTGCGCCCCTCCCGTGTGACAATTGAATTAATACACGACGAATAACGATGAACGAGCTCTCCCTACGTCAGCTTCGACCATTCGAAAGAGCTCTGGAAACTCGATGCGTAGCCAATGACGGTCCTTGAAGAACCGGTTTTCGTTCTTCGCATAGAATTTGTTCCAGTTCTCGGCCGCCTCCGCATGGTACGTAGGTACCAATTCTTCCGGAACCGGGTCCTGCCGTTGACGCTCAATCTCCTTCATCGCGTGTTGCTCCTGTTCTTCTCCCCACGGCGCGTGATCCCTATTATGATACAGACGGCGCAGAAAAAATATACAAAGAACATTTGTTCAGGTTAGATAGTACCCCCTGCAGGACTCTCTTACTCGCCCTGCATCCCTCGCAATGCTTGCTTTAGTTACCATGCGTTCTGTTCAAACACGGCAGATTCGTCCGTCAGGATCCGACCCCCAAATGGTTTCGAATCCGGTGTATTCACATCCCTCGAGCTTGATTCTTTCTTTTTGTGGTTGTCGCTGCTTGCTTTATCCTTAACCTCCTCTTTCTCCTCCTTCACATCCTTGGCATCAGTCTGATCTACTATATTTTCCTGCACTCGTTCTATCTCCTGCTTCTTGCTCGACTGCCTGTCCTCCTCAGCCGCTAATTCTGAAAAACGCCTTTTGTTGGAAGTCTCGGTCTCGGTGGCGATATCGCTTTTCAATTGCTCCTCCTTCTGGTAGTCCTTATCGGCGCCCTCGATTCGTTCCATGGTTGAGATGACTGAAGTGTAGAGCGAATGGTGTGGCAATGTTGAAGCGCCCCAACTTATTTTATTTGGATCAAGCACAGTCACTGTTTTGGCATACAATATGGACCATGGTACCAGAACGCTGAACGTACCATCTCCTCATATCCACCAAAGATGTTGTCCTTTATTCGCACAATTGCCCTCTCACTCACTCACTCACACACCCCAAAAAAAAAAAAAAAAAATCCTTGAAGGTTTATTCATTTTTTCGCCAAAAGTACTGTAATGCCTCTATGCGCGCGCTTCTATATTTCTCGCTGGATCTGCTGCTCAATATTGTATCCTGAATCGTTTATGCAATTCGTCCTCAGTTTTCTGCGCACTCTGAACATTTTTCCGCCGCGACATACTGTGTTTCTCCTCCGCCATGACAACTTTAGTGGTGGGCATCGATAGGCTCCTGAAGGAATCGAGGTTGAATGAAGAGAAAAGAAACAAGAATATGAGTATCGTAATTGTAAGGCGTAATAAGCAGGCAACATGCCCATACGTTGGCCAATGGCTTCTTACAGCAGTGGGAGGGTGGAGATTGCGCTCAAACTTGGAGCCACCAGGGGCAGTGGGGTCTATTGATATCGTTCAGTTGAGAATACGCAAAGCTAATGTCAGGATTGCATCCTAAAAGAAGTCAAGCCCGGCCTATCCAGGTCAATGCATTCCTGTGCAATACCCGCGCGCAACCAAATAACCGCGACCAAGTGCAACCATGACAGGCACCTGACGCCCTCTATCCCCTGAGAGTGTTATCCATACTGTATAATTAACAAAGTAATGCCGTAGTTGCATTTACTTGGCCCCGGAATAACAAAAACGTTCCCGAACCGCGTTGCATCCCGTCATGTCCTGTCTGGTGCTTGAGCACGCTCCTTTTTGATCCCGAATTCAGCTTTTTCCTTTTACATCTCCTAGAGCCTTACAAATATAGGGATCAGGATGTCTCAGCTCAGTCAACTGACGTTCAGCATCCTGGATGACTTGGGCGATCTGACGAGGCTGACGGATGTTCTTGTTAGCCTCAAACTGCATGCGGAGCTCAACGGCTTTTCTGCGGAAGAGGTTCGAGTCGATGTACCAGTCCTGCGCTGTTTTGAGCGAACGCCTGTATAGCGACTGGACCAAGCGGCGATGAGCGATCTGTGCCTCAGACATGATGATGGATAGATGGGGTTTGTGGAGTGGAGTGATGAGTGTTTGAACTATGAGGAGACTTCGGAGTAGTGGTGTTGGTCGCGATCATTTTGGGATCCATTTCCGGATGGCTTAGTTTATGAAAGTCATTTTGGGGGTAAAAGTCCCAAGTACAACACAGACATCGTATGCTATCACAACCAAAACGGAGCAGGACGAGAACAAGGACAAGAACATAAGATGACATCAATGACGGTACCCGTGGTGCTGGCACCCGCGAACTTGACGAAGTCCTTGAAGATCATCCTCGACAACACTGGACACCGTGACAAGACCCGGCTTATAGCCCGCTATAACCGCGTTCTGTCCACACAGACGGGGTCTGATCCTCAGGGCAAGGCTACATTGGACCAGGACGGATACGACCTGTCTTCATATATGGCCATGGCACTTTTACCCATCGATATTCATCTGCAACTTCAGAGCAATGGCGATACACAACGGATATCACTGTGGCAGATACTCCAGGACCCAGCATCATCACCACTGTCGTCCCTTGAATGGCCAGCACCAATATCCGATCCAACAATTCAAAAGTCCATCTTCCTCACCTGGATGCAGTCTTCCGCCTTCACAATGCCCAAGCATCTTCTCACCCAAACACCTCTCGAAAATCTACAGCATAACATCGCCACCTTTCTCCTCCCGTTCCTCAGATCTTGGGCTTCTTCCTCTAACAGCGACGCCGGCGACCAAGATCAAGATCTCCTCTCACCGGACACCTTGCCTCAATTGATCGCCTCCATCCCCCAGAAATGGGAGCACTACTCGGATTTCACACTACTCCCATCAAACGCCTTCCTTATAGCACCTTGGCCTACGGTCCTAAAGTGCCTTGTATTACTGGATCGAGCACAAGGCTATAAGAACAATTTCATGCAACAATGGGACCAACTGATCCAAGAGGCTCTACACTCAACTCATATCGCCCGCAAGGCTGCCATTCCCGTCCAAGATATCCTCCGCCGACCTAAGATCCGACCGCTCACAGGCGACTGGGGCTTACATAACCGTTACAAATCCTGGATCGAGCACGACCTCACACTTTTGGAGCACCAGCACATCCCCACCACTGAATCCGCTAACGGCCATGATGACACCATCCTCACCCACGAGCAAGATACCACCTCCCTCACTCGATCCAATATCTCTCAAACCTACTGGTCAGGAACCTGTCAAAATCATGTCCACTACCGCTGGTCTCCGATGTTCACCATGTTCTCTGCCGGCAATATCACTGAAAAGGAACGCATCGCCAACTCAAAGTCAATCTTTGACGCCCGGGACAAGGTCGTCGTCGACCTCTACGCTGGGATAGGATATTTCTCCCTCGTCTACCTCGTCCATGCAGGTGCGAAAATCGTCCACGCATGTGAATGGAACCCCTGGAGCGTCGAAGGTCTCTTACAGGGTGCGGACAGAAACCACATCTCTTGGAAGGCCTATCAAGGACCCGCTGTCGCTCGATCCTTGTACAGCAGCAGCAGCACACCTCAGGAGTTAGAGCAACAGCCGCCGTTCAGAGAGAAAGATCACCCACAGCCGACTCCCGGCAAGAAGCCAAAGAACTTTGGTAAATTAATCGTCTACCCAGGAGACAACGCCCAATGGATCACATTCTTTGAAAACCAAGCCCATCACGTCAACCTCGGCTTGATCCCTTCCGCAGAACCAGGTTGGGTTCTGGGTGTAAGAGCCCTATGCTCAAATGAGGGCGGCTACTTGCATATTCACCATAACATCCGCGTCGGCGAGGAAGAAACTTTCAAGACCTATCTCCTCCAATCTTTACGGGAACTGTTTGCGCAATGGAAGCGGTGCGAGCCTTGGTCATCCTCTTCTCCATCATCGCCAGGTACCAATGCTGACTGTTACAGACCATGGTCGATCGATATTAGGCACATGGAAAACGTCAAAAGTTTTGCTCCCTTGGTCTTCCATTACGTCCTCGATATCGAGTGCCGACCACCTTCCCATGGCGTTACGGATGCATCGTGTATTAGCGCTTGATATTGTTGCTTTATTCCAAGTGAATGTAATATATAATATACAGGTGTCGAGACGATGAGGAAGGAAAATAAAAAGAAAGAAGAAAAAGAAAAAGAAAAAAAGAAAGTACGAGCCTATTCACCTCAACATGAAACCAGTCGGTACTTATAGCTTCTTCGCCTTCTTGGCCAAAGGCCCATCCAACCCATCCGCTCCATCTATCGACATCGACCTTGACCTCGCATTTGACACCGGCGACCCGTCCGTCGACGATGAAGCCGGCGTCAACACCGGTGTAGCCGCCGTTGTTCTCAAATTCGATCCCGGCGGCGCAAGACCCTTCACCATTGCCTCAGTCGACGAAGATGCCATCGTCACATTCTGCCCCTTCGCTAATGGACTCGGTTGATGCACACGCGCTAGCTCGCGCTCGCGTGGGATCGGCCAAGCAAACGCCGAACTGGGTTGTGCACTCGTAGGCGTCTGACCAAATACAATCGGACTCAGTTCTGCTTGCGAGGCATAAAACTCAGGATAGAACGTCGAAGGCGACGGCAGGTTCTTTGCAAACTGTGAAGGAAGGGTCGAAGACATTGGCGCCGATTCAAACGGACGCTTTTGGATCTATACATTTGCACATTTATATGATCAGGCGGTAGAATGATTAGCAAGGAAATAGGAACCGCAAAGTACGAGTCATACAACGACAAGGTTAAGCATCGGTACTTACAGGTGGCAACTCGCTGGACTCTTCCGTCTTGATCATGGCGCCCGTTAACGTCGTGTTCTCAGTTTTGATGATTGCGTCTGCCAACGTAGTACTGTCCTTGCCCTCCATTGGGATCTGCACACGAAGTTTCGGCTTCTTGATTCCGTTCGTAGGACTAAGCACCGGCGACGAAGCTCCTGCAACTGACACCATCGACGTTGATGTGGCAGTACTGATCATAATTGTCGACCCATCCGTCACTGTCATCGGCGTGCTATCTTCTGGCATGGATGAATGACTCCCCTTCATAATATTGTTGTGACCCAACAGCGGTGAGGATGACTGAGAAATATCTGGAGTTTGTTGCTGCTGCGGCTGTGACGTCTGCTGGTACTGCTGCTGCTGTTGTTGCGGCTGGTGCTGGAACTGCTGCACTGGCTGTGGCAAAAGCTGTTGCTGTTGCATAGGCATCGACATCGGTGTTGACATTGGGATCTGAAGTGTCTGTCCGTTCTGGGGTTGAGATAGAGCCCGGTTCATAAACATTGGCGAGGGTGATTGGAACTGCTGTGATTGGTATGGTCTCCCCTGTGGAGGAATCTATTTGCCACGAAGAAATGTTACGATTAGCATATGCATCCCATATCCTTATTGTCGCACCTTCATATACCATACGCTAGACCATGGGCATACCTGATGCATCGGCTGTGGGCTCATACTCATCTGAGGCTGCTGAAAGGGCTGAAACTGTTGCTGTTGTTGATGTTGTTGCTGTTGCTGTTGTTGTTGCAGCTGTAACTGCTGTTGCTGCTGCTGAAATTGCTGCTGCTGCTGCTGCTGGAGCTGCTGTTGTTGTTGTTGCTGTTGTTGCTGTTGCTGTTGCTGTTGATGCTGTTGTTGTTGTTGTTGTTGTTGAAAGAATAACTGCTGCTGTTGCTGTTGCTGTTGCTGGTTAGCATATTGTTGCTGGTGCTGGTGTTGCTGCTGCCTATATTGCTGATCTAGTGGTGCCTGCTGATACTGAAATGCATCGTACTGCTGTGGGTGAACAACCACGTTCGGCGGCATCTGATACGGACTCCTTGGCATATGTGTTGGCATCGAAGGCGGCGTGTGCGCCAGACTGGGCGGATGTGAGGGCGGCGTCTGCAGTGTGGCCTGGCCAGGGGTGTGATGTGCCGAGGTCTTTGCCATCGATTGTGGTTGGGGCGTCACGGACATGATACTCCTGTCATCACCACCTCCCGACAGGCCATCCTCGTCCTCTTCCTCTTCCTTGTTTTCGGTTGCGGTCAAAAACTCCTTGTTCGTATACGTCTCGCATGAATCATTGTACTAGATGGAAAAATAGGAAACAAGGCCGGAAAAGGGATCAAACACCGGATTAGTAACTCGCGATATGCGCCATATATTCAGTCGCAGGAGAGACCACGATCGGCGACACAAAAGAAGCAGCGGCCACGTGCACTTGTGCGCCCCTTGGATGACCCGTGGGATGTCCATTCAAACCAAGCGGAGCATCTATTTAGGCACAGTACCTCGGTGTATCGGAGGAGGATCGAGTCGATGTCGTGGGACGAATACTGGACCAGCTTGTTGTTCGAGTTGAAAATGATAAGACCGATCTGGCAGTCGCAGAGCACACTGAGCTCCATCGCCTTCTTCATCAATCCAAAGCGTCGCTTTTGGAACGTAACCTGATAGTCAAAAAGAAGTTCTCTTGCTGATTAGATATCGTTCTGCAAGCAGTGATTTCGACTCGAATAAGGACACCGCCTTTTACAAAGATCGGGCGCCATAGAAAACTCATAGAAATATATATAAACACGCAACTCTCTCTCTCACACTTTCACACCCACAACCAAAGTAGAAGTACAAAGGAGTACTTGGACCAAGTTGAATGAAGTTAGTGCTGTCCCCACACACACCAAGAAGGGCCCTGACCTGACGGCGTAGTTCTCATTCATTTCCTTAATCCCCCTCCTGCTATTTTTAAAAACAAGAGTGTGGTCGAGAAATAGATAGTGAACGGTGAACAAGGATAAAAAAAGAAGAACAGAAAAAAAAGGAATATGACATTCTTCGAATCGTTGCATCGGATCCATCTCCAACCTCTCCTCTTCTCCACTTCTTCACATCCGTCCCCTTTTCTCAGCTCTTGTCCTACTGGTTTTCCACACGTCGCTCTGTTTTTACCACCGCCTTTTGTTCACTCGGTTAGTCTCACTCTTTTTTTCTTTTTTTTTTGCACATCTCACACTCGCACACTCTGTGTTACCCCTCCTCTGCTAGCCCCAACTAGAAAAGAAAAGGCTTTGTACCTGGCGGTTACGCTCGTCCATGATGGTCTTGATTTGAATCTTTTTACGTCCCATGGTGTCGTGTCAGGGATGCTGCTTTAGATTGGAAAACTGGGTAGAACGATGACTCGAAGGTCGATCCTGAGGGAAAAAGCTGGTTTGCGGGCTGAATCCAAGATTCGAAGTTGGAACTAATGGGCGAATAAAAGGGCGCTGTAGTCAAACAGCAGAATGCACGGCGGTCTGTTGAGTGAGTAGTATTGAGAAGAAGCAGTTGTGATAATAACAATAAAATGACTTTTTATCTTTTATCTTTTTTCAAACAACGAACAAAAAAAAAAAAAAGCAGGTTCGTGTGGAGCTGTAAAAAGGGGGTGACTGCAACGAAGAAGGGAAAAAAGAAAAAAGAATAGGCAACGAAGAAAGGATATGCAAGAGAAAGAGACGATCGTTCTGGTGGTGCAAAGTATAAAGGAACCTCAATGCTTCATGGGTCTAGAGAAAGTGAAGCGAGTTTGTTTGTTGTCTGTATGTGAGTAGGTGTATGATATGTGTGTTCAAGCTTTGCGCCGAGGTCCGCCCACTTGAACAGAGTCCGTCCGTAAGTTCAGTGCCCTTTGTGGCCTTGCGACCTCTGTGCGAGCTAAGAGAGGGGGGTCCGTGTCACGTGCGGTGCCTATTTTTATCGCTTCCTGTGAGCAGCCGTTTTATTTTTGGAAACACCACAGTTTCATTTCATTCGATTCGGCCTTTTCTTTCGTTGAAGGAACGCTTTCATGATTTTTGAATCGTATTCCGCATACATTCAACCTCTTATCCCTTATCCTCGCTTGATTGGCCCCCTCACAATTAGCGAACATGCTGTGTGCCCAACAAAGTCCGCATACGCTGCTCTTTAGTCTATGCAGAGCAGGAATGATCTTCGACAAGGTTCTCGATGACCATTGATGTCACCCCCTGAACTGTGTTGCTCCCAGGTTAATATCACGGGTCCCCAGGGAGCCGATAGATGGTGCGCGAACGATACTCAGCGGACCCCCTCCCTCCCCCTTCAATACATTCTTTGGCATAAAGTCGACCTCCCAAGACAAATCCTTTGGGATCCAGTTATGGATTTATTGGAATAGTACGGCGAAGAGGAAAGATGCAGAAATGAGCTAGAAATGTATGAACAAAAGTTGGTTTCCTATGTACAATGAAGAAAAAAGGGATGAAAAGGCTTCTTTGTGTTGTCAAGAGACAAATATGAACAAAAATGCAATGCCATAGGTCGACACTACTTCGCAACCGTCATGGCCCTGCGCTTGAAGTCATCGACCTTGGCCAGCAGCTGTTCCACGCGGCCGATCAGCTCCTTACGCCTCTTGCGGATTGAGCCATTGCCACCACTCTCGACAGCGTCAATTTTCAGCATTGCCTTGATCAGATTCTCCTCCGTCATCAGGACCTTCTTCCTGTTCGAAATCTTGCCTGTGACAATCTGATCCAGCTCCTGAGACAACTCTCCAAGATTGACTTCGATCTCTGAGAGTTCTTGCTCGCTCTTTTGCAGCAGCTCGGGGTACACAGGTAGGGCCTCCTCTTCAGATACCTCGGTCTCGTCGTGTTCTCCTTGTCCCTCTGCTTCTTGCGACTCGCTTGACTCGGTGGGTTCGTGCGTGGACCTTGAAGAAGGCTGCCTGAATGTCGGAACTGTGGAGGCAGGTTCAATATCCATAGGCTTCTCGGGTTCAGAGGCCAGGTCGCCAAATGCGGCCTCAACCAGCGACTCCATGTCATCGTCCTCAGGGGCTGCAGCCTCTGTTTGAGCTGGGGCATGAACTTGGGATGATGGGACTTGGTGAGCAGCCTGTGTCTCGCTTTTTCGGCGGCGTCTACCGCTCCTCTTGGAGCCGTGCGCATGTTGCTGACCAAGACGCAATTGCTGTTGTTCCTGTGTTGATTGCTGTTGATACTGTTTTTGTGGTTGCTGCCGCTGCCGCTGCTGTTGTGGCTGTGCTTGTGCTTGCTGCTGCTGGCGCTGCTGTTGTGGCTGTGCTTGTGCTTGCTGCTGCTGATGGCGACGCTGATGCTGGTGCTTTTGCTGTTGCTGGTGCTTGTTCTGCTGCTGTGGATTCTGCTGAGAATGCTGATGACGATGGCGATGGTCTTTGGACTCAAGCTCCTCGGGCTGGTCCTCTTCATCCTCTTCATCCTCTTCCTCCTTTTCCTCCTCATCCTCCCCCCTTTCCTCTTCTTCATCGACATCATCCTGATACTGTTGTCGTTGTTGTCGCCCTTGCTGCAGTTGCTGCCGTTTCAAAGCAGCTTCCTGTCGCTGATTCTCGCGCTGCTGTGCCAATTGCTGCTCCCGCAGTTTTTGCTCTCTGAGCTGTCGCTGCTTGTAAGAGCTTGGAGTGCCATATTGGGGCTGGACTGACTCATCCTCGGCGTTGTTCTGGAAGAAGGGATCGACGAAGAGCGAGTCCGAGAAGGATGGAAAGAAGTTTTGCCGGTCTTGGCGACGGCGAGTGTTCTGGTGCAGTCGTGGATCTTGGAAGATGGAATACATGGCTGTAAAGAGAAGCGTCGGGCACGGGTGTGCGCGATGGTGGGAGTGGAAGCGGGCGAGGGTGATGGTGGGAGCGGAAGCGGGTGGGGGTGATGGGAAAAAAAGATGGAAAATGGTGTCAGACCATGAAAGCACTGCTTGCTGATATAGGCAGCCAAGCGCGTCTCTAGGTCTCACTAGAATGACCAGTAATCGCCCAGAACCCACTCGAAGTTTGTGGTCTCTTCTGGCCCGGATCTTATTGGCCGCCACTAAAAAAGAAATCGGCAGAACGCGTTTCCGGCATTATGACGAATCGATGATGTATATTATTGACTTTATAGGCTTATTATATGTATATAGTGCCGTCTCTAAAGCGGATGTCTACTGTCTGTCATTGCCGCCGCTGCTGCTGCTGTTGATGGATCAGATTGGTGAATGCCCAGTGGCTCGTTCTGCTGGAGAGGAGGATCCTCAGTGACGACAGACCGCATCTCTGCTCCACTATCTTCGGTTGCCATGGCTGCCTCCTTTTCCGCATCAGCTACCTTCCGTTGCCGCCGCTCCTCCTTTTTCTGAATGTGTGGTCGTGTATCAGGTCCATCGCCCCAAGGATGTGTCAGATCACGGAGTCGACCCTTGTCTTCGATATAGCGCTCAAAAACATAGGTCCAGATATAAAAGTTTCCGCCCGCAATGTAAAATGCAACCAAGACATCGACGGTATAATGAGCGCGGTTCGCAAGGACAATGACAGCTGATCCGATACAGAGGGCCCAGACGAAAATCAAACAGATCCAAGCTAGCCAGCGAAAGCGGTGTGGGAATCGATGATAGCCATGACTCGTCCAGACTAACGCCGAGATGACAAAGATGATGGTATGTCCACTAAACATGCAGTCGCCACATCGATGGAGTGTGAAGGTTGTAAAGAATTCGCCGACAGAGTGTATGCAGCCGTCGCGTGGATCGGGGAAAGAGGTGATGGCGACGGTGGTGATGCGCATGAGGTTGCAGAGTGCCCAGGTCAGGAGGACCTTAGAGAGGAGATAGAGGGGCCGGTAATGGGTCAGGACCAAGAGGACAGTTGGAACGAACATCAAAGCATCTGCAAGATCCGTCAGCCAGAGCAAGTGTATGGATGGAATTGCCTCAAACAGTCGATCTGAGAGCTTGGGCGTCTCAGTATTGTCCGGCGAGAGATACGATGCAACATTTGCCATGACATTCTATATAGACGCGTTGAGAGTAAGAGAAGCAGTGGCAGGTGTTAGGGGACTGGTATACAATGTGATGCGATGCGTGCCAGGGACGGCGGCATTAATGTTGAGGAACCGGGGTTGAGGGTTACCATAAAATACATTGTGAGACCAAAGATGACAATCACCAGCAGGGTGCAGCCTATGGATTGGCGAGTGAGCTTGTATCGCCGGAAGAAGGCCCTCTTCAGTCTCTCCATCATTGCAGGTGCCATGGAGCTGTAAGCAGGGAGGGGGAGGATGGGAAGAGAGGGGGAAGAGGGAGAAGAGAGAGAAAGAGAAAGAGAGTGTGTGTGAGAGAGAGAGATCAAGAGTGCAAGAGAAAGAAGGGGAGAGAAAGAGAGAGAGAGAAAGAAAGAGAAAGAGACATTTGTGTTCCTGGATAGGCGAAGCTTAGTGCCGGTGGATGACATCTTGAAGCATGCGGTATGCATGCGGTATGAGCTGGTGCAGTGCAGTCGGTCTGGCTGTGTGCAGTATACTTGAGAGCGACTACCAGGAGGATCCTCTTCATCGTCATAGCCCAGGCGGGGTCAGGGACAGGGGCAGAGTGGACTGTCAGGATGCGGTCCAGTTGGGTGGCCAGTCTAGTCTACGTGGCCGTTAGCAGTGCTCCTTCTGAGGGCAGTCTAGATGTCCTCACAATGACCACCAGATGCATCCTTGGCAGAAGGTGCGGTCATCGTTCCTCCTCGGCGCTGCTCTCCTCTCCTCCTCTCCTCTCCTCTCCTTTCCTCGAGGACGAAATAGCTAGGGTGCCCACATAGACTATGACCAACAGCAGGAGGCGGAGGGAGGGCTACACCCTTCTTGCTCCCCCACCCTTCACCCACCCACACATACGATCGATCGGTCTTGGTCTCAAAATAATATTAACGGGCCGTCTGCACCTGTCTTCAACAGCTCTGGTGTCCACCACGGTAAATGGGCCCCCTCGCATCGCGCCAGGATGAGGCTCCCTCCCGCCTTCTTCCCCCCTCCGCCTCCCTTTGGTCCTGAAGGTGAGGATATCCATTTGTATTTGTTGCATATGCATCTTCTCTGCTCCTCCCCCCTTCTCTCTGAACCATGTTGTGTAATTGTTTGTTGTTGAGTTTGCTGCCTTCCAAACCAGGCAATCTGCTCACACGACAGTACCCCCCCCCCTTCCGCTTTCGGTCTGATTGGGTGTGGGGTGCGCATCCCCGTCTCTTCATATCAACCACCAACTCTTCGTCTGTACCCCCATCCTTCCTCTTCCTCTTCCTCTTCCTCTTCCTCTTCCTCTTCCCCCTCCTCCTCCTCCTCCTCTTCCTCCTCCTCCTCCTCCTCCTCCTCCTCTTCTTCTTCTTCTCCCTCCTTCCCCCCTGTGCAGCGCATATGTCTTGCCACCAACCTACTTCCTCGAACCACCCGTCCGCTTATAAGAGGGTCTTCCAATCCTGACCGTCCCACTCTGGACCATCGAGTCCATCCGTCCCTCCTTTCTCTCCTTTCCAACCGTCGACAACGGCACTTTTTTTCAGTCCAGTCAAAACGAACAGAAAGCAAAAGAGTCGCCATGAAGTTTGCAAAGGTTCTTCAGGAGGAGGTCGTGCCGGAATGGCGCAAGGCCTATATTAACTACAAGCAGGGCAAAAAGCACCTCAAAGCAGTCAAATCTGCCCTCTCCAAACTCGATACCGAACGATCCTTAGCCGAACCTGCACACCATAACAATGACGAGACGCGGGCATTCCAACTGACAGTCGATCCCAGGCATCCCACCACTACCAACAGTCTGGGTAGATCCACGTCTTCGGAGCCTGAGAGCGGGCGCCCCGACCACTCTCCTGCTGTTTACTTGCCGGAAGCTCCCTCGGATTCAGCTTCAGGAACCGCACCCACCGCCACTCAATGCCGTGGTCGTGTGAGGAGCTACGATACCATCCAAATCCCATCTCGTCCGACAACACCATCAAGTGCGCCCCGGTCACAAACAACCAACTTAAATACTCCGGATGAAGACCGATCCGATCACAGTTCAACTCTACAGGGAGTGCAGGGTATCGTGCGACAGCATCGACATCCTCAAAGTCAGCGAGATCATCAAGACCAGCATTCGCCATATATTCATCCCATCGCGCTCGAGACAGAGCCTTCAGGGGCGCACGACTCTACACCGAAAATCACTCGAGCTGCTCGGCGCCAGGGCTCACAAATCTTCGGGGCCCTTGCACGGAGATTTACACGGGCAGACTCTCCCGAACGAGGAAAAAGGCGGCAAAGGGTTATAACTTGTAAGATAAACAGAGATCAGGGGCAATCTTAAACCGTGTATGCGTAATTGATTTACACAAGCGACATGATTGCAACACTAAACACGAGTGAATACACCTGACTATGCGCATAGTGGACGGGGATTCAATTGACAATGCATTGGATCAACTGCTCGACGAAGAGAAAGCCTTTTTCAAGTTCCTCGATTCTCAGCTATCAATGGTTGATACGTTCTACCGAGGCATGCTAGCGTTTGCTATCACATTCCTTGACCCATTCCTGTGACAGATGTATAACGCACTGATCAAGCAATGGCAACGACATTTAACACAATAGAAAAGGAGCTTCAGGCGGTGACGAAACTCAAGGTCCTCAAACAGCAGATCTTTGTGGCGGAAGAATGGAAGCGTCGCCATCAAGAAAAAATCGTAAGTTGAATCTCAACGAACACCGTGCGTATATACTTCAAATATCTATGTTTCCTTTCCAATTTAACCCTCCCTGGTCACTATGCATTTTACAGGCAAAGCAAGAAGCAGATCGAGGATGGTACCAAATCGAGTGGTCAAAGGTCAGGCATGGCCTTGGAAACCTAGTCAATAATTCATCGGCCACTGAACAAGTTGTCATCGGCCCTGTTCAACAATCACTAAATGAAAACGGGAGGAGGCAACGCCAATGTCACAATAGACATTCAACTGACGCGACAGCATTGAGCTTAAGCAGAGAAAACAGTACGAACCAAGAACAGGATCTACAGCAAAGAGGGAATTGGGAACCTGGAGACGACTCGCAAAGATTTTCATCCATGGATACGACTGCATATCATAATCAGCTTGTCGTGGAGGATGAAGAGAATCGTCGCCAACACTTGAGCCATAAAGTCGCGAGGACGAGGATCAAAGCGGCCCTGTACGAATTCTACCGCAGTCTCGAAATGCTCAAAAACTACACGGTAAAGTCTAATGAACCGTATTAATTACAATGTGATTCCAGCATGATCCCAAGCACAATACTCACTAACCTCGGACTATATGTTGTTGCCGCTAGATCTTAAATAATACGGGATTTGTGAAAATTATGAAAAAGTACGACAAGGTCGCTGGATGGAAGGCTTCAAAGGCATTTATCGCCTCGAAACTGCGACCGATATACTTTATGACCTCCACTACTCTCGATGACATGATGACAGAGACCGAGGATCTTTTTATTTATAAGTTTGAGAATGGTCATCGCCGGCGCGCTATGGCAAAGTTGCGGATTCCAGATCACAAGAACCAGGTATGTCTTTGTGAAGAGCTGCGTTCACTCACATTAGTGCCTTTGCTACTAGCACAAAGGTCATGTAACATCTTTTTGTAACTCATCTTAGTCGCATCATGCCGCGACCGCAAGGGTTGGCATCTATCTAGGCGTGGCGATACCATTGCTGATCCTGGGAGTCGAAGGAGCCTTTAACAAAGACACGCAGGCCAGGATCCTGTATTGGGACAAGTTATTACTCGTGTATGCAGGGTTGTTCTTGACGATCCTTTTTGCATGCCTTTTCGGTATCAACATGTACGTGTGGAAAAAGTCGAGGATCAACTATAAGTTTATCTTTGAGTTTGACCCCCGCGACAATCTAGACTACCACGAGTTTTTTGAGGTATGCTCACCTATACTCTCTTTCGCATTGTCGAAGCGAGCCACCTCCTACCGCCAAATCACTCGTCATTTGCGTTCTCACTCTTGCTTTATTATCATTCATAGCTGCCAGTATTTTTCATGCTGATCCTTTGCCTCCTGTCTATTTTCGGTTCGCACTTCGTGGTACAGGCTCATGTTGCATACTTCTACCCCCTCATCGCCATGGTCACCATACTTGCGATTTTGCTCTGTCCGCTGCCAATCGCCAACTGGAGTGCGCGGAGATGGTTCCTGCAGAGTACTAGACGGCTTATCGTCAGCGGATATTACAGTGTCGAGTTCCGGGACTTTTTTTTGGGGGATGAGATGAACTCGCTCGCGTATTCCATCGAGCAGTTTGAACTTGCCATCTGCGCATATACACAGGAGTGGAATGACTTGGGTATTACACAAATGGCTATTTAATTATGCTCAAACGTTCATTTCTGTTAATTACTGTTACTTACACGACGCATTAATGGATTTTCTACAGCACGAAAATGCGACACAAGTCATATCTGGTTCACACCATTTGTGACATCCATTCCTGCATGGTTTCGTCTCATACAATGCCTTCGCCGTTACCGCGACACGCAGTGGCTTCCGCACTTGATCAATTCTGGCAAATACTTTATGACGCTGGCGCAACTCTTTACCTATTTTTTGTATCGCCACTATTCTAGTTCGCAGCACCGGACTGTCTTCGTTGTGGTCTCAAGTATAATGAGCCTCTATACCTACTCATGGGATGTCTACATGGATTGGGGACTGTTTCGATTCGGGAGACATGGTGGCGGTGCCTATGGACATCCTTTCTTAAGAGCCGAATTGGTCTATCCTCACCAATGGGTTTATTATCTGGCGATTGTTCTGAATTTCTTTGGAAGGTTCGCGTGGGTGCTCAGATTGGCACCCTTTAAGATCAACGCCTTTGCGCTTTCATTTATTATGGCCTTGATTGAGGTCCTCCGGTACGTGTATAAAACCAAGTTCTTGGTTGAGGCTATTTGTTCGGCTGTTTATTTGGGTGCTAAATGCTGGTCTTTTATATGTCTAGTCGCTGGATATGGAATTTTTTCCGCCTGGAGAACGAACATCTCAACAACTGCGGCCAGTTTCGTGCAATTAAGGACATCCCCCTGCCTTTCCATATCCGCGTGGAAGGTGAATCTGAGGAGGAGAAGGGTGACGAGGGAGAAGGATGGAAGAGCCACGAACAAGGCGACCATGAGAGAGGAGCTGCAGTCAAGTCCCAGGGAGAGCATGACTTGGGGGTACTTGCCGGAGAAAGTGGATCTACATCCAAGGCCCCTGGCACTGACACGGCCTCTCGCTCCCGTCGCCAAGGTCTGTCACGGTCGGCGAGCTCTCGTAGTGGAAGAGGCGCTGCTCTTCAAATCGAGCCTGAGGGGCATGCAGGGACTAGTCAAGCCTCTGTTCATTCTGCAGCCAAGCCCACAGGCAGTGTCCATCGGAAAGCGCCCAGGAGACGACCCAGCCAAACCTCAGAGGGGCCCTTTGGTATTCAACGCAGCAATTCGTTTGTGGATCAAGCGATGACGGAGGCGGGGATTGACGCTCTCCAGAAAGAGCATCTTACTGCCTTGAACAAATTTTATGACCGCCGCGACTTTGATACGAAGATCATCGATGCTCCTCATGAACCACTCAAGCCCGGGACGCGGCCGAACACAGTAGGTTCGTCCAGGTCACTAGGCATAGGACTGGCTAACGACGAGCAGGACGGCGCCAGTAATGTGAATAATGCAGCAGAAGATGGACGTCAAAGAAGATGCGGGCACGTCCATTTTAATTGGGGAGAGGATTCAGATGAAGAGGAGGATTCAGATGATTATGATGAGGCATAGACCCTGAGAAACGACATCAATCATAGCATAATACATATCACGTCTACGACATCAATCGTATGCAACATATCACGCCCACGACATTAGAGCGGTTGTATTCAATAGAAATGCGATTGGCTGTTATGTTGCTACTACGCTAATGTTACCACCAAAATATGTTCTTTTTGTTTCTTGGGCGCAGCAGGCGAAGGCGAGTGAGACGTAGACATGATGTCGTTCTCTAACATTCGCCCCCCCCCCCCCTCTCTGGCATTCATAGTCCAGTATGACGTCTGCTTATTATGGCTGCTTCATATTTTTTAACCACGATTGCCACGTCAGTGTGTCTCCTCCATCCTGTCAGTCTAGCCGCAGCACAAGAACCAAAGGTGCATTGTGCTTTCAAATGCAGTGCATTGCGTATGTGTGCTTTTGCGCTTCCAGAAGATTCCCGCCAAATTTTGTGTGCCTGAGTTTTAGTTTCATTCCCAAAATGGAAACTGTTGCGCGTACTATCCCTGAAATATAAAAGGGGCCGTGGCACGTCCCCTGGAACCAGCATCAGCATCTTTCTTTTTCACGCCTGTCTTTTCATTCATTACGGCCAACAAGCTCCTCCTCTACTGCTCTCTATCGCTATCTGGCAACATGCTCCCTCTTTACCCTCACACAACTACTCATTCTGCCTGGCGCTCTCCTCATCGCCCTGTCTTCACCACCTACACCCCCATCTCCTACCAGACCCCCGTTCTCGGCCCCTTCACCCCAAGCATTCATTCCAACTTTTCATTGACCGACGACTCTGATGAGGAAGAGTTCTTGCTGCGCGCTGCCCTCGAGCGAAAGCAGCGGGAACGACTTGCCCGCCAGCAACTTCGTCACCAGCAACTGGAGCAACAGCGTCTCATCGAACAGCAGCGACAGATTGAGCAGCAGCACTACGAAGCCTTGCTCCGAAAGGAGAGAGCTCGACAGCTCATGGTCGCTCAAGCACAAGCAAAGGAGCAGCTCCAGGCGAGACAGGAGGCTATCCAACGATATAACCGCGCGCAATTGAATAAGCAGCAATATCAGGCGGCTGCCCTTAAAGCGATCCTGTTCCAGCAAGTCCATCAAGCGCAGCAAGAACAAGATGCTGCCCGTGACCGTGCCAGAGTTCAAGCGCTCGCGGAAGCCAAGAGACAGGCTGCGCTCGAGCGTTTCACTCACGACCAAGATGACGGTGAAAACAGCGATGACGAGTTCCTGAACCCCTTCGGCAACCTCTTGGAGGCATTGTTCTTGCAGAACCAAAAGCGAACCCAGTCTCAGGGGGACACCTATCCGAGTAAGCGACGCCAGCAGACTTGTATCTGCCAGCAGCAGGATGAGACCCAGGCCCAGACGCGGAAGGACCGTGTTGTCGAACAAGAGTCCAAGGCGGCCGAGAAGCTCAAGGAAGACCCACTCAAGAAGCAACATGACGAGCACGAGGAGTTGTTTGCAACTTTGCCAGCCATCCTGTCCTTTGTCGAGGGCATCTTTGGAGGTGAGGATCGCCGCCCATACTCTCAACAAGGCTGCGCCCAGTCATCATTGTCCAACAAGGCCGGGTCCTCTAGCTGCGCTTTCAAGGACAGTAACATCTGCTGTCAGAGGAACACTACCCCTGCTGCCGATGCTGGCACTAAGGTCACCCCCGCCACCGACAACAGCGCTCATTCCTCGTCGCAGTCATCGCCCGAAATCCGAGCTGCCGACATCCTCCTTCAACGGCAACAGCGCGCTCAGCAGCATATTCTTTCCCTCCAGCAGAAGCACTCCTCACTGAATCTTATCGATTCGGCCCTCGACAGTTTCGCACGCGACCTCTCCGAAGCTCTCCGGTCCTCCACCGCCTCTAGTTCCACTTTGGAAGAGACCAAGAAAACCGTCCTGTCCGCAGAGGAGAACGTAAGCAAGGCCATGTTCCAGATTGACTCTGTTGAAAGCGAAGGCGACCTCTCTGTGCGCCAGCGTCGTAAGGAGTTAATCAAGAAGAGTCAGGACCTGCTGGAGATTGTGGATAAGTACAAGAACCAAGGTGCCAACACTGGCAAGAAGGTCGCTCGCTCTTCTAGCTTTGAAGTCGAACCTGAGCTTGAGGTATCTGAAGAGAATGCTGAAGTCATTATGCAGCAGGAGACTGCCGCGAAGCCAGCTGGCGCCGTTGAGCCCTTGTCTTTGCCCGAGTCCCTGACACAAGAAGTACAACACGAGGTCGCTGGAGATGATGAGGATGAGGTGGTGGAGCCTTACACGGTGACAGAGTCGGTGCCTTTTTCGTCTGTGGAATCGGCGACAGTTCAAGACGACAGCGAGCAGACGCCCTCTATGGCCAAGACCACAACGGCTGTTGATGAGTCTTTTGAATCGAGATCATCACCATATTTGACGGAGAAGACGACTGTAGAAGAGGAGGAGGAGTCCGAGCAAGCCCACGATGATTATGACATCCTTCCTGAGTTCTAAAACCCCCTTATTCTCCGTATGTTCGTGAAATGAACTTTTCATAATAAACAGAATACTCTGCTCTTTTCGTTCGAGATGCAGGCTGCACAATGCTTTGGACATTATTATTATTATTGTTATTATTGAATTGCACCCAGACAAAATATTTCGCATGACAAACATATTCATTTGGACTCCCAACTTTCACAAGGTGGCAGTAGTTGCAGCTGATTAGATTTTCTTCAAACATGGTAGCTATCGTTGGTGGTCCTCCACTTTGCCTATTTTCTTCCACAGATCTCAGTAGTCTTACTGTTCGTTTAGTGCCATCAAAACGAAGGGAAAGATGCTGGGTTACGCCGATGTACAGCGGGATGCTGTAGCGCTAGCAGAGGCAGTAGCCTAGACTGGACTGAAGAAGGAAAATGGACCCATCAATTGAGCGGCTTTCCCTGTAGTGAATATGGTCCACCTAGTAAGCAAGATAGTCAGACAGATGGGATTCATAAGAAGGGATTATTTTTTTGCACAACAAACAAAGCACTAGATGCGTGTTACAACCCATCCTGCTGCAGACAAATGAAAATGTGAGGTCGGACGCAACGAACCAACCATGAATAGGACCAGGGTAGAGGAGCAGGAGAGCCATTTCGGCGGAATGAAAAAACGAAAGGAGGAGAGATAGAGAGATGGGAGGATGAAGATGAGGATGAGCAGGGCGCGTGTTGATGTTTCCGCGTAAAGTGGCCTTTTTTTTCATTACTGACAAGAAAGTATGTATGCATCTCCAACCACACCCTCCACAGCCAACTTTGTCGGTGGTGGAGCGCGACTGGTCCGTCTTCGCTTTCCTTCACCCACTGCTTGTTTCCCGTTCCTTCGGCAGCCTTAAGGAAGATCCTCGCCCCATACCCTCCTTTTAATGGACCTCCAGTTATCGCGGTGGAGTGTTCTCTTTTTTTTTTTTCTCTCTTTTTTTTCTCCACTCCACTCGTTTCTAGTCCGCACCCGTGTCCTTTCTCATCCCGCCTCCTCCCTCATCACCCACATTCTACTCATTCTTTCACATCCTTTCAAATGACTTCCGCTCATGGCAGGAGTCGCAGGTCTGCAACACTAAGCAACCTCCCATCAGTCCCTCCACCTCCCCCGCCTGGTCATCCAACCCAGCCAGTCCATTCTCTCAGCCTCCTCAACCACCACTACCACTCTCACCTCCAACAGCATCATCTTCCAGATCAACAACAACCACACGACTCAAGGGATTCATACTCTCCTGCTCATCCCATCCAAGTGATCCAGCGATCGCGTCCAGCTGGCCAACCAGAAACTCGGGCCGATAGCAATTGGAGAAGCATATTCGATGCTGCCTTGGTCAAGGCTCAGCAGGCTGTTCAGCTGGACGAGCTCGGCGAGAGCACAGTCGCAGCGAACCTATATGCCCAAGCTGCCAACGATCTCGGGCGTGTCATCCCTCTATGCGGGAGCGAGAAGAAGAAGCAATCGATGCTTGCCATCGTAAGTTCAGACAACTTTTCAGTCTCTACCTTTTTTCATGTGCGCTTGTATGCTCTTTTTTTTTTTTGTCTCGGATACAAATACATTTTATCAAAGTCCAACTGGTCCCTGAGCCGGGTGAATGGGGGATATTTCTGATCCTTAAATTTCAGGCACCGACTGATCTGAACCCCGTCCTTATTTCCCCACACTCGCACTCACCACTTTCTCCACACATGTTCTGATGTAAACACATACATAGCAAGCGATCTATCTCGATAGGGTCATCCAGTTAAAGGCGGGGGCTACGGGGAAGACGAATCAGCCATCCTCGTCCTCATCCTCGAACTCGACCTCGGTCAATCACAGTCAGAGTCAATCTCAGGAGACCCGCTATTCTCTCCCAAATGGCAGGGAAGTCCCCTACGGACACGAAGATCAATATCCCACTCAAGATATCTATCGCCAGCAGGACCCTTATGGACACCAGTACCAGCAGTACCAGCAGTACCAACCACCTACATCTCAGCCACCAGCAACAGCCCAGCAGCCATCGCATACGGATGACCGTGATAAAGGATTAAGGACATCTGGAAAGAAGAGATCTAAGACTCAGCTCTCTGCTCCAAAACCACTAGACTTCGTGCAGGAGAATTACAGCAACTCTGGCAGCAATGGAAATGGCAATGGCAATGGTAATTTATATGGCTCATACAATTCATATGGAGATTACTCACAATCCGGCAACGGTGGGTACATCTCGCCGCCCCACACCGCACCAACCAGCTCTCCAAGTCCTCCGCCGGTCGTTGTCTCACCCATCTTCATCGCACATACACCTTCGCCCACTCCTCCAACCTCGCAAACCACCGAACAGCCGCAGGAGCTACCACCCACGTCTGGAAAATCCTCACGCTGGCGACCGTTCGGCAAAAAGAAATCAAAATCCTTCTCAGCCGGAGAGACAGCGGGCTCTGGCCCCTATCAGTCTCCCAATGATCATGAGCCGCCTTCGGTCCCGTCGATGCCGCTTGAAATTCAGCGACCTTCGTTTCAACTCAATAATCTCGTTGATCCGACCGATCGAGAGGATTTGTATTCACAGCAGCACGCCGATTGGTTTGTCGATCAAGGAGATGGCCCATTTCCAATAGAGGATTATGAACATTTAACGCGGTATTATGACGATGATGAGGATGGCGATGTCGACCCATATTATATCGCGGACACCAAAGGACGGGCGCGCGCTTTTGAGGGCAAGGTAAAATGCAGCGAAAAAAGCCAGTATGTAGTTTGCTGCCTTGTTGATTACTTTATCGTCGGTTAACAATAGATGAACTTGTGTTAATGCGACTATAGGATGCCGGCTTGACCAAGGCCTCTCCAGCGATTGTCTCTGTAGAAGATTCAACGAAAAAGTCACGAACGAAGCCAGCACTCACCCACAAGACATCGTCTTATTCTAACGAGCAACCTTTTGCACCGACATTCTCGCCGAACGGTTATTCTCAGGGTACTGTGAATCAGGCGGACTACTACGTTCAAGAAACCAACATGTTCACCTCAAATGACCGCAGCTTTCAGCAAGAGTATGGCGACCCATATTATACTGGGGGCCAGTTTGACCAACAACACCAGCAGCAGTACGATCAGCAGACACCATTCGATCACACAATTCAACTACAGCATTCGCCTTATAGTGTTGATCCCAGCTTGATAAAGACAGGATCGGCTCCGGAACTCCAGCATCTCAACCAGCGTGGTACCGGTGAACCTGAGGAGCCACACGACGGCGAAAAGGCGAAATCAAGGAACAAATGGTTCAGTAAGAAGAAGAAAAAGGACGGACCGGCTGAAACGTTTGATGAAGTCGCTAAATTGATGGATGAGGCACTCTTTGGAGGTGGATCGTCTATTCCCCGCAAGAAGAATAAAGGCAAGGATAAGGATAGGGAAAAGGACAAGGACAAGGACAAGGACAAGGACAAGGGAAAGGGAAAGGCAGACGAAGTGGACATGAGTACGCAGTTCGCGATGGAGGAGGACAGAACCTCATCCGATACGCCCATCCCTCCCAACAGTCTACCCATGATCCTTCCACCGAAGGACTCGCTATCAGAGTATGACATAAGGACACCCTATGACGCTCACGGCCCAAACCTGGATGGAACCTTCATGGACGATCGGCTACATTATTATGGCGAGAGTTCAGGCTCGCAGAGTCAACAGCAACATCATCAGCAACAACAGCTCGCTTCGCCGTCGATCCCAGAGCCGTTTCCAATGTCTTCGTCGACGGATGCACTGCATTCCCCAACACCACTGCCCCTACAGACTGCGCAGACGCCCAAGGCACTTGTACCTATTGCATATGCACCCAGAACAACGTATACGCCACCACCAAAGAAGCAGGACACCATGGCAACACCGACCCAGGCCCCTTCGCCTGCGACACCAGAACTGGACCTACAGCTACAGCCGCAGAATGCGCCTGAAGCCATCGCCGGAAATCAAGACATCATGACCATCGCCCCGGAACCAGTCAAAAAATCTAAGAACCGGCCGTTCAACATGTTCAAGGTCAAGAAGAGCGGAAGCAAACTGTCTCTCGACGAGACCCTGCCACTCTCGCCGACGTTTAATCAGACAGGGTTTAGCCTTGGCGAGGATGTCAAGTCTGTCCACAGCGACAAAACGAGGAAGAGCTCGATCCAGAGTAACGAGCGCAAGGCGATCGATGTCGTTGCAGCAGCTCACTCGAAGGACAGTAAGCAGAAAAGGGAGAGTGACGAATACGTTCCCTATGAGTATCAGGAAGAATTAGAAGGACCGCTCATGGAGAGAGTCGAGGTTCCGGAGAGCCGAGAGATCATCGGCTTTGTCATGGTTAGTATCTGTCCTTCTCCTTGCTGAACGACAGAATTTATTGGTTACGTTGCCGTTACTGACATTTATACGTTTTTCTCTGCAATGTTATAGCCTGTGGAGGAGCTGATTGACTACGATATGGAGGGCAATGAAGAAGCCGCGCTCGACAACTGGGATTCCTGGGTCAGTCAACTCGAGTCCTTCGAGAAGGTTCTCTCTGACAAGGGTCTGAAGAAGAAAAATAGCAAGCGATCCAAAAAGGAAAAGAAGAAAGAGAAGGAGCTGGAAATGACCGCGATCAAAGAAGACCAAAAGTCGATCTCCTCACCTACCTCACCCTTCAGCTCCCTCAAGGCTAACCGGTCCCGATCCAGCATCTTCAGTACCAGCACAGTCGGTCGACCCAGCACCAGTACAAACTCATCCTATGATGCCAACGAGACCCGTCTGATCGGCATGTACGAGAATATAGGCAATATCGCTGGTGGCAATAATGGGGCGAACAGATATTCATTCGCGTCCTCGAGATCGAGTGCGGTCGTGTTGGGCAATGATCTGACGATTCAACAAATGTCGTTCCAGCAGGCCAAGAAGCGTTGGTGGAACCCGAAGCGCAAGGAAACCACGTCGCTCTACACTGTCTCGGACGCCTTTTCGGTTCCAGAGCAGGATCAGGAAAGATATCTGGCCACGCTTTTGAAGAGCAATCAGGATCAGGAGGACAAGGATTTTCAGAAACAGGAACAAGAACAGGAAAATCCGGAGACGACCACACCGGAGGCGGATCAGGGGCGTGAGGATGCATTGAACGCGCTGTGGGAGAACAGCAAGGCCATCATGTCTTTGCCTATCCCGCAATCACCAATAACTCCCACGAGCACACAGGGATTCCCACCTGCTCGCGGCATCGAGCCGTTCCAGCCCAACCCAGCACCTATACCTGAGGAATCCGCTACTGCTACAGTCGAGGAAGAATCATCGTTCAAACCAGTACCTGAGCCAGCGCCAAAGCCAAAGCCAAATAAGAGCAACAAACCCAAGCTCCTACCAATCTCAACCCCACTCTCCCAACTTCTCCAGATTTCCAACCCGGATGAGCTCTGGCAATACGTCCAGCAGGCAAAAACCTATGCTACCACGCGAATGAATAAGGGCGATAAGCGGTCCGCTGCAATTGCGCTGAAGCGCGCCCAGGCTCTCGAGGCCCGGTGGCAAGAGATCTTGTTAGAGATGGCCTCAAGCGATGAGGACGAGGACGGGCTCCTGGACGACTACGATGATGACGAGGAAGAGGATGAGGATGAGGACGAGGACGAGGAGAAGGATGGGGTCGACGAGCAGGAACAGGAGAAAAAACAGGCTGCGGCCTCATTGGATGCAAAGGTCTCTATCACCGCTGCAACTCTTTCGGACGCTACAGGAATTGCAACCTTAGTTCCTTCTGGACCCACTCCTACTGTCCCAGCTGTCAACTCCATTAATGATGATGAAGAAACCGACGATGACCATGAAGATGACGAAGAACAGGCCCGTCGCCGTATGCTGCAAGTCCGCAAAGTCACCAGCCGGAGCGATAGCGCCCCAAACATGTACTCCAAGTACAAAGTCTCCAACAAACCCACTACCACCAGTGCAGGTGATGATGGCGACTCCAAGGACGATAATACCCTATCAAAGAACGACGACGGACAGCTCGGTCCCGACGCAACCATGGAGCAAATGCTGGCGACGACAAACAAGGACCACCTGACCTACTATATACAGAGATTGAAGACTGACACCGTGGCCAAGGCCAGGGGCGGAAGCAAGTTCGCAGCTTTGGAGGGAATGAAGAACGTCAAGGTTTTGCAGCAGCGTCTGGCTGAGCTCGAGCAGGACGAAACAGAAGATACGGATAAAGAGGTGGGCGAGTGAGGGTGGAAGGCTGCTATCCCAATGGATGCTATACCGTACATATATCGTAATAAACACTGCCTCTCCCTCTCCCTCTCTCCAACTCAATACACTTTGTACATAGATCGCACTTGTACAATATTCATATATTTAAAAAGGAACTATATAGAGAAGTGTGTACTACATGTCCTCATCCGAATCCTCAGCCCACTCCATATCCAAATCCTCGCTCTCCTCCTTCATCTTCGTCAATCCCGTCAAGTCCTCAAGGTGCTTTGCATCCTGAAACACCTTGGCCAAGAACCCAAACCCTTCCTTCTCGTACGAACTCAAAACTGCGTCCGAACATGCCGTGCATCGATCATAGGCCTGCCCTGAGATCAGTAAGTTCTTGAACCGCGACAGGAACCCACGGATCTGGTGTGGCAACAGGCCCAGCGTTGAACCCTTTTTCTCTTGCGATTCGAGTTCCTGCTGGCTTTCGTCGTCAGCCTTGTCTGCGGGTGCCCTCACACTATCCAAAAAAAAAAAAAAAAAAAAAAAAGATATCACGACCTCATGTTAGCGAATCTTTCTTTGCAAAAGCTGTCCAGGAACAAATGTGGCACAATGGAGCTTACTCACCCGTCAGGATGGTGCAAGAGAGAAACCATCATCTCTACAGCCATAGCACTCGCTATCGCCGACAGACCAGGCCGAGTCACCGTACATTGTTGATCCAACGTCCTGTCAGACAACGACTATTCAGATATACAAAATGCATTGCAGTCAATACTGGTGTCAACAGATAGCACGCATATTCAAACGATATCACGCCTGTCAGCCTGCTTACATCAGTTGGGGCAACGACATCGTTACAGAAGTAGCATCCCAATGGTGTAGTGTTGTTGGAAGCATGGTGCTCATGATCCTGACCAATGCCATGACGCATCACAAGAAAAGTGTCAAATCCAAGCGCAGCATTGATGACAATCTAATACCGGTATCAAAGATCTCAATTCTGTCAGTTCTCTCTCTAAAAGGTTCTTTAAATTTCAAGCAATTTCGTCCGCATCAATACGTGCCTTTTTCATCCTAGCGCCCAAAAGCGTCGGGAGCCATCGACTTTCACGACTGTCCATGAGCAAAAAAATCGCATCGTGTTGTTTAAATAAATCCTCCAACTTGGCCACGTCCTTTTGAGCATTTTCGTACAATTGACTGCTAATAGGATGCCCTGGCATGGGTATCGACATTGTGTAGCCTACAGCATTCTTCAAATTTCATGTTCGAAAAAGAAGGAAATGCGTGCATTAGTTAAGAGCCTTCGACAACACCCAACTACCCTGGACGCCGTGCTTAGGCAACCACTCCAATGGAATACTCACTACACCAGGGTACACCCTTTTCAAACTCGCAGCTGCAGTGATCGCCTTGTCTTTGCCTCCCTCTAGACAGTCCTCAAAATCAAACAGGGGCTGACGCACTGGGTTCGAAAATGAAACCTTGGCATTATCGACGAATGTGATATTGCGGACACCCCAACCCAACAGCGAACGCGCGACATAGCAACCAAGCGTTCCTGCTCCCAAAAGCAAGCATCGCGTCTCCTGCACCTTTTCCAGCTGAAGATCAGGTAATAGTCTCCATCGCATCAACTTCAGGTTCAAATCTACAGCCGTATCCGCCAGTCGTGATGGGTCCATCAACGGAGCGAGGTCTGCTAGACGTGGACCGAGTTTTCCCTGAGCATTCTTTTCCCATCCAACTGCCTTTGGACAAGCTAATAAATATCAGAAGCAAAAAAAATTGGAAATTGTCGTCACATTGAAGTATGGGAGGGTTCACAGTTACTTCACGCTCTATACCTGTGGTAGGAACATAGGTCGGGACTTGGGTAGTAAAGAGTTTGCTGGCACTAATATCCTGTTTTCCAGGAACCTCGCGGAAGCAAAGCACACGAACGCTTGTGGCCTTCCACTGATGATTTATCAGAGTCAAAAGATTGCGTAATGGCCATCCCGGGTGGCTATCTAGCGAAGATGGATCGGCGAATCCAATAATCATCTACGGTACCATGGAAGTGAATTAGTATAATCAGGAAGAACAAGATGAGCCCAATACATACAAATATCAGCTTTTAGCTCCCAGGTCAACATGTACCCGACTTGGCTCGCAGTCAGCGAAAAACTCATCCCAATCCTGCAAGCGCGCGACCGAAACTTCATTCTGACCCTCCTTAACGAGGAAAAACCCTGACTGAGAAGGTGGATGATTTTGTCGGTACTGGTCGACCTGGTGTCGCAAGCTATCGATTTGCGCCTGCGACCAAACAGAGGTGATCTCTTGCATCGAATCCGTCGTCCAGGCAGGATCCGCCTGAAGGGCCGGGAATGCAAACCAGTAAAAGAACTTGAACTTCTTGAGGTCCGCAAACGTGACGAGCAGAAACTTGTTGAGCAGTGATGGGTCCTGTGCTGCCCGTCCGGACGTGATGTCGTCCCAGATCTAGGTAAGAGTAAAAAAAAAAAGCGATAAGAGCTGTCGATTTGTTCAAGACCCACGCATTGCTTCCACTGAAAAGGAAGAGGACGACGACTGACCTGGTCCACTGTCATTTTGAAGAGCGCGGTTTTATCAATAGCCTTAAAATCCTCAATTGTGTTTGTGTTCTTGACAATGCCCGGAGCAGGATAAGTGAAGGCAGGAATTCTACAAGGAAATCCAAAAAAAAAAAAAAAAAAAAAAAAAAAAAAAGGTTGGCCATCTGCAATCCAATTCAGTCAAGCTGTGCCCATTTTGTATAGACATACCTGCTCGCTTGATTATGGTCAGGCTCATGATTATCTGCAAAGGCCCCAGTTCCAAGACAGAGTCTTGCAGGCAAGGCCACCGACGTGTCTTTGCCAGGTACGCGAACCTGCTGCCCTGTGGTGTAGTAGCCCAGGATAGGCCTGTGCGAGTCGTCGAGTTTGAAGACATCCATTTTGCGCTGGGTTAGGACCTGCCAGAATGGTGCCTCGACTGCCGAGGCCCAAGGATGGAACTGCAGCAACACCATTTGTAGTCTTTATATGGGCACAAGATAGGCTAGTTAACGTCAGGCAGGGAAGAAGCGACAGGAGTGAAGAGGAGGGTAATGAGAGAGCGGATGAATGAAAAAGAAAAAAGAGTAAGGAGGAAAGGAGGAATGAGTCCATTGCCACCATGAACCTCGACTCCAAAGGGCGTTTCCCTCGGCAAGTCACCTGTCGATGGAATGCTGCTGCGCGTGCCTGCGTTCTTAATATATAGACTAATACACTTCCTCGTAGTATGTATACACCATGCATCTACTTAATAAGCACGTCTCCGAAAAGCTGCCGCGGGCCAATTGTCGCCATTGCTGATGACGAACGCGCTTTAGAAGAGGTACGGGAACGACATATCCGCACAACTGCATGTCTTCGATGCTATGGAGCGAGACACAAGAAGCTGGCTCTGATGTCGACGAGGCCCTTTGTCGATGGAAGACAGGTGTGTTTCTCATAAGAAGGCAGGACCAGTATCGCGGACAGCTTCAAATGCTCTGGATGTGCATTGTGCTTTCCACAGCTCTTGGGCATTGGAGATATCTCCACTGTGTGGCTTGCAGTGCCCTTTTGGTTGAAGTGAAGGGAACTGATGAAAAAAGGAGCGGGGTGGGGGATGGCGCCGACATACACACACATACAAACACACATACAAATACACATACACACATACACACACAGGCACATACAGATCTCTCTGTCGATTTACCTAGCCTTAATCATATTCGGAAGCACCGCCATCACCCGCCCCTGCGAATGCACCCGCCTGTCGCCAAGGTACACTATTTTGCCTGATGGGAAGGAAGGCGACTCTATATTTTAACACTTTGAATGGATTAGACACTAATATCCTCTTCTTCTCCTCCATCCTCCATTTCCCAAAAACAGCTCTAAGAACCTATGAAATCAAAGGCCAGGAATTCAAAAGGATCAAAAAAGTCCGCCAATGGTAGCGCTAATGGGGCAAAGGAATCTTCAGTCAAGGACGGTCTAGTCACGCACATCATCTCGCCTCTGGATCAGGGGCATCCAGGGGCGGTCAACACCTCCAAGGCGGGATCAGGAACAAATATGGATAAACCCTCAGCTTCGGAGCACAACACGACCCTGGAAAAGTTCGGCCCCCGGGACATGCATCATTCGACAGCACTCAATGGTATCGAGTACACCAGGGCCGATAGGAAAGTGATGCCAACAACTTCAATGGAGACGGAATTCATTGAGGCCCTGTACTCTGATTTTGCTGGACAGAGTCCACACAGCCAAGGTGCCGACTCCAATCACCATCAGGACACTCTGTATGATGAAGACCCCGACCTAGAAGACTTACCGCCCAACTTTTCAGAATCGGAGGGTAATGAGAACGAAAATGTCGACAGCTATGAGGATCAGGCCGGTGACAGCGGCTGTGAGAATTTCGGGGACGATCTGGATGTATATGAACACGATGACTTTTTATCATCACAGGAGGCCATCCTCATGGAGCTGAGACGCGAGCAAGTAGAGTTTGAGGAGAATGTCCGCCAGCTACAGCAGCAACTGCAGCGTCAAGGATCGCTTCTCCCTATATCAACCAGCCAAGGCACCGATTACAACAGTATAGCTCGCGATGTCATATACTCAGACGCCGTAGAGCCCCTAGATACATCCATGATCAACTGTGACAGTAACAGCACATTGAATGCTCTAGACGATGACCAGGAGCACGACACACTACACTCGACACTCATGCACGCCTCAGCACAGCTCAGTTGCAAATTCTGTCCCGATCCGAAGTCGGTCCTATGCTTGGAAAAGTACGGCTGGGCATGGAAGCCAGTCATTGTCGAGGCTATGGCGACAGCGGCGGCAGCCATCGCGAACTTTAGTACTATGCAGCATCGACGGGGCGGCCATGGCGACTATTCACTTCGGTACAGCGAGTTTCTACCCAAGCCCAAGCGGCATATTGCTCGTCCCAGAGGCTCTCTGCAACACGATCCCAATCTCGCGACACAGCCGGATAACACTAGCTATGGAGAGACACAACTTTTCAACAGGTATGACAGAATTATCTCATCAACGCCGATCTTGTTCTGGACATGATCAGCAGATCGTCAATCCCAAGTATGGCACAATTTTTTTTCTAACACACCAAGTATTTTCTGTTTTTGCTTCTTTTAGTGCAGTAGCTGTTGCTGGGATGAGTGGTCACATTCCTGCACCGACGGCACCAATACGGCACATGTACCGCGGCTCAACTCCTCCGCCGCCAGCGGTTCTTTACCCGCTCCCACCCAACTCGCCATACAAGTTCAGTCGAAAATCAAGCGAGTTTTTGGAGCCTGTGGGAGAGTTTCATGAGTTTCAATCAGCGGAGGGCAACTCTCGTCAAGTCCTTTTGCATGTTTGGCCACCTTCCAGCCTAGATACGCCACTGTTACAGAAATTGGAAACATGCTGCAGGGACTTTCAGGAGCACGACATTGTTCGTGGACATAGCGGAGATGGCTTTTTAAATGGATGGCGGCCCTCTTGGAGACAATCGCATCAGACAGGAGTGCTGCGTTTTGGCCATTGGCGAGTCAGGGCTCCTGCTGGTCAGGGAACACGACTCTATGTAAGTTCACACGTCTGGATGTGTTGCCAAATGGCTGAAGGTCTTGCCGAACATATACATTGGCCTTTAACATCCATCGCTTGCGTTTTGTATAGCCGCCGTTTCAGACACCATTGACACTTGCTGCTGGCGGAGGCACGGTCTTGGGATCAAACCTCGATGTGAACCTACCCGCCAATAACAACTGCAGCTATCCACGCTCTGTAACTCCGGTCGCTAATATGGACGGGACCTCGTCATCACACTCTCCAAATACGTCGCAGACGCATCACCACCATTACCATCATCATCATCATCACCATCATCACCAGCATCAAGGCCACCAAACATGCACGGTGCACGATGCACCGGCATATCACACTGACTATCAAGTCCACGAACAAAAGGCGGGACAGGATGTGGTTCCAGGAAGTGTGCCGAACTTGCACAGTCATGGATCAACTTGCAACACAGTGTCTGGCGAGAAACATGGGGAACATTACAGCCCAGCGCCGCAGGATCTTCATGTGGAGTCGTCTACGCGGGGTCGTTTGCTGCGACTGATTCGGGCAATTCAGATGGTGGAGAAGGTAATCATTGCCCGACACCTCAAGTATCTCTTTCCGACCCTGTACGAAAAGTACCATGGACTGCAGTTTGGGACTCCTCGACTGTTCGATGCTGTGGCGACGGTAGCGTTGGCGATGGATGTGTCGCCACGGCTGCATCATGACAAGACGCATACGAAGCATGGGTTCTGCTGGATAGTTGCATGTGGAGACTTTATCGGAGGCGATCTATGCATTCCAGAATTGGGCAAGCGGGTTGTGATGCGTCCGGGTACGGTGGTGGCGATCCGATCAACAGTTGTGGCATACTACATTGAGCGGTATGCGAAGGACACGAGTATGTATACGATGTATGCCTACACGAGCGACAACAACTGGCCGCCGGCTGCCTAACAAACAGACCTCCCCAACGATGTACATGTACTCCCCCTCTCCGTTAGACCCTGTATGTATTAAAATAGAAGTATCCGGCAACATGACGCACTGTCTTGTTTTTGGGTTCTTTCGAGCTCATTCACATCATCATTTGCATTATCATATCTAGCTTGTGTTTGAATGTACATGTGCATGCAGCTCTCTCCTCTCACTTTTACTTTGACCAACCTAAGGATTTCCTTGGAGTGCTCTATGAGCTGAGATGCAGGATCCTATTGGATCATTAGATCGCAACCCTTAGCCAATCTCATCTGAGGTGAACCTTTATTGCTCTGGAACAGATTGATTGCTCAGAAACGGGTCGGAACTAAGACGTCTCGGATTCCGTCGAGTTCAGAGTACATGTACTTTATGCATCTACACTGCTGATTATGAACTCTGGGCCAAATGGGTATAGATAGAACCTATCCCCTGTCCTGGAAGAGATTTGTGTGAAAAAAAAGCTGTATGTTATGAACCTACTGCAGCAGATTACGCAGTGCATGTTTGACAGGGCTGTTTTTGTTTTGTTGCTGCGGGGAGAAGGGAGGGGAAATCAAAAGAAGGAGGTACAAAGCGATTGGGCAAGATCGACGCTTTCTGCTACTATAACAGACTCTACTCTGTAGTCGCTTGGAGCTATTTTTTACGTGCACTTGTCCATGTTGTCTGTGTTGTCTGTGTTGTCTGTGTTGTCTTCTTAGAAAAACAACGCGTTACAGCGACCATTGGGAGGAGGGGAGGAATTTTTTATTTTTTTATTTTTTTGTTTCTGTTGGAATTGGCGGGAAAGGTCTTTGTATGGAGTGATTTGGGTTTCGATTGTCCTCTACGGCATGTACGTAAACTGTGTTGCGAAGGAAGGAGATGTGTTTCCCGCTCAACGAAGGTGGGTGAGTGCATAGACTAGTCTATGGGCAATGTTTGACTGATGCAGTCCCCCGTCCCTAAGCAGGCGGGTACATGGTCTAACCCCGCCCTAGCAAAGAGCTGCCCCCTGATATGAATGTGCACATATGTGCAGCCAGCAGAGGGACGAAACAAACAAAAGCAAGAAAACAAACAAGAACGGACAAAAGCAAGGAAGCATAAAAGCAAGGAAGCAAGGAAGCAAGGAAGCATGAAAGCAAGAAAGCAAGAATGCAAGAATGCAAGAATGCAAGAAACAATGAAACAACAAAAAGGCCTTTTGTTTCTGGGTCTCTCTGTCTCTGCCACTTCATACTGCAGACCGGTCCATAGTCCAGCAGAGGGATATGGACAGAAGGGATAGACACCCAAACACTCAAACAAACACCCAAACACGCAACAAAGCTGCAAAGAGCCGAACCAGGCCCCAATTGTCTTCTTCGTCATAATCTCTTTCTTTGAGAGAGAGAGAGAGAGCCTCTTATTTATTTTTTTGGTCTGACCTCTGCTCTTTTTTTTTTTTTGGTCTCCCCCGCTCCCCCTCCCCAGCCCTGGCTCCTTTCAATCATCGTCTTCCTTCTTCATCACACTTCATCATTCTTCTCCATTCATTCCTCATCCTTCCTCATCCTTCATTCATCCCTGTTCGCTATTACTGTCATTACATCACGCCTCTTTACGTCTCCACGCCTTCCCACTGCTTCACGCTCCACCCTTCGCTTCCTACTCCCCCTCCTCTGCATCATCTTAATCATCTTCCAACTCCATCCCCTTCCCTCCCCTCCCCACCTGAATACTACTCTACATACTCTTCTTTCCATAATCCTACAAGCATACTCCAGCCCTATCACCCCATTCTTCAGCTACCCCTGCCCATCCTCGCTTGCCGACATAGACCCAATCCTTCTGTCCAATCGAACACTCCACTTGAACACCCGCATCCATCCCTATAACATACATCCCATACAGCACATTCAATGGGAAGCAGTCAGTCATCATTGCCGGGGCGCCTGCAAAAGAAGCCAAAGATGACCCAGCAGGAACTCCAGCGACAGTACCAGAGGAACCTGAGCGAGCAACAGCTGGCAGAACATTTTTCTGCCCGACAGGCACTCGAGAGCAACACCTTCACACGCGGCCCCCAAGATTTCAAGCAGATCCCCGGTATCAATGGACACGCCCCCTCAGTCATCGCTTCAACTGCCAACAACGAGAGCTTCTACCACCAACGGGCCACCACCACTGTCCATTCAGCATCCAATGGCAAGAACGGCCGCCAGAACTACCGTTGGTTTGACGGAAGACGCTACCACAACACCGAAGGCGCCGTCTACATGCTTCCCAACGATATCGATGAGATGGACAGGTACGTAAAACCTTGTATTTCACCATCTCTTGCCAAAAAGAATTTCGTAAAGTTAATGAAAAGCGGCGTCCCTCGTGCTTTTTCGTTCTTGCTCACTAACAACACACTTTGTATGCGATACGTGCGTACTGTGTAGACTTCACCTGCAGCACTATGTCATTCGCCATGCGTTCGGTGGCAATACCCGCGCAAAATTCGACGGCAAGATCCACAAAGATGTCCTAGATGTCGGTTGTGGTCCGGGCACATGGATCCTTGGTAAGTGCGACACATTCTTTCGTCTCGCCCGTTGTCGACTTGGTTCTGCACCCTGGCGCCCCTTTTTTTTATATTAATTCAATGCATCTACAAAAACGCCCTCATGCATGCCTATAGAAATGTCGACAGAGTACACAGAAACAAATTTCACTGGAATCGATATATCAGCCGTATGGCCCACAGAAATCCGGCCCCGCAACTGCCGGTTTCAGGTCGTCAATGCTCTTCAGGGTCTGCCCTTCGAGGACAACACCTTTGATTTTGTCTACCAGCGATTCATGATTTTCGCCTACCCTGCCAAGGACTGGCCCTTCATCATCCAGGAACTTGTCCGCGTCACCAAACCCGGTGGAACCGTCGAGCTCACAGAGATCCCAATCCTATCGAACGCCAATGGACCTGAACTCGCCAAGATTCTGGAAGTGCTCGAACAGTTCTGCATCTCAAAGGGATTTGACACCAAGGTCGCCAAGAAAATGGATATCCTGCTCCGTGACGCTGGTCTTGATGAGGTCAAAGCCTGTCATGCATCAATTCCCATAGGCGCCTGGGGAGCCAAGGTCGGCCAGTTGATGAGGGAAAACTCTGCAGGACTCTGGTCGAGTTTGAGGGGCTGGATCAAGGAATCGACAGGAATGAACGACGCACAGTACGAGGCCATGGTTAAGAGGGTCTTTATCGAATACGAGACACACAAGTGCTATGCCAATTGCTATTGTGCTTGGGGTGTCAAACCCCAGCCCAGCGAACAGCAGACAGCAACACAAGCAGCCCTGACAACACCAACCTCAGCGTCCGAGTCCTCTCATCCAGCATCTTTAATATCATCACAGGCAGATATCGGTCTATCATTGCCGACTGTGAATCATGCAGCGGTAGTGTAGCACGCCCTCTAGACAATTTGATTATAGGCATTAAGATACGAAGACAGAAAAGAAAGAAGAAAACATACTTTACTGTTTACCTGCTATCGTAGCTACTATTGCAGGTTATGCGTTTGTCAACAGATAGCGGTGTGGTTCAGAATGAACCGAAATGGCCCATGTATCGGTGTAGAAGAAAGAGTAACGGCTTCCTGGATGAGTGAACTAGAATCACACACACACACACACATAAACACACCGTTGGTTTGATAATGTGTAAATACATAGGGTCTCGCCCTCACTTTGCTGGGATCGTGACCAAGGGTTGTCTTGAGCTTGGGAGGGGGGAGGGTGCAAGAAGGATCGCGCGGACGAATGAAATCCACATACCTCTCTTCTCATTCAACCTTGCTATTGCCTTTTTTTCCTTTCCTTTACACCTGCTATCCTACTATCACTCTTACCATTCACACCACTACTCCTCATCTAACCCTACCCTGCTATTGCCGTTCTCGTCGTTCCTCGCGTCCTACAAAACGTCTCGCATAGATTCTAGGGTCATCAAATACCGATCGTTGATTGGTGGCCACCAAAAAAAAAAACGAACACACGTCTAGTTCCTCTCACGGAAACACGCCTTTTATGCCCGATCCACAGCAGCATTTGCGATCCCGTAGCTCACAATGGCTCGATCTCAGTCTCCCAACCAGAGATCCCCAGCCCTCCCGCATAAATTCGGTACGGTTCTCGGATGGCTCGCACAGCCTGCGGAGGTCGTTGAACGTTTCTCAGAACCTGAGTCGCTTGGGAGGCTTTCCACCCGAGACTTCTCTGTCCTCAACACGGTCTCCATCTCAGGTGAGTGTCTTTATGAAAGACACTCAAACATGCAATCACGACAGCATGTGTATGGTAATGACCATCGATATTCTATCCTTGCGTTACTAGCACTCGTTGAGACCTTATGAGGATTACCGCTCCCCCTCCGTGTCGCGTACCAATCATCCTGGCGAGATAAGAGCACAGTTTCGACAAAGGCGCTCGGAAGGCAGCTATGCCTTGATTAGACAAGGTGCTGAGTTCTCCTTTGAAAATGAAGATGAGGATGTCAACAGAGTACAAAGTGAAGTCAGCCAACAAGGAGAGGATGAGAGCGGCGACGACAATAGCAGTCGCGAGGTCGTAGATGATCATCTTGCCGATAGGACAACAAATACGTCCATTCGCAGCTGGTCCTTTGATCAAGCCCCATACGACCATGTAACGTCGCCCGAGGAAGCAACGCGCCATGGAAACTCTGCAGCGCCGAGAGGATACCGCCAGGACCAGGCTCTGCCACAGCAGCAGCAACATTCGGTTTTCAGTAGGCTCCAGAATGAACAACATCAATCTTCCTATCAGCCCTCGCATCGCCCACGTGGGCCCCAACCACTTCAGTGGACGGCACCGCCAGAACGGGCTCTTCAGAACGCTCACCAAAGATTGCATTCGCGGCCACAATCACGACTTCAGCAAAGGCACCCACAGGAGCACCATCAGGAATATCAGCGTTTCCAACAGCTGGAAGAGCAGCAACAGCGCATGGGGGAAAGCGCTGTCTCTGCTGCTGTGGGACACCAATCACGACCGGCATTTCTCAGTCAGCCGGTCTACCAACTCGCATGTGCAGCCTGCATTCGTCCACTGTGTTTGCGCGCTATGAAGGCTGTCATGCTCAGCGATCACTCCAAGGAGCTGTACTCGACAGACATGCCGCCAGCTGGCCTCCAGCTCGTAAATGAGGATCGTCAAGTTCGCCATTGCGCCTGTCGGATCAGAGACAGCGCATGCCTCGGCTGGTGAGAGGAATAAGCAACGGGGCAATGTTCAATAGGGACGCGAACGTACACAAACTGACTGACTGACGGACGCTATGAATTCTATCAATTCCGAATCGTATTGTCATTACAGCGGCCAGGTTGCAGGGTACCATGTCACCCAGCCTTGCTCGAATTGCCTCAATGACCAGAACAATGGTCATTTTTGGATGTTTTATTCCTCCGCTGTCTATCATTATAAGCGGAACCGCATCGGTGAGCAGAGTAGGCAGTAGTTAATCTTTTTTTTTATTTATTTCGAGCCCCCGTCTAACCAACTTCATGTCCATAATGATAGAAGGATCTGCAGGCGATGTGATGCTCTGGGCCAATGTGCCACCCATAAGCTATGACCAGTCATTGTCCAGGCAGTTGCGTCTGGAGATCCCTGTTCTCAACATTCGCACGACCCCTTCTCGGTCCTCTTCTGGTGTCGACACACTGGTCTCCAGCGATGAACGACCGATGACAGCTTGCATCGAGATGGATGAGTGGCTCAACTCGCCTATGAACGAGGTCGTCTGCCGCTAGGGGCTTATTCGTTGTTGCAAATGTCGGGTAATCATGCCTATCTATTTAGTTATTCTACATTCTACACTCTACATTCTACATCATAAAATCTAAAACACAGCGCAGGCTATAGACTAAATTGTGGTTTGACGGTTGAACTTCTCTCTCCCAATCCAAGTTTTATTTCCCCACACCCTGCACCAGTGTGTACTGTACACTTTCAAGACCGGCTCGGTGGGCGCCTCTGTCAGTCGACGTGGGATATCTTGATGTACCACCTGTTATGAGGCTGTTTTATCATCCGGATACAAGAGTACAAACAGGCCGGTTCGTGGTTCGCTGTTGTGCACAAAAAAAATAAAAACAAAAACAAATATGCAGCAGCACAGGAATGTGTGGTATCCATAGTCCAATTGACCATCGATGCAGAGCCGAGCAGGAAGTCGCAAGCGAGCCGGGGTTGGGACGCAACCTTCTTTTGTCCTTTGCGTCCGATCTCTCTTCTTCTACTCCTCTTCTACTCTTCTTCTCCCTTAGCACCCTGACCCGACCCTTCTTCTTACCCCAACTGCTCGCACACATAACTCTCCTTCAAGCATCAAAAAAAACAAAATAAGATATATATCCTGACCAATGGCGCAAACGCAAACCACCAAGGATCTCGCTGCTGCCAGGGCAAAGACCAGCTTCCCTGTTGCTGACCTTACTCGATACATCCACGGCTCAGATGCACAGATTGCCAGACGAAGGAAGCTTGCTAATTTAGTAGCAAACGACCCCGTCTTTAGTAACGAGGCCAGGCAAGTGAATGTCCATAGCGTTTGTTTGTGCATACATCAGCCTATCAGCCTCCAAAAAGCCTGACAATCGAACCATCGCTCATCTCGTCCCATCGTCTCATCTTGCTCGAATCAACCATAGAGTGGGTCTGAGCCGAGTCCAGGACGTGAAACAGGGCTTGGCCATGAGTCTACGTCTGTACCAGCTCAAGGAAGAGCACAACCTCACCCAGGAAGAGTTTCTGATGTGCATGGACTTTGCGGATGAACTCTTGCCTGTAAGTTCACTTGTGAACTTGACCTATGTCTCCTTGTTCTCCGACATGTGCAATTAGCAACTATCCCCTGACATATAAGCCGCTCTTTTTGCTGTGTTTACAACATTTAGATCGGACTCCATGAAACAGCTTTCGTCCCTATCATCTATGCCCAGGGAACAGACGAGCAGGCCAAGTACTGGGGTCCCTTAGCAGAGAAGCATCAGATCATCGGTTGCTACGCGCAAACTGAGCTCGGTCATGGCAGTAAGTCGCCACCCTAGAAGGTGAACAATCTATCCAGTTCGTCAAGGATTTTACAAACTAACATCGATTACCACCCTACTTCTGGTGCCTAGGTAACTTGTCGCAGCTCGAGACAACAGCGACGCTCAACAAGGACGCGGACCAGTGGATCATCCACAGCACCTCGTTCACAGCTTCCAAGTGGTGGATTGGCGGTCTCGGAGCCATTGCGACCCATGCGCTCATCCAGGCACGTCTTATCATCGACGGAAAGGACTATGGGGCTCACGGATTCATCGTTCCACTCCGCTCGCTTAAGGACCACCGTCCCTTCCCTGGGGTCAAGGTCGGAGACATCGGACCCAAAGCATACGGCGGATTCTCCAAAATCGATAACGGCTGTAGGTTTTTTTTTGTGGCATGCATACTCCTGGTATTTTTTTTTTTTTTTTTTTTTTTTTTAAAAAAAAAAAAGTAGAAGTAGAAGTGGAAGAGAAGGAGGGATCCCCAGCCTAACTTTTCTGGCTTGCTTCGCTACGACTAGTTGTCCGCTTCGAACACTACGCAATTCCTCGGGAAAATATGCTGATGCGCTTTGCCAAAGTGACCCGAGACGGACAATATATCAAGCCGCCCCACAGCAAGGTACAGCATTACAGCACTGCGCTCTTCCAGCCGTTGAATCTAGATGGTCTATCTGTTTTGTTCTTTTATTGACACGCTGCAATGGTTGCTTGCAATACATTGTAGCTTGCGTATGGTTCGATGGTTTTGCTCCGCTCTCATATGGTTCGCGGGGCAGCTTTGACACTTGCCCGCGCTGTAACCATTGCGACTCGTTACACAACAGTGCGCCGCCAGTTCCATGTGCCTACTAGTCGCAAGGACGCTGCCAACCCAAACCTAGAGACCCAGGTCATCAACTACCCCATGGTCCAGGCCCGTCTGTTCCCTATGATTGCTCAGATCTACGCGATCCTGGCTGCTGGCAATAAGATGCGCAGCATGTATGAGAGTATGCTGTCGGAACTCATGGGCGGCGACATCTCCTCGCTCGCAGAAGTGCACGCCATCAGCTCGGGTCTCAAGAGTACCTGTACCACCATGGCAGCCACAGGTGTCGAGGACTGCAGAAAACTAATGGGCGGACACGGCTACTCGTACTTTAGCGGCATCTCCCATCTCTGGGCCACCTACGTTCCCTCCAACACCTATGAGGTATGTCCTAGTATGCAGGGCAATCCAGTGATTAGTAAGAAGCAAACATCTAATGCCTTTTTTTTTTTTTATATTTGTACGATAAATAGGGCGACAACTTCTTGTTGACTCAACAGTCGGCAAGGTATTTGTTAAAGCAGATCAAGGTCGCGACGACGGACCCCGAAAAGGTCACACCGTTTTCTAAGTATGTCATCAAGACAATCGATCAGGATGCATTCCAGGCCGAGCGCTGCACTGTCCAGGATGCGTCGGACTGGCTGAAGGCCGAAGTCCAGTTGGCCGCCTTTGAACACCGTGCTGGCCGCCTTGTTGCCGACCTCGGCTTGGCTGTCTTCCAGGAGAATGTTGTCTGGAGCGATCTCAACCTTGAATCCTGGAGACTGTGCCATGCCCATTCGCAATATGTCCTAGCCAGATCCGCGATCGAGGCCCTAACTTTGGCTAAGGAACAGGGTCGGTCACCCGAAACGATTCTTGTTCTGAAGCGTCTCTCAGACCTTTTCGCGCTGCACACAATCCAGACGTCCTTGGGAGACTATCTTGAGGACTATTACCTCTCACCAAAGCAGTGCCAGACCCTCCGCCAGCAGATCAAGAGTCTTCAGGAGGCCTTGGCAGATGATGTCGTCGGACTCGTTGACGCTTTTGACTTTTCGGATCACTATCTCGGCAGTGCTCTCGGCAGTGCGGATGGCGATGCCTATAAGCGGCTCTGGGATAGTGCGCAAAGGGAGGAAATTAACCAGACAGAAGTCGTCGATGGCTACAAAGAATACATCGTTCCCATCCTCAACCAGCATGGCCCCGCCAAGCTCTAGCGTGACATTAATTGATATCTCACAAAGATATAATAAAACTAGATTGTTTTACTGAAGCTGTTAGTATTTAGGGGTTCACAGATGCACTGGTCGAAGAATGAATGAGGTTTTCCATAAATCGATTGCGGAGGGTATAAAGCGAACAGGCAGGAAGAAACAGCCGTGGAGAGAGCTGAAGGAAAAAAAAAAAAAAAAAAAAAAAAAAAGACTGAGAGCAGGCACGTTTAGGTCCTTCGGTGCGTTTTCCTGATATACTTTCAGATCGGTGAGTTGGGGTGCTTTTTTTATTATTATTAACGGGAACCCTCATAGACATGGGACTTATTAACTATGACCTGAAGGAAACCTACAGGTGGGACAGAAAATAAGCAGCGTACTGCCTGCCCCGACTAGCGCCGCGACGGATCCTTGGTTTTAGAATCTACAACCGCATGAGTGGCGTGCCGATGGCTCCTGCTGCCTACGTGGCCTGTTGTGCGCGAAGGTTATCCTTTAGCCGTAGTCCTCGGACATTTTATATAAGCGGTATTCTCTCAGTCGCTCCATCACGTCTAAACGCTGCTGTCAAAAATAATACTGCAGTGCCCTCTCATCCGCGGTGTCGTTGATTTCTTGCCTCAGGGTAGATGCCATGCAGGTTTTTATTTATTATTAACATAAATCCACATGAGCACGAGACGCGTGGTCCGCAAAGGCCTTGAAGCCATAGATGTCTCTCGAGTCAATTGACTCTGCGAATCTATCAGACTAACTAGCAAAGATCTACTATCGCTGTCCTCACCACCAAAGCAGAACCGATCCACAGTCGCCAGAAGACATGCACTTAGAGAATTTTTTTTTTTTTTTTTTTTTTATTCAACATGGCCTCCGACAGAGAACAATCAGTGCTGGTTTCCTAGTGAATAGTCTCTGAGACTTGTGTCTATCTGGCCCTAAATCTTCTAGTGTGGCAGTCGCACCATCTCCAACAACTTCACTGTAACCTCCCTAAGCGTCCCGAGGTCTTTCTCCTGCGATCCGCTCGGCTAGCTGGCAGGCTCCTCACCTGCAAATCTGCCAAGACCATCTCTCCAATTGCAACCTGTACATCTGGGAGATGGTCTTGGTTTCTTGAGAGCACGGAATCCGTTCTACTGGCTTGCGAGCCGAATCCTCTACTATTGTAACATTTCCTCCACCTCCTCGTCCCGTCTTTCCTCCACCTGAGGTCACTGGATGTGAGCTCAGATTAGCCTATTATAAAGTGGGCCTACTCACTTTTGAACTTATACCTGTAACCCCGGCAGGGGTAGCTAAGACGCATGCTGCCAGTGCAGTGGAATAACTTGTACACCCCGGTGTATAGCTGGGAAGTTCTGAACCAGCGCCTCTCGAAGTCCGGAGGCTAGCGCAAGGGCGAAATTTATTCTGAGCATTTTGTCAAGCGTTAAGGAAGGGGAAAGGAAACCCACAACGATTACATGGGGTAGTGCCACTCAATGTGGGGGTCGCCGGGGAAAGGAAACCCACATAACTGAAGTGGGGTAGTACGCCCGACTCATGCTCCAAATAAATTTCTATGCGTAGCACATATTACTGTGCTTTAACCAGGGCTCGAACCTGGTCCCTTCGCGTTACAAGGGAGGTGCCCTGACCAGTATGCTAACTGAGCCATCGGGCCTGCCCTGACCAGTCATGCACTTAGAGAAAATAAATGCACTTAAAGAGAGACATGCATTTAAAGAACGTATACAAAATAAGATATATAGGAGATTTGAGATGATAATAATTATGGTCAACATGGCCGAGCGGTTAAGGCGTGAGACTCGAAATCTCATGGGATCTCCCGCGCAGGTTCAAATCCTGCTGTTGACGCAATACCTTTTTGTCACGTCAAGCATGGAAGTCGATCTCCGCAGGAAATCCATGTAACGCCTTTGGGACAATCTATTTGGCAACCCCTATACTAACTCCATGTAAGGCCAACATTTTTTAAATGTCGATTATGCCAGTAGTCCTTATGGTACCTGGCCCCGGCTCTTTAAGCTAGATCGTCATCGCTGAGTCCGTCATCGATAAAATCCTTTTTTCCATCATGAAGAAGGCTTCTCCCAAGGTCGCAAAAGGTTGCATGGGGTGCCAGGTGGAGGAAGGAATAGTTCTCAACCTCTCGCCGCGTTGTTTCGACTTGGAATTCGCAAAAGATACGAGTCTTGTTTTACATGGGATTTGTGCAGGGGTTGCCAAATAAGAGTTACAACCCGGGTTGTCAAATAGATTATTCCAACGCGTTTAGCCTAAAAATCGGGTCTATGGCCTAAATAATACCTTTCTTGCTGTTTTCAATGAACAACATGCGATGTGGTCCTCAGGAAAACTAATAACAGTTATATCAGAGTTAGAGGCTTTCGAGCGCCAGCGCTCCAAAGCCTTGCCTAACGGTACTATGCGTGTCGCTGAAGTACCTCTGTAGGCCGAGATATGATTTTTTCAGTGCTACCTCGGTAAAACATACTAGAAAACGCAGCCGTTTCCGCTGAACGAGCATCAAAGTTAGAGACTACAAGGTTCTCACCGAGGGCTACCTGATAGTACTTTGTGCTGAAGCCCATGCAGAGGTGCCTTCTATGCCGTCATTTGGGCGAGAGACGAGCTACTTCCTATTATTCCATCCACCTCCGCTCTTCATGGCGAACAATGCACTTTACTCCGCACTCTTATTGATGGCCGGAAGGTGAGAATCCGGCCAAGTGGCAACCGAGGAAAACGCATTTAACACAATTGTTCCTGCTGTTATAAAAGTTGCACATTCTTTCACTGATTATACTCTTCTTCCTCCAAATCGTACAGCCATGATTATTAATCGCGTATTCATCCAGACCTTGGTGAATATGCCTCTCAGAAGGTGCGTTAGCCTGGCTTCTGGTGTAAAATCCATTTTATTCACCCCTTTGCTTCTAATGTGTCTGTGAGGGTGGGATGTGCAGCGTCTTTTTGCTGCGCATCCATACGGGTTGTCTCCTTTCAGCCACTGCCCAGCGCTCTCCGCCTCTGGGTACGCCCATTGGCGATAACCTGATGCCTCACAGATTGCATGTGGAGAGGGAAGCCCCTTTGTATTATGCACGTTTTTGGTGCTGATGAAACGACGCCATGGTGGGCTAACTTACTTTTGTTTTGTGATACGAGTGTTAGAAATGTGAAGCCCGAGCGGATCTCAGGACAACAGACCCGATGGCTCTTCATGGCGTCCTACGCTTGCACGCAGCCCCACCTATCCCGAATAAACCTCTCATACTGTTTACTCTTAGATACCAGTGCAAGGATTCGTATGTGTCTCCTAGGGTGATCTCATACCCATGAACTTTTTTTGAAGATCAAACCTATCACCGTATATCAACTGCCGCATGGGGGCGTCCTGTGTTAGAATTGAGCAGTCCTCGTCGTTGTCACCTCTCCTTTACCTTCGTCTACGCTCTCTCCGCGTCGCCTACCCTTTCCTTGGTACCTTACGGAAACCTCTACATGTCGTCGCTTCATTTTCTACCCAGGCAGTCTATCGTCCTTCATTCACAGCACCATATCCTTTCCATCTAGAGTAACGACCTCGTCATACTCGCTTACATTACTTCCTTTTTGTTCATCCTCGAGTCATCGTCGCTCCCTTCTGTTCCTCAGTTCTCTCCTCTAGTTTTTTTAAAAAAAACCCAGCCCGTTTTCCATCTATCTCTTGGTATCCTTGCTCAACTATCTCTCTCTGTTATTATTCCTTTATGCCTTTCCCGCTGCCTCCCTGTATCTCTGGTCTTGCTCCTTCTTCGTTGGGCCTTTATCTATGTTTTTCTGCTCTTTCTGGCTTATGCCATTGTTCTTCTTGCTGAGCCCTTGTTCATCGTTCACTTGGCTCAATCACTCACCGCCCCTTAAACCTCGATTTCCAACTCACAAATTTGGCCTTCTTCCTCGGGCGCGTGACTTCTTGCTCCTTTTCAATCAAATGAAATCATTTGAACGGTTCGCGAACGAGAACAAGCAAGCATAAAGAAGGTAGCCTCGACAGGCTATATTCCCGTTATGCTTCATATGTGGGGCGAAAGCGGCTCGCGGGAGATCCTATCGCTGTGGGGTGTAAACTGGACACCAAGGAGCTCAGAGCACAGTACGACAAAATGCTTATTGCTGATGCTGTCGGCCACACAAATGAATCAATCAGCAAGCTTGTGCACAAGGGCCTTGATAGCTTTACACAAGGTAGCTATTATTATTATTATATAGTTGCGCTTATGTTGTTTCTGGTGGAGATGACCATTAACCAATTGTTGCTGGTTTGGCGCCAAAGGAGCATTGAAGGCGATGGACGAGAATGATGACTCTGATGCGCAAGATGTCGATTTCGAGGAGCGAGGCAGACTTTGCGAAAGCGGAATCGAGCAAGGCCGACATGCCACCGACGAGCCCAGCTAAACGAAGACGCGGCTCCTTCCAGATGCAAGAAACCCAAGAGCCATGGCGCTCACTTACAACTGCCTTAATAGAGTTGGTGCGGTTTGTGATATGCTTATTATCTGGGTGAAATACACCAAACTGATAATTGTTAGGTCGACTAAGAGCTTCTTGCTCCTTGCAATGATATATGAAGGTGAATGGAGTCAAGACCCCGGTCATACCGCCAGTCCCGAAAAGTATGCCATCTGACTACAAAGCTCTGTTCAGACACGCCCAAGTCTGCTTGTGAGGCTATACAACAGATAGCACAAAGGACCCGATTCGTATCAAGGACGCGATGTATGCGATATATCTTTGCTAATGTTTGTTGTGCTCTGTCTCCTTATTCGAATACTCTGTGGTTCGTTCTCTAACATATTTGTTTCTTTAGGGTCTCCATGTCATGTGTACTCAATCTGTTTGGCTCAGGCGTGGACAACTACTTTGACAAAGATGATTTCGAGACCGCCTAGCCTACTTGCGCAAGGAATTTGAACAGGATAATCAAATTGTTGAAATCCTTAAGCCCTTGAGACAGGAGCTGCAAATAAAAGGAATGGAGCATCTGCAAAATTATGTCCTTGTACAGAGAGGTGAGGTAGCGCAGCAAGCACTTGAGGGCACGTTAGATCCTACTGACCGCCTTCGTGGCCAGGTGTTGAAGATTGTAGAACACCTCTGCACATTCATCTTGGATCCCCCATACGGAGTGGCACAAGCATCAGAAGCAGACTGTCTGCATCAATGGATCACCGTCTTTGCCATACTGAAATCCAAGAATATTACACTTCACACGTACGTCTCCAGGTCTCTATTTCTTTATTTTTCTTTATTTTTTTTTCTGTGTCTATTACTGACCATTGTTTTTCTTTCTTTCCTAAAGTGGAGAGCAAATCCTCAGTTCATCCAAAGTTGTCAACAAAGGACTTCAACTTGAGTTCGGAGACATGGCGGAGAGTGGCAGAAGATGTGACATGCTTTTCAGGTCTGGAGCAGTAGAGTTGGCGAACATTGAGATCAAGACGGTGGCCCAAAGTGGATCGGTCCCCGTTTGCCAGAACCGAAAAAATGTCCGACTGAATCGTTGTGTACGGGTCGCTCTTCAGGAGCTCGGCATGGAGAACGCAACAGTGATTGCTGGTGATATTGTGGGTCAGTTTTTCCTCATTTTGGCTGTTGTTACTGTTAATACACAATACCTCTTTTTCTCTTTTAGGATTCCTTGGCTATTTCTACACTATACAGAAACATGGCGACATTTTCGTGTGCGGGCCAATTACGTCCGAGGTTGTTTTCCTGCCGACTAACGCTGTCGAATTGGAAGATTTCCTGGGTGGGAAATCCCTTTCCGTGATGGTCAATTTCTTGGTAAGCAACTGCACGTTCCTGTGCTCGATGTGTGATTTATATTATGTTTTGCATACTTATCGTGATTCTATCTCTCCATCTCGTCCGTTTTCCCAGCGATCATTGGACGACCTCACCGCAACGGCAACCAACCTTCACTTAAAGCGCGAGCTTTATCTGGCACGGAGCAACATGATGCAGAATATTAGACATAGATCCAGCACACCCCCTCCAAAACCGAAGCAACTGGATCATACAGTTCTTCTTACACCCACGAAGAAAAAGAGATGTCTAAACCAACTCTCGCTGCTCTCTTAGGGCCCATTATTGTACATAGCGGAAAATAATACCTTATTTGCTTCAATAAATCCGTCACGGATTCCTTGCAGGGGTTGCCAAATAGACTCTTCTTATCTTTTTTCTTCTAGAAGATTTTCTTGTCAAAGATAAAGGCAATCGTGGAGCGTAAGAAACATACATCCTCATGTAGCGGGCTTTGTGCGAGCTCAATGACTTTCATGCTCAATGTGGCAAATGTATTTCCGGATGGGTTGCCAAATAGATTTCCCCTTTTTTACGCGACCACCAGCTTCGATGTCTTTCACAACTTGAGTAGCACCACCACATGCGACCAACTCTCTATCTAACAGTTCTGGACTCGAAAGAGTGGCTGTGGATGTTTAAGAGTACCGTTACTAGCCGAGTAAAGCCTCCTTAGCACCACTCCTAGGTTTGAACCTACTACACTATTGCAAAACAAGGCAACAGACAGAACGGATGGTTGAAGCTACGTTATCAGATATGCAACAGGTTACATCTATGCATATTGCAATTGTTGCTTCATTTGTAAGGTTTGTTTGACAGTCGGTAGAATTGACAGTGCATCATGCATTTCTAGAATAAAATGGATGATGCAGACCGCTGCGGAACAAACCCTTTGCTATCCTAATTTGTGTCGAAAGGAGCAGTATTGCATGCTGTCCTCTATCGTTTGCGATTCCCAAGATGATCAGAGCCCTAAAAGAGAAAAGAGAAAAATGAAGGCATTGCTGGCGGTGTATTTCAGAAAGCACACTTTGACTCACTGCTATTATTTTTTATTTGCCCTACAAAATGATCTTGGAGCACCCTAGGTAACGCATTATGCATTTTACGAATGGACGAATTTGGCGGGGGGAATCCTGAATACGCACAGTTGTTGCCACAGCCGTTCTTGTGCCATTCCTGCTGCAGATGGACTGGATCGATCTGAACTGAAGGCAGCTCTGCTACACTAGCTCAAATATTTGCCCGATCCGGAATAACAGCCAAATCGGCCTTGGCTTCAGCAAATTCCTCTATTGCGGGGAATTGCAGCAGAGTTAGACGGCTGTTGCTTGGTATGTTGGTATGTTATCAACGACCCATTGTCAAAGTGCTATATCCCTTACTCTTTTTCGCCGAAGTAAGCAGGGTCTTATTTTCGAGAAAGAGTAGTTTTGAAGAGGGCACTCGTTTGGCATAGACAGTCTAGGCAAAGCAATTCCGGAATATATGGCCGTAGGATTAATACCATTTAATTTCTTGCTTCCAATTGTATAATTGCCAACAGCGACACTGCACCTACCGCCTTTGGCCTCAGTGTTGACAATTCCTCGGTAAGGATGTCGAGTTCATGAATCTACTTGTCGTCAACAGAGGACGAACAAAAAGTAAGCACCGAATCAAATAGAGAAAATAGAATATTCATGCTGTGCAGGACTTTTAGGTGGGTACCTTGTTCTGGATCTCCTCGGCCATGGTGCTGATCGCTAATGCAAATGTGCTGCTGCTTCTCTTCGTTTCGTTTGATCAAATAGAAAATGTGATTGGGCAAAGTCGATGCGGACGCCACCAAAAATTAAAATTAAAAAAAATACTAGCATTGATGGTTGTCTTTTTTTTGTGAATGTTTTATTTTACAAGTGCTATCATGACGCGGGGGATAAAGACAATCAGAGGTCCTTCTTAAGAGTGCCCTGGAACTGCTGGCGCTCCTCGCGGGTTTGGAAGCGACCGTGGCCAAATTTGGAGGAGGTGTCGATGAACTTGAGCTGGACATTCTCCAAGGCAGAGCGCCTGGTATGGACCAATAAGGATTTGCGGAGGGTGACAACACGTTTCTTGGTGCCAGCGCAGCATCCCTTGATCATGACATAGTCCTCGTTGACGATACCGTAGTGGGGGAAGCCACCGAGGGGAGTGATGGCCTTCTCGGTCAAGTCGTACTCAGTCTTGGCGTTCGATTTGTCCTCACCCTTGCCGATGCGGTAGATCTTCTTGTTGACCTCAGTACGGTGGTGGTAGCCGTTCTGACCAGCACGGGGAACTGAGTACATGACGCGGGAAGGATGCCAGGCTCCGATACAGGCAACCTTGCGAAGACCCTTGTGGGTCTTGCGAGGAAGCTTCTTGGTGCCCCAACGGTGAGTGACACCCTCAAAACCGTGACCCTTGGTGACAGCAATAACATCGATCATTTCATCCTGCTCCAAAACCGAATTGATATCGACCGTCTTCTCAAAGTGCTCATATGCAAAATTGACCTTGTCCGCGACCGATCCGCCGTTCAATTGAATCTCCATGACATGTGCCTTCTTCTGACCAATCTTGACCTTACGGACCTGGGTGTGGACAATAACACGAACGACAGAGCAGTACTTCTTGATGCGCTCGAGTTCGCGAAGGATGGACTTGGCACCGTTGGCGTGCTGCTTGGCGTACTTGGTGAAGGCCTTCTTCTTGGAGCGGTACCAGTTCTTGTAGAAGCGACGCTTGAGTTCCTCAGACAAGTGCTCAGCCCAGATAGTGGTCAAAGAGCGAAGACCGCGAGGAGTCTCGACGTAGCCAACGACACCGACGACGACCATGGGAGGGGTCTCGATGATGGTGACGGCCTCGACGATCTCCTTCTTGTGCATCTTGGAGCCAGGGCGGTCCAAGTCGCGGACGACATGGGTCATACCCGCCTTGTAGCCCATGAAGGCAGTCAAGTGGACGGGCTTGGAGACATCATCCTTGGGGAAGGACTTGGCCTTTCCACGATGGCGGGCAGCACGCTTGCGGGGCAAGAACCCAAGGGAACCGTGGCGTGGTCTCTCAAACTTGCGGTGAGACTAGTGAAAGGGAGATATTTCGTTAAAACCAGCTTGGAAGACTATAGAGCAAAGTAAATACAAAGTTGGTGGCGCTGGAAGTGATGCATCGTTTAATCTCAGCCCTTCAAAGTACAAGGAGTGAGTGTGGCGAAAAGTGTCGTTGTCGCTGAAAAGGAGGTATCAAGGAGTCGGGATAATGGTTGATTGTTGCGGTCGCATCAAGTCAGGTCGGTGCGCTTTGGCCATTCATAATAAAAAATATCGATTGGAAGCAATTGAAGTGGTCGTTGGAGGCCATGGCGTGGAGTAGGATGTCGTTGAGCGGTCCAAGGATGGATGGATGGATAGATGGATGGACGGGATGGATGGGATGGATGGACGGGGTGGATGGATAAATAGATAGATAACTGGATACGAGGCTACAGTTATGCCATACCATTCTTGTCTTGAGCGGGTTGAAGAAAGAGGAGGCCGATTCGAGAGCGCAGGGCCGGTGGGTTCAAATGCCATTCATACTATCACGTGTGGAGTCAAAAGACAGGGGCAAAGGCATCTCGTCACCAAAAAACGATTCGACTGAAAATAACGTTGGAAATAACATCACGGTTGAGCCTTCTGTATTTGACTCGTACCAGAGGACTATTTTTGATACCGCCGTCCTGCTTGTGAGGCATTCAGGCCTTGAATCTCGAATAAAGTGTTTTTTGTGGTCGCCACAACAGATTTGAGGTACTCGAGTGTACATTTCCTTTTCTTTCTTGCCTCCACTGCGGCGCCCATTTGCTTCATCAACCCCATTAATAAACCCTCATTATCCTCAAACTCTTGTCTGGTCGCCACTTCTCTGGCAACTCTTTCGAATTCCTGCTCTGCTGCCCTTTTCCGGTCGAGTTGCAAACGGAGTAATGGCGCTAATCCTGCCTCCAAATCTGGTCCGAAAAAATCCATATTCTGGACATGTTGCTCCTGAGCAACGGCAGGTTCAATGGCAGATTCAATCGCAGGCTCACCGGAATAGGATACCCTCACACTTTTATAGAGCCTCTGAACCAGGTACATGTACTTGCAAGGGAACAGGTGAAGACAATAATCGGCACAACTGCATGACAATGTATGAAACGTCAGCTCTAACAAAGGATTTGACGACAAACTGGAAAAAAGGATGGTAAAAAAGTAAGCATAGGCATGAAACCACAACCACCACGATATTTTTGACAAATTAAGCCAAGCCAGAACCTACTTTGTGCTGGATCAGTGCCTCAACCATAAGCAGGGCAACATTAAAATCCAGTCTCATTGCCTCTTTTTTCCTCCTAGCGTCGTATGTTGACAATGGCGGGTCAGCAAATCCCTCTGTAATCTGGTAAAGTCTCTTCTGGAAGTCAACGTCCACTGCTCCCTGCAACAGAAACACAAGATCATCCGGGCGCAGATTACGCAGACTTCCTAGATGGTGCCTCTTCAACGTCTTGTGCCAGCTTTCTACAAGGTTGTTGGTATTGATATGCTGGTAATTCTATATTGCAAAACAATAAGGATAGTGGTTAACAGTTATGTGCAAAGTTGGACGGGAGTCAGCCTTGCCTAACAACATTCAATTTAGCCTTTCTCACAGTACCTTTCTAAGGTACAATGCCCATTTCTCCACTCGTTCTGGGACCATCCACGTTTTCAGGTAGTTGATCATCTTCTTGCGTTTCAGGAACGCCTTTGTGAAATCATCCCACTTCTGCACTCGCTCTGCATCAGTTCTGGCATTCCGTATCTCTTTCAAAGGTAGTCGCATAGCATTACAGACGTCAACCTATGAGAATAGAAACAGAACAATGACAGTGTGTTAGGAGTATGCTGCCACTCAACCCTTTTCTTTTCCTTATTGAATCGTTGCAAAACTGCACTTGTTCCATGATATTCTTTTGTCTTTCGCTCCCATGCCTGTGCAACATGAAACGAGCAGTAATAGATATGCAGTGTCTTGAATGATTGTCGTAACGCCTCTGTTTCTGTCTGGAAGCAGTCTACCATGAATTTGGACGCGTTCAAGCCAGAGTGGTCCTTGACCCATTTCAGCCAGGTCCTAAGAGTATTACTAAGGAAAAAGTGTTAAGGGCACTGACAGTCAAGGAGCAACGAGAGTAATGTAATAGAGAGAGATGAATCTTTTGGTGAGTAGGGAAGCAGGGCGCAGAAACAAGAGACGACAGGACAACTAACATTGATTCAGAGTTGCAAACCATGAAGGCAATTGGTATGCCAATATTCGCTGCTCGATCTCGGACAAGGACAGTGAAAAGGTATGCAGATGGGAACACTTTCTCGTTATCTGGATCAGGCAGCAATGATCTGACGGCCTTGTGCGTCGAATCCATGCAGACGATGCCATGGTGACTTGACATAACCTTGAGGTGGTACATGAAGATAATAGAGCTTGGTCCTTAGTAGAAAGGCGCGGAGAATTTCAACAAAGCATAAACTTAACAAGAACTCACTTCCAACTGGAACTCGGTGGACCAAGCAAAAAAGTAATTGTTTGTAATCCCGCACACGTATCAACAAAATGGCCTT